>NC_080429.1:79584101-80312435 GCF_029873635.1 Malania oleifera | reverse complement strand
TAATTCTCACTGAAGATGGCGTACTTGAGGTGAACCAATTGAAGACTTCCCTCTCATCAACATTTGAGATCAAAGACTTAGGTTCTCTAAGGTATTTCCTTGGAATGGAGGTTGCTCGGTCAAAGAAAGGCATTGTTGTCTCCTAACGGAAGTATGTGTCCTTGATCTCCTTAAGGATACTGGGATGAGTGGTTGTAGGCCAGCAAACACTCCAATAAATCACTATTAGAAACTTGGAGATGACAAGGAAGGTGATCTAGTGAATACAACTTGGTGTCAAAAGTTGGTGGGAAAGTTAATTTACTTATCACATGCATGGCCCAATGTTGCTTTTTGCTGTGAGTTTGGCAAGCCAGTTTATGCATTCACCCTATGAGAAACATCTTGAAGCAATTTGTCAGATTCTTAGATACTTGAAAAGTACTCTAGGCAAGGGTTTACTCTTCCAAAAGACCACACAGTAGAACATAGAGGCATACACTGATGCAGATTGGGGCAAGCTTAGTTATTGATAGGAGGTCCACGTTAGGATACTGTACTTATGTCTGGGGAAATATGGTCACATGGCGAAGCAAGAAATGGAATTTGGATGCAAGGAGCAATGCCGGGGCAGAATATAGGGCTATGGCTAATGGAGTTTGTGAGATGCTATGGCTAAAAAGAATTCTTGAAGAGCTATGGATGCCGGTGAACATGCCAATGAAGTTGTATTGTGACAACAAAGCTGTCAATTAGATTGAGTACCTCTCTTTGTGAGTGTTCTCGTATTATATAGTAAATAGAAACGTCAGTTACAAGGCTGAAAATCAGCAATTACAGCCATCTAGGAGACTAAATAAGGCAATTACAATCAGCCTATGAATTACAGAATATCAACTACATTCAGCCTACTAATTACAGAATATCTATAGCAATAATATAAAATCATGTCATAATTAGAGAGACTAATTATGACACTGTATTTGACTGACATCTCCCCTCAAATTGATGTTGGTCAATCCAGAAGCATCAATTTGCCCACAAGAAACTGATGGCGCTGTCGTGTCATAGCCTTCGTGAAGATGTCAGCTATTTGGAGGTGAGTAGAAACATGAGGCAGAGATATAGTCCAAGGCTTCTCGAATAGAATGACAGTCTACTTCAATGTGCTTTGTACTCTCATGATAAACAGGATTAGCAGCTATTTGAATGACACTGGTATTATCAGCATGAAGAGGAGTAGAATCAGATTGAGAAAAACCAAGCTTAGCCAGAAGCCCACGAAGCCAGACAATCTCAGAACATGCAGCAGACATTGCCTGGTATTCGAATTTAGTAGAGGATTTAGAAACATGAGCTTGTTTCTTACTTTTCCAAAAGATCAAAGAATCACCAAGAAACATGCACCAGCCCATGACAGACTACCGAGTATCAGGACATCCGGTCGAATCCGCATCACTATAAGCGACAAGGCGAAGCGGAGAGCCAGTTGGAAAGAACAACCCACGGCCAAGTGACCCCCAAAGATATCGAATAATACGACGAACAACAGCTAAATGAAGGTGACGTGGGAGTTTGCATAAACTAACTAACCTACTGGATAGCGAAGGAAATATCAGGCCGAGTAATAGTCAAAGAGTTCAAGCTCCCTACCAACTGTTAGAACACAATGGGATTAGAAAGAAGATCACCCTCCTCACTTTGATATTTCACATTGACCTCCATAGAAGTATCCACCGAAGGCGAATCCTGAAGACCAGCTAGCCTAATCAAATCCTAGGTGTATTTGTGTTATTCAAGAATATACGTGAAGAATCCATGTGCACTTCCAAACCCAAAAAATACGTAAGAGGACCAAGATCTTTCATATGAAAAGAAGCCTAAAGATTTTGCTCAAGGTGATCAATCAAGTTGGAGTCGGTGCCAGTAATGACAATATCATCGACATATACAAGTAAAAGAACGAGACCATTCGGAGTCTTGCACAAAAACAAAGAAGAGACATATTGGCTTTGAACAAAGGAGAGACGAAGCAGAGTAGACCTGAATTTTTCAAACCACGCTCGGGGAGCTTGTTTTAAGCCATAGAGAGATCGCTTTAACTTACATACCACAAAAGACGAGAAGAAAACAAACACGGAGGAGGACTCAAGTAAATATCCTCTTTGAGATCACCATGAAGAAAAGCATTTTTTTACGTCCATCTGGTGAAGTGGTCAACCTTGGGAAGCGGAAATTGAAAGAATCATACGCACTGTAGTCATCTTTGCCACAGGAGCAAATGTCTCCTCATAATCCACCCCATATTCTTGCCTATTTCCAAGTGCAACTAAGCATGGCTTGTACTTGTCTAGACTCCCATCAGAGCGGAGCTTAATCAAGAAAACCCATTTACAACCAATGGCTTTAACAGTAGAGGGGCAAAGAACAATATCCTAGGTATAATTGTCGTGGAGAGCTTGCAGTTCCTCATCCATCGCTTTTTTTCCAACATTCATGTTTAACAGCCTCTAAAAAGCATGTAGGAATGGAAATAGATGACAAAGTAGTGTTAAAAGAAGTGTGGTAATCATCATACCGAATAGGAGGACGTGATACTCGGGTAGATCGTCGAGGACTAGGCTCAGGAGGGATGGGAGAACTGATCGGACCTATCTCGGATGTCATGTCAATCTCAGGAGAAGTCATCGGAACGGTTTCAAATGAAGGGTCAGTCCCTAGAAGAGGCAGAGTTGGTCGACGTCGTGTTTACACAAGTCCGAGTTTGAACCGGTTAGGAAGAGATGGCAATTCATCAAAACAAGGTGGAATACCCTCAGGCAACAACTCAACATGTGTAGGAAAGTAACATTGATTCTCAAAGAAAACAACATTACAAGATATTCGAAATTTGTTAGCACAAGAATCATAGCAAACATAACCTTTGTGGGAAATAACATAACCCATAAAGGCAAATTTAACAGACTGAGCAGAGAGTTTGTGACGTTCATGATGAGGTAAATGAAAAAACCAAACACATCCAAAAATATGCAGATTAAGATAGCTAGGATGCTGATGGTAGAAACAGTAATAAGGAGAATCAAAATTCAAGACTTGAGAAAGCAATCTATTAATTAAGTATACTGTAGTAGATAATGCCTCAACCCAGAATTTAGATGGGACAGATGATTCAAGCAATAAGGTGCGAACAACATCCAAGAGGTGTCAGTTCTTTCGTTCCACCCATGGTTTTAAATAAAGGCCGCAGCCATTACGTAACAGTTTTTTGGGTTACCGATACCGTTACACACCGCGAAATCAGTGAGAAGAAAAATCATGACCATAGTGCCCATTACGAACCGCAATCGTTACGTAAAGACCGCTACGGCCGTTACATAACCGATATAGGACTATTACACCAAATTTTTATTTTTTTTTTACTTTTTCGCTCTCTTTCCTAAATCATTCTCTATATACCATGTGGCGAGAGGGGGAAAAGATTATAATGAGGATGACAATGATACAAAATTTACTATTTCTTTAAATACCCACAATAGATGCATTAATTAACAATTTGAAAATACTAGTTAGGAAAATATTTTATTTTGATAATATTAGTAATGTGATATATATGTTCTACATTTTTCAACTTCAACCATCTTTCTTTTCTAGCTATTTTATATTTGTAGTATTTGTATGTCTTATGTGTCTAATAGATTAATGGAGTGTATAATGTATTTTGTTCTATTAATTAATTTAGCACACATAAGAATTTATCACGGATAAGAACTATGAGAAGTATAAATACACACACACAGACGTAATTTTTCTATCAATGGTAGTTTAAAACAAATGTAAACTTGTTGCCCTTACCAATAACTTAGTTACTTGAACTAAAGGATCCAAAATACACTAAAACTCTTTCTAAGAAGGGCTAAAAGCTTAAAACATGCAAGTACGCTAATATGCACAAGATTGTGCGTGCTTCAAAAAAATTTACGCCCGTTTCACTGGCTTCCCGTTATGTAACATCTGCTACTCCCGCTTCCTGTTACACCCGTTACTGTTATGTTACGCTACCTGCAACTGCAATTTAAAACCATAGTTTTACCACCCCATTTTGCTGAGGAGTATAAGGACAAGAACGCTAAGAGACAATTCCTTTATGATGTAAGAAGTCATGAAACTCGTGGGACATGTACTCTCCACTAGAATCAGACCACAACATCTTAATACATGTAGAAAATTGGTTCTCAATATATGCGACAAAGTTCTTAAAAACAGATAGGACCTCAGATTTGGCCCGAAGAAAAAAGACTCAAGTATATCTACTGAAATCATCTATGAATGTCACAAAATATTTATATCGAGCATGAGAAATTATAGGAGAAATGCCTCACACATCACTATGCACAATATTAAAGCATTTTGCCGCAAGACTACCATGAGGAGGAAACAACAGAGTCTTACTATTACCAAGTTTGCATACAGAACAATCAAATGACAAGTGTTTAGAAACATGTTCTTTATTGCCTAAAAAACCAAAATTTAACATACGAGACAACACAACGGAGTTTGGATGGCCCAAACGTTTATGCCATACTTCACTCGGAGTATTAACTGTCATACAAGCCAAAGATAAACTACTAGGAATAGAAAACTACAGTGGAAAGAGCTTGCCAACTATAGGCCCCTTCGCGAGTATCTTCCCCGACACTTGATCCTGCACAAGACAACCATCATAAGAAAAATGGATATCACAATTTTTTTCAACTGACTGGCCAACCAAAATAAGATTATTAGATAGTCCAGGAGAACATAAATATATTTGAATGAAGGATTGATTTCTCCTATTTCATTAATAGCTGACTCCCATTAGCTACTTGAATTTGCAACGAACCATGATATGGATGAACATTGCACAATGCATCAAATGATTTGGTCATATGATTGGATGCAGCAGAATCAATAAGCCAAGACTTATGCGAAGTATTTCCTTGAAGCCCCATGGCGGAGAAAGCTGACATAATCATTTGCTGGACCATTTCAGGGGTAATACTAGAGGATCCAGCGGCAGACGATGAAGCTGAGGACATCCCTAGAGCAGAATAAGTGTTCACTGTAGCCTGATAAGCAGTGGCGTGACGATTTGGAAGTCGAGTGGGACATTCTCTGATAAAGTGGCCTTGTTTCTTACAATAGTTGCACACTTTCTTTGCACAATTGGCTGCAATATGACCATACTCCTTGCAGCCAAAACACTGGACCTTGTGCATATCCTTACCCTTCCCTTTCCCATAGGCTGCATAGGCAACGGGATTCAAGTTAGCACCCTGCTAGAACTCAGCCTGTGTGAGAAGGCGCTGCTCCTTGCGAAGTAATTCTCCAAAACAAGCATCCAAAGATGGTGAAGGATCTTAGTTCTTTAAATTTGAACGAGTAGCCTCAAATTTAGGGCACAATTTCATTAGAAATTGATCTCTTTTGCTCTGCTCATGAACAGCTTGAACAGCAGAGATAGATGCAGCAAGTACCTTCACATAAACCACATCAGGAAAATCTTCCCATAAATTCTGAAAACCAGAAAAATACTTCTGAATGGAGAGATTGCTTTGAGTGTAACTAGCTATCTCATATTCCAACTGAAATCGACGTGCAGTATTATCCTGGTGATAAACCTTGAGCAAGTACTCCCAAATAGTCTTCACAGTCTTATAGGCCCTTAAATTGAGCACAATTAGAGGGTCAACCGACCTTAAAATCCAGGACATCACACGTGCATCTTTGACCTTCCACTTGGCCAACTCCTTAGGCTCCGTAGGAGCTGGATCACTACCATCAATCTGGCCTCACAATTCTTTCCCCGTAACAAATAAACGAAACTGGAATTCCCAGGCAAAGTAATTTTTTCTAGTAAAACACACCCCAAAGGAATCACGAGAAGACATGATGAAAGCCCCAAAGGAATCACTAGAAGACATGATGAAACCCAACAAAAAATTGAATCTCAAAAAATATAACCTAATTCGCGTGTCAACAACCTTCGGTGGAACCTCCAAAAGCTTGAATCGGCAAAGATATGCAGCAAAAACACACCACAGATCAACACCACCAAAGATTTGTCATGAAACAGAACACCAACAGCCACCAAAGATTCTGAAGCAAATAGAATCAACCAACTGCCCAATCCCAACACAACAGAAACTGTCGAATAGCAGTTTAACACCCACCAGAAACCCAACAAAAAACTACCGACAGTAAGAAACTGCCGACGACCTAGAAATTGCTGCTACCCATAGAAAAGAACTGAAAAATAAAATAAAATTAGAACAACCCTAATTGAGATAAAGCTCTGATACTATGTCAATTGGATTGCTCTTTGTGAGGGTTCTCGTATTATATAGTAAATAGAAACGTCAGTTACAAGGCTGAAAATCAGCAATTGCAGCCATTAGGAGACTAAATAAGGCAATTACAATCATCCTATTAATTACAGAATATCAACTACAATCAGCTTACTAATCACAAAATATCTACAGAAATAATATAAAATCATGCCATAATTAGAGAGACTAATTATGGCACCACATCTAACTGACAAAAACTACCATAAGTATTGCTCAAAATCCAGTACAACATGATCGCACGAAGCATGTTGAGATTGACAAACACTTCATAGAAGAGAAGATTGAAGATATTAATTTGGAAGTAAGGTCAGAAGGATCTGAACCATTTAAATTAAGACAATCAAAAAGTAGGAGGATAGTTGGTCAGAGAACCATAAGAATTCCTATCTACACAGATGAGGAAGAAGACCAATCTCATGTAGCATATATGGGAACATCCATTTTAAGTGCCAATATCGAAGAATGGGCAACACTTGTAAACATTTCTATCAGCAGGATAGAATGTACAACCCTTATAGATACTAGATATACTTGGTCATGTATACAAATCACATTTCCAAAAGTGAATTGGGAATCAGCAAATCTTCAAGTTACAGTAGGTAACAGTGCATTACTCCAGATTGGAGAAATAGCAAGAAATGTCTAGATAACTCTAAATGGTAGAGTATTTGAGGAGCAAATACTTTGCTTAATTCCAGAGTTACCAGATGATTTTCTCCTAGGGAATTTAATCCTTAAAGAGATATGAGCCGTTTATGGTATTTGCAGAAGGGATTATATTAGACAACCATTTTATTCCTACTTTGTCTTCTATCAAAAGTGGTAGAAGCCAAGTAATGATAGAAAGGAAAGAGGAAAGACATGTTTATCGAGAGAAGCTTGATGAATGAAGAAATTTGGTTGAAGGAGAAATCTTGAAGGTAATAGCCAGATTGAAGAAGTCAAGGCTATGCTTTCAGAAAATTGGTCAGATAATCCTCAAGCATTATGGCAGAAAGCTATGCCTAAGGCTGACATTGCTCTTAAAGATCCAAACACGATTATTCGTAGTAGAGGGGTCGCTTATCCTAAGTTAATGATAGAGGAATTTGAGAAGCAAATTCCAGAATTATTAAAATTGGGACTTATTCGACATAGCCAAAGTCAGCACAGGAGTGCAACCTTTATGGTTACGAATCACGCTGAAAAGGTTAGAGGCAAGGCCAAAATGGTGATTGATTATAGAAAATTAAACAAAGCCACAAAGGATGATGGTTATAATCTCCCAAATCAAGAATCCTTAAGGAATAGGATTCGAAGAGAGCAACCAATGGTATATTCTAAGTTTGATCTTAAGTCAGGATACTAGCAGATTAAGGTCAAAGAAGAGGCCATTGGTCTCATAGTCTTTACAACCCCAGTAGGATTGTATGAATGGATAGTTATGTCATTCGGATTAAAGAACGCTCCAGGAATTTTCCAAAGAAGAATGGATAAAGCATTCTAAGGGATGACAAAGTTTGTGGCAATCTATATCAATGATGCCCTTGTCTTCAATAGAAATTTAGAGGAGCATTACAAACACCTTAAGCAGGTGGCTGAGGTGTTCATAAGAAAAGGAATGGTTCTTTTAGAAAGAAAGACCATATGGGCTAAATCCTAGATTGATTTCTTGGGCTTAAAAATCCAAGGAAGTGGAGAGGAGCTCCAGCCGCATATAGCAGAAAATCTATTGCAATTTCCTGATGAACTCACAGATAAAAAGCAGTGTCAGAGCTTTTTGGGAGTTCTAAATTATGCAAGAAGGTTTATCTAGAATCTTGCAAAAAAATCGTTTCCCATACTAAAAAAGGTTTCTAGTAAGAAGCCATGGAAATGGGAGAAGGAGGACATTGAAGTAATCAGAATCCTCCAAAGGGAGATTCAGGATCTTCCAAGATTGGAATACCCAGATGGGACTGAATTAGAAATAATTCTAGAAATGGATGCATCCAATATAGCATGGGGATGTGTTTTAAAAATCAGAAAGATTGATAAAACAGAACATCTTTGTAGATATTGGAGTGGATGTTTTAATGGTGCAGAACTAAATTATCCAGTACACGAGAAAGAGCTTCTCACTGTAGTCAAAAGCATTCGTTGCAATGAATTGTTTCTAGGAAAGCATTTTATCGTCAGGACAGATAGTTCTTATATTAAGAATTTCATGAGAATTAAACTGAGACGATTCACACAGGCTAGATTAGTTAGATGGAGGAACGAATTGTAATATTACTTTTTTTAGTAGAATATATAAAGGGTAAAGAAAATATTATTGTAGACTATCTAACAAGATATCTCAATGCTTGCAGATTCAATGGCCAGCAGTAGTAGCCAAATTAGATGCATTCTTTGTCAACAAATTCACAAACCAGCAGATTGTCCGGTTGTAAAATTTGTTTAGGAAAAGAAGTATCTTCCTTCAACTTTCAGGGGGGAAGAAAGAAGAAGGGGAAGAGGCAGTAAACCAATCCCAGTTCGTGATGCAAAAAGCGGAATTACAGGAAGTAGTAAGTCTATTCACAAAGTTGTAGAAAGCAGCAAGGAAGTGAAAAAAGATAAAAAGTTATATTCAGTGTTTTATCTATAGCCAATATGAGCATTATAGCATGCAATGTACCCAGAAAAAGAAGAGGTATTCGCAATCAAAGAAAATAAGGAATGTAACTTGATTAGCGAGGATGAAGACTACTTAGAAACCAACAAGGTTAAAGAAGTAGATCTGTGTATTGAAGACTTTCTGGGAAGGATTCTAGATATTTCAAAAGATAAGAGAAGATCGTTGGAAGGATTACTAAAAGAACCAGTAAGTCTAGCAAACGATGAATTCTCTATCAGGTTCAAGGAAGTAGTTGAAATGATTGAAGAATTTGAGGCATTTATTTTAGATAACTACAAAGTAATCTATATGGAAAATATGGCAGCACTCATTCATCAGCAGATTATCCTAAAGGTATAAATGGATATACAACTTAAAAAATATAAATTTGCTACTAGAGCGATAATCGGAATTTCGGAGTACCCGGAATTAAAGCAGTATTGGATAAGAAGTGGAATGTATATTCCAAAATTACACATTCCTTGAAACTTTAACCCTAAGAATCTAATTGCAGTTCAGAAAGCCTTAAGGCTAGGAGATGTCCAATTCTTCGGTTTCAATAAAACAGGACAGACCTTTAATTTTCTACTAGCATTGGTAGAATATGTATTAAACTTCACTAATCCAGGAAGGTTATGGTGGACAGCATACATTGAGCCAATATAATTTAAGACAAGGAAAGTACTGTTTTGGAACCTTTTTCCAGAGGACTGGACGGATGGATAGGTTTTAGATTTTCATGAGGAAGAACCAGATTGGGATGATTTCTAGAAACATAGAAAGTTCTACGAGTTAGTTCAGAACCTATAGGGAATCTATCTCCTTGAAGCAAGGTCTGCTTTGGATTGTGTGTTCTTTGCAAATTTTGAAACCCTTATTTCTATTGAGGGAAAATATCTCTAGCGATTTGAAGAAGCCAGTTTAGCCGAATATGCAATTGAGGCAAGAAAGGTGGTAAATCAAATCAAAGACTGGGAATATCATCTTCCGTCAACACAAGCAATGAAGAGTGATATCTAGCTAGTATTAGCAGAACTAGCAAGAAAGGACAAAGATGAAGAAATCATCGAAGCCCTAAAAGATCTTTGAAGATAGTCAGGATCTTTGCCAGATGCACAGTCCAGATGATAGTCCAGAATTTCGTCATATCCCAGGCTAGACTAATTGGACTAATCGGTAGGGTCATATCAAACGCTTGTCCAAAATCGTGTCATATCCAGGCCTCATCGAAAGGATGATCCGACAAGTCATATCAGCTTTATTAAAAGAGATTCCATTTGTCTTGTCTTTTTGTAAAGTGAGTCAACAGACATGATGTGTTGTCCCTTTACTTTTTATTTTCTTTATTAAAGTAGCTTTAGCTTTTTTAAAGAAGGAATCTTTTCTTTTTCTTTAAGTCAAATCAAGGAGAAAGCGAGGTTGTACTTATCCCTTGAGAACAGGCATTAGCCTATTTAAGGGAACTCCGACCCTATTGTTCGGAGAGGAAAAATTAATAAAAGTTTCATTTTGTTTCAAGACATATCTCTTCTCTCTCTTAAATATTTTCCTTTCTAGTAAACATTGTTGTGTGGGTTGAAGTCCTATCTCGCTTGAAAGAGCCTGACGGAGAGGCATAGAGCCACCACATAGGCACCAACATAATAGTGGGATTGGAAGATTACCTTCTACAACTTCGTGGAGGTCCAGAGAAGAGAAGAAAGAAGAACAGGTATTGATCTTTTATTAATTTAGTTCTTCCTCCCCCTTTCATAATGATCTAATTAGTCGAGTCCTTTTAATTTAGTAAGAATTAAGAACAAGAAAATCATTAGATGAGAATAGGCTTTTGTCCTTGCACACGTGCCTCAATCTATCCACCACGAATTGTTATCCTGCAGTACATTTGCTTCTGACACATACTTCTTGTTGCATTTTTTGTGCATTTTTCTTATTTTTAAAATGTTTGTACTCTCTTTTATAATTTCCAATTTACCGCAATAATAGCATGAATCTATTTTCATTTTGTTTTGGTTGTAGAAAGAACCTTGTCTCTTAGTTTTTCTTTTATTAATTTCAAATTTGTTCAATGTTTGAATTCCTTTCCTTCATCATATGCACTTTCGAGGATTGCCTATATTGTTCATTTTGCCCAATTTGTTGCCCTTTATTTCTTGCTACGTTAACACTTTCTCAACTAAAAAATGGTGGGATATCAAATCCTTATAAATCAATCTTTTTTTTTTTGTTTTTTTAATCTATGTGTATTTTTGACTCTTATGATCTTTCCATGTAGGAAGAATTTTATCAGTTATGCACAACACATCAATCAGTTCATCCATATGCATATTCAATTGTTTCATTTGTCGTAAGATGCATTGAAGTTCATTAAATTGCTGACATATAGATTTGACATCTTTCATTTTATGAAGACATAAATTTCTGGTTTGTCTCTTCTGTTAAACATCATATAAATTGTCTGATAGAGCATTGAGAATGTGAACCTTGTGTCTTTCATAGTCATTCTAATTTCGTCTTAAGATTGTTAGAAATGCAGGGAAAAAAATGCTCCTAAACAAGCAATAACATGTTGTCCGTACCATACAGTTTGCAACAAGTTTTTTAGAAAATGTTTCCATAGAGCCTAGTCAATGTTTTAATTGTTTGCAACCAGCACATTTGAAAGCAGTTTGATTATGCTACTTTAATAAGTCCTTTGAAGATGCTGAAAATTTTTATTTGAAGGATACAAATTTCCATAGAGAATTTTTAGAATGAATACAGAAATGGATAATGCAGAAAGAGATATTTTGAATTGCCTGCATGTATTTAAATAGAGACCAAACACCTTCTTTAATAATATTTGACAGTCATTTCTTAGTAGAGTTGCATACAAATTTAAATTTAAAATTCTCCTTGTAATTGCCAATTTCCATGTTTAAATTTTAGAGGGCCCAAATAATATAAGATAATCCATGTTAGAAATAAAATCATGTCCTAACATAAGGTTGGCTAAACCCTGCCTGCTCTTGCACTTGCATAGAGAAAACTTGTTAAGCAGTACATGTTCTACTGAAGCGATACAATATACCATTAGCGCCTCACTGCCCACTGCCTACTGCCCTTGCTGCTCATGCACCTATATTTGCATGTGCTGTGGAGCAAGCACCACAGTGCCATTCAAGTGGGCTATCCATGGGTTGGCTTATAAGTTTCAAGGTATGGAAGTAAGACACACTTATGAACACATATTTCTTTTCTTAATTTTCCATGCAACCTTTCCATACATGTCTCCTAAAGGTGTTGTGTGTGGTTTTGAGAACCTCTAAGGAGAGAACCAATAATTTTGAAAATGTGATTTGTCTATTAATTGGACTGTCTTTCCATGATTTATAGTGTGATGTGGAAATTAGTAATCCAAACACTTGCAAACATAATCAAGTTTGGACAGCTTGTGACCATCCTGATCTTCAAATTATGTGGGGAGGAGATAAATCTCATTCCTGGTCCAGATCTGTCAAGAAAAAACATCTCTACAAAAGAAGTTTGAGTTTCAGTTGTGCTCCTTTCCAACTGCTTATAAGTTATAATGGCACCAATTTCTGTTAGTGGTCTGCTTTTTTGGGGGCTATTGATTAGCAATTGTTTTAGTACTGCTGTTCGCAATAGTCTTTGTAAAAATCTTTTAAGTGTGCACTTTTTAGTAATTGACAAATTTGCTTTTGTTTTTCATTCACTGTATACTGTTTTATTCTGTTTACATTTGCTTACTTGTGCCATAACTTTCTCCAAGATTAGCTCATTTTGAACTTAATATTCATGGTTATTGCAGAAATTTGCCAGACGTATGATTCTTGGAAAAGGGCATGCTTTGTTGGATGTTGACACACGGCGTCAGAGGAACAAAGTCAAGATAATCAATAAATTCAAGGAGTCAGCATGGAAATGTGTCTATTTCCTTTCTGCAGAGATTTTGGCTGTGTGTGTCACATATGATGAGCCTTGGTTCACTAACACAAAGTACTTTTGGGTTGGTCCTGGCAATCAGGTTTGGCCTGATCAGAAAATTAAGTATGATTTCTGAACTCATTATCTGGGAGTCTTTTTATTTTTATACTAAGTACCATGATATTTTTCACATATATGTTTGGGCATATTTTAATGTAGGTGTTTTTGTTGTGAGTCTTGCAATGGTATTATAATTACCATTGACCATGATAATCTCATCTGAAATGTCAACTGGCTGTTTCTTATGTGATACCCAGACTGAAATTGAAGGGATTGTACATGTATGCTGCTGGATTCTACACATATTCAATATTTGCTTTAGTTTTTTGGGAAACAAGGCGTTCGGACTTTGTGGTTTCAATGGCCCATCACTTAGCAAGTGTCATACTCATCGTATTGTCTTACATATTCAGGTTTGTCTTTAGAGGCTATGGCTTTAGTTTACCAATGAAGAATTGGGTTCAAGTTTGACGACACAAAGAAAGCATGAGGGATGCCTTATATGAAGTCACTAGCACATCTTTAAACACTGAAAAAATGCTTAGTCTTGGCATGGTATGCATATTAGTTGCACATAAAAAATCAAAAGGTGTGCTGCACATTCAAAAATTTTCTTTCTGATTTTCTAAGTTACAATTTAATCTGATGACATATGTTTCTTCTGCATCTTAACAAAGTTCTGCTGTCTTTTGCAGGTTTGCTCGTGTTGGTTCAGTTGTTTTAGCTCTCCATGATGCAAGTGATGTATTTCTAGAAGTTGGAAAGATGTCAAAATATAGTGGTTGTGAATGGCTTTCTAGCTGTTCTTTTCTTATGTTTGTTTTATGCTTCACAATACTTCGCATTGTTTACTATCCGTTCTGGATAATACGGAGCACAAGGTGAGTAGTTTGCAGCATGATAGATACCTATTGATGCTCATTTGTATTTGAATTTGTTCAATTTGCTTTCCAGCAGCACAACTCCCCCCCCCCCCCCCCGCCCCTCCCCATAAATAAATCTTCCTGCAAGAAAATGGTGATACAAATGAATAAGAGGTTTTCTCAAGAATAATTCCATCATCACAAGGAACTTACTTCATTATACAAAAATAGCAGATCTACAGTGCCAAGAATGAAACCAGAAAAGTCTTCCAGCATAATTTTTCCTTATTTAGCTGAGGAACTCCTTCCATTTTGGTTGATCTAGGAGTCCATGCAAGAGAACTATTTAAAGCTCAATATATTACTAGCTTATTTTACAAATCTGGAAATTAGCATGGAGCTCCTACTTCATATTGACTCACATGACAGCTTTAGAATTAACGCCCCCACCAAAATGCAATAAAATGGCTTATTTTAAAGACATTTATATAGTTCTTTTGAAGAGCTCTTATGTTACTTCAACTGCATCCCATAAAGGGCTTTGAGATTACAAAAATTTCTGATTTATTTCAATGTAAGGGCCTATATTCATGCCTTACAATATTAGCTGCTTCGGAAAATTGCCTTGGCTGCAACAGTTTATTATATTTGGAACTTTAGGAACAAATTCAGATTTGAGGGACATTCAATCTCTCTTTTGGAGCTAGTCAAAGTAATTCAAAGACACACCTTCACAGCAGTTTTTAACAAATATGATATGTTTCTAGTCAATATGTAATTCAATTGTTAAAAGTTGTCTTGTTTCGGTTATGTAAGGAAGAAATAGTATGATTTCTTTAAGGGATGCCTAGACTTGAATGTATTGAGATTGGCTGATTCTCTTTGGATCCTGGGTATGCCCGGGTTTTTGGATGTATTTTCAATTTGGTGTAATACCTTGTTTGATTGGCCTGGGTATGCCCAGAGTATTTGTACATACGTACTTTGATCAATATACGCTTTTACCATTTGATCAAAAAAAAGTATTAGCTGCTTCGGGTATTTTCTCTTAAACCCCTGATTTATGTGTTGAACAAGCAACTTGTTTCATTCAATTTACCCTTTTCTTTTTTCTTATGTTAGTGTAAAGCTGCACAAATCCTTCTGTTTGATTTTTTCTTTTCTTTTTTTATTGCAGCTATGAAGTTCTTTTGACCCTGGACATGGACAAGCATAAGTTGGATGCGCCTATATATTACTATTTGTTTAACACACTTCTTTTCTGTTTACTTGTTATTCACCTCTATTGGTGGAGATTGATGCTTCAGATGCTCATAGAACAAATCCGTGCAAGAGGCAAGTTGAGTGATGATGTTCGATCTGGTAAGAAGCACTAATTAAATTTATGTGGTGCAAGTTATGTGAGTGCAAATCATGGAAAAATAAACAAGAAAAAAATGTACTGAGCATAACTAAGTTGGAAGAAGGTACTATGGTACAGCCAGTAGAACTGATTCATGAGTCCAAGCGGCTTAGATTATAAAAGTGTTTAGACCTTCAGGAATCATTTTCAAAGGGGACAAACTGAGATGATTATCTTCTCTTGAGGAAAAAGAAGAGGGAATTGAAGTAGAATGGGTGGCTTTTCTACAAGAATAATCATAGGATAGCAGATAGCAATTTTAATGTCCATTAAACACTGCTGATATGTGTCAGCACATGTGCGTCTCTGTTTTTTTTTTTTCTCTTCTACATATAATCATTACGCTGGCCCCTATCTTGTATCTACCCCCGAGTGTAGCACACTGTAGAAATACCATCCCTCATCAACCATTCTTTATTGCCATTACTGGGAGTTAGGTCTTTATCATCCGAAGAATATGCTTAATTCATATTGCATACTAGCCTGCACTAATGTCTTCGTTAAAATATCCCAGTTTCTGTGGAACAGTAAGTAGTAACTTATAGCTGTGGTAGTGTAATACTTCTGTTTGAATTACTAGCCACCTCTCTAATTTACTGTAAGAAGTTATAGACTTTATCAACTTTACGTCTCCTTCAATTTCTTATCCTGAATGACTTTGTTTCTGGTGCAGATTCTGAAGGTGATGATGAACACAATGATTGAACAAAGATTGATTGAAGAACAATGCTCGCATGTGCCTATGTGCTTATGTTTTGTAATTAATCACTCAGAAAGGGATATTCAAACTTCTAGTCCTCAATCCTTTTGGTGAGATCTACATTGTCTATTGCCTTCATTCATGCACATAAGCTTCAATTAAGGTGTATATTTCATATCTACTGCCTCCCATTTTCAAATGTTAGAAAGAAAATATCAAAATATTTGTAAATGACATGATCCTTCTTGCTATAGAACTTCATATGTTGTGATTCAAACTAGGGGTTTGAGAAAAACGTTGTTAAGAGACTTATCCTATTCTGGTTTTTGGCCTACATAATACATTACTGCAATTTTTCACTTTTTGGAAGATTGTTTACAAGGAAATTCTTAGATCAGGATGTAATATTCCTTCTGCCATCTCAAACTTGGAATCCATTTGTTGGCCAAGGTGAAACGTAACGACAACTAGCCCAAATGGCAAATGCTTGGGGTATGGGTCAAGTCCAGTAAACATAGCACTTGGATTATTGTAGTTTTAGATGATTTGAGTGGCAGTCTAGAAGAAAGGTTATAGGTTTGATACTTGGTAGACTATTGTTGGGAGGAAGATTGTTTGCCGAAATGCGATTACAATTTGCTGTGATGGAGGCCCGAGATGTGGGTCAACTTATAGCCAAAACATGATGCTTAGATCCCAATTTAAGGTATTTGAGTAATATTTGACTATTAGTTATAGCTTTTGATGCAGCAAAAAAGGGTTCCATACTGGACTAAATTTCGTTGGATTTCTTTTTGCCTGCGCAAAGTAATGGCTTGTAAACTCTATTTTTTTCTTTTCAGACAAAATATTTCAAGATGGTTTTATTGGAAAGGGTGTTTGCATCAGGTAGAGTATGAAATACATGGAATTTTTTATATCGTGCATAATGATTAGCAAGCAAAAATGAAATCATGATTTTTGCATAGTCTTTCTGATTTGAGATGATAACACTTATAAATTATTAAATTCTTATATTATGAAAATTTTTTATACTGCTTGGATTGCAGAACAAGAGGAAGTCCATCTCTCATCCTTTTTCTCTCTTAAGATTTCAAGCCTAAAGTGTCCAACAAATTATTGAGGTTTATGTAATCAGTCGAGCAAGGATGCATCAGAATAAATAATCTATTTCCTAAACAACACCCAAATATTGGTGACTGATCATATAGTATAAAGAGGATTTTTTTTTTTTTTTTTTTCCCTGAGCAAGAGAAACCTTTTATTATGGTCGACTCAATGTGCAAAAGAAGAGTCGTCTATAAAAATTTAAAAAATAATTATAAACCCAGCATATGACAATAGAGCTGCCTTCCATCCAATTCCTTCAAAGGTTGGGCAGCACTCAGGCCCAGAAAATCCAAAGAGTGAACCTAAAATGAAGCCCAGGACACTGTATTATATTAGAAAGGGGGAAGATGGTTTTTCTACTCATCAAATGTTGATTGATTTTGAAAATAATTTATATAAAAAAATGTTAAGATATCATATTTTATTAAATGATATATAGAAATTCATGTTCTCATAGTGAGTCAATGTTACAAATATATAAATGAATTTAAAAAATAAAAAAATTAGTTATATTAAAAAAATAAATATATATTACACACGCATAGCATAGCATGTGCTAAATCACTAATCTACAGTAATGTTAAAACAAGAAACTGCTATTGCTTTCATTGCCACATTCTCACATTGAAGTAAAGAGGACATACAAAGGAAACTGGCACAAGGATCACAAAAACTGACACAAACACCCAATTTGCCAAAATGTGCATGGAACACCTGCGCATACTAATCCAAAATCTTCTTCCTTCTTGGGTTTTTATCTTTTTTCCTCTCTGGAGCCTCGAGTGATCTCAATGCGAGAACTTTGAGATGAGCTTGTCAACATGTATAATGATATCATCAATACGAGGGCGGAGTGTGGCCTGCGGCTGGAGCATCCATGTCACGAACTGGTGAAGTGCTTCTGGATATCGGGGCTTAGGCCCAGGAGGCCACCTTATCTGCGCATTTACAATGGCCAACTGTAGGCTCCCTCCAGACTCCCCAAGTGCATATTCGAAAGGAGATACCCCATACCTGCAAGCAGGGGGCAAAGCGAAAAAAAAAAAAAAAAAAAGGGGGAGAATTGAGGGGGTGCTCAAGAAGTTTAGCCTACATTTTAATGCAATATGACAAGAACCATTTTTCCACGAATTAAGGTGCCTGGAGGCAACATAGAAATGAAACCATTTCCAGTTTACTTTCCATGGATCATTTGAGTGCACAAATTACAATGAAATTGAGTATAAAACAGTAAAGGGGCACAGAACACATCCCCTGTGATGCCAAAAAAATAAACAATTGTGTCCTGATATTCTGACAAGAGAAGGATTAATATTCCAATGTTCACATGAGCTGATAAACATGCATGCATAATTTTCACACACAAAAACATGCATGCAAATTTGGAGTATACGATAGTGTTTGGTGTTACATCCAGGGCCAGCCACAGGGTGCTAGGCGTGGAAATTTAAAGACAAACTCTCCTTCTCCCCCTCTCCATACAGTGTGTGTGTGTCAGCGGATTCCACAAGAAGAAAGATTCAACAAGCAAAACTCAAGGAATACAACCACTAAAATCACAAAGGATCAATCAAATTATTCGCATGTCAAGAATAAAACTGATGAGCTGAAAAAGGAAGGATGATTCCTCACATTATTGCATATAAAGAGCACCCTAATGCCCAAATATCAGTTCTCTCGTCAATATCTGTGTGGCTTGGGCAATCCCACAATTCAGGAGCTCGGAAAGGTGCTGAACAGTGCTCAGCAGCCCATTCCTACAAAACAATCATCCAAGTAACAAACTGTGAAAATTTAAAATATAATGTATCTAATAAAATGAGAAAGGGAGAAGCAGCGTCCACAGTATGCAGAACGTGCATGAGTCTACATGAGGATTGATGTCAAGCACATAGAATAACCAACTATAAAAAAAATATAATAACAAAACGAGACATTTAAATGATTAAAAAAAAAAAAAAATCTCCAGGTCTGTTTGATATCATTTTTGTCTTTTGGTTTTGTTTCTGTCCAGACAATGAAACGTGCTTGTTTGCACTCATAGTTTTCTGTTTTTGTAATCGTTTTTCAGCTATTATAGAAAAAACTAAAAATTAGATTTTATGATTCAGTTGTTTTAAAAACTGCCAGAATCCTCCAATATCCAAAATTAACTTTCTAGATTAAATCATCCATTTTGTGCATAATTTTATATTAATATTAAAGTAAATCACATTGTGAATTTAAAATATAATTAAAATAAAAATATCCGTAACATTTTTAAAATTATAAAAATGAAAAATCCATTTGAAAAATATTTTTACAAATTTTCTATTGTTATGCACAATAAGATTGTTGTTATAAATGAATTTTAAAATACAATTAGTAAGTAAATTAATTATGATAACTTCTATTTTTATTATGATATTTAAAATTTGTAGTTTATTTTATTTTTATTATTTTAATCATATTTTCAATTGTTATTTGTTAATCATATTAAGGCAAAAAGCATGCTTATGAGAGATTAATGGATCTTGAAACAGGCACTAAATGTAGTTACAAATTAACATAATAAAAAGAAAACTGCACTGAAGTTGATATTTGCTCATACATCCTCCCCAGGCTACTCTCCCCCATACATCCATACAGATGCTGATAGATCTGCTCATGTTTACTCTCTTTAAAACACATTCCTATTTTTGGATGCTGCAAGTTTTCTTGAATCTCCGACATAAACACTAATCTATTAGCTTCAGGCTGTTTACCATGCACAAAAACCACATACCAATCAGCCATGTCGCTGTTATATCTTTCCAAATGCCAAATAGTCATCGCCCCATTCATCATCAAAACTAGTCATCATCCCACTCATTGCCAACTGTGAAATTTAAGTGCTGATAATAAAATAATGCTACATATATCAGCTCATTGTAAACTTCGCTGACCTACCCATACTGAGGTCAAGCTAAACTTCCTGATTGTTAATTAATAAGTGAAAACACACACAGCCTTGGGCTTTTCCCTCTCAATCTTACTGACAATTTATAATTTCTAAATTCCACCCAACTCTTAACCCTCACAAACTTCTCATCAAGCACTGATAACATAATAGTTAAGAAAGACTCCACTAAGGTCAATTAATGGGGATTTTCTACAGTTGTTTTTCACTGCAAGCTGATCCAAGTAAACAGAGCATAAGCCTTTGGTAATGCTTTGGCATGGCAGATCAAGAAACCAGCGAAGTTAGGTCCAAAGTACGACAAAACTCTGCTCACATAATCAAATAACCAGTTGGGTTTAGCTCAGTTCCAATGTTGCATTTAAAAACCAATTCATCTCAATGAAGAAAAGAAACCTACTAATGGTACAAAAGAATTGCAAGTGAAAAGCAGGAAAAATAAATGTGAAAAAGGATTTATTAACTAAGAAAGACACCAAATAGAATCAAAAAGGGCAGCGATGAAAGGCAAAATAGAAGAAGGAATAAACAAGTGAAAGAATTGCTAATGAAAAGCAAATAAAATAAATATATGAAAGAATTTATTAAAAGAAGAAAGGCACTAAACAGAACAAAAAAGGGCAACAATGAAAGGTGAAATTGAAGAAAAGAAGAAGCAAACAAGCACCTGCAACTGAAGTGCCTCTGATCGAGAGCGAATTTGCTTCCTTGCAGGACGAGCACTTCCAAAATCCATCAATATGGCAAGAGGTGCCTGTCCTTTTCTATGCGTTAGAAGGACATTACCAGGTTTGACATCATTGTGCGCATATGGTGGCTCAAAATTATGCATATGCTTCAGTCCTGCACAAAGCTGCAGCAGATTTCTTTCAATTAAAAATACTAAAAAATCTGAATGCAGGAACTTTTGATTGATATGATTAGCCACCAACAACTACCAATGCAAATAATTAAAACTAAAAATAAGGGCATGTTCATAAATTATCATGGCCTTAATTCTAAATTACTTAAAGGGCTAAAATCAAACAAATGCCATTACGGTCCTAAGTGTTGTATTGAGGAAAGAAAAGATGTCACGAAAAGGATAAAATGATTCTCATTCACCTGCCGAAATATTTGAAGAACATCCGAGGTAGAAAAGAACTCCTTTTTAGTTTTCATAACGTTAGCATTGTCCAGTATAGTTCCATCCAGATGAACTGGAAATAACAGGTATGCTTCATGTTTGAGAGAACTTTCTTGTCCGGCCTGGCCAATGCAGTATAATCTCTTTGATAAATAATTATTCATTTATAAAGGAAGAAAATTACCACCCAGAGAAAAGAAAAGAAAAGAAAATAAAAAGGTAAAATAAGGTTAACCTCCTGAAACAATACAAGTTAAAAAATCATTTCAATCATTAAATGGAATAATATTCACTTCAGGATTGAGGAGCAAGCAACAAAGGTGATTGTTCCCACAGGAAATTTAATGTGAACTTCAATTATTAAAGATTCATAAAGGTAAAAAAGAGGTAAAAGCATAAATAATCAACTATACTAAAACAGGTCTAAAGAGCCCAATTTTTCTGGTTCTAAAAAAACTCTAAAAATAATAATCAAATGCAGCATAGACTTTATAACAAAGTGCTCTTATGTCATTTAGCTACAGATTACATGAGTTTCCATAACAAAGCTGAAGATATAGCATTGTTATGCAAGCCAAAATTTCATATTGTTTTCCATTTGACCACAAATTTAATCATCCATGTCATGACTATAGAAGGTCAACTAGGAAGCTTGAGGACTCAACCTAGAAGTTCGTATTAGATTCAAATAAAACAATAAAAGTGGAATTTTTTATGTTCTTATGGCCAAAATTCACATGGTACATAAACGGGGCTGTGCCCTTAGTCTCTGTTTTACTCCAATGGCTGGTGAAAAAGAGGTGATGAAAGGAAGCTGCTTCAAGTTAATGTGAAAATTGTCCGCCCCTTTGAGGAAAAGGAGAATCTTTCTTTGAATGTTTGGAAAATAAAGCAGCAAACTTGCCAGAATGTCTTAAATGACAAGTGGATGATTTGTAAATCTACATAAACATCTTAATAGACAACTTTGCAATATCTGCAAAAAGTTAAGGATGCACATAGGGAAAAAAAAAATACATCCCCGTTTAGTTAAGGTTCAGTATATGAGGAAAACAGGAGAAATAATTGGTTACATGTTTTCAGAAAATCATTTTGGAAATGTATCCAAAAAACACCTAAATAATACAGGTTTTCTGGAAATGATTTTAAGGTGTTTCCTACATTTGCAGGTACAATTTTCCAGGTACAATGAAAAATGAGGCATGGAGTATAACCCACTTTTTAATAGTAATAGTACAATAATAATTATCCTATTTTATTATTTTATTAACAAATTACCACTTGGATCCACCTTAACCAACGCAGTTCCACTATTTTCATTTCTGGAAACAATTTTGAAAACAACTAACCAAACGTGTTTTTTAATGTACAAAGTACATGAACATCCCTTGTTTCCATTTTCAAAAAGACAAAAACAACAATCCCTGGATCTTTTGTTGTCAAAATCTCAGTTCATAGATTTTAAATGCTCCCAAAAAACAAGCTCAAAGTTTGATTCAAAAGCTTAGAAGTTTTTTGCCAAATGCCTCAAACCTAAATTTCACTTCTAGAAAGGTGAACCTGCCTCAGAATAAATAGAAAAAAAAAAAAAGGGGGGGGGCGGGGGAGCATTGTAATTGCTCCTGAAATGTGCTATGCATGGCTTGGCAGTATCAAGAACTACGATCATGCAAATTTATAAATGATGAAAATGCATCCCTAAGCCTATCAACAAGAAATGGGGTAGCAATTTGCACAATTATTAAAACATGCATACAATTTTAAGATGATAGTTCCCTGTCCCAAATTTAAAATTCAATTACCTATCAGATCTTATTTTGAAGTGAAGGTGGGCCTTGGATCAACGGTAAGGTTGCTCCTTTATGATCAGTTGGTCAAGGGTTTGAGCCCAAGGAAACAGCCTCTTTGCATAAAAGCAGAGGTACGATTGTGTACACTATGACGGCCCTCCCCTATCCTCGCAAAGTGGGGAGCTTTGTGGCCTAGGCACAACCTTTTTTATTTTTTTAAGATCTTATTTTGAAGCCTTAGATGAACTTAACTGCAAAGTAAGAAGTGTGAAGCACCATAACTATAACATATTTCCTAGATAAGTACCCAAGCCAAAAAGCAAGAAACTAACTATCCCTTTGTAACCATTTGATTTGAAAGCAGTTACTGACTGTCCTAAAATTGAAAATATTTCAAAATTTTAAAAATAAAAATAAATTAAATGATCAAGTTAGTCCTTTGCATTGGTGGAAGTGAGGAGCATCCAACCCATATTTCTATTAGCACATAAACCTAAGTTATTTCAGTTAAGCAACTCCAACTTACGGCACAATAAAGCAACAATGAATATCTAAAAGATTTTAAATAAAATATGGAGGTATGCAATATTCAGCCAAATCACAAATCTTGTGAATCATTGTTCCACGATTTTCCCATGTAGAAATTACAACAGGTAGTTTGTCAATTGTCACTCTAATACGATTCAAGAGATTAATTCACAATATATCCATAAAGGTTATAGAATTTATCAAATATAGATTCAGCATGTATCACATATCATTTGCTGGACATGGTGAGGAAAACACTCTTATGTCTAGGTTGACTACCTTCACTGTGATGATAGCATGATCAAGAAGTGGAAGTAGATTGGGATGACTAAACAATGACGAAACACGGATCTCCTCCCTCACCAACTCCAACTGCTCATTATTTTGAATGAGAATTTTTTTCATTGCATAGGTGCCATCATCTACACAAAAATCAGTTCAAAATAAAGCTAAAATTAGATTTCTATTTTCATCAATCAAAAAATAAAGTAGAACATATGCTAAACATGTCGAACATTTAAACACGCACACAAAAAAAAAAAAAAAAGAGAAGAAAAAGAATGCTAAAGCCATAAAAAGTTTCATACTACAAAAACCAATTCTTCTCTTCTTTATAAGCAGGAACATGAATAGAAAGGAAAAAAATGAAGGCCGCATTGGAAATCTATTACAAAAGAAACATGACAAAGAACAACAAAACCACAGGGTTCTGCTTGGTTGCTAAGAAAATGTAGGGAAAAAAAGAGTCAAGTTTGTCCTTTTCAAGAAAAAACAGCATTATTGGAAGACTTTGTTTTGTTAATGTTTCTTTTATGGTTTTCGATTTTCTTCTTTCTTTGTTCTTTTTCCCCCTCTGGAGGATGATTTTTCTTCCATTATTTATCTCTATTTCCCTATTTCCCTCAATAGCTTCCTTTTTTTTTTTTTTTTTTTTATATCCATAAAATAAAATAAACAGAGTATAGCTGAGCAAAATAGACGAATTTATCGTGGTTGAGTTGAGCTTTCCAAATCCAAAGCTAGACCTTGATGTTTCCCAAACGCATTGTGAGATTAAAATAATAATAGGAATAAAAGATACGCAACATTCACAAATCTAAGAATTAAAGAATTACTAGATCACAAATTCAAATAACACCTGCAACAAAAAAATAAATAAAACAAGCTCCGAGACACCAATACCACCATTTTAAGATCGCAATTCACAAACAATTCAACATTACTCCAAAAGGGAAAAAATTAATAAGCGCATTCTACGATAATCCAGATTCAAAATCAAACACATCACAGATCAAAAACCCAAGAAAATGAAAACTCCGGGGGTAGTTGAGGTGATCGAACCAGAGACGTGAGAGGGGTCCTTTAACTTCTTAGAGAGGCCACCGGTAGAAGCAGAAGAAGAGTCGG
The DNA here is from genome assembly GCF_029873635.1 of Malania oleifera. Taxonomy (NCBI): domain Eukaryota; kingdom Viridiplantae; phylum Streptophyta; class Magnoliopsida; order Santalales; family Ximeniaceae; genus Malania; species Malania oleifera. The sequence continues at coordinate 80,287,602 of NC_080429.1, read as the reverse complement.
CGAGAACCTCCTTAACCAGGAAGACGAAGGCGAAGGCTCCTTCCCCGAGCTGCCTCACGATCCTGAACCGGTTCTCGTTGATCCACACATCCCCTCCTCCATTCACGGCGTCGTAGAGAGCATTCAACCCTGAAAACGAGCAACCCATCTTCTCAGGTCTGCTCTCTCCCCCTCTCTCTCTCCTCTCACTGGAATTCTCCTGGCCTCGTCGGCTCTGTCTCTCTCTCTGCTTCTCTCCGCTTCTCTCTAGTCTCTGCTTCCGATTTCTCAATCTAAAAACGCAAACAGATCCTCAAATTTTCTTGTCAACGAGAGTTTCTCTCGTTTTCTTACAAGTCTCTCCCCCAGATCTCTCGAACCACTACATTCTGAGTTTCCTCCACCCCGATTTTTCGCCCTTCCACTCCTCCCTTCCTGCGGTTTGCCTTCACTTGAATGCCCACAGGGTAGTGCATGGATCAAAAAAGGGGGCGCGCGGAAAGGGAAACTTTACTTAATTAACTGACCTTTATTTCGCTTTAAATGCCCACCAGTTTATATTTAAAATATTTAATCGCTCTCTCAAAAATTTATGGAAATTGAAACCAAAATTAAAAATTAAAACATCTTGATTAATTATATTATATTTTATATATATATATATATATATATATATGTAAAAGCAAAACAAAAAGGTCGACCATTCAAATTTTAATAGGACGAATGCACTGACCTTGTGAGATTTTAAAATTTTTTGGAATTTTTCTTGAAATTTCAATAATTTTATAAATCTTTTTGAGATTTGTCAAAAAAATTATTAATCTTTCTATATATTTTTTTTATTAAAAAAAAAAACCTTTGAGGCATGCAATGTCCAAAAAATAAATGTCAAAAAAGATTTGTGAAAATTTTGAAAGTTTAGGCGACATCTTTGTCTTTCTATTAAACCTTAAGGAAGGTCATTGTCTTTTGCTCAATTTTAATTCTAAATTTTGGTAATTTTAGTTAAAAATAAAATTTCAAAAATTAATAAATATTTTATAAATATAAATAAGATATTTATTATAATGAGCCATATAATTTGAGATATACAAAAAATTAACTTTTAAAAAAAAATGAAACACAATCATTATTTTTTGAAAAAAAAAATAATGATTAATTGTGATAAAAATTTAGATCCTAAATTACTAACTTTTTTTCTTTCAAAATTCAACTTACACTGTAATTTAAAATAAAGAGACACACTATAGTATCTAAATATGCACAATTAGCATGTTTTGTTATCGAGTTGATTTTATTGCTTTGTTAATTATTATTAATTAGTCTTTTATAATATTAACTTTTTTGCACAATAATTTTTTTCTCGAATTTACAAATTCTTTTTAAAAAAAATTCAATTAAAGTATTTTTTCCAACATGCATTTTACAATAAAATTAAATATCTTATACAAGTTATTTACCAAAGTCACATGATTTATCTTTTCTTTTCATGCAATAGTAAAAGGAATTGCTTTAGATTTATAGGCTTGTGTGTGCATGTGCTCACACAATAGTATAGCCTCTCATATCAACAAAATGGAATTAAAAACAAATGAGGAAAAACTAAAAGTTGAGAAGACAAAGGATAAGAGAAATTAGTATATGTTATTTTATTTATTTATATTATTACTTCAAGTGTATATAAATACTAGCGTACTCATTATAAATTTATTCATTCAATTCAATTGTTCTATAATATAATATAATATTATAATATAATATATATATATATATATGTATGTATGTATGTATGCATATATGTATGAGGAGATTCAATTGAAATCAATTTCAACCCCCCTCCCAAGGCCGGATACTCTCTCCCTCTCTCTCTCTCTCTCTCAAATTTTTCTCCATTTTCCGTCCAAATTGAAAACGGACACCTTTTCTGGGTCCCAGCTCTGCTTCTGAATGTTTTAATCGGAGTGATTTTGTCGTTTGGACGTCGTTGGCACTACTCCAGAATTAAGGTAAGGGGAATAGATTATGTTAGGTTTTGTATTAAAATATGACTGATTTAAATTGATTATTTTTATTTTCATTATTTCCATATATTTGAGTTAAGTTAAATTGTGTGAATTTGATCAAATCGAGATTTTGGGGAATATATTTAAATTAAATTAAACTGCGGGGATTTGATCAAATCGGACTTTTCAGAATATATTTGAATTAAATTAAACTGTGGGGTTTTGATCAACTCGGGTTTTTTGGGAATATATTGGAATTAAATTAAATAGGTGGAATTGATCATACTCACGTCTTTCTTTAAATTTACTACGTATATATATTTATAAGAATTTCGCAGGTAATTTATAAAATTATAATTATTATACAAATTGTGAGGCATGAGAATAATTCATGATAATACATAATTAAACCTGTTGGATTTTTATGGTATTTACTAATTCTGGAGTTTTTTTGAATATGTGAATATTTAAAAATGATTATTGGAAATTCTGTACTGAGAAAGAAATGAGGTTCATTTTGAGAACACTGTATCGAGAAAAATGGGATTATGAATTTGATGGTTTGATACCGATTTGTGAAACTGATGATTTTATACTGATCACGAGAATGTTTGGAAAGATAACTATGAAATGTATGTTGAGAATATGAGTTCATGTTACTGTTTTATTATATAAATTGTATTATATGGTGTTAAACATTGTAGCCCGGGAGTATATACGTGTGCCCTGCAACAGATATACAATATAGAGTCAGAGAGGGGTGAATGATTCATTTCGCGTATTTAAAATTTTCTCTACAAAATAAAATACTTGGCAAGAAGCAAGCAATTATATCACAATATATAGCAAATGCAAATCAAGCACAGGACAATATAATAAAGAGTAGCGAGAGAACAGCTTAACACTGAGTTTTAATGTGGTTCGGCACTAAGCCTACCTCCACGCCTTAGCACCAAGTCAAGGATTCCACAATCCACTATAGATGCTCCTTCCCCAGGGGAGCAAGCCTTACAACTCGGGTACAAAACCCTGCACTTGGGCACAATTCTCTACATGCTCACAAAAAGCCTTCACTTCGGTTCACAAAGAACCTTAACCAAACTGGTTCACAAAGAACCTTACAAAGAGATGGAACCTTACAAATCAATCAATGCTCCTCAAATGAACAAATATGAAATACAATTCAAACCTCACACTACTCTCTTAAAGAATGATTCAAATAAGATGAATGAGTAAGAGAGATTGAGCACTTTGTGAATGAATGACTAGAATGTAAGTGCAAAGTGCTTGGTTTTGGATTCAAAGATATTTTTTTCACTAAATGCTTGTAATAAATAATCAAAACCATTGTTAAACAAGTATAAGGACTTGTATTTACAGGCAAAGTGGGCTACTGGCTATTTTATGGATGTTGGGCATTTAAAACAATTAAAAACTATGCAAACTAGCCATTTTCCATCCGTTGGAGCAATTCTGCCCATTGGACTCGTCGACTAGCCCCCTACTCTAATCGACTAGCCACACACTACCACTCATCGACAAATCCCCTGTGTTCTTCAACAAGTATCCTGAATCAGAAAAAGTCATCAACATGAAAGTTGTGGCATTTTGTCTTAGCTTTCTAAGGACATGAAGATCGTTCTTTTTGGACATTTTTAGAAAAAAGTTATGCCCCAAATACCGAAAGGTGTTTAGGACTCAAAGTTACACTACGTTAGTGATGATTGCTTTATTTTTCCTTGTCAAAAAACCTTTTAATGACTTCAAATATTTTTGGACAAAAGTATATGAAATATATTAAGTCTAATGAAGATTAAAACTTGTCCAAGTGAGTTTCCTCGTGAATATAAGATATCATGCTTTATGAAAACATATTTGAAAACTCATTTCGATATCTTAATTATATGCTTAGTATGTCCTTTATTGAAAATATACTTTACTTTCTTTGTGCCCTTAAGACATAAGACTCGTTTTGATAAAATTGGGATTAAGTATGAAGATGTTCAAATTACCAAGATGTTTGAAAACTTGTCCCTTTGAAAACCATGTTTTGAGTTTTAGGATTCATTTGATAAACTCTTTAAGTTTAACTTTGAAAACCATGAAATGTGAGTTTGTGAGTTTAATGCAATCCTATAAACTCATTTGTCCTAGTATGCATGTGCATTGCTCAACTCTTGCTCAGAAATCATGTAGAAACAAAAACACAAGAGTTACAAACTGAAGCTACCACTCATATAACCCTTATTACAAATAATTCAACAATTATAAAACATCTAGTTGTGCTTGGGTCCTTCTGAGTATGTGTCCATTTGATATTTCCTTCTTTAAGCCTACTCGGTCCGATCTTTGCCTCTCACTTAGTACTTCAAGCATTTGCCACTTGTACCTCTACTAACCATAACTACAAAGATAAAAAAACACTAGGAACCCACAAATAGGTTAATATAATCAAAACACATTAAATATGATATTGTAGCCAACAAGGCTAACATTCTCCTCCTTTTTGATGATGTCTAACCTATTGCTAATTTACTTAATCTTTGCATTTGAGTTTGACTTACCATAACTTATTATGCAAAGATAAGTTAACCTAGAATCACTAATGGGTTGTTCTCATCAAAACAATGCAATTAAGCCTCTAAGGCTAGCATATAGTTTAAGAACCTCGATGGACCAAATGTGTCGAGAGCCCAGTATTGTAGGTAAAGAAATTGTTAGTGCAGCCACACTGTTATGAGAGTGTTGGTTAATGGATAGTTGATTTGACCAACGAAGGGTTGTGTAGCCCTCCTGGAGTCCAGACCAGGTTACGGTAGCAAATCGGACTTACAGACGAGGTATTTTGACTTAGCCTGGTGGTAGGCCAGTCAGTGTTAAGTCTAGTCTTTGGACCGCACAACTCAATCATGAGGGTTATACATGATGTTATATGATTGTCTAGTCAGGGAGATTCTTTTATGCATATATGTAGATTTATGTAAACAGAGAAATTTATTGAGTCAAAACATGTTTTGAGAAGAAAGTATGTATTTTCAAATTTTAAAGAAGTGAGTACAGTTTTAAATGCTTTTTTCATTTGAAGTTAAATAATGGATGAATTTTGTTTGCACTAAAACTCACTTTCCACACACTGATAATAATCTATTCCATCTTACTGAGAAGAGTGTCACCCCAATTATTCTATCACATTTGAGGGAATACAAGGAACCGAGCTTAGCGAGCTTCAAAAGGGGGCTTAGTTATTATAGCTTATAGTAAGTGCTTGTGAGACACTAATATGTATATAGATATGTTTTTGTCTATTTGGGATGTAGTATGAATGCTTGGAGGTACATGTGTAATCATGATGGTATTAGGACTCTGGTATATTTTTCAAGCTTATAATATTTTCCGCTACATGATTTTAAATTGAATTATGGATAGGAGTACCCGGTACCCCACTTTGGGTTCAAGTTGTTATATTATGGTATCAGAGATCATAAAATGGATTTATTTATAGATTTGTAGTACTCTGGGCCCCACCGGGTTCGGGGTACTACATGTTTAATTCAAATTATTCAAGTTCTCGAGTTCTCTCTATTTCTTCCTCTTGTTTTCTCTTTATCTTTTCCTTGTCATCAAGTGTTAGAATTGGTGTATTCCCAATAGGGGGGTTGAATTGGATATTTAAAATTTTCTTCCTATGTTTAACTAAGCCAACAGCAGTAATACACGACATAGGGTCTATTTAAACATAAACCAATTCAACAGATGAATTACCGAGCAGATATTGAAACAAATTAACTATTCTCAGTAATCACAATCATTCAAAGTGCATATGTAAAATAATCAGAGTATTAAACAATAACATATAGGTGTAGAAAATAAATTGCGGAAATATAAAGTGCACACCCGATATGTTATTGGGGTTCGGCCAATACTGCCTACATTCCCACCTTAAGCCGCAATTCAAGGATTCCACTAATTGCTCGCTTGACAAGTGGAGCGATACCGTTTACAACACCTTACAAAGATGGTGCACCTAGTTCTCTTAACCGGTTCTGAACTAGTTTGGTGCTCTCCTAACCAAGTCAGAGCAATTCGAGACTATTCACGGGACTAGTATCCCTCTTCCGACCACCTGTCAGGAATACAACAGATAATCAAATATTTGTGTCCAAACAGAAGCTTTTTACACTAATCAGATATGTACTCACAAATGATAGAGATTTATGCTCAAGTGAGATTAGGTTTAATCAGTATATCAACTCACAACAATATGTGTATCTATATGTATATGTGTGAGTAAGTGAGACTTTTTATTCAAGATAATATATTCTCAATATGAATAGTCAAAGAATCTCTACAACCCTAAGCAAATATCACAATAGTATTTTTTAAATATCAAGCACAATAGATATTAGGGTTTAAGCTTGCTAAAAATATTTTTATCAAAACATGGAGCAAGCTTATGAAACTTGTAATAAGGATGCAAGTTCCCAAGCTAGGAAGAGTTTTTCCTACTCCAATATTTATAAGTGAAATACAATGGGAAAAACTTTAAGCTACTCTCAAAAATCAATATTCAACAAATGCAAGTATAAGAGAGTTTAAGCTATGAAGAATGATGTAAAAACGTATGCACGACAATAAGAAATTAAACTTCCTTTCAAGTTGCAATTAGATTGCAAGCAAGGAATATAAGCAAAGATTCTCCCCAAGGATAATTTTTCAAATGAGAGTGTAAGGAGAATGAGTAATATGCTTTGAAAGATTGAAAAAATATGAACAAAAAGGAGGAGTATGAGTATAAAAAATTTCAGAGAATTTTTGCTAATGATCTTTGCTAATCTGATGCTAATTAAAACAAATGAGGGAGTATATATAGACATCCATAAATAAAAAAAATAACCGTTGAGGACACGGATGTTTTTTGAAAAAAGATTAATGGTGTTTAATTAAAATTAACCTCATTTATCTACGGTAAACAATTGACCAACCAAAGAGGTTCAGTCAACCAAAGGATAAGGTTCAGTTGACCACTTTTATAAGTTTGGTCAACCAAGGCAAATTTGAACTACAGGTTTGGTCAACCATCTCAGGGTGATTTTGAACCCTTCGTGGGTTCGGTCAACCAAGACAAAGGTCTAGTCGGCTACTCATCTAGGTTTGGTCGACCAAGGCTAACTTGAACTACATATTTGGTCGACCAAGTAGTTGGGGAGTTAGACACTTTATGGTTCAGTCGATCTAGGACAGTGCATTCAATTCAGTATGGTCGACTGATTGAAATCAACATGTTAACTTCTAACCTGTTCGGTCGACCGAGACATTTATATTGCTAAGGGTTCGATCGATTGAGACCACTTAAAAATGTGCATTTACGTTCATTTTGGCCTCTATGCTTCATCAACCTTGTGTGAATAAGCATATGACATTTAAGTTTAAAGGGGATGGTTCCAATGGTCATTCTAAGACTTCTTGAGCATAAATACATAGTATGCATGATATGCAGATTATTACAGACCATTATTACAAACCAACGATTTAAATGCCAATCCTAATGAAAATATCTTCATTCTCTGCTCTTTATGATGCCAAGTCAAATCCGTAATGAATTGATCTTTCAGCTCCTTCAAGATTTGACAGTATCCACTCTTTGTGCCATCCAAGAAATACATGTTCAAGTACTAGGCACACACATTAGATCCAAGTGCTTCGCCAACATCAAAACAGAGATCATACTCAAAAAGTCAACATAAAGTTCTTGACATGGTATCAAAGCGAGAATCAATCTTGCTTCCGCAAAATCATTTCCTTTCTTTTATTCTACTCAAATCTTGAACTTTGTATTACAAACATTCATTCGATTTTGTAATTGCCTTCATTACAGATTTTTTATTTTGCATCCTAAACTTGAATTCAGATTTTCTTGCCATGAATTCTCTGTATTCTACTGTCAATCCTTCGGATGACTCTTCTAGCCCATATTGACTTCATCTCAGTGATAATTCGGATGCTCTCTTGGTCTCAAAAGTTTTTGTGAGAGACAATTACATTGCTTGGAGTCACTCGATCACCGTAGCCTTGACTGTCAAGAATAAGGTTGTAAGGACCCGACCCGAGAAATGTGGATTAAACAAATAAGAAAAGGGGAAGGAATTTAAAAAGGTGAAAACAGCAGGGTTCATCAACAAGGTTCCTTCGCTCGTCGACGAAGTCTCTTCTGTGGCTCGTCAACGAGGTTCAAAGGATCGTCGATGAATGGATACCGAGAGATTTCTAGAATTTTGGAATCTCAGGCTTATCCACTTCGTCGACAAGTCTAGTTGGGTCAACTAAATTATAAATATCTATTTCATTGCTTCATGGTTAAGAAACTCAAAACTCTTTCTCTCTCTCTCTCTCTCTCTCTCTCTCTCTCTCTCTCTCTCTCTCTCTCTCTCTTCGATCCTTCGCTATTCCTCACTCGAATCCACGATCTAACGTTACTACATGGATCAGGGGGAAAACCTCTACGATTATAGCAAATCGGATCTTCAGTTTGAGGATTTCCAGGTTTCATCTTGAAATCGAGGTAAGGGTCTAAGTTCATTCATGGTTTGGTAGATATGTAGTAAATAGGATTGTGTTGAAGTATTGTTCCTTGGTTTATAGGTTCTGAGAACTCGGTTCGCTGTTTTGGAGCCATATAGTTCGTGCTTCGAAGTTCTAGGAAAGGTAAGCGGATTTGTTTACATCACTTTTTTTAGAAACAAAACTGTTAGAAAGTTAGCTTATGTTTATATGCAGGTACTAACTGCTTATTTGCAAAGTTTCACTGGGTAAAAATGTCAGTTTTACGATTTTGGTAAAAATGAGGGTTTTGGCATATGATCTCCAAACTTTTCAAAACTTCTTAATTTGCATTAAACTTATGCAGGAGATGCTTGGACCCCTTTTGTTTTCCATTTAAATGTTATTTTTCGAGTTATATACTATATAGCAGATTTTAACTAAATGAGTGTGGTATATGATATGAAATGGAATATGTGAATTTGTTTAAGTACCTATATGAACTATGGGAACTGAAGTTCCATTTTGCTATCTAAAAATTGTATATATGATATTGGGACCGTAGCTTGTTACTATGAAAGCCTTAAAAAGCTTACATATGTATATATATAAAAGCTTTTTAAGGCTTTCATAGTAACAAGCTACGGTCCCAATATCATATATACAATTTACAATAAGACAGATTAATTTGTTTCCAATTCATAAATCACCTGTTAGTTCCTGTATTTTCACAAACTCATTCATTCATACTGTGGTATATATATATATATATATTTGTGTGTGTGTGTGTGTGTGTGTGAGCACGGTTTCGTTGCTATATTCTAGATACAGTGCAACCACACATCTGATTTTCAGTGTTGGTATCAAGATAGTCGGTTGGATAGGTATGTGCCACTGGTTGATTAATGGACCAGGTGGATTTAGTCGGACTATAGTAACCATAATGACTGACAAGTGCCTGGGCAAGGTAGGGCTTGTTTAGGGATTTATGATCGCATAACCCACGCCAAGGGGTAGTGTTGGTATTTGTTATGAAGTTTCTAAGTTGGACGGTGTTCTAAATAAGCATATATATGATTTAAAAACTAAAACGGGTAAAGTCACAGGTTTGAGTTGTAACGCCTCAACATGGGTCTACCAAGGAGCACTGCGTCTCTCCTCCTCCACCTAGACCAGACAATAGGGGGTAGACCTTATCGGACTAATGGCTAGCCCCACAAACCAATACGTGTCCTTTTTAGTGTGTTTTTTCCTCACTCACACACTTCCTGAGAAAACTTCCCAAGTGGTCACCCATCCCAAGATTGCTCCAAGCCAAGCATGCTTAACTATGGAGCTCTTATGGGAAAGCTCCCGAAAAAAAGGTGCACCTTGTTGATATAGATAGTAACATCTAGTCTTTTAAGCCTTTCATCCATGGGGTATCACATTCTCCCCCACTTATAGAATGCAACGTCCTCATTGCGAACCCACATTTCCAAACCCAGGCGATGTGAATCTCATCACACTTCCAGCTGGGTGTTGGCTCTGATACCATTTGTAATGCCCCAACCTGGGTCTGCCAGGGAGCACTGTGCCTGTGATACCCCATGGATGAAAGGCTTAAAAGACTAGATGTAACTACCTATATCAACAAGGTGCACCTTTCTTTTCGGGAGCTTTCCCATAAGAACTTCATAGTTAAGCGTGTTTGGCTTTGAGCAATCTTGGGATGGGTGACCACCTGAGAAGTTTTCTCAGGAAGTGTGTGAGTAAGGACCAAACACACTGAAAATGACATGTGTTGGTTTGTGGGGTTAGTCATTAGTCCGATAAGGCCCGCCCCCTGTTGTCTGGTCTAGGTGGAGGAGGAGAGACGCAGTGCTCCCTGAAAGACCCAGGTTGGGGCATTACAAATGGTATCAGAGACAACACTCAGCCGAAAGTGTGATGAGATTCACATCGCTTGCGTTTGGAAATGTGGGTTCGCAACGAGGACGTTGCGTTCTATTAGTTAGGGAGAATGCAATACCCCATGGATGAAAAGACTTAAAAAAGATTAGATGTTACTACCCATATCAATAAGGTGCACCTTTCTTTTCGAGAGCCTTCCCATAAGAACTTCATAGTTAAGCGTGCTTGGCTTGGAGCAATCTTGGTATGGGTGACCACCTAGGAAGTTTTCTCAGAAAGTGTGTGAGTGAGGACAAAAATATACTAAAAAGGACATGTTTGGGTTTGTTGGGCCAGTCATTAGTCTGATAAGGCCCCCCCCTGTTGTCTGGTTTAGGTGGAAGAGGAGAGACGCAGTGCTCCCTGGCAGACCCAGGTTGGGGCATTACATGAGTACCAGGTGGAGGGATTGTACAGTGTATGGGCCTGTACCCTAACCTAACTTTGGGAACTCTCGCTTGCAACGATGTTGAATTATCCATTGCAGGAAATATATAAATATCTCCTATGTTACAGTATTAAGAATATTCTTTAAATGTAACTACTTTCGACTGAAATAAACACATGTAGTTACACACTGATGTAATATCTTCCACCTTACTGAGAAGTGTCTCACCCCAAAATACAACCTTTGTTTCAGGTCCTGCAGGGCACATGTCTTAGTTTCTAGAGGGACTTGGAGCATAGTCTTATGTGTAGATTACGTAAGTATTTTGTATATGTAATAGACTTAGTTCAGAATGTCTTTTGGGGGATTGTAAGAACGTGTTATGTTTTAAGTATGATCGTATGTATGTGAGGATACAATCAGAAACTCTGGTATGTCTTTTAGATTTCCATATGGATGTTTATGTTTTTTGCTATGCATGAGATTATAGATCAGTATAAAACACTCGTATGTCCCTATTCAGGGCGGGTTGTACATGTAGTGATCCTAAAAAAAATTTAATTAAATTTAAAAATTAATTAATTAAATAAACAAATAAAAATTAATAGTATGAAAGAAAAAAAATTGGAATAAGGATATATATATATATATATATATATATATGTAAGTTTATTATAATATATTTATATAAGTTGAAGTATAATATATATTTATATACATTAGAAAAGCTTCTTCAGGAAGCTTTCAAATCTTCAGAACCTGCAGCGCCTCTCTTCTCTCACTCTCTGCTTCTTGTTGTTTCTCCTCCTCCCTCCTCCTCTCTCACCTCATTTCTTTGACAAATATTCGACTAATCGGGAAACGGAAGGTACCGTTGGGTTCTTAGCTCTGCCACCGGTATTTTTACTTAAGCGGATTTGTCGTGGGAGAGGCGTAGGTATCATTCCTAAGGTTAGGTACCTTTTCCCTATTTTCTTAATTTCTCCTTAAATCTCCCGCTAAATCGACGATCGGGCACCACCATGGGGTCCTAGTCGCGAACGTCGTCATTTTGGCCAAAGTAAATTTCCAATTTGGGATTCCTAGGCACCACTCCAAAGCGAGAGTGAGATCTGGGGAATTAAGTAAAATGGTTATATTTGAAGGTATAATTATTTATTTAGAATTTAAGAGCCTAGGAAATATTAAAATAGTATTTTATTTAAGGTTGATTTAATTGAACTAAATTGAATCAAGGTTCGGGTGAGCGTCGTAGGCATCTTTTCGGGGTCCCTGTTGGCATAGTTCAAGAAACCAGATAAGGGGAAAAATATATATATTATGTAAGATCCCGAACCGTGATATATGGAATAAATAAATAAAGAGAAGGGTAAAACAGTAAATTGAATAGGCTTCGTCGACGAAGCTATAGTTCGCTGACAAAGGTCCTTATGCTATTTGGAGATGAAATGCAGGTGTTCGTTGACGAGGAGAAATCGAGAGGTTTTAAGAAATCTGGAAATCTCAGCCTCGTAGACGAGGCCACTGTTTCATCGACGAACTATCTACATTGACTCGTCGACAAAGATGCCGCCTCGTCGACAAGGTTGGCCGAGTCAAAGGTGTTATAAATATCCATTTAGGTTGCTTCTTAGCTAAGAAATCAAAATCCTCCCTCTCTAAGAACTCAAACCTGACTTTCTCTCTCTAGATTTTTTCGTCGTACGTTGTTAGAATCGACGATTCGACGTTACTACAAGGATCAGGGAAGGATTCTCTTCGAGATTTGTGAAACAGATCTTCGTTTCGAGTGTTTTCAGGTTTTGGCTCAAAATCGAGGTAAGGTTCGATTTTCATTTCCATTTTGATAGTTCTATAGGGAATGAAATTGTGAATATGTTTTGTACTGTGGTTTATAGGTTTTGGGAGCTCGGTTCACTGTTTAGGAGCCGTAGAGTTTAAGTTTGGCTATTTGGGGAAAGGCAAGGGGATTCTGTTTATATCGTATATTTTCAAAATCGGACTCGGTAGAACTGTGGTTCAAGGTCCTGTGTGTGTTTTGGTTACTCATTTGGAGAAATCTAACAGGTGAAAATTATGGGATTTTCATTCATTATGGTGTATCATTGGTGTTTTATATGATACAAGGATAGATTAGGTAACTAATTCACCCTTAGGTCCCATTACCAGGTTCGGGGCATGACAGCTTGGTATCAGAGCTAACCGGGTTGTTAGGTCATGTAGACTTGGTTAGGCATAACTATATGTACATACCAGAGGATGTAGGAAATGGGTAGAGTAGGTCGAGGGTTGTTTTGTTGCTAGACAGGGACTCATTGGCAGTGTTCCGTATTTTTCCTGGAATGACGATTTTAGTAAAATTATGGCAAACCATTGATGATTTTCGTGTCGGTGTGATAGGACAGACCTAGACCCGTGAGGTGGTAGTTAACATGATTAGTTGTAAATGATTGCATTAACTGTACGTGACGTAAGAGTGCTAATAGATTCCTATCGTATTTTCAGAATGGAGCCCAAGGATAATAACTTGCAAAGTGACTTCGAGGAAACTGCGAGCGATGAGTCCCCTTCTGTGCCTCAAGGGTTGACGAGCCAGGTCATGCGGGAGATCGGGCGGAGTGTTAGGAGACACGAACATTCTCCTACTGCTCTGGGGTGTACCATCAAGAGGTTCACACGTATGCACCCTCCTACGTTCTCAAGAGGACCTGACCCGATGATAGTAAAGGACTGGGTTAAGAAAACTGAGAGGATTCTGGAGATCCTACACTACATAGATAAGCAGAGAGTCCTCTACGCTACCTTCTAGCTGTTTGGGGAGGTAGGGCGATGGTAGGCTGCGGTGAGTCTTCTGGAGAAGCAGAGAGCCGGTCCTATAGAGATGACATGGAGTTGATTCAAGGAAATGTTCTTTGAAAGATACTTCCTGGCTTCCACACGCGATGCTAAGACGGATGAGTTTTCTGCTCTGACACAGGGAAATATGACGGTGCAAGGGTATACTGCTCGGTATATAGAGCTATCCTATTTCGCGCCGTGTTTGATCTCGAATGAGTACGGGAAGACTCGGAGCTTTGAGAAGGACTTGAGGAGAGACATCCGTAGGTTAGTGAGAATGCTGTAAATCAGTGAGTTTTTTTATTTTGGTGGATAAGGCCACTGTGATCGAGATCGGTATCCGAGAGGATGAGGTGGATTAGGAACCAAAGAAGAGGCCAGTACCTTCTGGATCTTAGTTCAGATCTTGTCAGGGATCATGGAAGAAGAAGAATAAGGGCTTGGGTTACCGTTAGAATACTGAGCATTAGAGTTCTTATGTGAATCAGTCAGGTGATTGTTGTATCGGGTGCCACAGATGGCATAGCCGTAATGCCAGCCGTTTGGGGGTAACTGCTACAACTATGGCCAGTCAGGTCACATGGCTCTGGATTGTCACGCACCAAAAAGGGGTACACATGCTTCGAGTTAGAATCAGGGAAGTAATAAGGTATCCTAGGGAACTTATCAGGCGAACACAACTCTGGTATGGGTATACTCGCTTACTCTAGCGAATGCTAAGCGTGCGGGGAATGTGGTGACAGGTACTATGATGTTACTTTTAAATAGAGCTATGGTTTTATTTGATTCGGGTGTGACCCATTCCTTTATATCTATTAATTTTCTAAAACTGTGTGGGGTGGAGACCTAAGTCATGAATGAAGAGTTGTCTGTAGCTACACCATCTGGGAGTGTATCGTTCTGTAGGAGGATGTTAGAAAACTGCCTAGTGGTAATTTGGGGAAAGTTGCTACTGGCGAATCTTATGGTATACGATATGTCGGGGTTTGATGTCATATTGGGGATGGATTGGTTATTCTCCAATTATGTTGTGATCAACTGTCATAGAAAGGTTGTAGTGTTCAGACCTCATAGGGAGCAAGAGTATGAGTTTGTAGGATCATGTGTGCGTTCGACGCCACAGGTTCTATCAACACTATAGACAAGGAGGTTACTCTTGGACGGATGTCAGGGGTACATAGCTTGTGTGAGGGAACCATCATGGGATGAGTTGAGGCTTAAGGATATTCAAGTGGTTAGCGAGTTCCCGGATGTGTTTCCAGAAGATTTGCTCAGTTTACCTCCAGATCGTGAGGTGGAGTTTGCGATAGAGTTGCTGCCTAGTAAGGCACCGATCTCTAAAGCTCTGTACCGGATGGCTCTAGTAGAACTTTAGGAGTTGAAGGAGCAGTTGCAGGAATTACTAGACAGGGGCTTTATTCGACCTAGCATTTCACCCTGGGGAGCTCTAATTTTGTTTGTGAAGAAGAAGGAACGGTCGATGCGCATGTGCATTGATTATCGTGAGATCAACAAGGCGACTGTGAAGAACCATTACCTGTTGCCTCGTATCAATGATCTCTTTGACCAGGTACAAGGGACTCAGGTCTTTTCAAAGATCGACCTATAGTCAAGGTATCATTAGGTAAGGGTTAGATCTAAGGATGTGGCAAAGACTGCTTTCCGAACCAGATATGGCCACTACGAGTTCTTAGTCATGCCTTTTGAGTTAACGAATGCTCAGGCAGTGTTCATAGATCTTATGAACAGGGTTTTCCATGAGTACCTGGACCAGTTTGTGGTGGTGTTTATCGATGATATTCTAGTATACTCGAGGAGTCTAGAAGAGCATGAAAACCATCTAATATTCGTGCTACAGATTCTGTGGGAGAGGAAGTTGTATGCCAAGCTAAAGAAGTGTAACTTTTGGTTGAATCAGGTCGCATTTTTAGGCCATGTGGTGTCTAAGAGCAGTATCTCAGTTAATCCTAGCATGATTGAAGTTGTGGTAGACTAGGTGAGACCGAAGAGTATACAGAAGGTTCAGAGTTTTCTAGGAGGACTGGCGGGTTATTATCGTTAGTTCGTGGAGGGATTCTATAAGTTGTCTGGGCCTCTGACATGATTGACTAGGAAGGGGGTGAAATTTGAGTGGACCAGTGATTGCGAGCAGTGCTTTCAGGAGTTGAAACATCGGCTGGTTACTGCTCCGATTTTGACCATTCCTTCTCGGAATGGCAATTTTGTAATTTATAGCGACATGTCTCTAAAGGGTTTAGGATGTGTGCTTATGTAACAGGGTAAGGTAATAACGTATGCTTCTCAGCAACTTAAGGAATATGAGAAGAATTACCCTAAGCATGATTTGGAATTGGCCGCTGTAGTTTATGCATTGAAGATTTGGCGACACTACTTGTATGGTGTACAATGCGAGATTTTCACTGATCACAAAAGCCCTAGGTACTTTTTTATGCAGAAGGAGTTAAACATGAGGCAGAGACAGTGGCTTGAGCTAATCAAAGACTACGATTGCACCATCATCACTCGGGGAAAGCTAATGTAATAGCTGATGCGTCGAGTCGGAAATCGGAACATGCGACAGTATCTGTGGTTGTAGCTCAGCATCATATCAGACAGGATCTGGAAAGCCTTGGTATAAAGTTGGTAACAGGTGATCATCAAGCTTTCATTGCTAGCATGGTGATCCAACTGACTTTGTTTGAGCGTATCAAAGCTGAGCAGGCTAGTGATGCAGAGTTAGTCAAGATAGTAGGGAAAGTACAATAGGGGTTGACTATGAATTTTAACATCTGAGGGGGGGGGTGTTGAGGTTTGGAACCAAACTATGTGTTCCAAACAACGACGAGATCAAAAATACAATTCTATAAGAAGCGCATCGTTCTTTGTATATGGTACATCCGGGTAGCACGAAGATGTATCAGGATTTGCGCGAGACCTTCTGGTGGAGTGGTATGAAAAGGCAGATTACTCAGTTCGAGGAGCAATGTCTGATGTGTCAACAGGTGAAAGATGAACATCAGAGGTCGGCAGGGTCGTTACAGCCCTTAGCTATTCCTGAATGGAAATATGAGCATATTTCCATCGACTTTGTGAGCGGATTTCCGCCAACACTTCATGGGCAGAATGTTATTTGGGTGATTGTGAACAGGTTGACAAAATCTGCTTACTTTTTACTGATGAAGGTTAGCTACCCTTTGAGTAGGCTAGCAAACTTGTACGTGCATGAGATAGTTAGAATGCATAGGGTACCGGTGTCCATAGTGTCAAATCAAGACCCGAGGTTTACCTCTTGTTTCTAGAAGAGCTTGAAGGAAGCACTGGGGACGAAGCTTACTTTTAGTCCAGCGTTCCACCCCTGGACTGATGGACAGTTGGAGAGAACAATACAGATCTTGGAGGATATGTTACGGGCTTGTGTGTTGGACTTCAGTGGTAGCTAGATACAATTTATGCCACTAGTAGAGTTCGCCTATAACAATAGCTTCCAGGTTAGTATCGGGATGGTACCGTTTGAGACTCTGTATGGTCGGAGGTGTCAATCTCCTCTGTATTGGGATGAGGTTGGTGAACGTCAGGTGTTAGGACCTGAACTTGTGCAGCAAGCGTCTGAGAAGGTGGGGTTGATCCGGGATAGGATTAAATTGGCTTAGAGTCGGCAGAAGAGTTACGTGGATGTTCATCGTCGTGAGTTAGAATTCGAGGTGGGGGGTAAGGTATTTCTGAGGATCGCTCCAATGAAAGGGGTGATGAGATTTGGGAGGAAAGGCAAGTTAAACCCGAGGTTTATCAGACCATTCGAGGTTCTTGAGTGAGTGGGTTCGGTAGCCTACAGGATTGCATTACCCCCAGCACTCTCGAGGATCTACGATGTGTTTCACGTATCCATGTTGAGGAGGTACGTGTCAGATCTATCGCATGTTATTAGTTACGAGAACTTGGAGATTAGGGATACTTTAGCGTATGAGGAGGTACTCGTTCAGATTCTGGACAGTAAAGTTCAGAAGCTACGTACCAAGGACATATCGTTAGTGAAGGTATTGGGGCAGAATCACGAGGATGAGGAAGCTTCTTGGGAATTGGAAGCAGAGATACACCGGAAGTATCCACAGTTGTTCTGAGTATGTGTGTATTACCTTACTAAGGTATTGGGATAGGTGGTTAGTTGTTGGGAGTGTGTGTTACTGTGAACTTCCGAGACGATTTATGTATGTAACCACAATATTCCTTCGCCATAAGTGAGGGTATATATATATTATGACGGGGCTGCGTTGTAGTGGCCACCGGTTCTTTCTAGAGTCGAGTGTGTGCTTGGTTGTGTGAATGAGTTCATGAATGAGAGATTTCAAATTTCGAGGACGAAATTTTTGTAAGGAGGGGAGGTTCAAAGAACCCAAACCGTGATATATGGAATAAATAAATAAAGAGAAGGGTAAAATAGTAAATTGAATCCAGTGTTCATTGATGAAGGCCCTTCTTCTGTTCGGCGACGAAATGCGGGTGCTCGTCAATGAGGAGAACCCAAGTGGTTTTAGGAAATTCAAAAATCTCAGGCTTGTCGACGAGGCCACCACTTTGTCGACGAACTGTCTACATTGATTCATCAACGAAGACACCGCCTCGTCGACTAGATTGGCTGAGTCAAAGGTGCTATAAATATCCATTTGGGTTACTTCTTAGCTAAGAAATCAAGATCCTCTCTCTCTCTCTCTCTCTCTCTCTCTCTCTCTCTCTCTCTCTCTCTCTCTCTCTCTCTCTCTCTCTCTTTAAGAACTCGAACTCCACTCTCTCTCTCTAGATTTCTTCATTGTACGTTGTCAGAATCGATGATCCGATGTTACTATGAGGATTAGGGAAGGATTCTCTTCGAGATTTGTGGAATGGATCTTCGTTTCGAGCGTTTTTGGGTTTTGGCTCAAAATCGAGGTAAGGCTCGGTTTTCATTTCCGTTTTGATAGTTATTTAGGGAATGGAATTGTGAGTATGTTTTGTACTGTGGTTTATAGGTTTTGAGAACTCGGTTCACTGTTTAGGAGCTGTAGAGTTCGGATTTGACTATTTGGGGAAAGGTAAGGGGATTCTGTTTATATTGGTTATTTTTGAAATCGGACTCAGTAGAACTGTGGTTCACAGTCTTGTGTATTTTGGTTACTCATTTGGAGAAATCTAATGGGTGAAAATCACGGGATTTTCATGTTACAATTTTGGGAAAAGGGGGCATTGGGTTGCATCTCTGGTTTTGTTAAAAAACCGTGGATATATTGTGATATATATTATGTTATGGGGATGGTCGTGCCTGGACTTGTTTAAACTGTATTTTTGGAAAATCATGATTTTTAGATTACCAAATGGGTGTGGATTGTTTTGTTATGTGAACATGCATGAGCTGTGATTTTCTGAAATGAGATATAGGAATGGGGTTCCGAATTATTCCAAGTTGTGAAAGAGTGCCCGACTTTGTATTCGAGGGTGTGAAATACCACCTGCTAGTGATTGGCAAGAGTGTCCGGCTCTATATCCAAGGGCATGAGCCTTACCAACTGATCACCAAAGGGTGTGGATCCACCAGTTGTACCGATACGATGCCATGGGAGCCTGGGGCTATGCCATGTGCCAGGGATGCCGTGTAATGTGGGCTGACTTCGGGCTGAAGGGTGTGACGACACCGAGCTACTTGATCATGTGTGTGTGCGTGATGTGCACTATATTGGAACAGTTTTGTGAAAATACTAGAATTGTATTGAACTGTGTATATTTTATGTCATGATAACACTCATATGCCACACACCGATATAACCTGGATCTGCCTTACTGAGAGGTGTCTCACCCCTATCGTACGTACATGTTTTTCAGGTCCTTCGAGTAATCGGAACTAGCGTCCTTGTGTTGGGAGCGTAGTGGTCAATGTACTGCGGGAAGTACTTGTGTAAGTACTAAGACTTTATCAGGTTGTCATTTTGGGTTTTGGCTGACACCCGGGTTTATGTTTTGTATTATGGAGCTTAGACTCCTTTTGTATAGACTCTGGTATGGTACAATGTACGTATAGAAAGAACATTTTTCGCTGTGTATTTGTCATGTATGTGAATGTGTATAGGATGTACGGGAACCCTACGGGGTTGGACCCTCATTCATTATGGTGTATCATTGGTGTTTTGTATGATACCGGGACAGGTTAGGTTACTAATTCGCCCCTAGTTCCCATTATCGGGTTTGGGGTGTGACATATTAAACCAGAATTTTTATGAATTTAATGGAAAATGAATTGTGGTATATATACGTGTATATGTTTTGGTATGGGTTTAAAATGTCAACCATTTAAATTATGTTTTTCGAGTTTAGGGTTGTTTATTAGATACGTACATGCAAAAATGAACTGATGAAAAAGAGATATTTTTAAGATAATTATGTAAGATAAGAAAGGTATGTTTTGAGTATATGAATGTTAAATGCAGGTTGGCTTATTTTATGAGGAATACATTTATATGAATTTTACTTTTAAATAATATGGCATGAGTAAATTGAACCTTGTATGGGACTATATTATATGTACGAGATGCATGTTATGCAGGAAATGCACTAAAATGAAATGTTATATGGAATATGCTGCATGTGTTTGTTAAAGCAACCATGTTTACGACAACCAAAAGAGAGTTGTGGATCACATTTATGACAGCCAAATGGGAGCTGTGGATCACGTTTATGACAGCCAAAAGGGAGCTATAGATTATGCTCATGATAGCAAAAAGGGAGTTGTAGACCATGTTAATGACAGCCAAAAGGGAGCTGTAGAAATAACAACCAAAAGGGAGCTGTTGTAATTAAAAGACAATGAGAATGATAAGAAAATATGAAATGCGAACAATGTGAAATGGAATGAGCCACGTAAAGTGAAATGCTATGAAATGGTTAAGCTAAGAACATGAACAGTTAAGAATTACAGGAAAACGACAGACAAAATAATGTATTATGATATTATCAGTATGTATGCTAGTAGAACGTGTTACATTTGGACAGGGCAAACTCTTCACCCGAGGGCTTGCTGAGAAAGGCAAGTGCCCCAGTAAGTACAGATGTTGCATTAGGCTGCATAACGTGCTAGGGCAAAGGGAAACTATTTGTATGGGCAGGTAGATTTTCTTATTCTCGGGGCCTTCACTAGTAAACCTTTGTATGAATTGTGTGAGTACGAGATTACATCACTACCTAGGGGCTTACTGAGTAAGGTGAGTGCTCTGGTATGTTTCAGTTGTGACCTTTGGGTTATCTAAAGTATCAGAGCAGAGAGGTGCTATTTGTATGGGTGGGTAATCACCCATATCCTTGGGTAATCTCGTGGGTAATATGTCTTGCATGTGTTTGATTAGGAACAAGAAATGATTTCAAAAATTATGATAATGATTTGCAAATGATGAAAATCTATACTTATGTTATTTACAAACCTCATGTTGGCTACATATTGTTTTAATATATTGTTTCTTCCCTTACTCAAATGTGTCTCACCTGAATATGAACTTATCTTTTTCAGGACCTCCATGAGATCGAGCTTAGAGAGCTCGAGCTGTTATAGTTTTTTTTAGAAAAAGGGCATAATTTTGATGATATTTTGGGATGTATATATTTTATATTTTATATTTTATATTTTATGTTTTAAGTCTTCTGAGAAAATGATGGTTGTGAATACTGGAAGTTGTAGATTATGTTTTGGAGATATATGTATATGTGGATATAGGTGGATGTATGATTTGTTTTGAATGTGGTTAGATGTAGAAAACTCTAGTATTAGTGGAAGATTATATTTATGTTTTCCACTGCGTACATGATATTAGAATGTGGATCATTAGGTAAATGAATGGATTAGTAGCACTCCAGGCCCACGTAGAGGGTCGGGTTGTTACAGATGGTATTAGAGCCATGTCCAGCTGAAAGTGTGATGAGATTCACATCACTTGGTTATAGAAATGTCAGTGCATTAGGTTTGGAGATTCTGCAAACTTTGGGATGATTTATACCAGTGTATAGGAATCAGTTAGGATAAGGATACTAGATGGATAGGTGTGGTTGGGTGTTGAGAAGTATAGGATTTTGTTTTGTAGTTTAGAGGTAGAAATACATCGACAATTTCCTATGATTTTTCTGAAGCAGTCGACGGCCTCAGAAAAGTCACGATAAACCTTAGATGATTTCATTTCTTAGCTGTGAGGCTGGTCTTTATATGGGGAACTTGGATGTATATTGGATTTAAATTATATAATTGTGTTGTTGGGGTTATGATATGGTATTATTATCTCTTTTCTGTCCTATTTTCAGGATGGATCCTAGAGATGAGAACATAGAGGCAAAAGGAAGGGATGATTCAGAGATCTCGAGTGAAGAGGAATTTGATACCTCTGTGATGTTGAGGGGTATAGCCCGACAAGTTAGGGCAGAAATGAAGAAGGATTCCAGAGAGTAGATGTAACGACCCGACCCTCTAAGTGGGCCCGGAGTGCTACAATCCATTCATTTACTTGATAACCACATTCTAATATCATGTACGCAGCTAAAAACATAAATATAATTTCCATAAATATAATGTTAGAGTTTAATATTTCTATCTATAATCCAAAATAACTATTCATCAACTGCATTCTCATATATACACATATCTCCAAAAACATTTAGCATTCACAAGCATCAGTATGTTTCACAACCATCCATATCTCAGAAGACTTAAAACGTAAAACATAACTTACAAACAACCCAAAATATCAACTAAGTATATACCCTTTCTTTTCTATATCCCAAAAATGCTACAAACACCTTTGTAGTGACCCAAAGAATAATAGCATTTAAATAATAAGTGAGAGGAAAATATAAATAGAAACAGAAGGAGGCCGTAGACTTCGTCGACGAGAAAATACCGAGCGAGGTTTTTGGCTGCTCTGAATTTCGTCAATGAATTTAATGAAAGACTCGTCGACGAGGTGACGTGTCTTGTCGATGAATCTGGCCCTATAAATAGCTAAAAACTGGATTTTTATCCATTTTTTACGCCCCTCTCTCTCTCTCTCTCCTCTCTCTCTCTACGTCACTCTCTCCCTTCTCTCTTCGATTTCGGTCCCGCCAGACGCCGGATCGACGATCCGAAGCCACCACAACGTTCCTGACAAAGTTCTCTTCAAGTTTGCTAGGACGGATCGTCAGTGAGATCGAGTTGGATTTCATCCAAATTCAGGGTAAGACCTTTTAGCCTATTTTTGGCCTTATGATAGTTATAGGAAATGATGTAGGCGGAGAAATACTGATATTCTGTTCTGGCAAATACTATTTTCAGGGTGTTTTGTAGAAGGCCCTGCGGGTGTTAGGCTAGTATTCCGTAGGGGCTTTCTAATAGTCAGGTAAGGGAAATATGCTATGCTAGGTATTTTTAAAATATTATACGGTTTATTAAATGATGAACATTATGTATTAAAGTATCGTGTGGCTTATGAATATGAATATAGTACGAAGTTATGTTTTACGATATTTCAGTGTTCTGATTTTACAATATTTCAGTACCATGATTTTATGAATCTCAGTATCATGATTACACAAATATCAGTATTATGATTATGCAGTTTCAGTATTATGATTATGCAGATGTCAATGTTATGATTATACAGTTCTCAGTATTACGTATGAACTACAATTACAGTTTATGCAGCATCATGGTTATTTCAGTACTTCAGAATCATGGTAAATCAGATATATATATATATATATAGAGAAATATATTATATGATATCAGACCCTGTTGTACTTGCAGCTACAGAGCATGGTACCATTGCTACAGATATTATGTTACTTTATGAGTGCAACCACCTATTTAGATAATACGTGGTAAGGTCAATCACCTAGGCCCTTAAAGAGGTTGGGCTCCCCATCTAGATATGGGTTGAGGTGGGCAAATTGACCGATGGAGTATAGTAATTTATTCCTGGTTGGCCAGTCGGGATAAATCCCGCCTACGGGCCGCACAACCCTGTCATGAGGGGGTAAGTCATGACACACAAATAGCCATAGGGAATATTTTCAGTTACTATTACGTATGTATAGATTTGCAGAAACAGGGAACATACTTACTTATACTAGAAGTATTTTGAATAATAAACTCCAATACTGTCATGTTAAGCAATAGGGACAGGGGTGGTGGATTTTATCACTTATACTTTGTTTATATATTCAGTAATACATATTTATTTGAAAATAGATTTATGATATAGTAGCTCATTTGCCACACACTTGTAATAGCATATTTCATCTTACTGAGCGTTGGCTCATCCTAGTGTTGAATTATTTTTCAGGTGATCCAGGTAGGCGAGCAGATCAAGCTCGCAAATAAAGGCGCTTTAGTGGTGCCCTGTCAGAGAGTGAGTATTGGGAGTGTTTTTGTATATCCCAACATGGTTGTGGGTGTTTTTGGGAGTAGTGATATATGTATATTTTGGAAAAATATGTAGTACTCTGGTATTGTATTGGATGGTATTGATACTATATATATTTACATATGGTTTTGTTTACTTGATTTTAAGCTTCTCGCTGCTTAGGTTAATAATTGGGTTTACCCCAGTATGGTATCAGAGCATGTAGAATATTATAGTATAAAAATAAAATAAAAAAACCCAGTTTATTAAGCAAGTCGTTACAACCTCGAACTTTCTAAGCTCGATCTCGTGGAGGTCATAAAAAAGTTAAGTACATATTCGAGTGAGACACATCTCAGTAAGGGAAGAAACAATATATTAAAACAGTGTGTGGCTAACATGAGGTTTGTAAATAACATAAGTATACATTTTCATCTTTGCAAATCATTAGCATAATTTATGAAATCATTTCTTGTTCCTAATCAAACACATGCAAGACATTTTGCTTACGACATTACCCAAGGATATGGGTGATTACCCGCCCATACAAATAGCACCCCTCTACTCTGATACTTTAGGTAACCCAAAGGTCACAACTAAAGCATATCAGAGCACTCACCTTACTCAGTAAGCCCCTAGGTAGTGATGTAATCTCGTACTCTCACAATTCATACAAAAGTTTACCAGCGAAGGCCCAGAGAATAAGGAAATCTACCCGCTCATACAAATAGTTTCCCTCTGCCCTGGCACGTTATGCAGCCTAGTGCAACATCTGATACTTACCAGGGCACTCGCCTTTCTTAACAAGACCTTGGACGAAGAGTTTTCCCCGCCCTAATGTAACATGTTCTACTAGCATACATACTAATAATACCATAATAAATTATTCTGCCTGTCGTTATCTTGTAATTCTTAATTGTTCATGTTCTAAGCTTAAACATTTCATAGCATTTCACTTTACGTGGCTCATTCCATTTCATATTTCCTTATCATTCTCATTGTCTTTTAATTACAACAGCTCCCTTTTGGTTGTTATTTCTACAGCTCCCTTGTGGCTGTCATTAACATGATCTACAACTCCCTTTTGGCTGTCATAAGCATAATCCACAGCACCCTTTTGGTTGTCATAAACATGATCCACAGCTCCCTTTTGGCTGTCATAAACGTGATCCACAACTCCCTTTTGGTTGGCTGTCGTAAAGATGGTTGCATTAACACACACATGCAGTATATTCCATATAACATTTCATTTTAGTGCATTTCCTGCATAACATGCATCTCATACATATAACATAGTCTTATACAAGGTTCAATTTACTCATACCACACAATTTAGCAGTAAAATTCATATATATGTATTCCCCATAAAATAAGCCAACCTGCATTTAACATTCATATACTCAAAATATACCTTTCCTATCTTATATAATTATCTTGAAAATATCTTTCACTTTCATTAGTTCATTTTCGCATATACGTGTCTAATAAACAGTCCTAAGCTCAGAAAACATAATTTAAATGGTTGGCATTTTAAACCCATACCGAAACATATACACGTATATATACCGCAATTCATTTTCCATTAAATTCATAAAAAATCTTGATTTAATATATATTTTTACCCTTACTTGGTTTCTTGAACTACGCCAATAGGGACCCCGAAAAGATACCTGTGGAGCTCACCCAAGCCCCGAATAAAAAATCCTAGTTCCATTAAATCAACTCTAAATAAAATACTATTTTAATATTTCCTAGACCCATAAATTTCAAATAAATAATTATACCCTAAAATATACTTAATTTACTTAATTCCCCAAATCCCACTCTCGCTTTGGAGTGGGGCCTAGGAAACCCAAATTGAAAATTTACTCAAAATGACGATGATCGTGACTAGGACCTCGTGGTGGTGCCCTATCGTCAATTTAGTAACATATTTAAAGAAAAATTGAGTAAATAGCAAAAAAATTACCATTCCCAAGGAGTGGTGCTTAAGCCGCTCCTACAACAAATCCGCTCTGGTAGAAATGTCAAGAGAGAAAAGGAGACGGAGGTGACGCGAGAGTGAGCATCCAAAGGGTAATTCGTTCTGGGGGGGGGGGGGGAGTGTTGCTCAGTAAAGGAAATTGAAATTTCCTTTAGGAAAGCTTACTGCTTAAGCTTTCTAATATACTAATATATTAATTATATATATATATATATCCACTTTACTTTATTCATATACATATATATATCCATTATATTATTTATTTAATAAATTTAATTTAACAATATTTAATTTATTTATTAATTCAATTAAATAATATTTAATTAATTAATATATATTTTTTTGGATCACTACAGCAGAACTGCCCAATTGCAGATAAGGGCAATAGCATCAAGGAGTTTGTGAGGTTAACCCTCCTACTTTTGAGGGAGGACCTGATCCGGTGATTGCAAAGAACTGGGTTTAGTAGATAGAAGAGATATTGGAGGTACTTGGTTGCACGGACAAGCAGAAAGTCTGTTATGCCGCATTTAAGATGACCGAAGATGCAAAACGTTGGCGACTTTCTGTGAAGCTACTAAAGGAACAGAGATTGGTAAAGATAGCTCTGATATGGGAAAGATTCAAGAAGCTATTCTTTGATAGATATTTTCCTTCATCTATCAGAGAGGAAAAAATTGAGGAGTTCACTGATTTAACCTAGGGGAATATGACGGTTGTAGAGTATGTGACTAAATTCGTGGAATTGTCGCATTTTGCTCCGTTTTTTATTTCGAATGAAGTAAGGAAGGTCAAAAAATTTGAAAAAGGCCTGAGACGTAAAATCTACGAGCTGGTGGTGGGATTTTAGGTTCAGAATTTCTCAGACTTAGTAGATAAGGTTTTGGTGCTGGAGAAGAGTATTCAGAGCAACACAAAGCCTATAGAGCATAAGAAGGGGCTTGCACCACCTAGTTTCTAGGCTGAGGCCAGTTAGGGGTCAGGGAAGAAAGGAAAAGATGCAGTGGGTCCCGGTTATCAGGATAGTTAGTCTTACCCTGTATGCTAAACATGTAATAAGAGACTGCTGGTTTCAGACTCCTACCTGTTTTTGGTACTGTAAACCAGGGCATGTTAAGAAGAATTGTCGGGAACCATTGTCTGTAGTACCTGAACAGACCCAGGACTGAGGGAAATAGCAGATACCACTAGGCAAAAGTGGACCAGCACGTATTTATACGATGGTCTTGGATGAGGTAGATAAAGTCAAGGGGACAGGTATGAATTTATGTTTAAAATAATGATGATTTTATTTAATTATTGATGATACAAAAATTTATTTGGGAGATATATTTACTGAATTGTATGAGATATAGTGAATCGTGGAATTATGGAAATGAAAGATTAGGTAACGAATTTCAAGGACGAAATTCTTTTTAGGAGGGGAGAATGTAATGACGCTAAAAAAATAAAAATAAATAAATAAAGTTAAATTAAAAAATTATTATTAATCAATTTATTAATTAAATATTATTAAATTAATTAATTAATTAATTAAACAAACAAAAAGGAATAGTATGAAAGAAAAAAATTGGAATAAGGATATATATATAAATGTAAGTTTATTATAATATATTTATATAAGTTAAAGTATAATATATATTTATATACATTACAAAAGCTTCTTCAGGAAGCTTTCAAATCTTCAGAACCTACAACGCCTTTCTTCTCTCACTCTCTGCTTCTCGTCGTTTCTCCTCCGCCCTCCTCCTCTCTCTCCTCATTTTTTCAGCCAATATTCGGCCGATCGGGAAACAAAAGATACCGTTGGGTTCCTAACTCCGCCACCAAAATTTCTACCGAAGCGGATTTGTCGTAGGAGTGGCTTAGACACTACTCCCAGGGAAAGGTAATTTTTTCCTATTTTCTCAATTTCTCCTTAAATCTGCCACTAAATCGACGATTGGGCACCACCACAAGGTTCTAGTCCCGATCGTCATCATTTTGGTAGGAGTAAATTTCCAATTTTAGTTTCTTAGGCCCCACTCCAAAGCGAGAGTGAAATTTGGGGAATTAAGTAAATTTGGGATATTTGAGTGTATAATTATTTATTTAGAATTTATGGGTCTACGAAATATTAAAATAGTATTTTATTTAGGTGGAACTAGGATTTTTTATTCAGGGCTCGAGTGAGTGCCACAGGTATCTTTTCGGGGTCCCTATTGGCGTAGTTCAAGAAACCAAGTAAGGGTAAAAATATATATTAAACCAGAATGTTTATGAATTTAATGGAAAATGAATTGTGGTATGTATACGTGTATATGTTTCGGTATGAGTTTAAAATGTCAACCATTTAAATTATATTTTTCGAGGTTAGGGCTGTTTATTAGATACGTATATGCGAAAATGAACTAATGAAAGTGAAAGATATTTTCAAGATAATTATGTAAGATAAGAAAGGTATATTTTGAGTATATGAATGTTAAATGCAGGTTGGCTTATTTTATGGGGAATACATATATATGAATTTTACTGCTAAATAGTATGACATGAGTAAATTGAATCTTGTATGGGACTATGTTATATGTATGAGATGCATGTTATGTAAGAAATGCACTAAAATGAAATGTTATATGGAATATGCTGCATGTGTTTATTAATGCAACCATGTTTACGATAGCCAAAAGGGAGTTGTGGATCACGTTTATAATAGCCAAAAGGGAGTTGTGGATCACATTTATGACAGCCAAAAGGGTGTTGTGGATTAAGCTGATGATAGCCAAAAGGGAGTTGTAAATCATGTTAATGACAGCCAAAAGGGAGCTATAGAAATAATAACCAAAAGGGAGTTGTTGTAATTAAATGACAATGAGAATGATAAGGAAATATGAAATGCGAACAATGTGAAATGGAATGAGTCACGTAAAGTGAAATGATATGAAATGGTTAAACTAAGAACATGAACAATTAAGAATTACAGGATAACTACAAACAAAATAATGTATTATGATATTATCAGTATGTATGCTAGTAAAACGTGTTACGTTTGGGCAGGGCAAACTCTTCACTCGAGGGCTTGCTGATAAAGGCAAATGCCCTAGTAAGTATCAGATGTGGCACTAGGCTGCATAACGTGCTAGGGCAAAGGGAAACTATTTATATGGGCGGGTAGATTTCCGTATTCTTAGGGCCTTCGCTGGTAAACCTTTGTATGAATTGTGTGAGTACGAGATTACATCGCTACCTAGGGGCTTACTGAGTAAGGTTAGTGCTCTAGTATGCTTTAGTTGTAACCTTTGGGTTACCTAAAGTATCAGAGCAGAGGGGTGCTACTTGTATGGGCTAGTAATCACCCCCTATCCTTGAGTAATCTTATGGGTAAAATGTCTTGCATGTGTTTGATTAGGAACAGGAAATGATTTCAGAAATTATGCTAATGATTTTTAAATGATGAAAATGTATACTTATGTTATTTACAAACCTCATGTTGGCCACGCATTATTTTAATATATTATTTCCTCCCTTACTAAGATGTGTCTCACCCAAATATGAACTTATCTTTTTGAGGACCTTAACAAAATCGAGCTTAGAGAGCTCGAGCTATTATAGTTTTTTTGAGAAAAAGGGTATAAATTTGATGATTATTTGGGATGTATATATTTTATATTTTATGTTTTATGATTTAAGTCTTCTAAGAAAAGGATGGTTGTGAATACTGGAAGTTGTAGATTATGTTTTGGAGATATATGTATATGTGGATACAGGTGGATGTATGGTTTGTTTTGAATGTGGTTAGATGTAGAAAACTCCGGTATTAATGGAAGATTATATTTATGTTTTCCGCTACGTACATGATATTAGAATGTAGATTATCAGGTAAATGAATTGATTAGTAGCACTCCAAGCTCACGTAGAGGGTCGGGTTGTTACAGTATATGTATTTTTATCTGAGACAGGTGTATTATACAGGTGTAGTAGCACTCCAAGGCCGTATAACGAGCCGGGGCGTTACAAAGGTAGCCTTTAATGATGATTTGATTACTAATCCTCCTATTGATCATCGTGTTAATCATACTGCTTGGTTGCGTGCCAACACCTTGGAACTTTCTTAGCTCATAAATTCTATTTCCAAAGACATTAGAAATAGCTTGCTTTATGTTGCACCTACCGTTGATCTTTAGAATGAGTTAAAAACTAGATATTTGAGAAGTGATAGTGTTGGAATTGGTGTGATCCCAAGAGGAGGGTGAATTGGGTTTTAAAAACTTTTTTATTAATTTTAACATTTCTCTGATTCACCACAAAGCATATCCAATTCAATGTACACGCATATATGTAAAATAATTAAACTATGAGTTCAGGCATACACGTGTGCAATATATCTCATTTAATTTAAATGTGTGCATGCAAATAATTGTAACCGTGAATAAACAAATATACACATACAAAAATTTAAGTGCGAAAATATAAATGAGATAGAGAGAGAGTGACACACAGATTTGTCATCGAGGTTTGGCCAAACCAACTTACGTCCCTGCCTTGGGCATACCCCCCAAAGATTCCACTATCCCTGCTCACTTAAATGGGCGAAGCAGAAACCATTATAACCTCTCCTTATGGGGCGAGGTAAACCTCAGTTCAATTATAAGGCTGAGCCTAACTTGTCTACCTTACGAGGCGGAGACTCGCCAGTTCAATTTTCGGTCTGAACGGAACCGGTCTCACTTACAGGGCTGAGACTGCCTAGTTCAATTATGGACTGAACCCAACCGATACATTAAAATCATTTTTGTACATAAAAATACTTCTGAAATATACAAGCAGAAATGTATACATTTAAGCTCAATACATGCACTCTCTAATGATATGCATTATGCTTAGTAGAATAAGAGTTCTATCAAATAATTTTGCCCAAATGAAATATATGAATATATATAAGATGATTATTATGTTCTCCAACAAAGATTTTTTCTAATAAAAATATTTGGAGAATTTGGAGTTTAAGCTCAAGAAAAATATTTGCGTAGTAAAGGATTTCTTCCAAAAATGTTTATCAAGAAAAAATAACCGGAAGAAATCTTAAGGCTACTCTCAAAAAATAAATTTCAAGATAAAACCTAAGTGAGAGTAAGTGCATGTGAATATAAAAATACATACCCAAAATAAAAATACTCTCTTCCAAAGTGATTTTGAAAGAAGTGAATGGAAAGAGGGTTGGAGAGTTTTGTTTTAAAAAATTTGCCCCAAATGAATAGATTTTTGCAATAAAAATGATTTGGGGGAACTTTGACTAACAGAGGATTTGAGAGAAAATTTAGGCTAATCAAAGTTGCTAATCAAAGCAAATAAAGGGGTATTTATAGTTTTTCTGAAAAATATGACCGTTAGGGACACGTTGGGTATTTTATAAATTATTTAATTAAAAGTTAATTATGTTTAAGCCCTTCAAAAATTTGGAACCTGAAAGGTTCGGTCGGCCAAGGAAAAGGTTCGATGGACCACCTTTATAAGTTCAGTCAACCGTGGCAATTTTGAACTGTAGGTTCGGTCAACCATCTTAGGGTGATTTTCAACCCTTCCTATGTTCGGTCAATCATGACTTAGGTTTGGTTGACCGCTCATATGGTTCGGTCAACCGTGACCAATTTGAACTACACAAACAGCCAGCCAAACAGTTGGGATGTCAGACACTTAATGGTTCGATTGACCAAGAACAGTACGTTCATTTCATAACAGTCGACCGAGCGAAGTCAATATGTTGACTTCATACTTGTTTAGTCGACCAAGCCAATTTGTGCATGGTGGGTTTGGTCGACCGAGACTTGGTCAAATATTGTGAAGGTATTGAAAATCATCTGCTTAGAGAGAAAAATTGAATACAATTCTAAAATGATTTTCAAATCCAAAGATGGGAAGTATAGTTCAAACAAATCCTTAGGAATTAAAAAGAAAAATTTTTTTGAAGAGGATTCAGGGTCATAATATAAATTCCATAATCATGCCTCACCATGGAAACATAAGATTAGAAAGCATAGCCTTTCAGGAAATTCCAAAACTTGCTTATTTCGAAAAATGAAATGGCACATTCTATTTACTTGCTTATCTAGAAGTGCCAAAGGCTTAGAAAGAGAGATGAAATGGACAATCATGAAAGCAAACCCCATAGGACTTAAGGAAAAATAGGTTCAAATTGAAATTATCTTCTATTTAATCTTTCCTTAGTTTCTACGTTTAGGGATTGTGATGACTGTAGGCTTAGGAACTGATTAGTGCTTAAAATGAAATAAGATTTGCAAGCCAATTCAAAAATTGAATAAAATCCACTTCCAAATGGACTAGGCATCATTGCTAGGTAAATAATTCCAAATGCTTGACCCATGCTTAAATATAATATTTAAGTTAAGCCACTATTGTACATTGCACAAGATTTTGTGTTAGGGATCCATCTTATATCGTATATCACTATACCCTAAACTCACTTTTGAATATGAAAACCCTAAATCAAAAACAAGTCATCACTCTAAGCTTGAAGCACTATTGATCATAAATGACTAATATATATTGAGTGCTCATCATAAGACATCCCTCCTACTCACCAGCTTTATCGTTGCTTCATAATTGTAATTATATCTAAAGGATACATACCACTGTCCAAATAGATGTATTTAAAAAATTCATACTCTCCTAGACGCTCTTTGCTCATACCTGGACATAATTACTGAGCACGAAAATATTTTGAAAAATGTCCACTCATAATGAATACTCTTCAAACTTAACAGAAATTTTAATCCTTAAGAGTATTTAATCCTGTGTCTCTCACATGCATTGAGATTCATAAGAAAAGAGGCAAGGCAGACTTATGACCTTGAAAAATATTGTTTGTGACTTTTTGGTCCAATAAGCCTAAAGCAATCATAGCCAAGCTTGAATCATTAAAAATCTTAAGATTCTTGGCTAAGACATTTTGAGATAAAAAATGCATAAAATGAATAAGTGCATAACTCAAGGGGAGCATTTCTTTTCAAAATTTCATGACTCTTTTGAATACTTTCATTATTATATTTCCATATGCCTTGTGAAAAACAACACAACACTAATCTCATAACTATCCACTATTGTATATTGTTTTTAATATATCTTGATGGATAGTGATTTGTGATTATCTAGCATTGTGAATTGTTATTGAATATATTGATTGATAATACTGGATTGCATGGAACGCCATCTGCAATGCTGTTGCAGAAACTTAGTTATTTGCATGCTTGAATGGAACGCCAACTGCATGGCTGATGTAGTATGTTGTGTATTGCATGTTGGTAGTAGAAATAGGTTATCGCATGCTCAAACTGAATTATTTTGAATTGATTGCTTGAATCTATCAGGTCTTGGTGCATAAGAATTTGGGAAATGTTCAATTTGCAGTCGGCACGCTGCCGAAATTTCAGTGGAATTTTCCCCAACCAAATTCATGCACAAAGATGATTATGACGATAAAAGTGTTAAAATATTTTTGAAAGGATGAGTGAAAACTTAAATAGAAATATCAAAATTTCATCTAAATATAATCATCGAATAATTAGAGGAGCCCAGCTCCTTCCCTATAGAAAGAACATAAAGGATTCATATGCATTAATTCACATTTTTGAATATTGAGGCCCTTTAAAAAACCCTGAACATCATATCCAGTGCTTAAAGGTCTATGAATAGGTATGGATTGTTCTAGGTTGTGAGTATTAGTTCACGCCTTCATATATTTTCTAAGATGCATCTGTGGCCTATAGGGATAACCATACTAATTAGTATACTGTTAATAAATCATCAGTATGGTTGGTTTAAAGGATTTCAAATGAATGACTTATACTACGGAGCATAATGAAATTAATCTTTGGATAGTATAAGTAGTTAAAGAATCTAAGCACGTACTCAAATTGATAGGGGGAGCATACGAAATTAAATTCCTATCTTGTTATGCTCACCAATATTTTTTGCTTAGATCAGTTTGTTATTCACTATGGCACGTGCTCAATTGTGATGACCTTATTGAATATCTTAATTGAAAAATATAATACTTAGTCACATGTTCTTTGTTTTTGCCATATGATCTTGCATGCGATTGTTAAATCTTTAGGATCATTATGGTTGTGGTTTTCTAGTTATAATTTTGTATGTGCTTAATTGACAAACCAGAAAATTTTTGCTTGCTTGATCTTTAAAATTTCTTTTTCAACAAGAAAACCCCAGTACCATTTTTCAAACATTATAAGGGGGATATATATTATTATTATATACATATAATTTTAAATAGCATAACTGGTTCGATAAATTCACATTAAAATTCATACGAACTAGTTAGATTATCTTTATGTTCAAACCTTCTATATAGTATCATATGTCATGTGCTTTTAACTCAAATCTTTCACGGGTCTTATGATATGCTTCAATTGCAATGATTTGTGTATATTTCCATTCTGACCATGTTTTTCATGACATTTGAAATTCATGTGACCAGTTTTTCTGGTTTGTGTGCTTAATTGCTAAGCCTGTCATTGCTTTATATGTTATGAATTTGTTTGTGGTATGAAATGCACAATTATCATATCTCTTGCATATTGATAATTATATTTATGTTTTTTTTAATACTGGACTGTTTGAGTAAGTAGTTGTGGATATATTGTCAATATATTACTTAATAAGGTCATTTGTATACAGAGATTTTTGGGAAATGCTCTACTTTCAAATGGTATGCTGCCGAATTTTTTTAAAATTTTCCTAAACCATATCTTGTATATGAATGATATTTTCCACTTATTTGCGTATATATACTTAAATGTTTATCTAGGCCCTTTTTGATATTGCCAAAAGGGGGAGAAGTAGGCAAATATTTGTCATCATCAAAAAGGGAGAGATTGTTGACTTTATAGGTCATACTCAGTTTTAATAATGACAAATACTCTTAGTATTTGATGACTTTCGAGTTTGTGTGCAGGTACATATTAGCAGATAAATTGATGGCATATAAAGACTCCAAGTATAAAGACCCTGATGTTTTCTTTTGTTGTAATTTATAGTATTGCTCAATTCGGGTATGTAATAGTAAATATAAGAAAGGTCTGTAATGTTAATACATATCATACATGTAGGACTATAAGCACAAAGACCATAAGTTGGCCTTAGGAATTGGTCGACCGATGCTGAATTTTTTCGATGTCCTCATGGACGTTAGAAAGACCTTAGGTCCTTACAAAAATGTAAAAAATAGTCTCCATATCACTTACATTATCAGGGGAAAGAATTGAAATGAATTGGACTAAATAGGCAAAATTGTGAGAGGTGGGGTGACCGAACTTGGGTCTTTAAAACACCTCGGTCGACCGAACTGCAGAAAAGTTAGCAGGTTGACTTGGTTTTGGGCGACCAAACCAATAATGAACGTAACGTCTACGGGCGACCGAATCCCTTAGCTGACCTTTTTCACCAACTCAGCCAACCAAACATTTACGTTCAAAATGGGCCTCAGGTTACTGAACACATGAGTTCGGTTAACCGAACTTCAGACCGGGCACCCGAATCTCGGACAGTGTGGAAATCGCCTTGGTTCAGCAAACCAAACCCATGCTCAGGCGGTCGAACTTCAAAAACACATTTTTGCATTTTGTCTGTTCAGGCACCCAAACCTTGGATCGGGGACCCAAAACTCTTGGGTTGTTTTATTTTTTAAATGAGGTAAAATAGGTTAAATAGGGTTAATTTTTCCAAACACTTTTAAAACAATTTTAAGTATTACCCTGGTGTCCCCAATAGTCATAATTTTGCCATTCTCTATATAGGGGCTCATTTGCTTAGATTAGCATGGATTGGCAAAAAGATTAGGCAAAAATTTTCTAAAAAATCCTAAGCCCTAATTTGCTATACAAACCTCATACACTCATACTATACTACTTCCTTTGAGAAATCCATCATTGTGAGTGTTTTATTTATCATTCCAGATTGCTAGAAATCCTCTCTTGTTATGGTGATTGTGATTTTTATTTGAGGGTTAAGCAAATAATTTTTCCTTCGATTTGATTTGTTAAATATTTGTGTGGGAAAACACTTATTGTTAAGTGAGTCTTTGCATTGTTATTGCAAGACTCATTTGTGCTTGTATTTTTGATTGTGCAAAAATATGTTTACAAGCTCTGATTTGAATATCTCTTGATGCTTTGATATTGAGAAAACTATTTTGAGATATTCTAAATTGCTATTGGTTTGAATCTTTGAAACCCTAAACTAAGATTAAGATTTTATTACTACTTAGTTTCAAAGACTAGCTTGTAGAAACACTCTTGCGTTTGACTTGAGAAAATCACTATATTGAGTGTTGATTGCACATAAACACCATT
The DNA here is from genome assembly GCF_029873635.1 of Malania oleifera. NCBI lineage: Eukaryota > Viridiplantae > Streptophyta > Magnoliopsida > Santalales > Ximeniaceae > Malania > Malania oleifera. The sequence goes on along the minus strand of NC_080429.1, from coordinate 80,251,198 downwards.
GAGCTTATAATTCCTATATGATTGGTGTGCATTGATTATACTGTACTGAATCAGTATATAGTCTGCCTACTTTAGAAGCATTTATTTGTACGCCAAATTATATTGATTGTTGTATTCCAGGCATGAGTCTGAAGAAGGAGACTAGCCCTATGGAATAGTCTCGGATTGACTTAAACTCGGTTAGGAAAGCTAGGTGCACTACCCTAGTAAGGTGCGATTGTTGGTTGAGGTTAACCCAGTTAATTGACCTAACTATAACTGGTCCCACTCCACCCGTTAAGTGAGCACTAGTAGAATCCTCAGGCTTGTGAGCTAGAGGCGGAGACGTAGGCATAGTTGGCCGAACCTCGATAACATATCATGTGTGCACTTTACTTTTCCGTAATTTATTTTCTGCACGTGTATGTATTTTATGAATGTTGCGCATGATTTAATTTCCTTACATTTTATTTATCTGCGCATTTGATTTTATGAGTATATAGACAGACCCTAGGTTGAATATTACTACTACTGACTTGAATATACCTAGGAAGAAATTTTAAATACCCAATTCACCCCCCCCCTTTGGGAATACACCAAGGCTAATAATTGGTATCATAGCCTCATTGCACTAGGCTTAACATCTTTTGTAAAAGATCGCAATGGCTCTCATCGGTGTGTCCCTATTCGGCGAGGGACAGTCACCTTCTAGCCTCCCATTGTTTTGCGGTGTAAATTACACCCATTCGAAAATTAGATGAAAATATTTATAAAATCAATGAACTAGAGGGCCTGACAGGTGATTGTTAAGAGAATTTGTATGCCTGTGGAAAATGATATTAATCTGATGCATGCGAATTCATATGCCATGGACATGTTATATCTTGCATTAGATTCTAATGTTTTTGTTGAGTTTGGGGCATGTCGCAGTGCACAGGAAATTTGGGATGAACTAGAAAAGAAATATGGAGAATCCCAGGAGAAGGAGATTGTAACTCCTCCGAATGCTCCAAGCTCAAATGATCAGGAGGAGGTAAATCATGAGCTAGAAATCAATGATGAGGTATATGATTCTCACTCTAGCTCGATTGATGATTCTTATACTGAATATTGTGTTGTGTCACATGCTGAATCATCTATAACTAATATTGTTAATGATGTATGCGATGATTCTTATGAAAAGTAATGCAGCATATCGTATGATGAATCATCTGATAATCTTTGTAGTCCTGTTGAACAAGCATGCAATGATTCATATAATTTGTGTAATATTTTTATGATAAATCATGTGATGAACTAAATGTTAAAAGCATGCCATCGTATGGAGAACTAGAAAGAGGCTTCATTTAAATTTCATAAGTTTCTAGTTAGATTATCTAAGCAGGAAATTGTGGTGAAAAATGAAAATAAAAGATTGGCAAAACAATTAATAGATTTGAAAATTTATCATGTCGTCTTAGAAAAAAAAAAGATTGTGAAGGTATTGAAAATCATCTCCTTAGAAAGAAAGATTAAAGATAATTCTAAAATGATTTTCAAATCCAAAGATGGGAAGTATAGTTCAAACAAATCCTTAGGAATTAAAAAGAAAAATTTTTGTGAAGAGGATTCAGGGTCATCATATAAATTCAATAATCATGCCTCATCATGGAAACAAAAGATTAGTAAGCATAGTCTTTCAGGAAATTCCAAAACTTACTTATTTCGAAAAATGAAGTGGCACATTCTATTTAGTTGCTCATCCAGAAGTGCCAGAGGCTTAGAAAGAGAGATGAAATGGATAATCATGAAAGCAAACCCCGTAGGACTTAAGGAAAAATGGATTCAAATTGAAATTATCTTCCAGTTAACATTTCCTTTGTTTCTAGGTTTAGGGGTTGTGATGACTGTAGGCTTAGGAACTAATTAGTGCTTAAAATGAAATAAGATTTGCAAGCCAATTCAAAAATTGAATAAAATCCACTTCCAAATGGACTAGGCATCATTGTTAGGTAAATAATTCCAAATGCTTAACCCATGCTTAAATATAATACTTTAAGTTAAGTCACTGTTGTCCATTGCACAAGATTGAGTATTAGGGATCCATCTTATATCATATATCACTATACCCTAAACTCACTTTTGAATATGAAAGGCCTAAATCAAAAACAAGTCATCACTCTAAGCTTGAAGCACTATTGATCATAAATGACTAATATATATTAAGTCTCATCATACGCTAGGATGCTAGTTTTGACTACCCTAAGGACCTGAAAAACATTTGTATGTTTAGGGTGAGACACCTCTCAGTAAGGAAGAAAGCAGGTTATATCAGTGTGTGACATACAAGTGTTATTTCAACATAAAACATAACACAATACAATTCCACTATTTTCACAATCCAGTTCCAATACATACGATACCAAATATATGGTCAATGTCATCACACTCAAGCACACGATACCTTGCAATAACCGAAACCTCACAATAATATCGTTGCCAATACGGTGTCCACTCATGCCCATCGTGAGTAATTAGCCGCCCCTAGCTGCTTTACAAAACCTGGAACAATTTTGGAACTCATGTTCCTATACTCATCAGCGTATGGTAATTAGCCGCCCCTAACTGTTTTACAAAACCTGGAACATTTTACATGCAACAGTTCATTCCACACTTATTTGAGCATACACAAATCATATCGTTTTTAGTTCGAGAAATACAGTTTTATACAAATACATGTACGGTCATTTGAATACTACCATTTTATATAACATATGATTTTCCAATCGAAATAGAGAGGATACCCGAAACCCCAAATTTTTCGAAAGGTTTAACCCGAAAATCCCACATTTTCACCCAATAGATTTTCCCAAATAAGTAGCCAAAACATACATACGATCGTAAACTACATATTTACCGATTTTGATTTCAAAAATAACTGATATGAACAGAATCCCCTTACCTTTTCCCGAATACCACAAATCCGAACTGTACGGCTCCAAAACTACGAACTGAATCCCCAAAACCTAAATATCCAAGAACTATACTTCACTATAATTCTTACTACTACATATATACCGAAACAAAACTGAAATCAGACACTTACCTCATTTTTGGGTCAAAACCTGAAAATCCTCAAAACGAATTTCTGATCTGCTAAAAACGTAAAGCTTCTCATCCTGATCCACGTGGTAACGTCGAATCGTTGATTCCGGCAACTGACGGCCTGAAATCCTAAAAGGAGAGAGGGAGGATTCGAGTTCTAGAGAGAAAGAGAGAGAGAGAGGTTTTGAGGTTTCTTAGCAATGAAGCAACAAAATATCCTATTTACAGACCCTTGACCTGGTCCAATTTGTCGATGAGACGACGCGTTCGTCGACAAGTCATTCACCCATTTTGTCGACGAACCGGCTCCTTCGGCGACGAACCCTATTCCGATATTTTAAAACACGTTCGGTATTTCTTCATCGGCGAGGCTCTAAATTTCGGTGACGAAGAGTGTGAGGGCCTTCGTCGATGAGAACAATGGCTTCGTCGACGAAGCTTGTTAAATTTACCTTTTTACCCTTTCGTATTTATTCGATCTACATATCTCGGGTCGGGTTCTTACAGTAAGCATACAATAACCGACCCTTTCGGCGTGACCACACCTAACTCGAACCCTAGCAACTGAGTCTCAACTCCGTATACTCTAGCAAATCCCCGAGATATAAACGAGTGGGTCACACCTAAGTCAAATAACACAATGACATCATGTGACATAATTGAAATCGTACCCGTCACCACATTGTCAGCGTTCTCTACATCACCCGACGTCAATAAGCCCATGCCTACGCGGTGCCCCTTTGGTGACCACCTCTAGGTGCCTGACTACCTCCCCCATACTGCTAGTGTGGAGACGTGTAGATCAATACCGCGCGACAATCTCACACCAGATGTCTCGCATTACCACACCGGTAGCAACTCGTAAAACTAGCCCTTCACTTGCCCGCATGCTTCTTATGGCATTTAGGATAGGTAAAGTGTAAGAACCCAATCCAAGATATGTAGATTAACTAAATAGGAAAAGGGTAAAAAGGTAAATTTTACAGGCTACATCGACGAAACCATTGTTCTCGTCGACGAAGGCCCTCATTCTAATAACTTGGAAAAAAAATTATTAAAAAAATAATTAATTAAAAAAAATTAAAATTAAGAGTAATTATTGATTAGTTAATTAATTAAACATTATTAAATTAATTAATTAAATAAACAAATAAAAGGAAAAAATTAAATTAAATTAAAATTATTTATTATTAATTAATTAAGTATTGTTAAATTTAAATTGTTGAATAAATAATATAATATATATATATATATGTAATGGTTAAAGTATCTGTATATATATATATATATATATATATATAATATAATATTATTATTATATTACATGATAAGGTAAGTTTAAAAAAAAAAGAAAAAAAGAAAGAAAGAATGGGATAAGAGGAAGCTGCATCTCGTAGGATCTCTCTGCGCCTCTCTCTCTATATCCAGCTTCTTCCCGTTCACTCTTCCGTCATCCTCCTCTCTCTCCTCAATTTTGTCAACCTAACGAGCGCCGATCAGAAAACAGAAGGTATCGTTGGATTCTTAGCTCCACCGCCGACATTTCTATTGGAGTGGATTTGTCGTGGGAGCGGCGTAGGTACCATTCTTGGGGTAAGATAAAATTTCCCTAATTTCTTAATTTCTTGTTAAATTTGCTATTAAATCGACGATCAGGCACCCCAACGGGGTCCTAATCGTGATCATCGTCATTTTGACATAAGTAAAGTTCCAATTGGGGTTTTCTAGACCCTACTCCAAAGCAAGAGTGAGATTTGAGAAATTTGGTAATTTGGATATATTTAAGGGTATATTTATTTATTTAGAATTTATGGGTTTAGGAAATATTAAAATAATATTTTATTCAGGATTGATTACATGGAATTAGAATTTTTAATTTCAGGATCCGGGTGAACGCCGCAGGTATTTTTCGGGGTCTCTGTTGGCGTAGTTCAAGAAACCAGGTAAGGGGAAAAATATATATTAAATTAAAATTTTTATAAATTTAATAGAAAATAAATTGTGTTATATATACATCTATATGTTTCAGTATGGGTTTAAAATGCCAACCATTTAAATTATAATTTTCGAATTTAGGGTTGTTTATTAGATATGTATATGCGAAAATGAACTGATGAAAGTGGGAAATATTTTCAAGATAATTATGTAAGAAATGAAAGGTATTTTCAGTATATAAACATTAAATGTTGGTTGACTTATTTTACAGGCAATGTATGAATTTTATTACTAAACTGTGTGACATGAGATTCTGTGCAAATATATGTTAAATGTGATAGATTCTGTGCAAATATATGTTAAATGTGATGCAGGTTAAGTAAGTAATGTATTGTGAATAAAACATGATATGGACTATGCTGCTTGTGTGTGTTAATGCAATCATATAAACAGTTGACAAATGTTGGGTAAACAGCTGAAAAATGTTGGATAAAACAGCTGAAAGATGTTGGGTAAATATGTAACAGCTGAAAAATGTTGGGTAAAAACAGCTGAAAGATGTTGGGTAATTGTATGACAGCTGAAAAATATTGGGTAAAACAGCTAAAAGATGTTGGGTAAATAGCTGAAAGATGTTGGGTATGAAATGAAATGAAATGAAAAGGGAAATGAATGGAATGGAAATGAAATGTGAAATGTGAACAATGTAAAATAGGAAAGAGTCACTTTAAGTGAAATGAAATGCAATGTTTAAGTTATGAACATGAACGGATGTGTATGATTGAATAATGACAAAAAAGAATAATGTATTATGATATTAGAAGTATTTATGTATGTAGAACATGTTACGTTTGGGTGGGGCGCACTCTTCCCCTGAGGGCTTGCCGAATAAGGCAAGCGCACTAGTAGTTTTAGATGTGGCAGTAGCTGCATAACGTACTAGGGCAGAGGGAACCTACTTGTATGGGCAGGTAGATTTCCCTATCCTTAGGGCCTTTGTCGGTAAGCTATTGTTGAATAGTGTGAGTACGAGATCAATCTAACACTTGAGGGCTTACTGAGTAAGGTGGGCGCCCTGGTATGCTTTATTAGTGACCTTAGGGTTACCTAAATATCATAGCAGGGGGGTGCTACTTGTATGGGCGGGTAATCACCCTTATCCTCGGGTGATCTCGTGGGTTAAATCTTTTGCATGTGTTTGGTTAGGATCAGAGAATGGTTTCAAAAATTGTGTTAACGATTTTTAAATGTTAAATATTATATTGTTATATACCTCATGTTAGCCACACGCTATGTTCAGTATATGGTTTTTCCCTTACTGAGATGTGTCTCACCCGAATATGAATTTATCTTTTTCAGGATTTTCTCGAGATCGAGCTTAGGGAGCTTGAGTTTTATTGCATTATTGGGAAATAGAAAAAAAAAGAGAAAATGGTATATTTCTATGTTAATTTTAGGGAATGTAAATATTTTATATTTTATGTCTTATGTTTTAAGTCAATTATGAAAGGAATGATTGTGAAAATACTGAAATATTTTGGGAGTTATGTAAATTTATGGAAATGCAGGTGATGGATGATTTATTATGGATTATAGTTAGAATTTGTAAACTCTGGTATTATGTTATATGGAGATTATGGTTATTTTTTCCGCTGCGTATATTATGGATTAAGGATTATTAGGATTTTATCAGGTATAACACGCTAGACTTGGGTTTAAGGGTTCGGGGCGTTACAGATGGTATCAGAGAAATGTCCAGCCGGAAGTGTGATTAGATTCACATCGCCTGGATATGGAAATTTTAGAGTATTAGGTTAGGAATGATTTATACCAAAGTATAGGATTGAGTTGTGATAAGGATAGGAATGGGTAGATTAAGATATCAATTGGAATTCTGAGTTGTGTTTCGTAAGTTTGGGGGTAGAAATTCCTTGATGGTCTTCTGTGTTTTTCTGAAGAAATAGCTAACTTCAGAAAATCATGGCAAATCCATCGATGGTGATGTTTCCGAGTAGAGAAATTCGAACTTGGGATTTGAACTCGATGGTGAGGTTAGTTGATTTTAGAGGTTATGGTATCGAGGGAAATCAGCAGATAACACAAGGTAGAGGTGGACAAGCATGTGGTTAAACAATGGTCCTGGATGAAGCAGATAAAGCCGAGAGGGCAGGTATGAATTTATGTTAAAGATGATGATGATTTTATTTAATTATTGATGATGCAAAAATTTATTTGGGAGACGTTTATTAAATGGTATGAGGTATAGTAAATCGTAGAATTATAAAGATGAAAGATTAGTTAACGAATTTCGATGACGAAATTTCTTAAAGGAGGGAAGAATGTAATAACACAGAAAAAAATGTATTAAGAAAAATAAAATTAATTTAAAAAAAATAAAATTAAGAGTAATTATTGATTAGTTAATTAATTAAACATTATTAAATTAATTAATTAAATGAACAAATAAAAGGGAAAAAATTAAATTAAATTAAAATTATTTATTATTAACCAATTAATTAATTAAGTATTTTTAAATTTAAATTGTTGAATAAATAATATATATATATATATATGTAATGATTAAAGTATCTGTATATATATACATAATATAATATTATTATTATATTACATGATAAGGTAAGTTAAAAAAAAAAAAAAAAAAAGGGATAAGAGGAAGCTGAAGTTTCGTGAAGGAAGTTGCATCTCACAGGATCTCTCTGCGCCTCTCTCTTTGTCTCCAGCTTCTTCCCGTCCACTCCTCCGTCATCCTCCTCTCTCTCCTCAATTTTGTCAATCTAACGAGCCCCGATCAAAAAACAGAAGGTGTCGTTGGATTCTTAACTCCACCACTGACATTTCTACTGGAGCGGATTTGTCGTGGGAGTGACGTAGGTACCATTCCTAGGGTAAGACAATTTTTTCCTAATTTCTCAATTTCTTGTTAAATTTGCTGTTAAATCGACGATCAAGCACCATCACGGGGTCCTAGTCGTAATCGTTGTCATTTTGACATAAGTAAAGTTCCAATTGGAGTTTTCTAAGCCCTACTCCAAAGTAAGAGTAAGATTTGGGAAATTTGGTAATTTGGATATATTTATTTATTTAGAATTTATGAGTTTGGGAAATATTAAAATAATATTTTATTTAGGATTAATTACATGGAATTAGAATTTTTAATTTTAGGGTCCGGGTGAATGCCGTAGGTATTTTTCGGGGTCCCTATTGGTGTAGTTCAAGAAACCAGGTAAAGGAAAAAATATATATTAAATCAGAATTTTTATAAATTTAATAGAAAATAAATTGTATTATATATACGTGTATATGTTTCAGTATGAGTTTAAAATGCCAACCATTTAAATTATATTTTTTCGAGATTAGGGTTGTTTATTATATATGTATATGCGAAAATGAATTGATGAAAGTGAGAAATATTTTCAAGATAATTATATAAGAAATGAAAGGTATTTTCAGTATATAAACATTAAATGTTGGTTGACTTATTTTACAGGCAATGTATGAATTTTATTACTCAACTGTGTGACATGAGATTCTGTGCAAATATATGTTAAATATATGAGATGCAGGTTAAGTAAATAATGTATTGTGAATAAAACATGATATGAGCTATGCTGCTTGTGTGTGTTAATGCAACCATATAAACAGCTGAAAAATATTGGGTAAATAGCTGAAAAATGTTGGGTAAAACAGCTAAAAGATGCTGGGTAAAACAACTGAAAGATGTTGGGTACGAAATGAAATGAAAAGGGAAATGAATGGAATGGAAATGAAATGTCAAATGTGAACAATGTAAAATGGGAAAAAGTCACTTAAAGTGAAATGAAATGCAATTTTTAAGCTATGAACATGAACGGATGTGTATGATTGAATAATGACAGAAAAGAATAATGTATTATGATATTCGAATTATTTATGTATGTAGAACATATTACGTTTGGGCGGGGCGCACTCTTCGCCTGAGGGCTTACTGAGTAAGGCGAGTGCACTAGTAGCTTCAGATATGACAGTAGCTGCATAACGTACTAGGATAGAGGGAACTTATGTAACGCCCCGAACCCTTAATCCAGGGTCCGGGGTGTTATACCTGATAATATCTTGATAATTCATAATCAATATATACATAGCGGAAAATATAACCATAATCTCCATATAACATAATACCAGAGTTTACTAATTCTAACTACCAACCATAATAAATTAATCATCCACCCGTATTCAAATATATATATATATATATATATATATATACATGTCTCCAAAACATTATCCACTAATACTAGTATGTTTCACAATCATCCATATATTATAAAATTTAAAACATAAACGATAAAACATAAAATATACATATAAAAATTAACATAAAAATATACCATTTTCTCTTTCTATTTACCAAAAATGTATAAAATCTCGAGCTCTCTAAGCTCGATCTCGAGGATCTCCTGAAAAAGATAATTTCATATTCGGGTGAGACACATCTCAGTTAGGGAAGAAACAATATATTAACCTTAGCGTGTGGCCATTATGAGATTATACATATCATTTTATAATATTTGCAAATCATTAACATAATACTGAAAGTCATTTTCTGAACCTAACAATCACATGCAAAGGTTTACCCATGAGATTACCCAATGATAAGGGTGATTACCCACCCATATGACCACCCATACGAGTAGCACCCCTATGCTCTGATACATAGGTAACCCTAAGGTCACAATTAAAACATACTAGAACACTCATCTTTCTCAGTAAGCCCTCAAGTGTAAGATTAATCTCGTACTCACACAGTTCAACAATAGTTTACCGGCAAAGACCCTAAGGATAGGGAATTCTACCCGTTCATACAAGTAGGTTCCCTCTACCCTAGTACGTTATGTGGCTACTGCCACATCTGTAACTACTAGTGCACTCGCTTTACTCAGCAAGCCCTTAGGCGAAGAGTATGTCTCGCCCAATCGTAACATGTTCTACGTATATTCATACTTCTAATATCATAATACATCATTCTTTCTTTCATTATTCAATCATACACATCTGTTCATATTCATAGCTTAACATTGCATTGCATTTCACTTTAAGTGACTCTTTCCCATTTGTATCATTCACGTTTCACATTTTATTTCATTGCATTGTTATTCCTTGTCATTTCATTTCATGACATTTTCATTTCATTCATTTGTACTACAACCGCTCTTTAGCCATCATTTATTAGTCCACATAAAAATGCGTTAGAATCTAACACAACTCCTTATAGCTGTCATCGGTTAGTCCACATAGAAATGAGCTAGATCTGCTAACTCAGCTTTCAGCTGTCATACCTTTACATGGTTGCATTTAACATACACAGGCAACATTGTCCATATCATATTTTATTCTCATTGTTTTACTTACTTAGCCTGCATCTGATACATTTAACATATATTTGCACAGAATCTCATTCCATACAGTTTAGCAGTAAAATTCACACATTGACTGTAAAATAAGTCAACCAACATTTAACGTTTATGTACTGAAAATCCATTTCATTCCTTACATAATTACATTGAAAATATTTTTCCACTTTCATCCGTTCATTTTCGCATATACATATCTAATATACAGCCCTAAACTTAAAAAAATATATAATTTAAATGGCTGACATTTTACCCATACTGAAAAATTACACATACATATAACACAAATTATTTTTCATTTAATTCATAAAAATTCTGATTTAATATATATTTTTCCTTTTACCTGGTTTCTTGAACTACGCCAACAGGGACTCCGAAAAATACTTGCAGCTCACCCGGACCCTAAATCAAAAATTCCTAACTCTAATAAATTATTTCTAAATAAAATATTATTTAAATATTTTCTAGGGCCATAATTCCTAAATAAATAAATATACCCTTAAATTTAGTCAAATTACCAAATTTTCCAAATCTCACTCTCGCTTTGGAGTAGGGCTTAGAAAATCCCAATTGAAAAATTACTTACGCCAAAATAACGATATCGACGACTAGGACTCGGTGGTGGTGTCTGATCGTCGATTTAACAACAGATTTAAAGCAAAATTAAGAAAATGAGAAAAAATTACCTTTCCCCAGGAGCAGTACCTAAGTCAATCCCACGACAAATCCGCTCTAGTAGAAATGTCGGTGGCGGAGTTAGGAACCCAACGACACCTTCCGTTTCCTGATCGGCACTCGTTAGGCTGACAAAATTGAGGAGAGAGAGGAGGATGACGGAGGAGTGGATGACGAAGAGTACAGAGAAAGAGAGATACTGAGAGGCTACGCAGGAAGACAGAGAGATCTTTATCTTTTTTTTTTTTTTAGCTTTTCAATTCTTAAAGGTTAAGTTTTGTATATATATATATATACATATATCTTATATTATATTATATTAATATTTTATATATATATATTTATTCCAATTAATTTTTTTTACTATTTATTTTATTTATTTATTTATTTATTTAATTCAATAATGTTTAACTAATTAAATACTAATAAATAATATTAATTTAATTTAATTTTTTTCCTATTTCCTTTATTTATTTATTTAACACATTAATTTAATAATATTAGACTAATTAATTGATTAATAATTTTAATTAATTAATTAAATTTTTTTTAAAAAAAATTTCGGGTTATTACATTCTTCCCTCCTTTAAGAAATTTCGTCCTCGAAATTCGTTACCTAGTTTTTCATCTCCATAATTCTATGATTTATTATACCTCATACCATTCAATAAATATGTCTCCCAAATAAATTTTTGCATCATCAATAATTAAATAAAATCATCATCATCTGTAACATAAATTCATACCTGCCCTCTTGGCTTTATCTGCCTCATCCAGAACCATCGTATAACCACGTGCTCGTCCACCTCTACCTAGTGGTATCTGTTGATTTCCCTCGATACCATAACCTCTAAAATAAACTAACCTCACCATCAAGTTCAAATCCCAAGTTCAAATTTCTCTGCTCGGAAACATCACCATCGATGGATTTACCATGATTTTCTGAAGCTAACAACTTCTTCAAAAAAACACAGAAGACCATCAAGAGATTTCTGCCCCTAAACTTATGAAACACAACTCAGAATTCCTAACGGTATCTTAATCTACCCATTCCTATCCTTATCACAACTCAATCCTATACTCTGGTATAAATCATAACTAACCTAATACTCTAAAATTTCCATATCCAGGCAATGTGAATCTAATCACACTTCCGGCTGGACATTGCTCTGATACCATCTATAACACCCCAACCTTGGTCTGCCAGGGAGCACTACGTCTCTCCGCCTCCACCTGGACAAGACAACAGTGGGCGGGCCTTATCAGATTAATGACTGGCCCCACAAACCAACACGTGTTCTTTTCAGTGTGTTTTGTCCTCACTCACACACTTCCTAAGAAAACTTTCCAGGTGGTCACTCATCCCAAGATTGCTCCAAGTCAAGCACGCTTAACTATGAAGTTCTTATGGGAAAGCTCCTAAAAAGAAAGGTACATCTTGTTGATATGGGTAGTAACATCTAATCTTTTAAGTCTTTCATCCATGGGGTATCACATTATGGTATCAGAACAAAGGGGTAGTTACCCCCGATCCTCGGGAACTCTCGCTTATGAATGTTTGTGGCGAAGTAAGACTCTCCGCCTGGGGGCTTACTGAATTGAGGGACGGTGATATGTAACGCCTCAATCTCAGTGAGTGCTCTGATAGGTACCCGTTGTTGCCACGAGCGCAAGGCGCCTAAGGGAAAGTGACAATGCCCGAAAAGGGGGTCATTACAGATGGTATCAGAGCAATGTCCAACCGGAAGTGTGATTAGATTCACATCGTCTGGGTTTGGAAATGTGGGTTCGCAACGAGGACGTTGCGTTCTATAAGTGGGGGAGAATGTGATACCTTATGGATGAAAGACTTAAAAGATTAGATGTTACTACCCATATTAATAAGGTGCACTTTCTTTTCAGGAGTTTTCCCATAAGAAGTCCATAGTTAAGCGTGTTTGACTTGAAACAATCTTGGGATAGGTGACCACTTGGGAAATTTTCTCAGGAAGTGTGTGAGTGAGGACAAAACACACTGAAAAGGACATGTGTTGGTTTGTGGGGCCAGTCATTAGTCTGATAAGGCCCGCCCCCTGTTGTCTTGTCCAGGTGGAGGCGGAGAGATGTAGTGCTCCCTGGCAGACCCAAGTTGGGGTGTTACAACCTACTTGCATAGGCGAGTAGATTTTCCTATCCTTAGGGCCTTTGTCGGTAAGCTATTGTTGAATGGTGTGAGTACGAGATCAATCTAACACTTGAGGGCTTATTGAGTAAGGTGAGTGCCCTAGTATGCTTTATTAGTGACCTTAGGGTTACCTAAATATCAAAGCAGAGAGGTGCTACTTGTATGGGCGGGTAATCACCCCTATCCTCGGGTGATCTCGTGGGTTAAATCTTTTGCATGTGTTTGGTTAGGATCAGAGAATGGTTTCAAAAATTTTTAAATGTTAAATATTATGTTGTTGTATACCTCATGTTAGCCACACGCTACGTTTAATATATGATTTTTTCCCTTACTGAGATGTGTCTCACCCGAATATAATTTATCTTTTTCAGGATTTTCTCGAGATCGAGCTTAGGGAGATCGAGGTTTTATAGCATTATTGGGAAATAGAAACAAAAAGAAAATGGTATATTTTTATGTTAATTTTAGGGAATGTAAATAATTTATATTTTATGTCTTATGCTTTAAGTCAATTATGAAAGGAATGATTGTGAAAATACCGAAATGTTTTGGGAGTTATGTAAATTTATGGAAATACAGGTGATGGATGATTTATTATGAATTATAGGTAGAATTAGTAAACTTTGGTATTATGTTATATGGAGATTATGGTTATGTTTTTCGCCACGTATGTTATGGATTATGGATTATCAGGATTTTATCAGGTATAATGCGCCGGACCCGGGATTAAGGGTTCGGGGCGTTACACTCGTACTCTTCGTCGCCGAAATTCAGAGTGTCGTCAACGAAGAGTTACCGAACGTGTTGTAAAATATTGGAATAGGGTTTATCGTCGAAGGAGCCAGTTCATCGATGAAATGTATGGATGATTTGTCGATGTTAGCTTTACCGTAATCCCAAGAGGGGGGTGAATTAGTATTTTTAAATGTAAGCCCTAGGTTAATCTCCTAACACTAGTATATTCACAACCCTATGGACAATCTAGTGCAAGCAATGTAAACGTATACCAGAAAGTAAATAAATCAATTTAATCAATCACACATGCACTAGAAAGTAGTAAAGTAAGAGTGACACGCAAAAATGTTATCGAGGTTTGGCCAATTGCCTACGTCCCCGCCTTGGCTAACAAGCACAAGGATTACCATTATAACTTGCTCACTTAAATGGGTGGAGCGACATCTATACAGACCAGGTCAATCCTTACTGGGCTGGATTACTACCCCCTCAGGCTACGCCTGGAAACACTCATATTTTGCAATCAAATGGTACATAAATTGTGCTTTCACGTAAAGTAGGTTTGTACCCAAATTTGCACAATGACATATGCATCAATAGCATGGATATAGTGTAAGCTCAGTGATGCAAGATTTGTTCTATCAATACTCAACACAGTATAGTCAATATGAAGCTCAAGAGTATTCAACACAATGCGATCAGTATGATGCTCAAGAATAATCAATACAAGCAATGACTTGGAATCTAAACAAGATATTTCAACAGCACATCAATATTCCAAGTATATTAAGCAGATAATCAAACTAGTTTCAGAATGATTTTCTTCAATGAAATAAGCACAATGCTAGTTTGAAAAGATTACTTGCTTGTTTGAAAAATCTTTGCACACTAAAAGTAAAGCTCTTGGACACTTGCAATGTAATGCAAATATCCTAAGCATTCTTGGGTTAATCCCACACAAGATTTATAAAGGAGAAATCTGTGGGATAAACCTAAGCTAAGCTCCCAAAAAAATTAATCTCAAGCACACACACAAGTGAGAGTATTAGCATAGAACAATAATCCCATAAGCACAAAAGTAACTCTCACACTCTTAGATTTTATCAAATGGATGCAAGATATGAGAGTATTTGGACAAAGAGTAATTTTTCAGTAGAGAGGATTTTTGCTTAATCACTTTTTGCTAATCTGCCTCTAATCATGCAAATGAAGGCATATTTATAGCCAAGTGAAAAATTATAACCGTTCGCGACAAAATGGGTATTACTAAAAAAATTCCCAAATAATTAAAATCCAATTAGCCTCATTTAACCCATTTTTACCACGGTTAATTTAATGGCTGGGGTTCAGGTGGCTGAACCTAGGTTCGGTCGCCCGACAAGACACATACAAAAAAAGTTTTCTATTAAGTTCGGTTTCCTGGATAGAGGTTCAGCAACCTGAATCAAAGTCAGTAGCAAAGCTACATAACTTTGGGTGCCCAGTTGAATTCTTGGTGACCCGAACACAGGTGTTCAGTCGCCTGGGGGTCTTTATGAACTAAAATCATCGGTTGCCCGAGTTGGTGAACAGTCCCTTTCGAGGGATTCGGGCACCCGGGGAAGACGTGTACATTTATAGTTCGGTCACCCAAGGGTTGGTCAACATTTTGACTTTCAAAGTTCGGGTGCCAGAGGAGTTTTGTACTCCAAAGGTTCGGTCGCCCGAGCCCTCTTAACTTGCTTAGTTTTGTTCAATTTTTGACCACAATTATAACACACTCATATATTTTATACTGTGTGTGTGAGTGTTGGAGCCTAGGGTCTTGCTATGGTCTAGTTGAGTTTACGCTATATCCTGTATGCATGATGTGCAGGTGATAAGCATACAACCACAACCTAAGTTACTATTACAGACCCATATAAATTATTACAAACTGATTATAAATTACAATTTCAAATTACAGATCTTCGCGGTCTTCTTGTTTCCTCAAGTGTAAGTATGCACAAGAACTTGACAATCATCAAATATCAGTATTTGTCATTATCAAAATCGGGTGCGACCTATAAGGTCAACAGTCGACGAAGGCGCCATCTCGTCGACGAGGTTGGTCGGGTTAAAGGGGTTATAAATATCCATTTCTCTTGCTTAGTTGCTAAGAAACCTCAAACTTTTTTTTTCTCTCTCTTTATCTAGAACCAGTAGGATCTCTCTCTCTCTCTCTCTCTCTCTCTCTCTTCGATTATTCGCTATTCGTCGCCTAATTCATCGATCCGGCATCAGGGGAGTAAGTTCTATTTTTTTAGTGGACCGGAATCTCATTTTGAGGATTTTCAGGTTTTGACCCAAAAATCGAGGTAAGGATCCGATTTCAGTTTCGTTTTGGAATATATGTAGTAGTACGAATTGTAGTGAAGTATAGTTCTTGGATGTTTAGGTTTTTGTGTCTCGGTTCGTAGTTTTGGAGCCGTAAAGTTTATATTTTGGTATTCAGGAAAAGGAAAGGGGATTCTGTTTATGTCGATTATTTTTTAAATCCGAATTGGTAAACATGTAGGTTATGATCGTATGTATGTTTTGATTACTTATTTGGGAAAATCTATCAGGTGAAAATGCAGGATTTTTGGGTTACCGTTTTTGGAAAAATTCGGGAGTTTCAGGTATCATTTCTATTTTGTTGGATAAACCGTATGTTGTATTAAAATTGTAGTATTGAGATGACCGTACCTATATTTGTACTAAAATGTATTCTTGAACTAAAAAATGATATGATTTGTTGTATACTCAAATAAGTGTGGAATGAAATGTCATATGTAAATGTTCCAGGTTTTGTAAGATCAGCTATGGGCGGCTAATTACCGTATGCTGATGAGTATAGGGACATGAGTTCTAAAATTGTTCTAAGTTTTGTAAAATCAGCTAGGGGCGGCTAATTATCGTATGCTAAATCAGTTAAGGGTGACTAATTACCGTACGCTGATGCCATGTGTCGGCTAATTACCATGGGCAAGAGTGTCCGACTCTATATCTAAGGGTGTGAAATATCGCCTGTTCTTGCCGGCTGATCACTGGTTGGTGTGAGCTACACCGTACTGGCAACGATATCGCTGTGAGGCTTCGGTTATTGTAGGGTATCGGCTGCTTGAGTGTGATGACATTTACCATATGTTTAGTATCGTATGTACTGGAATGGATTGGTGAAAAATATTGGAACTGTATTGTATTGTATTGTATTGTACTGTGTTATGTTTTAAGCCAAAATAACACTCGTATGCCACACACTGATATAACATGTTTTCTTTCTTACTGAGAGGTGTCTCACCCTGAATATATAAATGTTTTTTAGGTCCTTCGGGTAGCTGAAACTGGCATCCTAGCGTCCGAAAGTGGGGGTGTTGTTTAGCTACGTTTAGTACCTGTGTAGGTACAAGTTTTGTAATCGAGTTGTCAGTGTTGGTTTTGTAGATACCCGGAGTATGTATTGTAATTTTGGAACGAATATTCTAGTTCTGTATAGACTTTGGTATGGTGTGATGTATGTATAGAAAGAACATTTTTTGCTATGTATTTGATGAGTATGGATATGTATGTGAAAGTGTATAGGGTTCATGTGTACCCCACGGGGTCAGACCCTCATTCAGTGTAGTATCATGTACGTTTTAATTAATACAGGGACATGTTAGGTTACTAAAATCACACCTAAGACCCATCCGTGGGTTCGGGGCGTGACATAAAGCGCTGAGAAATCCCCTTAGGAGTTCGAGATCCCATCACTTGTCTCTGGCCTGACGAACTACCAGGCTGCTTCCATGAGCTCTGGCTAGTGCTGGACTAAAAACTCTGAGACAAGGGCCTCTTCTTTTGATTTGCCTCTCTCTCCCCCTCCGGAATACTGGCCTCCACTGCTATGGCTCTGTCCACTAACTTAGTAAAGCTCTGAGCCAATAACGCTGCCACCTACACACGTATTGCTACCTCAGCCCTCTCTTAAATATCCGAGCCTTCTTCGGCTCATCAGGGACCATATGTGGAGCGAATCGAGATAGCTCCACAAATTGGGCCACATACTACTATACAGTCATGGGCCCTTGGGTCAGATGTAAGAACTCCTCAGCCTTCACCTCCCGGGTGGCGATGGGGAAGTATCTACCGAAGAAGATCTCCCTGAAATAACTCCAGCTAATAGATACATACCCTGGACATTGTTCCTCCACCAGCCTAGCTGATCTCCACCACCTCTTTGGCTCCCCCACCAGTTTGAAGGTGGCAAAATGAAATCTACTCTTTGGTGCATTCCAGCACACCTAGTAGCTCCTTCATCTCTTGAACTCAATCCTCCGCTGCAATCGGGTTCGACCCTCTTGAAAACACCGGTGGATTCGTCCGAGTGAACTGTTGGAACGTGTAGCCCTTGTTAGTCGCTAGTTGATCCTGCTCTCTAGAATCCCTTCGAGTTTTCTTCCTAACCTGCCATGCTATACTGCGCAACACCACCGAAGCATCGGTATCGTCCTCACTAGATGTGTCCACATGGTTATCTCCCCTGACATCCACGTCCTTTCCCTTGGAGTCCATCTTGAAAACGGGATAGAAACCAGCTCAATATTCCATTCTTATTAGGTGGAACACAATTATCAGATGAAGCAATACCATGACATGTAAATTCTCAATTTAAAAGAACAAGTCAAGCAATTCTGACACAATACCGTTGACAGTTTGCCATCCGCAAACCATCTCTCTCTCTATTACGTATACACACTTAGTTGTATAAGGATTTAGGCCTCTAATCCTTACTCCGGGATAATTACATACTCACTTAACCTAACATCTCAACTTAGATTTTGAGTTTCAGCCTCTCAACCCCGAAATGAAACCATAGATGGATTTACCATGGTTTTTCTGAAATCATCATTCCAGGAAAAGTACAGAAGACCATTGAAGGAAATCTGCTTTCAAGCCTCTAGACTAAAACCTGCCTAACTTACTAACTCTTATCTGCACCTCATCTCAACCTATACTCAGATAATCCTACTCTGGTAATCCTTAACCTTCAAAGTCTATAGAACCTAGCAAACCTGGCTCTGATACCACCTGTAAAACCCTGAACCTCTCGCAGGCCCAGGGTGTTACTTTAGTGACGTCTGTGTACCTGATACCATCTCATATTTAAAACATGTAGTAGAATAAATAAAACATTCTCCATAATCTATTACCACAGTCTAACCATCAACATACATCAAGGTCTTTCCATTCTCACATTACATCTCAAACTAATAAGTCAACTAACTTAGTCCATACAACCATAATACAAGCCCAGATACTTACAATCTCTGGGATTTCCTAAAAAGATATGTTGTATAATGGGGTGAGACACCTCTCAGTAAGGAAGATTAAGTTAATAACAGTGTGTGGTCAACATGCGTTTTAGTGAATACGGAACCATACATCTCTCTTTTAATTAAAAATAGTCTGTATACTCATTGCTTGTTTCTCACAGTATAAAATCAATACTGAAAACAATTACATCGTTTATATAAATATACAGATATGCATAAAAGACTCTCCCTGGAACTAAACGCCATGTATAAACCCCCGTGGTAAGGATTGTGCTGCCCGAAGGCTGGACTAAAATCCGGGGGATCAACCTAGGCCAAGTCATTCCCTACTATCTACGTCTGCAGGCTTCCACAAGTTCGCTTGCGAGTCCGATTGTCTTACCACTTTCTGGTACATACTTCCAGGGAAGATAACACCTCTACCTGGGTCAAATGGCTGGACCACCCAACACCACTCTCGCAGTATAGTGTGGGCGCACACGGTCAACTGGTGAAATTCTCTTTAGCAACGGTACCATACTCATAACAACTGGGTCCTTAGGGTTCTTAGAGCATATCATGCAATTTAAGTAATTAAAATTATACTTTAAACTCATTTAACATAAAGTCTATCATTTTATAAACCCTGGCCTCGTGCCGTTTAATACAAACTTGGCCTCAGCCCTCTGTTACAACTCGACTCTCAGCCGCTAAATAAAACTCCGACCCTTGGCCATCTGATAAAACTCAGCCCTTGACCCTCTCATAAAAATTCCTGCATTTCTCAAACAGTTCCAATACATTTCTCAATCAGTTTAGTATTTCACAAACATTCTTATTTCTGGTCTTTCCATAACTTTCAAAATAATATTTGCCTGCCACACAATTTTCCATATTTAAAACATAACCTGTAGGCAAACAAGAAGAACATTGTATAAATGGTTTGTAGGATCAAAGCGAGCTTTCCACCGTTCATTTCTACTTAAAATATCATATCATATATCTTAAGTTTAGAAAAAACTCATTTCGAACGGTCGGTTTTCAAAAAGATAACTGAAAAACATAAATATACGTACTCAAATCATATTTCAATCGGTTCAAAATCATTAAAATGCTGCATTAACTTAATCCCCTTACCTGTTTTCGCAATAGAAACCGAAACAGACCAAAAACTCGAAAATCGAACCCTAACTTTTTCCCTAGTTCAAGAATCCACTCTACTTGACTTGAAGAGATTCGCCCTCTGATCCTCGTGGTAACTTCCGTTCGTAGAAACGGGCAACGAACGACGAGAGATCGAAGAGAGAGAGAGAGAGAGAGAGAGAGAGAGAGAGAGAGAGAGAGAGAGAGAGATAGATATTTAGTTTTCTTTATGAAGAAGCAAACGAAATCCTATTTATAGCCCCCTTGACCCGGTGAAATTCATCGACGAAATGGCACCTTCGTTGACTGACTGTAGAAAACCGTTCATCGACAAAAGAAGTACTTTGTCGGCGAACCCTAAGTCTGATATTTTCGGTCATTCTGGATCTCTTCGCCGACGATACTCTAAATTTCAGCGATGAACCTCAAAAGGGTCTTCGTCGACGAAAGCAAAGGATTTTTCGACGAAGCCTGTTGAAATCCGCTTTTTTTTTTTTTTTTTCTTATTTAATTTCCTTATTTTCTGAGTTCGGGTCTCTCTACATCTAACATCTCAATTTGAGGCATCGAGATTTGATACTCATCGTGCATTAAGGAGACATACTTACAGTTATCTTTTATTTTTTATTTTAATATTTTAGAAGTTATACTTTTATGTTATTATTTTAACATGTTTTCTATTGCTATTTGATCACAGAAAAATGAGAACGAATTTGGTTAGGTTTTAATTTATTTATTTTAGTTTTAGAAATATGAATTGAACAGTCTGTTTATTTTTAATTTTTAACTTTCATCTCTAGTTTTGATTTGCATAATTTTTGTGAAAATTTTTATGTTTAATTAAATTATGTAAATGTAAATAAAATAAAATAAAAAAAATATTATATTAAAAAAAATAAAATTCAACCCAATTTGAGACTTCCAAACATAACCTTCCATGCTATCTGTAGACTCTGCTGGATATAAAAATTTTTGTAGCAGAGAGTTGAAGTCATTTGACTGAAATGGGGAAGAAGGCGGATGTGGCGATCCAACCGCTGCTTACTCACATGGAGACCCGGAATGGAGAAAGAAATCACCCATAACCATTTGTCGCCACATGATTATTATTATTATTTTAAAATAAGGGAACCATTATATGATCACAGTATCATCTTCTTGCGCTTCCTGCGCGAAGTGAAGTTGCAGAGAGAGAGAGAGAGAGAGAGAGAGAGAGAGCAGGGGTGGAGGAAGGTTCATTGGCGATTATGGAGATAGAGGGCACGCCGGCTACAAATGGGTACCACATGCCTGCAGAGTGGGAGCTTCACTCACAATGTTGGATGGGTTGGCCTGTGAGGTTCCTCTCTGCAATTGTTCTATGCCTTACTATGATCATTTGGCTTATGATGTTCGAGTAATCTCATATTTCATATTAACAGGCTTCTGTAGCTTAAAAATATTTGCTTCTTTATTTTTTTTAATGAGTGTTTTTGTTGTTCTTATGGTATTCGATCCACGCAGGGTTCTCAGATTTTGTTTTCTTTTGGAGTCAACTAGTCTTCTGATAATTTTAAGTTGCATGTGGAAAAAGAACATATATTTATTTATTTATTTATTTTATAGATTTTTTTTTTATTAAAGACTTTCTGATCTGACAATTTGTGCTTTAAATGATATCTAATTGCTTTTTTTTTTTTTTAATGTCGCATGCTGCATCTGACCTTAACTTGTTTGCTGCATTTGACGATGTTCTTATGAAAAAATTGTGTTTTCACATTATGTCAATGATGCTTCCTTTTTTTTTTTTGGTTTTGTCACTTGTTTCCTATAGTATTTTCTGTTTCTCAAGTTCATATAGTAATTGTATCATATTATGAGCCATCTACTTTCATGTCTATTGGGGAGTTGAAATGCTTTTCTAAGTTCATTATCCACTCAGAAAAAGCAAAAAAGAAGAAGAAATTGTTATGCCATCCATCTGTTTGATGATTTTCCCCCTTTTACTCGCTATTCATTGCATGGTTGTGTCCTCCATTTAGTAACATTTTACATGAGGCTCGTGTTTATAATTGGCTCTCTTGTAATTACATACTGCTTGGATGAAAGCATTATTATGTAGATCAAAAAATTGATTTGTTTTATGAGCTTGTATTCTCGTGTTTCAGGTCATTGATTTTCTTAGAAGTTTCTATTAATCAAAAGCTCCTTATCTTTCCCACTATTATTTTGATGACACTACACTAATTTCTGAAATAACTCCTTCTGTGATGCACTTAATGTCCTAATTTTTTCACACACAACCGGTCCCAAGCCCAGTTAAAGGAGGAGGGTTGCGTTAGGTAGTTGACAGCCAGCGTAAAATTTGTTAGATCGCTATAATATGAATCCTTACCGAATATTTGCTAGGGCGTCCCCTACGAGCGACGCGTTGCACTTGAACCACCTGAGTGTAGTGAAAAGTGGGCGAGGGTGGGCTAGGTCGTCGCCTCGAAGCGACGCGCCATGTCGGCGCCCGGGTACGGTGTCGAATATGCCAGGGTTCCTGCATCATTCTGGATGTGGGCAGGTAAAGACGTTAGTTCAGGAAACTAGGATTAGATTATCAACTTGGAATTTAGGGACACTTACGGGTAAAAGCATGGAAATTGTGGATACAATGATTAGAAGAAGAATTAATATAATTTGCCTTCAAGAAACTAAGTGGGCAAGGGAGACAGCAAGAGAAATCGATAAATTAGGATTTAAACTTTGGTACACTGGAAAAGAAAAACATAAGAATGGAGTAGGCATTATTATAGACAAAAACTTAAAAGATAGCGTTGTGGATGTAACTAGAGTAAGGGATAGAATTATCAAAATCAAGATGATATTAGGACAGGAGATAATAAATATCATTAGTGCTTATGCTCCTCAAGTTGGTTTAGCAGAAAATCTTAAGAGACAATTTTGGGAAGATATGGATAGTATTATACAAAGCATACCAAGGACTAAGAAAATATTTATAGGAGGAGATCTGAATGGACACGTTGGAAGAGATAATAAAAATTATGAGAGGATACATAGAGGATATGGATATGGAGACAAAAATGAGTCTAGGGAGATGATCATAGACTTTGCTATGTCATATGATTTTAGTATAATGAATACTTGCTTTAAGAAGAGAGAATAACACTTAATAACCTTTAAAAGTGGACAAAATAGAAGTCAGATAGATTTTTTTTTTAACTAGGAGGTAGATCGTTTATCATGCAAGGATTGTAAAGTTATTTCAAGTGAAAGCCTAACCACACAGCATAGAGTCTTAGTGTTAGATATATGTATTAAAAAATGGAAGAAAAAAGATAAAATAAATTAGTGTAAAAGAACTAGATGATGGAACCTAAAAGGAGAAAATATAATAAAATTTAAAGATAAAATGATCAAAGATGGGGATTGGATCATAGAGGATGGGATAGATACAAATACTCTTTGGAGTAGATTAGCTAGTTCTATTAAAAAGATAGCAAAAGAGATTTTAGGTGAATCAAGGGGAAGATTCTCGAATAGCAAAGAAAGTTGGTGGTGGGATAAAGATGTACGAAAAATCATAAAGACAAAAAGAATTTGGTATAAAACGTGGTAAAAATGTAGAAACAGAGATAGCTTTGAAAAATATAAGGAGGCAAGAAAAGATGCAAAAAAGGCCGTTAGTGAAGCTAAATATAGATCATTTAATAATTTGTATGATAGATTAGGTACAAAAGAAGGGGAAAGAGATATATTTAAACTTGCTAAAGCTAGAGAAAGGAAGAGCAAGGACTTAGGAAATGTAAAATGTATTAAAAGTGAGGATGATATTGTCTTGGTTAGGATGAAGATATTAAAGAAAGATGGCGAAGTTACTTTAGTAAGTTGTTTAACGAAAACCAAATAGAAGACTTAAACTTAGAATTGTCAAATGAGGAAAAGACTAAAAATATAAGATTTATTCGCAAAATTAGAGTTAACGAAGTTAAATTTGCACTAAAAAAGATGAAAAATGGGAAAACTATGGGATTAGATAACATCCCAATTGAAGTTTGGAAATGCTTGGGTGATAACGGAATTATATGGTTAACTAATTTATTTAATACAATTGTAAAAACAAAGAAAATGCCAGATGAATGGAGGAAAAGTACTTTAATACCTATATACAAAAATAAAGGAGATATTCAAAATTATAATAACTATCGTGGAATTAAACTTATGAGTCATACGATGAAACTATGGGAAAGGGTAGTTGAACAAAGATTAAGGTTAGAAACGAAGATCTCAGAAAATCAATTTGATTTTATGCATCGGAGATCTACCACAGAAGCTATTTATCTTTTAAGAAGATTAATAGAAAAGTTTAGGAAAAAGAAGAGGGACTTGCATATGATATTTATTGACATTGAGAAAGCATATGATAGGATATCTAGGAAAGTTCTATGGTGGGTTTTAGAAAAAAAGGGTGTATGTTATAGGTATACCGATGTCATTAAGGATATGTACGATGGAGTAATGACTAGTGTAAGGATTATTGATGGAGAAACTAGAGAATTTCCAATTACCATAGGTTTACATCAAGGATATGCTTTGAGTCGTTATCTTTTTGCTTTAGTGATGGACCAATTGACTAAAAGTATTCAAAAGGAGGTTCCATGGTGTATGTTGTTTGCAGATGATATTGTATTAATTGACGAAACTAGGGACGGAGTAGAGGTTGAGTTAGAATTATGGAGAGAAACTTTGGAATCTAGATACTTTAGGATAAGTAGAAATAAAACAAAATATATGAAATGTAATTTTAGTAATGATAGGAGGAATATTGGAGTCAAAGTTATACTTGATGATGAAGAAATAAATAGCATTTGTAGATTTCGATACCTTGGATCTATTATGTAAGTTGAAGGAGAAATTGAAGATGATATAATGCATAGAGTTGAAGCAGGTTGGGTAAAATGGAGAAGTGTTTCAAGTGTGCTATGTGATCGTAGAATACCCTTAAAATCGAAAGGGAAGTTTTATAGGACAGCTATAAGACCAGCTATGCTATATGGATCGGAATGTTGGGCGATGAAGAAACATAATATCCAAAAAGTAAAAGTTGCCGAGATGAGAATGCTTAGATGGATGAGTGGTATGACATTGAAAGATAAATTAAGGAATGAACATATTCGTGGTAAGCTAGGTGTAGCTCCTATAGAAGATAAGATAAGGGAGGGACAACTCAGATGGTATGAACGATTGGAACGTAGGCCACACAGTGCACCTATGAGGAAGAGTGATGTAGTTACTGTGGGGGGTAGTAGAAGGGGTAGGCATAAAATAACTTGGGAGGAGATAGTGAGTAAGGATTTAATATCTTTGAATCTATAAAAAGAAATGGTCCATGGTCGCATAAATTGGCGGAAAAGGATTCATATAGCCGACCCCACTTAGTGAGACTAAGGCTTGGTTTTGGTGTTGTTGTTGTTGTATACTAATTTCTGAAATGTTATGAATTTGCTTCACCTATAGCACTTTTTTTTTTATGGGGAGTTGAGTTTCAGGTTTTCATAAGTAATAAGCGTTAGTTGCTATCCCCAGGATTCTTGTGGATACAACTTTCATCTAAGTGAGTTGTTTTTGAACCTTATATTATGAGGGCACTACCATGGCATCTTTGGTAGTTGCATCTCATATGGCCTGTTTTTCCTTTCAGTGCTGCTGATTGTTGTTGTTGAACTGTAAATTAAGTTGGTAGACTTGGAACAGCCACGACATCTTTGGTAGCTACGCTTTATGTGGCCTGTTCTTCCTTTTAGTACCGCTGATCACTAATTTCTTTTTCTCTACCACTAGGCTGTGCTCTTCCTTTCCATAAACTGCTTCATGCCATTTGAATCTTTCTTGCTTCTTCCTCTTATATATTGGGACTTTCATGTACTTTTTCTTTAATATAAATAATATATATGCTACCAAAAAAAATATAAGTAATTTATATATCTGCTTTTATTTGCAAAAAAGATCAGGTGGGCTTTGAGATCTCAGTTAACATTCTTTTAGGGTTCATCTTTCTTTTGAGTATTGGTTGCTTTGCTCAGAGTATGTTATGATGGTCAATTCCATTTTGACTTATAGGAACGTGCTGACAACTGGCGTGATAAGGCAGTGCATGCACAACATGTATTTGCCAAGGTAGCATGTGCAATCTCAGAGTTTGAGCCCGTGACTGTCTGTGCAAGTGCTGCTCAGGTTTGTACAGCTTGATGTTAATAAGTCATGGAAATCTTTCATTGTAAATATAGGCTTTGATATGATTTACAGTTGGGTCTAATATTGAATTGTTGCATGCTTAGTGGGCCAATGCACGAACTCAGCTACCACAAAACATCCGGGTTGTTGAGATGAGTATGAATGATTCTTGGTTTCGTGATACTGGGCCAACTGTAAGATTCTTTGTTCACGAAGAATCCTATTTTGTGACAGGAAAATCATTAGTGTAGTTGCAGTTGTATCCTATGACATGATTGTTTTTTTATAGTTTGTGGTAAGCAAGAGGTCATCGACTCCTGGTACCCTGAAGCAGAAACTTGCAGGAATTGATTGGAATTTTAATAGTTGGGGTGGTAAGGCTGACACTATTTTAGTCTCTTCTGTCCTTAATGAGGAAGTGTTCGCCGTCATATTGTAACATTACATAATCATTCTGTTACTTCTTCTATGATCCATAACGATTGATGCCTTGGGCCACATATATTAGTTCAGCTTAAGTTTTCACCTTTTCTCTTTTCTCATTTTTGTTTAACAAAAACCTTGTAGGCTTTTTCCTCCCTTCCTAAAACAGATGGTTTTCCTCATAGAACTTTGAGCTTATGAACAAGAATTAAATGTGAGGCAGTGAATCCTTTTATGTTTGTGCATGCTGAAAATTATTTTTGTCATTGAATTGAAAAGTATTGTTAATCCTGGATTCAAACCCTTTTAACAACCAAAAGAAAGAAAGAAAAAAATTGTTACGCGCACCCCATTGCTAATATAACAAACATAGCCTCTTACTTGGTGCATCATGTCTACAATTTTGAAGAATAAATTTGCAAGGTCTGACTTTCATTGCAGTTAGTGAGGAATTCCTTTGGGGTCAAAATCTGCGGACATGTTAGTATTCCTATTGAGAAGTCTTGTTGTGGATTCCATTCTTTAATGGAAATATTTTGGTCTGGGATTTCTAGGTGTTGATGATGGCTGTTACAAAGACTGGAGTTCTGATCTTCTTGTTGCGAGGAAGGTTTAGTTCGTAAATTTTCATTTTGCTAGTTTCTGAGATGCACACTTTTCCTATCCTAAGTGCATTGATAATTTATTTTTGCCAGTAATTAATTCTCAATTTTGTTCTGCTGGTAGATTCTTGAAATTGAGAACATTCCTAGGTTTCCGCAGTCTATCGTGCTTGAAGGTGGGAGCATCCATGTTGATGGAGAAGGTAAAAGTTGAATATTTGCATTTACATGGGCAGGATTGTTCTTTTTTATGGATAGGAAGTTTTTAAATGTCTTCTGCAGACAGACATGCACATGCGTACATGTGTTTATCAGTAGCCATGTAACCATTTATGTAACCATTAAGTCATATTATTTTTCTACTTGAAGAATATTTCCTTGTAATGTTTTTGCTCCCTGCATTTCAAATTATTTTTCTTCTCTAATGTCCTGTTTTGCATGCTCTAAATTTAAAAAAAAAAATGTGTTGGAAAGTTTCAAATCTGTTTAGTCAACTTTCCTATTTTTTCTAAGAGAATCTCAGCTGTAAATGTGTGAATATCCTAGAATATTTAGTTTCCTTAGAAGTTAGCATCTTTGGTTCTTTCCTTCTATTCTTCTACTGTACATCTATTTATACAGACCTGCACCTATGTTGCGATTAATGAGAATTATTTCCACAAGAAGCTATCTCATTCTAGATGGTATTAGAGATAGGTCCGGCACTTGGCCTTGTGTAAACCCTAGTTTCCCTTGGCGGCTCCGATCTGACCCTAATCTCCATAGGGTTTTCTTCCGTGTTGTGTCGAAGGAGTGTGATGATGAAGAAAAAGGAGGATGAGACTGTGGAAAATTCTGCTCTACTTGCTGCCAATAATCCTGCTCCTCATGCTGCTGGTAACACAGATTTGGCTAATGCCAAAATTTCGGCACAGCAGCCTTACTCTGATCAAAGGAAGTTGGAAGATAAGCTTCGAGTATGGTGTGACTATTGCAATAAGCCACGCCACACT
Source organism: Malania oleifera (assembly GCF_029873635.1). Taxonomy (NCBI): domain Eukaryota; kingdom Viridiplantae; phylum Streptophyta; class Magnoliopsida; order Santalales; family Ximeniaceae; genus Malania; species Malania oleifera. Next base: position 80,222,542 of record NC_080429.1, on the reverse strand, counting down.
TGGGAAAATTGCTGGAAACTCCATGGAAAGCCAACAAACTAGAAGAGCAACAAATCTGGACCCTCTGGCAGCAATCATGCAGTCCCTAAAGCCAATGAAGCTAATTTCCTAAGTCCTTAGCAGGCAGATCGTTTTCTTCAACTGCTGAAATCTACTTTTGCCTCTGATCTTCCTACTGGTTCATTGGCCCAAACAAGTGATAACTCTAGTGCCTACCCTTGTTGCTTAAATTTTGCACCATGGATTATTGATTCTGGTGCATCTGATCACATGGCCAGTACCTCACAATTGTTTCAATCTTATTCTCCTTGTTCTTGTAATAAAAAGATTAGAATTGCAGATGGAGGTTTTTCATCCATTGTTGTAATAGGTTCTATCCAAATCTCTGAAAAAATAGAACTCAAATCTGTCCTTCACGTCCCTAAACTTGCTTGTAACCTGCTGTTTGTTAGTAAACTCTCATGGGATTCTAATTGTCGTATCATTTTCTTTGATTCCCATTGTGAATTTCAGGACCAACTCTTGGGGAGGATGATTGGCAGTGCTAGGATGATTGATGGACTCTACTACTTTGATGAAACTTTATTCAACAATAAACAAGCTTATGGTTTGAGTAGTAGTACTAGTTCTGTTTCTTTATGTGAACAAATAATGCTCTGGCATCTTAGATTAGGACATCCTAGTTTTCTTTATTTCAGACATTTGTTTCCTAGCTTATTTAAAAAACTGGATTGCAATTCTCTTCATTGTGATGTTTGCCACATATCCAAAAGTCACCGAAGCACCTATCAATCAAAAGCTTATCATTCTTTCAAACCTTTTTATTTAATTCATAGTGATGCTTGGGGTCCCTCAAAAATCACCACTACTTCTAGTAAGAAATGGTTTGTTATGTTAATTGATGATCATACATGTTTGTGTTGGGTGTACTTACTGAGTGACGAATCTGAGGTTGCAAATTTTTTTTAGGATTTTTATAATATAGTTGAAACCTAGTTCCAAACGAAAATCAGTATCCTTATAATTGATAATGATACTGAATATTTTAACAAATGTGTAGGAACGTTTCTTTCAATAAAGGGTATTCAACATCAATCTACTTGTTGGGACACCCCACAACAAAATGGCATTGCTGTGAGAAAAAATCGCCATTTGTGAGAAGTTGCACGGACCCTAATGTTTTCAATGCAAGTTCCTAAATATCTATGGGGTGATGCTATTTTAACTGCATGTTATCTCATTAATAGGATGCCTACTCGAGTGTTAAAATACATCACTCCCTTAGATTGCCTAAAAAAACTGTTTCCTACATGTCAGATAACATCAGACCTGCCACTAAAAGTGTTTGGATGCACTGTTTTTGTTCATATACCTACCAATCTTTGATCCAAGCTTGATCCTAGGGCAGAAAAATGTGTTTTCCTTGTATATGCTCCTAAGAAAAAGGGTACAAATGTTTTAACCCTCTGACCAGAAAAATTCATATTAGTATGGATGTTGTTTTTATTGAAAACCAGCCCTTTTTTGACCATAACTATCTTCAGGGGGAGAACAAGGAAACTGAAGATGAGTTCTGACAAACCTTTAAGCCTCTTCCAAATGTTTTCCTTGACATTGACATCCACTCTTTAAGGGGTCAGGAAACCAATACTTTAACTGGTGAAAATGATGGAAATCCTAGTCTACCTATACAAGGCATACCTGATTCACAAATAGGGGGAGAAGTATTATCAAATATTTCCTCATCTGAGCTTTGTGTTTATACTAGAAGATGAAATTATTAGAATAATAGAGCTCTTTCTTCAAATCCAGAGCAAGGCCAATCATCATCACCTACACAAGTTGGTCCTCCCTCACATACTCTAGGTACTTTTTCTTCTCCAGATCTGTGTTTTGATAATTCTTCTGATCTTGACCCACCCATTGCCCATAGGAAAGGAGTTAGAACCTGTACCATACATCCTATTTCCAACCATCTATCCTATCATAGACTCTTCGATTCTCATAAGGCCTTCACTTCAAATGTTTCTCATCTATTTATTCCAAGAACTATTCAGGAAGCACCAGATCACCCAGAATGGAGCTTGGCTGTTCAAGAAGAGATGGATGCACTAATTGCTAATGGCACTTGCGAAATCGGTGACCTATTAGAGGAGAAGAAGACTGTTGGCTGTAAATGGGTATTTACAGCAAAATTCAAGGCTGATGGGAGTATAGAAAGGTACAAAGCAAGACTTGTGGCAAAGGGGTTCACTTAAACATATGGAATTGACTACCAGGAAACATTTGCTCCTGTAGCCAAGATGAACTCAATCCGTGTGTTGCTCTCTTTAGCAGCTCACTCTAATTGGCCCTTATATCAACTAGATGTAAAGAATGCATTCTTAAATGGAGACTTAGATAAGGAAGTCTTTATGGATCTACTGCCAGGATTTGAAGGGAAAGGTGGCAAAGGCAAGGTGTGCAGCTTGAGGAAATCATTGTATGGACTCAAACAATCTCCTAGAGCTTGGTTTGAAAGCTTTGGGAGGGTAGTAAAGAGTCATGGCTACAACCAAGGTCAAGTCGATCATACTATGTTCTATAGACACACGAGTGAAGGTAAAATAACTATCCTTATTGTCTATGTAGACAATATAATTTTGATTGGTGATGATAGCAATGAGCTAGAGAGGTTAAAGAAGATCCTTGCTTAGGAATTTGAGATCAAAGACTTGGGCAACTTGAAGTATTTTCTTGGTATGGAATTTGCAAGGTCAAAGAAAGGAATTTTTGTTTCCCAACGCAAGTATGTGCTTGATTTACTTGGAGAAATAAGTTTGCTAGGATGCAAAGCACCAGAAACACCTATAGAGCCGAACATAAAACTCCAACCAGCTAAGGCTGAAAAAGTGATCAACAGAGAGCACTACCAAAGATTGGTAGGGAAACTCCTTTATCTCTCTCATACTCATCCTGACATAGCCTTTGCAACAAGCGTGGTAAGTCAATTTATGCACTCACTAGGACCCGAGCATTTTGATGCTGTTGTTGGAATAGAAGGATAGAAAAACAGAAAAAACAGAGAAGAAAAATACTTAAAAATGCCTCTTTAATTTACTGACTTGAAGAAATTACATATATAAAAAGCTACATTGCTGCAGCACTTTTTGCTGGATTTTTGAGATTCTTTTCTATTTTTTCATTACTTAAAATGACTGGGATAAGGCCACTATTTATAGGGCAGAGTACATGGGGAATAGATGGGAAATTTTAATATTCTAGGAACTTAACTACTCATTAAATAAACCTAGAAACAAGGCAAAGAATATGACAAGTTCCTAGACTAAATAACTTGCTCCTGTGCTTTTAATGGATGACAGTTGTATTCCACTTTGAAAAACTGAATAGAACTTTGAATAAGAATCACACTGGCTGCAACTTGCTGATTGAATAATTTTATTGTTGAATGTTTTGATGACTGTAAGCTGAGTTGTCTGCTGACTTTTCGACTAAATAGCTGAATTAACTAACCTCAGTAGGTTCGCTGCTTTCTCCCAAATTCCCCTCTAAAGCCGTGAGTCCTAACATGTCTCTGAACTTCAAAAACTTCTCAACAGTAATAGGTTTTGTGAGCATGTCTGCTGCTTGTTCATTAGTGCTGATGAATTCTAGCTGAATTTCTTCCTTCTGCACAAGGTCACGAATAAAGTGATGTCTGACCTCAATATGCTTTGTCCTGGCATGAAAAACTGGGTTCTTGGTTAGAGCTATTGCTGACATATTATCACAATAAATGGTTGTAGGACCCTCTTGCTTCAGTCCTAAATCACTAAGCAATTTCCTCGGCCAAACTCCTTCACAAGCAGCCTCTGTTGCTGAAATATATTATGCTTCTGCAGATGACAAGGCAACAGTGTTTTGCTTTCTTGAACACCATGAAATGGTGCCATTTCCAAGGCAGAAAACATATGCCGATGTGCTTTTTCGATCATCAACTGATCCGCCCAATCATTGTTAGTGAAACCGGTCAAAACAAGCTCAGAATCTTTGTTGTACTTCAGTCCAAGTTTTAGTGTGCCTTTAAGGTATCTTAATACCCTTTTTGCTACTGCATAATGAAGTACACTTGGGCTGTGCATGAACCTAGACAACATACTAACAACTTGTGTAATATCATGCCTAGTATGAGTTAAGTAAATAGGGATCCAACTAAACTCCTATACTAATTTTCATTGAATTTCTTTGCTCCATCATCAGAATTTAATTTTTCATTTAGAACCATAGGAGTACTTATAGCCTTACTGTCCTTCATATGAAATTTCTTCAAGATATCAGCTGCATACTTTTCTTGGGAAATGAAAATTTCCCTTCTTCCCTTGATTTTTCCGGTTCAAATTGAGCTTTGATTGAAAAGCCTGCTCCAAGGGCTGATCTGAAGATCTTTTAATTCTTTCCTCATGTGATTCTAAAGAACCACGGAGGTCGAACATGGTCATAATTGAGAGGTCTTTTGATTCTTCAATTGCTGGAGCTACATGATCAAATTTTGGTGGTAAACTTTTGAGAATTTTTTCAACGATCTTTTTTTCTTCTATCCGATCGCCATAAGCTCTGATTTGGTTGACTATTTCAGCAACCTTGGTGAAAAAATCTTTGATGCTTTCAGAATCTTTCATTGCCAAGCAATCAAAGTTCTTCGAAAGAGATTGTAGTTGGATCAAGACTACTTTATTGTTTCCTTGAAAATCCTTCCGCAGTGTTTCCCATGCGTTTTTAGCCTTTTGAATGCCAAAGATGCGGGGATAGATGGTCTTGCTGATCCCTTGATGAAGATAACTCAAAGCAAGAGCATTATTTTTTATTTTTTCTTTGTTCTGAGCAGATCTCTGAGATAAGGTTGCTGTGCTTGTGTTTGTAGAGGATGAATCATCATTTGCTGAAGTTGAATCATCATACCCTTCTTCAATAATCTCCCTTAAGTCTCGTGCAATGAAGAAAATTTTCATTTGATCAGCCCAGTATCCATAATTTTCTCCTTCGAAGATGGGTACTTGGTTTTGAGAATAATTGAACATAGTTCCAGCAGAGGAATAGGTGCTAGACGACATGGATCTGATACCAAATTTTGTTGGAACAGAAGAATAGAAAAACAAAAAAAACAGAGAAGAGAAGTACTGAAAAATGCCTATTTAATTTACTGACTTGATGAAGAAATTACATATATAAAAAGCTACAGTACTGCAGCACTTTTTTCTGGATATTTGAGATTCTTTTCTATTTTTTCACTACTTAAAGTGACTGGGATAAGGCCACTATTTCAGGAACCTTGGAGAAAAAATCTTTGATGCTTTCAGAATCTTTCATTGCCAAGCAAAGAATATGACAAGTTCCTAGATGGGAAATTTTAATATTCTAGGAACTTAACAACTCATTAAATAAACCTAGAAACAAGGCAAAGAATATGACAAGTTCCTAGACTAAATAACTCACTCTTGTGCTATTAATGGATGACAGCTGTATTCCACTTTGAAAAACTGAACAGAACTTTGAATAAGAATCACACTGGCTGCAACTTGCTGACTGAATAATTTTATTGCTGAATGTTCTGCTGATTGTAAGCTGAGTTGTCTGCTGACTTTCTAACTAAATAACTGAATTAACTAACCTTAGTAGGTTCACAGTTTTCTCACAGCTGTGTACAGGATTCTAAGGTACCTAAAAGGGACTTTAGGTAAAGGTTTATTATTTGGAGGACATGGGAATTTACAGGTTGAAGTATACACTGATGCAGATTGGGCTGGAAGTATCACTGATAGAAGATCAACTTTTGGCTATTGCACCTTTGTTGGAGGAAACCTAGTAACATGGCGCAGCAAGAAACAAAATGTGGTGGCAAGGAGTAGTGCAGAGGCAGAATTTAGGGCTGTTGCTCATGGAATTTGTGAAGCACTATGGATCAAAAGGTTGCTGGAAGAATTAAAGGTTACTAATTCACTACCAATGAAACTATATTGTGACAATAAAGCTGCAATAGCTATCGCTCACAATCCAGTTCTTCATGATAGAACTAAACATGTGGAGGTAGACAAGCATTTTATCAAGGAGAAAATAGATGAGGGAGTAATCTATCTGTCATATATCTCGACAACTGAGCAAGTAGCTGACATACTGACAAAGGGACTGCCGAAGAAACAGTTTGAAAACTTCATTAGCATGCTGGCCATGGAAGATATCTTCAAGCCAGGCTTGAGGGGGAGTGTTGGAAAGTTTCAAATCTGTTTAGTCAACTTTCCTATTTCTTCTAAGAGAATCTCAGCTGTAAATGTGTGAATATCCTAGAATATTTAGTTTCCTTAGAAGTTAGCATCTTTGGTTCTTTCCTTCTGGGTTCTTTCCTTCTATTCTTCTGCTGTATGTCTATTTATACAGACGTGCACCTATGTTACGATTAATGAGAATTATTTCCACAAGAAGCTGTCTCATTTTATAAAATGATATATTTTATCACTCTTTTAGAAACATTTGGCATTATTTTCACACTTCCATAGATATATTTAGCCATTGGTGGTTGTTTGCCCTTCCAAGAATTTAGCTGATGATCCAAGGTGGACCTTGAACAAAAATAGCATTTTTCCTGTCAGTTCTTCCTATAGAATCTGACTTATAAGACTGAGATCAGCCCCACAGTCCCCTGAAAATGCATATATAAGACTCCAGTTCACACTGAAGTAGCTTTTTTCTCTTGGGAAGCTGCCTTGGGGAAAGTGCTCACTATCAACAATCTGCAGAAAAGAGGCCTTACCTTGATAAATAGGTGATACTTGTCTGAGAATGAAGCTGAATCTGTTGATCATCCTCTTCTGTTGCCTATGGACGAGGAACTTTTGGAATATTGCTCTTGCTTTGATAGGGCAGCAGTGGAGCACAACTAAATCAGTTGAGATGGAAACTTGGGCTTGAAAGGGTATCATTCCGTCAAGGAGGAGAACAGTGTTGTCCCTTATTCCTATTCTGCATTGTGAAGGAAAGAAGCAAAAGGGCCGTCGAAGGGTCAGCCATGCCTCTTTTATTGATGAATGACAGATGGCTGACCACTCTCACTACTTGGTTCAGGGGCTGTTTCTCTCTGGATACTTCTGCTGTTTTAGACTTTATGCACATTCTTCTTTGTTGCATTGTCTTGCTGTACTTTGTGCCCTTTCATGAATTATCTATTTTGCTCATCCAAAAAAAAATGTTATCAGAACTATGTTGACAGGCGGTCCTGGGTTCTATTCTTGTTGTACACGTTTACTATGTGATTGTTCAAAGTTATGTTATTTTTTATAAAGGTGCTATTGATCATTTATTTATCTCTCCTGTGCAATCGGCCTGCACATGTGGGGGAGTGTTAAGGCTTGATATACATGGTTGGCTCAGAACTGAAGCTTTTAGGTCTTAGTGATGAAGGCTTCGGTTGTATGTATTCACTATTTATATTTTTCTTTCAGGTACTTGTCTTACAACCGAGGAATGCCTCTTGAATAAAAATAGGAATCCGAATTTGACTAAAAAGCAGATAGAGGATGAACTCAAGGCATATCTTGGAGTCAAGAAGGTCATTTGGTTGCCTCGTGGATTGTTTGGTACGTGCTCTTGTTTACTTGATATTACAAGTTGCAATACTCTTATATGACTTGTATTTAGATACTTTTTTTCACCCCAAATGTTACATACATGTTATGAAGGCTAACATGATTCTTACAATTTTGGCTTAGTTTGTGTTAGCATGACATCATCTTTCTTAGTTTTCTGGTTTTCTTGGCATAATTGCAGCTTTTGTGAAAAATAGTGGGAGTGAGCTATAATGACAAAAACACAAGCTTTCATTTCATTTTCAATTATCATCTGATTTACTTAATTTCACAATAGACACATTTTCTTTTTGAGAGTGAAATATTGCTAAATGGACTCCAAGGAGGAGTCGCCCAAGTAGGGGACGAGATTACCTAGAAACTATAAATATCCAACAACGAAAGCTATTTACAGAGATTGTGTCCATAAACATCGTGATGCAATACGATGCATTCAACCAAAAGTGAGAGACAGAAAACCATTCTTCTTTCAATCGCTCCAAAGTGATTTTATTCCTTTCAAAAGGCTCTGAAATTTCTCTCTTTCCAAACAAGCCAGAACACAGCCAAGTGGATGGCATCCCAGAGATCCTTGTCAACTGTTACTCCTCCTGCGTAAAGGTGTCCAAGCTTTTAATTCCTGCTCCACCTTTTCTGCTGCACCCATCTGGTGCTTAGTCACATAAGCAAACCTTCACAGAGCCTTCGCCCATCTACAATGCATTGAGAAAATGATTGCCTGCCTTTTCTTGATCTTTACACATAAAAGCTGTGCACCATTCTCTCTTCATTACATTATATTCAGTTGAAATTCTTTCCCAAGCTTCCTCCCAAGTGAGAAAGTCCAGCTTGAGAGAATGATTGTCTTTCTATATTGTTTTCCAAGGCAAATTTACTACACCTGCTTGTCTTTCCATGTTAAGCTACCATGCACATTAGGACTCATGCGTAAATCTCTCAGACTTTGGATCATGGTTTTAAATCACAGTCACGCGTAACATTACGTAATGGTTGTGGGTGTCGCAAGGTGCAGGAAACGCGGGTGTTACGTAATGGGAAGCGAATGTGACGGTTGTAAATTTTTTTCACGCATGCACAACCATGCCAAAATAGAAAAATAAGCATGATATCCATTAATACATGATTTTTAATGAATTTTGACTGCTTTTATTCAACCTACACATGCTTTTTAATAGGCAATATGATTTTTATATTAATTTTAGTGCATTGTTCACAAAAAAGGCATACTTTTTTATAGTTTCATTACTTTACTGGGTAAAAAAATGTAGAAATGTAATTAAAACGAAAAATCAATTAATTAAAGACATAAAATTACTTAAAATGAGTCAATACTCAATATACACATATTTGAATTTGAAAAATAAATTTGGTATCAATAGTTGAATACATGAATACAATATTACAAATTTATAACATAGCACATGTCACCACCAAAAAAAATGACGTGGAGGGTCTTCATAATCTGCATCCCTATCTTGAGATTGGGATTGGGATTGGGAAATTATCTCCCCACCCTTGTGGAAATACATTGTTGAATATACCTATGTTTATGTTATTTCGTTGTTGCTCCTGAAAATCTACTAGGGGTGAAAATCCAACTAATATAGGAGGTCCTCCTTGACCATATCCTGAATAATATCCATAAGTTGGGGGTTGGAGCTAGCTCTGGGTAGTGTGGAGAAGAAGACTCACTAGATCCTGACCCACTATGATAAATATGAGATGCATAATATGGATCATAGTGTTTAGGTCATGGATATGCTGGATGACATTCATATGATTGTGATGATGAATCATCTAAACCAAAGTCGCCAAAACTACGAATCACGCCATATTAATCTCAAGCAAAATCACGATCTAGGTGTTAGTGACTTCTCCTAGTTTGTGCACCATGACTCCCACTAGGACCACCACTAGTAGCACTCCTCCTCCTAGGTTGTGAAGATTGGTACTTTGGAGGAATACCCAAGTCATAATTTTCGAGTATATCATGTAGTCCGTAATGGCTAGGAGGATATGTATCCCCTACAAATGATGTCCCTGAGTCACACCCATAATCATATTATACACTGCCGCCACCACCACTGCCATCACCCCCAGCCCTAGCCCTAGCACCACTGCCACCATCATCGCTTCGAGGGATCAAATCAAAATTGTCATCACTTTGTGTACGTTCAGGGCTTGAACTTGAATCATGCACGTTTATTGGTGGTTAATCACCTCCTTCTATAGTACCACCAACCTTTTCATTTAACCAATTTGAGTTGTCCTAACCGTTGAGTATTGACTCCTCTCTCTCCTCTAACCATGGACTCAAAGGATCATCTTCTTTGCAAATATAGTCCAAATTGATAGGGTTGAAACTATCTTCAATTTCCTGTTGACTTTTTCTCATTGTATGTCTTAACTTTAGCATCATGTTGTAATGCACGAAAACAAGTTTTTGTAGTCACATGTACTTTAGTCTATTTCTTGTTTTTGTATGGATGTGACTAAAGGTGCTCCAATTACACTAACAGATCGAAGTTGATGTGGTCTGATTAAGAACTCTGATAGATATTCTTTGGAGCTCAGGAGCACACATGCCATAATGAATCCACCATTCGACTGTATGAATAATTAAAGAGAGTTTTATGTCAGTATAACGTAGTTTTCAAAAGTCAAATTTGAACATAAAAATGACAAAATAGATCCATTCATCCATCATTTAGTTATATTTACTAGGATTTGTTTGTTTCACTGCCCTTTGAGCCAACAAGGTTCCAAATGCCTCCTGCCCTTTGTGCACCGGGCTGCCCTTTTTTCTAAATTAATATATATTCTAGAAAATATTACAAAATACTGAAATAATTTATTATTCAATTCAATAGAACCAATATTTACTTGATTAATAGCTCGAATTTGAGTATCTATATCGGATACCAACTTAGTTATCACTTTTTTAACCCCATCCATGACTTCCTATCAATTTCAGAAGAGGGTGGGGCACCATAAAGAAATTGAGGGTTCAAAAAATATCCTTAAATTAAATTTACAAACATATTAATCAATAATAGTGTTTTAATGCAACTATGCATAATTTAAAAGTTAAAATAATAAGAAATTATATTTTATTTACTCTTACCAGCAACGTGCAAATCTTGGTGCAATTGGAAACTCCACCAGTTGTCAATAATTTTCCAATAGTCTTTATAGAACTTACAGTCTTTTTGAATGACCAACTTTGCCCTATCATTGCCTCGTATATGAAACCCGTCGTTGGTTTTTCATCATCATCAACCAATTTAGGAACTTTCATAAAGGGTTCCTGTACTTTAATTATATCAGAGGCCTTTTGCCAAAACTCTTTCCCTAAGATAATCTTCTTCACATCATATGTTGAACCTGATTTTGCCATCCCAAACCTTAAGTTTTTCCAAGCATCAGATGTGAACATTTTCCTCAATGCTTGTTTATAGCTAACAATAGTCTCCAAGGCAATAAAGTTGGTGACAAATCGAGTGATGGCAGGGTGAAGCAACTCTCTATTATTTGTGAATTTTTTCATGAAATTCACTGTCCATGTGTGGTTGTAAATAAAAAAGGTTATTGTTTTTGTATCTTTTAAGACTTTCTTCATATTATTTTTTTTTACCAATATCTTCAAGAATAAGGTCTATGCAATGAGCTGCACATGCTGTCCAGTAGAGATTGGGCCTCCTCTGCATAGATAATTTCCCTCCTGCCTTCATTATCAATCACTACTTGGACAACATTCTTCTCTCCATTTTCTTCAACCACCTTGTCCATTAATGTGGAATGAAATTATAGATTTAATAATTACTACTACTTAATTAAAAATATACAAGTCCATAATACTATTTGCATATACAATTAAAATTAGACAATTATTTGAAATAATATTCAACTGTTCGGCTTGGCACATCAGAGGCATCAATTGACTTATGAATCACGGTGCCTCTATTGCAGTAAATTAAAAAGCTTATTATGTGTTATCTAGTTGGTCCTGACCAGCCATCACACATAATGGTTACTCCTCTCTCCTTCCAAATGCTAATAAAAGAAGATATATAATCTTTCATTTCCTGATACTCTTGCTCCAAATAAATTTCAGATACCTAATAGGGTGATGGACCCTTCACCTCCTTTCCAACCTCTGTAGCAACATCAAGCATAGGCTGCATAAATGGAGAGTTAGTTACATTTGTTGGAATATGATTATAAAATAGGAATTTTCCAACTGCTTTTCCTAATTTATTTCTTAAACCTTTCAGTACCTTAGTATTTATTTTTGGTTGTTTTGCACTCTTGCTCTTTTCTAAAATATGATCCATTGCCCTTAGTTTAACTTCAGGGGCATTGAAATTGATTTATTATCGTCCACTACCTCCAGCTTCTCGAACACTATAAGATCGAGCTCTATTGAAACCATTGGCACCACCATTGCCAGAGCCACCTCCCTTTTCATAAATATTACCCCCTTCAATTGTTCTTGCTTGAAATCTCTGTCTCTCTTCCCATTGTTGCTGTGATTGTATGTTTTCTTGTCGAGCAAATTTCATTCTTTCTTCTTCCGAGTCTTCTTCATCGCTCAAATTCTCAAAATCTCCTTAATTTGAGCTTCCGCTTCTTGCTATTTTTGTTCATCTCTTTTCTTCTCAGCATATTGTTGTAGTATTTCATCATTTGTTCTCTTACTTGTGTGGTTACATTTGAGCATCTAGTCACTTGACCTTTTTTATGTGTCAAGTGTTGTTTCAAGCGTGCAATGCCTCCTTTAATTATCTTCCCACACAACTTGCACATAATAATATGTCTGTTACCATCTACTGGATTACCAAAATGCCATCCAATGTCCTTACTAGGTAAGTTCTTATTTCCTTTCTCACATGGCATCTTGATAGACTTGATTTGATGATTTCTGCACAAAACACAAAGTACAAAGTTACAGTGCTTATAAAAAAGTGAAAATAATATATAATATAATTATTAAGTACTAAATAGTCTTTATAATTTTAAATATTTTTTACATAAAAATAAGATATAATATTTGATTAAAAATTATGAGTAGTGTTTATTTAAAATCTTTAAATAATTAAAATTTAAAAATATTATATATTTCATCTATTAATAAAGTAAGTCATAAAATAAATAAAATATTAATTATTTATGCATAATATATTTATTTTAAGACCATTAAATTTATTTCTCAAATCTTAGCAATTAGGAATTTAGGGTTTTAGGTAAACCTCATATAATATATAATATATAAATAAAGCTAGACCTGATATAATATATAAATAATAAGATATATAAATAACTAAAACAATATATAATGTATAAATAAAGCTAAACTTGATATAATATATAAACAATATAATATATAAATTGTATACTAGTTTAAGATTTAAGTAAACAACAAGAGAAAAAAAGACAAAAAAGGAGCTTGAAGAGTGAAGATTCAAGAGTGAGAGAGACAAAGATTGTGCTGGAGGAGTCTCGAAGAGTCCATTCCGAAACCCGAAGTCTCAAACTCTCGAAGACTAGAAAGGAGTTAGGGCTGGCAGCGACTGGCGGAGCTGCTGTATAGCTGGCAGCAACTTGCGGAGCTGCTGCAAGGCTGGCCTTTGACTGCCGAACAGGCTAGGACAAAGCTTCAAGCTTTCGATTGCTTGAGTAGGGGGGGAATGTAAGCTTTCGACAGTTCGACTGCTTGATGGGGGCAGATCTTAGCCTTCGAACTTGAAGAAATTGAAGAAATGGAGGAGGGGGAGAGTTGGTCGACCACAATGAAGGGTCCTTCTTATTCTTCAACTTCCAACAACAAATCTAAGGTACGATTTCTTGATTTCTGTCTATGGAATGGTAGATTTTCCAAGGATGTGTGGTTGGGAGAGGGGGAAAGCAGGAAATCATGAGAAAGTTGGGTGGATTTGAAGGAGACAAGCAGAATTGGAGTATCGGTTAGCATAACGGAATGTGACGCAGTGTAACGGATCGTAACGGCTATTACGAATTGTTACGACTGTGAATCCCCCCCCCAACAATATCGATCCATAATGGTTTTGGTTCCCCATTTTCCGTTATGTAACGGTCGTTACACTACATAACAGCCGTTATTTAAAACCATGTGATCTCATCCTAGTCCTTGGGTTATAGACTCCGCTACCACCATAGTTTTAAATAATGACCATTAAGTAGTGTAACGGAAATTAGGGAGGCCGAAACTGTTACGAATCGATATTGCGGGGGAAAAAACTTCCCGGCCGTAACGGTTTGTAACGGCCGTTACGATCTGTTACACTGTGTTATAGTCCGTTATGGACCGTTACGCTGACCGACACTCAAATTCCACTTGTCTCCTTCAAATCCACCCAACTTTCTCACAATTCCTTGCTTTCCCCCTTTCCCAGCCACTCATCCTTGGCAGATCTACCATTCCAAAGACTGAAATCAAGAAATCGTACCTTTGATTTATTGTTGGAAGCTGAAGAATAAGAAGAACCCTTCATTGCAGTTGGCCATCACTCCCCCCTCCTCCATTTCTTCGAGTTCGAAGGCTAAGATCTACGTCTACCCCCCTCAAGCAGTCAAACTGTTGAAGGCTTAGATTCCCCCCTTCTCAAGCAATTGAAGGCTTGAAGCTTTGTCCTAGCCTATATGGCAGTCGCAAGCCAGCCTTGCTGCAGCTCTGCAAGTTGTTGCCTGTTGTGCAGCCGCTCCTCCAGTCGCCGCCAGCCCCATCTCCCTTTTGGTCTTCGACACTTTGGGTTTTGGAGTGGACTCTTCGAGACTCCTCTAGCGCACCCTCTGTCTCTCTCACTCTTGAACCTTCACTCTTCAAGGTCTTTTTTTTTTTTTCCTCTTGTTGTTTACTTAAATCTTAAACTAGTATACAATTTATATATTATATCAAGTTTAGATTTATTTATATATTAGATATTGCTTTAGTTATTTATATATCATATTATTTATATATTATACCAGGTCTAACTTTATTTATATATTATATATTCTATGAGGTCTACCTAAAATCCTAAATTCCTAATTGCTAAGATTTGAGAAATAAATTTAATGGTCTTAAAATAAATATATTGTACATAAATAATTAATATTTATTTATTTTATGACTCCTACTTTATTATTAGATGAGGTCTATCTAGTATTTAAAATTTTTAATTATTTAAAGATTTTAAATAAACACTACTTATTATTTTTAATCAAATATTTTATTTTATTTTTATGTAATAAATCTTCAAAATTAGAAGGACTATTTAGTGCTTACTAATTATATTATATCTTATTTTCACTTTTTTATAAGGATTGTAACTTTGTATTTTCTATGTGTTTTTGTGTAGAAATCATCAAATCAAGTATATCAAGATGCCACGTGAGAAAGGAAATGAGAACTTACCTAGTGAGGACATTGGATGGCATTTTGGTACTTTGGTGGATGGTAACGAACATATTATTATGTGTAAGTTGTGTGGGAAGATAATTAAAGGAGACATTACACGCTTGAAACAACACTTGGTAGATAAAAAAGGTCAAGTGGCTGGATGCTCGAATGTAACCACACAAGTAAGAGAACAAATGATAAAACATCTACAACAATATGCTGAGAAGAAAAGAGATGAAAAAGAAGGCAAAAAGAGGCGGAAGCTCAAATTAGAGGATATTTTGAGAATTTGAGCGATGAAGAAGACTCGAAAGAAGAAAGAATGAGATTTTCTTGACAAGAAAGCATACGATCATAGCAACAATGGGAAGAGAGTCACCGATTTCAAGCAAGAACAATTGGACGGGGTAAAATTTATGAAAAGGGACGTGGCTCTGGCATTGGTGGTGCCAGTGGTTTCGGTAGAGCTCGATCTTATAGTGTTCGAGAAGCTGGAGGTAGTGGACGACAATGGATCAATTTCAATGCTCCTGAAGTTAAACTAAGGGCAATGGATCATATTTTAGAAAGAAGCAAGAGTGCAAAACAACCAAAAATAAATACTAAGGTGCTGAAAGGTTTAAGAAATAAATTAGGAAAAACATTTGGAAAATTCCTAATTTATAATCATATCCCAACAAATGTAACTGACTCTCTATTTATGCAGCCTATGCTTGATGTTGCTGTAGAGGTTGGAAAGGGGGTGAAGGGTCCATCACCCTATGAGGTATCTGAAATTTATTTGTAGCAAGAGTATCAGAAAATGAAAGATTATATATCTTCTTTTGCTGGCATTTGGAAGGAGAGAGGAGTAACCATTATGTGTGATGGTTGGTCAGGACTAACTAGACAATACATAATAAACTTTTTAATTTACTGCAATAGAGGCACCATGTTTCATAAGTCAGTTGATGCCTCTGATTTGTCAAGCCGAACAGTTGAATATTATTTCAGATAATTCTCAAATTTTGATTGTATATGCAAATAGTATTATGGACTTATATATTTTTAATTGAGTAGTAGTAATTATTAAATCTATAATTTCATTCCATATTAATGGACAAAGTGGTTGAAGAAATTGGAGAGGAGAATGTTGTCCAAGTAGTAACTGAAAATGAAGGCAAGAGGGAAATTATTAATGCAGAAGAGGCCCAATCTCTCGTGGACAACATGTGCAACTCATTACATAAACCTTATTCTTGAAGATATTGGTAAGAAAAGTAATGTGAAGAAGGTCTTAGAAGATGCAAGAACAATAGCCTTTTTTATTTACAACCACACATGGACAGTGAATTTTATAAAGAAATTCACAAATTATAGAGAGTTGCTTCGCCCTGCCATCACTCGATTTGCCACCAACTTTATTGCCTTGGAGACTATTGTTACCTATAAACAAGCATTGAGGGAAATGTTCACCTCGGATGCTTGGAAAAACCGAAAAACTCAAGGTTATAATGGCAAAGTCAGGCCCAACATGATGCGTAGAAGATTATCTTAGGGAAAGATTTTTGGAAAAAGACCTCCGATATAATTAAAGTAAAAGAACCCTTTGTGAAAGTTCTTAAATTGGTTGATGGTGATGAAAAGCCAACCATGGGTTTCATATACAAGGCAATGGATTGGGCAAAGTTGGTCATTCAAAAAGATTGTCGGTTCTACAAAGACTATTGGAAAATTATTGACAATCGGTCGAGTTTTCAATTGCACCAAGATTTGCATGTTGCTGGTAAGAGTCAATAAAATACAATTTCTTATTATTTTGACTTTTAAATTATGCATAGTTGCAGTAAAACACTATTATTGATTAATGTGTTTGTAAATTTAATTTAAGGATATTTTTTGAACCCCAAATTTCTTTATGGTACCCCACCCTCTCTTGAAGTTGCTAAAGAAGTCATGAATGGAGTTGAAAAAGTGATAACCAAGTTGGTACCTGATATTGTTACTCAAATTCGAGCTATTAATCAAGTAAACTATTGGTTATATTGAATTAAATAATGAATTATTTCAGTATTTTGTAATACCTTCTAGAATGTATATTAATGTATCTAATTAATTAATTATATTTCAATCATCCTTTTTTAGTTGTGGCTGTATGGAGATAGGCAAGAGGCATTTGGAACCCCGTTGGCTCAAAGGGCAATGAAAGAAACAAATCCTTGTAAATTTAGCTCAATAATGGATGAATGGATCTATTTTGTTATTTTTATGTTGAAATTTGACTTTTGAAAAATACGCTATATTGACATAAAAGTCTCTTTAATTATTCATGCATCTGAATGGTGGATTCATTATGACATATGTGCTCCTAAGCTCCAAAGAATAGCAATTGGAGTTCTTAGTCAGACCACATCAACTTCGAACTGTGAGTGTAATTGGAGCACCTTTAGCCTCATCCATACGAAAACAAGAAATAGACTAAAGCACATGAGAATACAAAAACTTATTTTCGTGCATTACAACATGAGGCTAAAGTTAAGACATACAATAAGAAGAAGCCAACAGGAAATTGAAGATAGTTTCAACCCTATCAATTTGGACAATATTTTCGAAGAAGATGATCCTTCGAGTCCATGGTTAGAGGAAAGAGAGGCGCCATTACTTGATGGTCAAGATAACTCAAATTGGTTAGATGAAGAGGTTGGTGGTACTGCAAAAGGAGGTGATCAACCACCAATAAACGTGCATGATTCAAGTTCAAGCCCTGAACATACACAAAGTGATGACAATCTTGGTTTGAGCCCACCAAGTGAGGATGGTGGTAGTGTTGCTGGGGCTGGGGGTGGTTGTGGTGGTGGCAGCGGCGGTGTATAATATGATTATGTGTATGACTCAGGGACATCATTTGTAGGGGATACATATCCTCCTAGTCATTATGGACTACATGATATACCTGAAAATTATGACTTGGGTATTCTTCCAGAGTTCCAATCTTCACAACCCAGGAGGAGGAGTGCTACCAGTGGCAGCTCTAGTGGGAGTCATTGTGCACAAACTAGAAGAAGTCGCTGATCCCAAGATCATGATTTTACTGAAGATTAATATGGTGTGGTTCGTAGTTTTGGCGACTTTGGTTTAGATGATTCATCATCACAATCATATGAATCTCATCTAGCATATCCACGACCTTAACACTATGATCCATATTATCCATCTCATCTTTATCCTAGTGGGTCAGGATCTAGTGAGTCTTCTTCTCCACACTACCCAGAGCTAGCTACAGCCCCAACTTATGGATATTATTCAGGATATGGTCAAGGAGGAGGTTATGCACCTACTATATCAGTTGGATTTTCACACCCAGTAGATTTTCAGGAGCAACAACGAAATAACATAAGCATAGGTATATTTAGCAATGTATTTCCACAAGGGTGGGGAGATAATTTCGCGATCCCAATCCCAATCTCAAGATAAGGATGCAGATTATGAAGACCCTCCACGTCATTCTTTTTGGTGGTGACATGTGCAATGTTATAAATTTGTAATATTGTATTCATGTATTCAATTATTGATACCAATAATTTTTAAAATTCATGTATGTGTATATTGAGTATTGACTCATTTTTAGTAATTTTATGTCTTTAATTAATTGATTCTTCATTTTAATTACATTTCTACATTTTTTTACCCATTAAAGTAATGCAAACATTAAAAAAATATGCCTTTTTTTTTGTAAACAGCGCACTAAAATTAATTTAAAAGTCATATTGCCTATTAAAAAGCATTTGTAAGTTGAATAAAAGCAGTCAAACTTCATTAAAAATTATGCATTAATGAATTTCCTGCTTATTTTTCAATTTTGGCATGGTTGTGCATGCGTGAAAAAAATTCATGACTGTTACGCCCGCTTCCCGTTATGTAACACCTACATCTCCCTTGTCTAGTGACCGTTGTGCGATGTTACCTGCGACCGCGATTTAAAACCATTCTCGATGTTGATCTTCCCATTGCTATCCAGAATGGTAAACGCATATGCACACAATATCCCATTTCCAAATCTGTTTGCTATGACTTTTTATCATCCTCCTATTATTGTTTTTCTACTGCTCTATCATCTACTGCCCTTCCTAAATCTATTTCGAAAGCCTTAGCCCACATTGGGTGGAGGAATGCCATGGTTGAAGAGATGAATGTTTTGCATGATAATGGTACTTGGGACTTGGTATCTCTTCCTCCTGATAAGTTTGTGGTTGGTTGTCGTTGGGTATACACTATAAGAATCAACCTTGATGGTTCTGTGGCTCGTCTGAAGGCACGTCTTGTTTCTAAGGAGCACACTCAGGTGAATGGTTTGGATTATTTTGACACTTCTTCTCCGTTTGCCAAACTTACATCAGTATGTCTATTTTTCTCCTTGGCTACCTCTTGTCATTGGCCTCTGCATTAGTTAGATGTGAAGAATGTCTTCTTGAATGATGATCTTAAGGTGCAGGTTTATATGGAGCAACCACCTGGGTTTGTTGCTTAGGGGGAGTAATGCTTAGTGTGTCAGCTCAAGAAGGCACTATATGGTTTAGAACAGTCTCTCAGAGCATGGTTTGGTTGATTCAGTGTTGTAGTACTCAAGTTTGGTCTTCGACAGTGTGTAGTGGATCACTTTGTGTTTTATCGTCATACTTCACCGGGTAGGATATTTCTTCTTGTGTATGTGGATGATATTGTTATTACAGACAATGATGATAAAGGTATTCTGAATCTTAAACATTTTCTGTAGACTAAGTTTGAAACCAAATATTTGGGACCGTTGAAATACTTCTTGGTTATAGAAGTATCTAGATCTCGTGTGGGAACTATTCTTGATCTGTTGGATGAAACTGAACTATTGAGATCCAAACCAGTTGATACACCCTTTGGATCTTGGACAGCAAGTTAGCGATGGATATGGGTGATTTGCTGCCTAATCCTAGACGATACCAAAGACTTGTTAGAAAGTTGAGTTAACTCACAGTCACTCAGTCGGATATATCTTTTGCAACAAGTTTTGTGAGTCAATTTCTGGATTCTCGAGGACAAGTCACTGGAACGCAGTAATTCACATATTGAGATATCTCAAAGGTGCACCTGGGAAGGTCTTTTATATCGAGATTAGGGTCACACTTATATTCAGAGATATACAGATGTAGATTGGGCTATAGGGTCACACTTATATTTAGAGATATACAGATGTAGATTGGGCTATAGGGTCACACTTATATTCAGGGATATACAGATGTATATTGGGTTGGGTTGCCTTTTAACTGAAGATCCACAACTAGGTACTATATCTTGGTTGGTGGTAATTTGGTTTTGTGTAGAAGTAAGAAAAAACAAACTATGGTGGCCAAGTCAAGTGCTGAATCAGATTATAGAGCTATGGCCCACCTACTTGTGGACTTGTTTGGTTGAAGAACATGATGGAAGAATTATGTTTTTGACATTTTCAGTTGTAGAGTTAATGTGTGATAATCAAGCTGCTCTTTATATTGCCTCCAACCCAATTTTTCATGGGAAACGAAACACATTGAAGTCGATTGCCATTTTGTTTTGGAGAAACTCATATTGAAGCTTATTGCTACCACTTATGTTGAGTTTGATATGCAGCTAGCTTGCCGATTTGTTTATCAATGCTTTGGGGGTTCCTCATGTTAAATTTATTTGTTTATCCATTTTATGTGATGTGTTATTGCTCTTTTCTGTTCTGATATTGTCAATGCTATTTTCATGCACATCCTTGGGTTTTGGTTCCCCTTCAGAAAATCATAAATACTGCCTTTGGATGTATTTTGTATTTGTTATAACTGAAACCTTGTAAGTTCGCGTATGACAGGTGATGATGACACCAATGGTCATATTGACAATATGTGCTGTTTTGTGAGGCCTGGTGTGGTTTTGTTGTCCTGGACCGATGATGAATCAGATTCCCAATATGAACGATCTGTAGAAGCGTTTTCTGTCCTCTCAAATACTGCAGATGCAAATGGTAGAAAGCTACAAATAATTAAGCTCCACATGCCAGGTCCACTCTATATGACAGAAGAGGAAGCAGCTGGAGTTATTCAGGTAGGCATTATGCATCTCTGGAATTGAACTGTCGTGGTTTTGTTTATTAGTTGGTCCTCCATAAGCACGACTGAAGTAATCATAATGAGATTGTGATTAATGATGTCATTTTTCTGGTTTGAAGTATCAAACATGTAAATTAATGAAATGTTTTTTTTTTCCTTCTTTGATTAGCAAAGATATAACCCTGTCTTTCTCTTACATATACTCTCCAGAAGGTTCTAATTTTTGGAGGAATATATGGATACTTTTAAGGGCCCAAAATAACTCAATACACTTCACTAGATTACCACTTCACCTAAAACCTAAAAACTTAAGCTGCTTAGTTGTGGGTCAACAATGTATATTAAGTTTAACACTTCCCCACACATGCAGCTTAATTGCTCATGGAGAGATAAACAAACGATGAATAACACCAATTACAGGAAATAACCGAATCAGATAATTTTTAACCACCACAAAGTAAATGTTGGCAGCAAGACTAGAGCCCAAGATCTCCTGGAAACCATAGCCCTAATACCATGTTAGGTTACTGATTTACGTAAAAGGTTGAACTGGTAGGTTGTGGGCCAAATAATGTAAATCAAACTTGACGCACTTTATGTGAGGCTTTCCCCTTGCTAGGTCCCATCACTTTATTTACTTATTTCTAAAATAAGTAAATATAATCCTGTCAAGATTGACTCACATATACACTTAAAAAATCCCTGACTTTTTTGAAGGCATATTCGGATATTTTAAGGGCCTGGAATAACTCACACTTGATGTGGTACTTACCTCATAAGTCTTACCAGAGCCCATCAAGTTGTTTTGTTCCCCCCTTTTGTTTTTTGTTTTTTTTTGTTTTTTAAAAAAATTAGGCTTCTATGGAAAATTGTTCTGTTTGAGAGTTTATTTAGGGAGTTATCTTCTTTATTCATTTACCATGATATTGAACGACAGGCATGACATGAGAAGAATCTCATGTGATTAGTACAAATCAAAAGGAAGTCCTTTGATCTAAGAATAGAGAGGACTATGGTAGGAGGTTTTGTAGTTCTGATCAAGACGAATGTGACAAGAAATTGATGAGGGCAACTAGGTCAGTGGTACAATGAATCTTATAGAGTTTGACATCGATGTGGTCTTGTTTGAGCAGATTTGGGGAAAGAAATTTGATCAATTTGATTGTATTATGGGCGATTAGGCTGATTCCGATTGGTAGATTTCTTGAGTTGGGAGTCTGATCTTATGAAAAGGAGTTTTCTGATTTTTGTTCCTGGAGGGTTGAAAGGAGGTACTTGAAGAAGTTTTGCAAAAGGGTTGCAGGATTGGGAAGAAATGAATCAAATGGCTCCAATCTTAAGAGTGTTAGTATCTAGAAGGCAAAATGGTAAGACTCAGTGGTGTGAGGTCATTGAGGGAGGATTTGCTTTGTAGTCGTTTGTTCATGGAAGGAGGTGCATGAATTGTAGGAATGAAGAAGGTTTCCGTCGGAAGGCAGTCAAGCAGCTGCTGAATGGTATGATTGAAGAGAAAAGGTGGTGGCCATGGTGGTTCACTGAGATGCATATCTAAAGTTTTCTTTGAGTGAACCATCAATGAAGAATATTGTGATGTTTGGATCAGAGAGCAGCAGGCTTTCAGCCTTTTAATCAATTTGCAGAAGGTTTAAGGTAATAGACGTAATCAGGCTGTTGGGCCTAAGAATGGTGGGCTTCATATTTGTGGGCCTAGTACTGATGCAAATGCATCATGGGCCTTCTGGAAGAGGGAAGGGCTTGTTTTAAAAGTTATAATAGACCTGGCCCAGTTGAACTGTTGTGGCACTTTTGCTGATGGGGGCTTACGAGTAAAGTAAAGCAGGCAGATGGTTCGGTTGGTTTGGTTCTGAATAACAAAAAAGCAGCAGTGACAATTGGAGAGTACCAGCTGCAGCCAGGTGGGGTGTCTCTTTTAGGGCTGGTATATGGGTTGCTGGATGAAGGGACCTCATGCTTTGACGATATGGACATTGTGCAAGTGGAGAAGAGAAAAGATTATGATTTGGCTATTTCTTTTCAATGTGTGGCAGATTTTTTTCAAAAAGTTTCTTTTCAAAATAAGAATGATGGAATGTTACGAGCAGGGGCCAAGCAATAGAGGGAGTTTGGTTAAGGTTTAGGAGGATCAGAGTTGTACTGAAAATATGGATATTCAAGAGACTCTGGGTTATAATGGTAGGAATAAGCTTGTTAGTGGTGTGGAAAAGCTTGATTTGGATGGGTCTATTAAAAAGTATTCTCGTTGGGTAGTTATGGATATGGTGAACACTCTCTTGTAATTGAAGTACTTGATGGTTGTATTGTTGAAACTTCGAATGAATTGATGATAAAATCAGGTGACGAGGAGAGCGAGAGTGGTCGCATCAAGGATAAAAAGAAATGGGTGATGAGTCTGATAATGGAAGTGATATTGATAGTGACTTTGCATGCAATGGTGGTTTATTATTGGACAAATTTTGTCCGTATTTTGGGTATGTTTCAGACTCCACAATTTTAGTTGGAGACATTTCCCATGTGCAGGAAAGTTCCCCTTGAAGGCTTAGAAGGTGTTAGTCACTATGAAGATGATGGTACTATTGGGCAAGATGGGTTTATGTTTGACTGATCCTTGAGCGAAAGTTTGTCTGGATTGTGGTAAAAGCAAGGGGTAAACGGTCAGCATGAGTTAGCTAATTTAAAGTTTTCTATCAATTACGTTGGTGAGGGTTTAAGAATGGGCTTTCTTACTTAGTGTTAGATTTTTTTTTTTTTCATAAGTTTTTTGTTATTTTACTTTTCAAGTTCTTGAGGATTTCTGGTCCTCCTTTAGCTTGTAATTCTTTTTCTTCTCTCTTAATATATTTGTTTTCTTACTAAAAAATCTGGATTCATTTCGTAGAACATCATTGCAACTTGAACACAACGTAGAGTTTTAACACACCACAACCGAGGACCCAAGAACTCAAAACTATTTTTTCTCATCATCTCATGGTAGGCAAATAACTCATTTGTATGGCTTATCAATGTTACAGACTCAATAATGAACATCCTCATTCAACGTCATAAGACCTATTTCTTTTCCCGGTTTTGTGATTAATGAAAATGTATAAGCCTTTATACGTTCGTTCGAACCCTCAACCTTCTTTTCCAGGTTCATCAATATTGAATCAATTGAATGCACGTCTAACACGTGTTCCACTTTTGGAAGGCCTTGTGTTATATCACCATATCTCAATTTTTATATATAAATATAACTAATGTGTCTCCTACATAAAAGGTTTCCCCATAATGACCAAGAACAGTTGCTGCTAGAGTGGCTAAATGAGTTGTTAGAAGATCAAGGTTTTGGGCAAAAACTAGTTTCTAGTCAATATTCAGATTTACTACCATGTGGAAAAATGCTCATTCTTTAAGATATCTTTGTGGCCAAGAGGGTGCTTGAAACTTTTACTCATGTCCTCATTCTTGCTTCAAAGATGACTTTCTTTTGTTCATCTGTTAGATGATTGTTTAAAAAAAAAAAGAATTGACATAGAAATTCTTGTTGGATTAGCAATTTCTTTTCCTTAGCTTCGTCAAAAGTCTTTTTTCTTTTGTTTTTGTTTTTGGGGTGGTGGGTGGGATAAGCTAGCTTCTAAGAGTGGTGAATGTTGGTTCAAAGCAGTGAACCAAGTGACTGACTGGGATTTCAGAAAAAAAATGAAATAAAATAAAATAAACAATGGGAACAATATTCTAAATTATGCAACTGCCTCATTAAAAATGCATTTATCCTCCCACACTCGAGTATGAGTTAATTAAGAATGACAATAGCTAGTGGAAAAATTTACATTAAATTGTACTAACAATATCTGATCTCATATTCATGCTTTTTCTCACACAGAAGCATCTTCTTTTTTATTGTCAAAAGATTAACAATACCATTATTAACACAGATGACTCGTAAAAGTGCTTTTTGTTTTAAACATTTTAATTTGTTCAGATTTTTCATAGTGGCAATGCTATAGAATATTTCAGCACCCAATTCACCACATATTTGAATGCCTTAGGAATGATTCATTAATCCTTTTGTGCTTGCTCTCCATGACAAATATGGATTTGCTGAATGGAATAACAGAAATATCTGGAAGTCTCTCATACTCTGTTATACCAGATGAATGTGCCTGAAGTGTTGTGGAATGATTCAGTTATTACTGCTTTCTCTGTTGTCAATAAGATGACATCCTTTATCCTTGGAGTTAAAATAGCATACTCCATCCACTTTCCCATCCCCTTGTCCTCATCCCCGTTCATCAATTAACTCCTAAGGTTGATTAATTGGATCTTTATGCCCTCGGGTGTGTTTTTCTAGGGTATTCTAGTTTTCAATAAAGGGTATCAGTGTGATTGTCCTACCTTGCATCGTTTCTTTGTCTTCGCTGATGTCACTTTCATACTCCGTATGACTCTAAATCTCTAAGCCTCATAGATTCTCAATGATTGCTGTCCATTGCCTACTCTTCTTTCCTCTCCTTATTTGGGATTTTTTTTGTTTACCTGTTCCTTGTTCTCCTGAGCCTTCATCCACGTAGGCATATGCACAAGTGCACAACAGCAACACAAAGCAAGTCAGACCCCTCCAATTCTAGTGCTATGCCTTTGGCTACTTTGTCTACAGATCTTGCTTCTTATAACCAAGAGCTAAAATTTCAATTTGAGGGAAATTTCGAGTGTCTCAATTTGCAGTCGACCAAAATTTCAATTTCAATTCAAAGCAACATAATAAACTCATAATAACTTATGGGAATTGTGAATGCAACTTTTGGAATATTAAATAGATGATTGTGAATGGTTTAAAAATAAAAATAAAAATTCAAAAATTTCACCTTTTTCTTAGGTTTTCGTGAATTTTCAATATTTCTGCCAGATTTTTGAAAATTTCTCAAGTTTTGGCTGAAATTTTGCCAAACTGGAAATTGAAGTCCACGACTCTCTCAAAATCCGAAATATCAGTTGGCAAAATTTTCCAGAATTACTGTGTTTGTGACATTGATCTCCCTATTGATGTTTGGAACGGTAAACACACATGACCAAACATCCTATCTCTACCATTATCTCTTAAGATTTATCTCAAGTCACTATCCTTTTACTTTTTACTACTTAATATCTTTGTTGGTAACCGTGGGTAATGCAATATGGTGCAATGATTCTGAGGAAGACTAAAACTTGACTGCAAGTGATATGAATCCTAAAATGACTACAACATACACCCATGAAGCTATTCGAACATAATGCATATGAATTGACATAATCTCAAATAACATGGCAACAAGGAATGAGCTAGGTATGAGTATGAACAATAATTCAAGCAATGAAATGAACTAAAGGAGTTCATCAGACAAAGGGCAGTTTTTTCTTTAAATGGTAACAAGAAACTTGGAATTATATAATCACTAATTTCCCTAATCATACAAACATTAGTCGAAAGAAATGTGTAAATTTGGTTACCTCACCAAAGGTTTTGAACACAAATTAAATTGACCATCAGATTCTCAGGGTATATCATGCAATTCCTCAACTCTCTTTTCTCAAATCCTCAACAAACAGCCTTCAAACAGCAGCTGGGCCTCAATCTGAATGCTGGCAGACCTTCAAAACTCATAAATTTGCTCTGAAAGTCCAAGATTAAGCTGAATTAATCCTTATAATGGTGAAACAAAACTTGATAATCAGTTTTCAATAAAAAAGCTTCAAAATATCAGGAGAACATCTCAAAATATCACAGCTGGGAGCAATATCTAATGGGTTTGGATAATACAGGGGAATTCAGCAACTTCCTCACGCATGTGACAGGTGTGTGGGCCACATGGGGTGCGTGGGGGCCGGAAGAGATCCTCTGGCAATGAAGTTCTGGCTGGAGGCATACCAGGGGCTGAGGATTCCAGTGGGAGCAGCGGTGTATCAAGGAAGCTGCAGGAAATTGGAGATTCTTGTGGGGAGAGGGGGAGCAGCCGGAAAAGTTTCAGCTGGCAGGTGGATACTCTCCAGTGGTTGGATGGCAATGAAATTTCAGAGAGTGATGTTTTTCAGAAGATTCTGATTTTGATTGTGTAGGGGGTGCTGTAAAGTGGTTGCTGGAAATTAGGGTTTTGAACCAGTGCTACAACTGTAATTTCCTGGAAAATTTGCAGGTGAACAGTGCTTGCAATTTCTGAATTATGAATGGCTGTGTGGTGATTGTGGTTTGCTCTGATACCAATTTGATGTAGGAAAAGTTTGGAACTCAGAAACAGAGAGAGAGAATTGAGGGAGAGAAACAGAGGGAAGAAGTAGAAGAAGAAGGAGAAGAAGAAGAGAAGCAGGAACCTGCGAGAGAGAGAGAAACAGAGAGGGAAACTGCCGCTGTTCTGATTTCAAAATGATTAACTGTACATCAATTTGCATGTCCAGCACTTATACCACTACTACCAATAACACATATTTACAGAATAACCCCAACTAGAGACATAATTACAAAAATACTTTCTTAAGTACAAAATACTAAAGAAAGTCGCTAAGTAATACAAAAAGATCCTAATACAAGCACAATTTTCTAAACCTACGCCTAAAATACATTGTGCTGAACCTGCGGCCTGTAGGATGTAGACGGTCCTATCCATCATACCAATTTGATGTAGAACAAGTATTAGAATTAAGAGATAGAGAGAGAATTGAAAGAAGACGAAGAGAGTGGGGGGAACTGCACAGCCATTCTCATTTCAAATGATACCATACATAAACAACTGCAAGTCAGAAAAGAGACGGGAGAGGAATCAGAAAAGAGTGGGAGAGGAAGAAGAAGAAAAAGGAAGAAAAAGAGAACCTGCGGATGGGGAGACAGAGAGAGGGGTGGGGGGAACTGCACAGCCATTCTGATTTCAAATCATACCATGCATCAACTTGCATGTCCAGCACTTATACCACTACTTCTAAGTTTCTAACACATATTTACAAAATAACCCCAACTAAACACATAATTACAAAATACTAAAGAAAGTCACAAAGTAATACAAAGAGATTCTAATACAAACACAATTTCCTGAACTTGGGCCTAAGATACATGTGTTGAATGAGCGGCCTATAGAACCTTCACAAACATAATAATACAAGATTTAGACTAAAAAATTATGAAAAAACTACATCAAGGACAGTTATGTGGTGCATAAGATGCAATAATTGTAATATAATAATGATTTTGAACATATTCTATTAATATAAATGAGTTCACAAATCAGTTAAATATTTTCTATTACAAGTACAGATGATTTAGACACACATTTAAATGTTGTTCTTAATATCGAAGTTTAATTTTTCATATAATTTGAAAAGTCTGAAAGCCATCCATATCCTTTGTGTAATGATCTTTAGTTTCCATAAGAAAAGAAGATAAATTCAGGGATAAATTGCAATTTGGATTTTGAATCTCAAAATTGAATTTCAAGGAAATTTCATTATGTAGTTAAAATTTCAACAAATTTTGTTGAGATTTTGAAATTTTGATAAATTTCAGTTGATTCCTGGTAATTTCTACAGAAATTGACTGCTAATTTTTTATATTAAGGGTGGTGAAAAGAATAAATTTCAATGGGCAATTTCGTGGAAATTTATGACCATGACTATGAGCAATTTAAAACCTAAAAAACTATTCTTACAATTATCTGCATCATTCTGCTGTTTTTGGGCATTATCCTCAATTAACCAATCTTTGTGCAGCCATTGAAAGCTATTGTCTTATGGAGCATTATTTTTATGGTTTTTAGATGGTTGAAAGAGATCATAGCCATGCTGATTTTTTTAATATTCTCTGTCTCCTTTTATAATTTTAAATATTTAATAGTTAACATCTATGGGCTCAAATTCGCTGCATCTAGCTTTGTGTTTTGATCAAGTTCTGGTAGCCTGTCTTATGGCAAAGTTTAATCAATTTTTTCTTCACAGGATGGTGAGGCTAAACCAAGGCCTCCTGGTACTAGACTTGCTGCTTCATATGTAAACTTTTACATTGCCAATGGAGGGATCATCACTCCACAATTTGGGGACCAAAAATGGGATGATGAAGCTGTACGTGTTTTGTCTCTGGCCTTCCCAAATTATAAAGTAAGTGATGAAATGTGCAAATGAAATCTATTTTAGTTTTCATTTTTTTTTTTGTTGATATTTTCGTTTGTTTTAGTTAGAGTAATTTTATTAGGTCATATCTTTGAGGCTCTAGGATATTATTATTTTGGACGCAAGATTCTAGGGTAATAGTATTCCGAAACCTAGCATTTTAGTTTATTCAGGTGTCTTAAATTAGTTTACTTATCTTCCGAGGATACTCTTAAAATTAAAAAGGAAAGTTTTAATAGAAATGCTATAAGACCAATTGTGTTATATGGATCAAAATGTCGGGCAACTAAGAAATAACATATCCAAAAAATAAATGTTCCTGTAATAAGGATGCTAAGGTGGATGAGTAGTATAACATTAAAAGATAATTAAGGAATGAACATATTTGCAGTAAGTTCGGCATAGCATATATAGAAGATAAGATAAGATAAGAGAGGGGCAAGTGAGATGGTTTGGGCATTAGGCCAAATAGTGCACCAGAGGTATGAGCTAGTTACTATTAGAGGCAATAGAAGGGGTAGGAATAGACCTTAAATAACTTGAAATGAGATACTGATTTAGGTTTTAATAGACCTTAAATTTTCAATGGAAATTGCCCAAGATCATGTAAATTAGCAGAAAAGGATTGTCAGTCTATAAATAGATCTTTAGTATTAAATTTTATATAGACCAGAAATGAGAGCTAAAGTTGCTGGATATTGTCCTGCATCAAGTGCCATTAGAACACTCTTACCTGACATTGTCAGTGTTTTTGACAGGGTTGTCTGCTAGTTTCCCCTTAAACTCGTAGGGTTCAACTTAAATTGCCTTGCATCTGCCCCCTTTTGCACCAACACCACCATTCAATATCTATCTTTATCGCCCCTTCACCACTTACAACCAGCCACGGGAATATTTTTTTTAAAAAAATTACGCAGCACCAGATTTCCTCTAGCTGCCAAGTTAACCAACCAGGGCATCAGACCTTGGAGCAATCAAAGCCTTCATTGTTGCCTAACAGAAGTTTATTGTTGTCTACCTCCATCATGGACCTTTCTGTTACTTGTAAGGACTGCAGATTGAGCTAAAGTTGCTGGTCATTGTCCTACAGCAAGTGGTATAAGAACAGGCTCTTGTCTGACATGGCTGTCAGTGTTTTTGACAGGGTTTGAAATTTGAACTCAAATCACCATGGGTGTCAGTGTTTGACAGGGTTGTCTGCGAGTTCCCACTTAAACTCATAGGGTTCACGATTTCTACTTAAACCGCCTTGCGTCTGCAGCCACCTCCACCACCACGATTCGACATTTATCTTGCCCCTTCACCACTTCCAACCAGCCACAAGAATAATAATAATAATAATAATAATAAAATTGCAGAGCACCAGATCCTTCCCGCACCAAGTAAATCAACCTGGGCATCAAAGTCTTGAAGCAACTGAAGCCTTTGTCATTGCCTAATGGAAGTTTATCATTGTCTACCTCCATCGTGGACCTTGCTGTCGCTTATAAAGACTGCCGATTGAACTAAAGTTGCTGGAAGTTGTCCTGCATCAATTGGTATCACAATGGACTCATCTGACATGGCTGTTAATGTTTTTGACAGTGTTAACAATTTCAACTCAAATAGCTGAGGTTATCAGTGTTCAACAGGGTTGTCTGCAAGTTTCCACTTATAGGGTTCACTATTTCAACTTAAATCGCCTTGCATCCACTGCCATCTCTGCCACCATCACCATTCAACATCCATCTCTATCATCCCTCCAGCCATAGAAATATGTTTTTTTTTTTTTTTAAATGCACAGCACCAGATCCCCTCCAGCGCCAAATGAACCAACCAGGGCTTGAAAGCCTTGAAGCAATTCAAAGCCCTTCTTGTTGCCTAACAGAAGTTTATCATTCTCTACCACCATTGTGGACCTTGCCTTTGCTTGTAAAGACACTGCAGATCGAAGATCTTTGTCGTCTTTGTTGGCAACTCGCAATAGCTCGCCATTGTCGGCTCATAGGAATTTTCTTTAAAAAAAAAAAGATATTGTGCCGCATCAGATCCCCTCCGGCCCTAACCCGGGCATCAAAGCCTCGAAGCAATCGAAGTCTTCCTTGTT
The DNA here is from genome assembly GCF_029873635.1 of Malania oleifera. Classification (NCBI taxonomy): domain Eukaryota; kingdom Viridiplantae; phylum Streptophyta; class Magnoliopsida; order Santalales; family Ximeniaceae; genus Malania; species Malania oleifera. The sequence goes on along the minus strand of NC_080429.1, from coordinate 80,191,234 downwards.
GCCTAGCAGAAGTTCATTTTTTGGACCTTGCCATTGCTTGTAAAGACTATGCAGATCAAAGACCTTTGTCATCTTCACCGAAAACTAACAACTACTCATCATTGCCGACTCATAGTAGTTTCATACCATCAAGATCACTTCATTGACTCATTTGAGCTGGCTTCATCCACCGCAGGCACCTGCAACTTCACGTCCAAATCTGGTTTCTTCAGTTGCCGAGCTTCAGGATAGAGCACGCCACAACTCCATGCATCTTACACGAATCGCCCCGGTTGTACACTCCTACCTTGTCGATGAAGATCACTTTTCCCCATCCGCAATTGGCTCTACGACAACATTAACACAGGGATGCTACTCATTAATGCAATATTGTTGCTTTGTGTCCTTGATGCTAGTATCAAACTAGCAGGTTTGTGGAATACGAAGAAAACCCTACCTCTCATTTGGTTTTAAGCTAACAGGACTGAGCTGGCTCTTTTTGATTGGATGGACCGTGCTAAACCAGCCAAAGAGCCACAGACACACACACACAAATGGAGAGTACCTTTCATGGTTTTACATAGTTGTGGCGACATGATGGCGTTACATAACAGCTTTTCTGGTTCCTGAATCCTGATACCATTACACGCTGCTAAATCAGTGGAAGGAAAATTCAACAGCCACAACAGCTGTTATATATATGTAGTTTTTCTTCACATTTTCCTTTTTCCCTTTCATAAACCATTCTTGGGGCAGGGGAGGGGGGAGGGGATTATCATAGGATAATGATGATACAAAATTATTTATTTTTATTAATGTTCATGTTAGATTACCATTTTACCTAAAAGCTTAAGCTATTAGGTTGTGGGCCAACAATGTATATCAAGCTTTAACACATGCAGCCCGACAGCACGTGGAGAGATAAACACACAATAGATTAACACCCATTACAGGGAACACAATAACTGTTTAAACAGCACATAATAAATGGGGGCAGCAAGACTATAACCTAGACCTGACCAGCTCTGATACCATGTTAGATTACCACTTTACCTAAAAGCTTAAGCTATTAGTTATGGGCCAACAATGTATATCAAGCTTTAACAATTCACAGGCGATGCATTAATTGACAATTTTAATGTTAAAAAAATTTATTTTGATAAATATTATTAATTTGATATAAATTTTATGTAGTTTTCAACTTCAACCTTCCTTTCTTTTCTTGTTTTTCGCTTTTATGTTGTCAGTACTTTCTTTATAATATATAATCATTATAATTTTAAAGCTTCGCTTATAGTTATACAATATAACTTGTTGGTCTAAATTTATTATATTCTATTACTTTTAACAAATGAAATAGTGGAACTTGTTTTTATGGCTTATGTACCTAATTTATTAATGGAGTGTATGATCTATTTTTTTTTATTAATCAATTTATTACACATGATTAATGAAATTACTGGAAAAAAAATATCAAATTTTATGTCCATAGCAATTTAAAACAAGAGCAAAATTTATTGACATTATATTTACTAAACAACATTATTAAGTTTAACTAGGGGATGCAAAAGGCACCAAAACTCTTTTTAAGAAGGATTTAGAGATTAAAATATGCAAATAAACAAATCACATAAGATTTTGTGTGCTTGAAAAAAAATCACAGCTGTTACACCCACTTCCTGTTATGTAATATCGACAACTCGTGCTTCCTGCTACTCCCATTACTGTTACGCTATGCTACCCTCTACTGATATTTAAAACCATGCTACCTTTATCTCTGCATTGGACATGATTGATTCTAGGACATTGGCCTCCCTCAAGCATGGTCACGATTAGGATTCATCCTTTGGATTTTTTAAATTCAAGGTCAAATATTTTTCTAATTGAGCGGAAAAATGAAGCTTGCAAACAGATATTCTTTAATTTCCTAATTTGTATTGTATTTTCATATGTTTTATTTAAGATAGTTTTATTAGGATCATATTTTCAAAATTCTAAGATATTATTATTTAGGAAGCAAGATTCTAGTGTATTTTTATTTAGGAAACTACTTGTTTTGTTCATTTAGGTTTCTTGAATTAAGTAGCATATCCTCCAAGCATCGTAAGCCTATAAATAAGCCTTCATGCATTAGGTTTTATTTCAGCTGGAATTGAGAACTAACCTAGCTAGAAGCTATCCTGCATCAGTAAGTGGTACCACATTCTATTTTGTTAGAGTGAAATGTATGCAAAGGGACGACCCCAATTTTCTTGTCTGTGCATCTATCTTTATTGAGAAACCATTCAACTGAAAGCTAAAAGTCATTAAGCCAATGAGCAAGAGTAGGCTTTAAAATCTAATAGCCTCATCTTGTGAAAGTCTGTTGTGCTTGCAAGTGCAAACAGAGCACAGGGCTCTTGCTTTTTCTTTTTGAAAATAATATAACAATGGGGGCACCAGGATTCGAATTTTGTAACTTTAGATTAAAGAAGCTTTGATATGATATTTTTAGTGGTTTTTGTTGTTATTGTAGGCTCTAATGCCTTCCACTCAACCTGAAGATCAGTGGTGAGTTCGGCCTCCCTTTTTGGATGAACTCATTTCTGGAAGTAAAAATTGGGTGGAACTGTTTGATTGTTTGGTAAACAGCTTTATGAGCTTTTAAGAAGCTAACTTTTAGCTTTTTAAGGGAGCTTTCATAAGTTACAAATTTGACGCTCTTAATACATAAAAAATTAACATTAAAAAAAAAAAAAAAACAAACAAACTATTCTATTCCCTGAGTGTTGTGGTTTCTTCTTTTCATTTTTTTTCTCATATACAAAATTACCCATGCATTATGTACATCTGGTAATATTTTATCTAGGTCACCTTTTTTTTCAGCCAAACACCTGAGATCAGTTTCTCCTTTCCAATAGCTCCTTTTTGAAAGGGAGCACTATTTTTACAGCAACCTGAATCAGCTCTTTTCTGGGCAATTTCAAAAGCTCATTTTGATCTGTCACGCAGGGGCTACGCTAAGTGTAGCTGAGGACCCTAGGGTTAGATGTTAATGACTATCTTTATTTTACTTCTTGCAGTTGAGCTGCAATATGAAAGAAAAACCCCTGTATTCCTTATCTCTTAGGCCCTATCCTTTAAATGAGGTAGCCAAACTACTAGTTCTCCATGGATTTCTGAATTCTAAACAAGAGCATAAGGATTCTTGTACAAACTGAATTTCAATCAAAGGGATTAAGTCTCTTAAAACTGGGTTAAGGTAAGATAAAAAAAAAATTGGAACAAAGACTTAATCTGGACTTGTTTGACTTTGTACCTAGACTATCTTGTCTAGCATCCTGTAAAGCTACATAATTGGTTCTCTTTCTTCAAAGACTACAAGTGTAATAGGAGCTCCCGTCAACAAAAGAACCAAAGCTAAGATGATCATCTCATGGCAATTGAGGACAAATCAAATCAGATAGAATTTTTCTTTTTAGTTTCGGTCCAATATTTTGAATTGATATATTAGATAGAGATCCTATCTTGCAAATTATCTCTCTTTTGTCTTGTCAATTGACCTTTCTTTTTATCCTTTCTTTTGAGCTCCTTAATGACTAAACAATTGAATCTCTTATAACTATCTAAATTCTACCCTACCACTCTAGAGGAGAGAAAGTTCACGTAGAAAAGGAAGGAATGTTTCTAGTAAACCCTCATAGACAGACTGCAAGAGAATTTGTAATTTGCAAACATTGGTAATTGAGAAGTGAGAAAAATTAAGAATGAAATCTGGGAAGTGATTTTTTTTTTTTTTTTTGAATTTATAAGAACTGAAGTCCCTTCTAGAGGAAATCACTGAACCATGAAATTTATATTTGAAACTAAAAAAATAAAAAAAATTCAACAAGCATATGATAAGTCCATTTGTTGTGATAGAATGAAATGTTGCATGTATTCCAGTTTTGTGAGTCACGAATGAAGAGGAAAATGCTTCCAAAATTTTCTAGTTATGAAGTTGAGACTTTTTCCTATTTTCCATGAAGCCATTTACTGCCTAAGTCTAGGTAAGAGCCCTTTCATTTTGCTTGTTAAGCATGTGAAGATGTGATCCATCTTCTAGGATATAGCTGCATTGCAAAAGCAGAATAGATTCATGAAGAAAATTGCAGCCAGCACAGATGTTGAAAGTGTAAATGTTTATAAAATTCTTCGAGTGAGATTGATCTTGTGCATGAATTCATCTCATACACTCATATGACATGAAACTATTTTTGTGGGTGATTGGCTCAGGTGGTAGGAATTGAAGGTGCAAGGGAGATTGTTTTGGGAGGTGGAAATATTCATTGCATCACACAGCAACAGCCGGCCATCTCATTCAACATCGAGAAACAGGATTAACAAGGTTTACTTCTTTTTCATGTGACGTTGGCTGTATTTCTGGTAGTGCATGCTTGTTCAAGTGAAGGCATCGAGATGTCAAACACCGACACATATTATAACAAGAATATGGGATTCTACTTCTTCCCATTCCTTTTAATCATAATATGGGACTACGATGAACTCACTTCTATTCTGCTTTGATCTTCAGTGTATCTCATTGAGAATTCATGGTCAGTGAGGAGGTTTGATTTATCAGAAGGATACATTTAAAAGAGAACATGACTTGTGCCATTGTTTTGCTTTGTTCACCAGAACAATGCCAAATTGGAAATGATCTTACTTTGAGAGGGCAAATTTCATTACCAAAAAAATGGGACTAATCTGATGAATCATTTTTGGTTCTCACATAAATATTAGGTGACCTAGCTTGTTTCATGCTAAACTATTTTTTCCCCAAGGAACAATTTGATGCCATCTACAGTGAGGAGTCCTTGAAAAAAGAGAATTACGGTGATTTTAATCATGACAAAGTCACAGAACAATGCTGCTTCTATTGTTCGCTTCCCCATCCATCCAAAGATGGCATTGTTTTGCTTCCCTCACAGCATCATTGCTGCAAATGTATTTTCACGGTAACATTATATTGGTTCTTAATTTGGTAAAACTACAATTGACATAAATTAGGCAATGGCTCAATTTTACAACTGAAATTCATATGAAAATTTTGCCACTTGATCCTTTCAACTACTTGAAAAAGAAGAAAACGCAGGAGAATTAATTAAGAGAGACGAGAGTCGAGAATGAGTAAAAGAAGCAGTTGCAGAAAATATTAATTTCATGTTGTTTACATTGGAATAAAACATCCTTCTCATCTGAAAATTCCCCCAACTGCCTATTGTACTTCACATAAGTAGCTATTTGTTGGCTTCTTAATTTCTTTATTGAAGAACATTTTGATCAATTCTCTTCCATGAAATGGCCCTCGCCCTCGAGGTTTCAAGAAAATGAAATTTGAAACCAATAATGTCCTTTGATCTTGTGAATAGACAGACATGGATTCATATAGTCAATCCCACTTAATAGGACTTAAGATACGTTGTTGTTGCTGCTGCTGTTCTCTGGTTGTGTAGAAAGGTCGGCCCATTGGATTAAGACTCGAGTAGCAGCTTGGCCGCCCTTTTTTTTTACCATTCTTTCTAGGTAAAACAGATTCATGTGTCAAAGGAGGTTGAGGTCATAATATTATATATAGTAATGCATTTTTTTTATATTGGGAAATATGAGCTGTTGAAAGCATTTTAGGAATTGGAGACTTATATTTTGTAGTTTGATTATTAGTACTAGTGTTGCCATTCTTTTTATCCAAACAATTAGATTAGGAAAAAGACTTGTACTAGTTTGAGTAATCCCATTGTATAGGAAAATGCTTAACGACACCGGCCCATGAAGGCATAGTGCTATTGTTGTATAGCACGACTACATTGTGTAGCATTTCCTTTGTAATTTGCTAAATTGCATTCTTTTGCAATGCTTTTAGGACCTTATGTTGATTAGTTGTACACCTATTTCAATGGAATTCTATGGTCATGCTTTCTTTGGATTGGTAAACACACATTTTCTCCAAATAAGTTAGAAAACTTTTCTAATAATCTTTTTTCAACCCAAGATCAACTAAATCAATCTATGCTCTCTATTTCATGGAATGGTTTGCCTAAAGTCATGGTAAGGTGACCACCTCTCACCCTAAACTTTTTTGTCATGTGTATGGAGAAATTGTCTTTGCCAATGAATAAAAGTTTTTTAAAGGAGGTACTTCTTTTCACCCAAGCTGCAACTCTCAAGTTAAGTCTATTACTTGTACTCTTTGTAAGTTCTGTGATGCTTTAAGATTGAAAGTGGATCTCAACAAATCTAATGCCACAATGTCCCCTTTGTTACTTTGAGGGTAGAGACTAGATATCTTTCATTATTAATATTCAAGTTGGCAAGGATCTCGGGAATTAGTTGGGTGTGCAGATCTCTATTTGTAAAGGGGGGAAAAATCCATTTGGATAGGCAGTCTGTTAAATTTGGTAGGGTGGGTGATACTAGCCCAATATACTTTTAACTTCTATTCTAAACGCAAACTACTTGGCTTCCTTAATCTATTTGTCATTCTATTAATAAAATATCTGGAAGATTCATTTGGAATTCATCTAATGGTAGATGAGGCACACATTTAGTGAACCAAAAACGGTAACTATGCTTAAGGAGTTAGGACTTGGGGGATTTGGTGTTGGATCAAAATTCAATTATGAGCATATATGTGAAACAATTGTGTTGTGGACTGTCTAATAAGGAAATGCCCTATTTAAAAGTGATCGGTTATTTTGGATTATAATGGGTTTTAATGTATCCGAAACGGTTGTGGACCTTTAATGTATAGATACTTTAATGGTTATTTTCGTTTCTTATGATGGACGAAAACAGAAATACACATATATGGTCAACGGTTATATATATAGTGGTTATGATCCCAGGATGACATGGACGGTTCGATAATTTCTCTTCTGTTTTCCTATCGTCAAAAGAGAATACAGAGAACGTAGATTGAATTCTCTGGACATTACGTGTTGATCTAGAAGGCCAACCGCACGGCTCAACACATCTTGTAATACTATGGATTTAGGTATGCTTTCGCATTTAATTTAATGTTCTTGATGATTTGACATGACTGATTCTGGCATGATGATGGTTCTTATTAATTAAAAAAAAATACTCTTTAAGTTCTTACAAGTGGTATCAGACCGGCTTCATGTTGAATAATTGGGAAATAGTTTCTCAATTTTGGGTTGATTTGAATAAATTTTTGTTTTTTTTTTAATATGAAAATTTCGATCCAAAATAATAATAATAATAATAATAACTATTTTGGAAATTTTGTTCTTTTCGGTGATCTTGAGATATTTAGTTGTAGTTTAAATTTAGTTATTATATTTTTGAGATAAAGATTTGGTTTAAATTTTTATTTTATCTTTTAGTAAATTCAAATCAAATTAAAATTATGACCCAATAGTTTTTAAAGGGAGGATGGTCAAAGGATGGAAGTTATAAAATAAATTCAAATATGGGTATTTTTAAGGACATGTGTGTGTGTGTGTGTGTGTGTATGTTTTGAAACGAAGTTGATTAAAACAGCAAGTCGCCAAAGTGCTCCTGTGACAATCAATTTTGTTTTAAATTATAAACGGCTTATGTGTGTGTAACGTATGTAAAAATTGATTGGCCCAAAGGAAGATAATTTTTTTGACAGAATTGCACATGCACCTGTGGTAATAAATGCGTGATAATTTTTCAGTCTATTTAACATGCAAGGCCGGCTATTCATAATATGGGGCCCTAGGCGAATAATTTAATCAATGACCCTTAATATTTTGTTTAATTTTTATTTTTATTTTTATTTAAATTAATTTTTCCAGCGTTTTGAAATGCAAAAATAAATTTATCAAGAGCTTCCTTTTGAGATGACACTAATTCTTCTTCTTTTTTTCTTTTTTTATTTTTCATATTCGGATTCATATTTTCTCATTGACATAATTAAATTTCAAAATTAACACTAACTATAAATTGACAAATTATGTAAACAAATAAAAATAAATTTAATAAATCTATAGAAATGATAGATTGAAACAATATAACCTGATTATTATTATTATTATTATTATTATTACAAATCTATCGGCGAGTGAGACTTTAGAGATATCATATTCTTGCCGGATACAACGCTCTAATCTCAAAGCTTCCAAAATCTAAGAAAGAATAGAAAAAAAAAAAATCAGAGTAAAAATAATAGAAAAATAATGCACAAACATTAAAATCAAAATTAGGATGGATGAAAATTACAGAGAATCGGAGGCTTAAAGATGATGAACACAAGAGCCGGAGCAAAAATCATAGAGACACCGAGAGATGAGAGTGAGAGAGTGTGAGAGATGGAAAGATTTTCTAAAAGAGAGAGATGAGAGCAATAGATAGTTAGAAATATAATAAAGTTGTTAGTTGGGATGTCAATGAGACTTGAAAAAAAAAGAATTAAATTGCATTTATTTGTTAGTTGGGAAGTTAATGTATGGGAAGAGAGCATGATAAATAATATTAACATTATTTAATTTAAAAAAAATTTAAGACCCCAAAAATATATTATTATATTAGAAAAAAAATTTGGGGCCCCAAAATTTTTGAGACCCTAGGCGAACACCTCAATCGCCTAAAGGAGTAGTCGGCCCTGCTTTTCCTCACTGTCTTATGAAGAGTAGAGTTTTGAATTTTTGTTCATAATATTGAATTTTTTTAAGTATTAGAATTGGGTCAATTTTGATGTGAGTTAATGTTTTTTTTATTTGATTAAGTTTTCTAGTTATTTAAAATACATATTTGAAATGAAGGAAAATTCATACTATTATGCATATAACAATGATAATAGAGTGGAGGGCAGGAGGACTTGAATTTATGAATGGTTGTGAACTCACTGGATGATGTATATATATGATTTATGCAAACAATAAGCTTTGCGATAGAGTTCATAAGAAAATCATAAAATTAACTATCTGTTCAAAAAAAAGGAATTTTGAGTCTAAAACGATCCAATAGACTCAAAAAAATTTTGAAAGATTGAACACTAAGACCGATTGAAAGATAGAATTTGATTTAGTACTGTAAACAATGGGCAATGGGTTCACATCTAAAGATTGTAATGGTTTTTATGCATAAATGGAAGTAAAAAATTTATCTTAGAACCGATGGACCATGTTTCTATAGTATTCAAGTGGGTCATGAAAATAGGATGACGAGTTTTTTTTTTTGAGAAATGATCGTTCGAGATTGTATTATGAATATCTTGGAAATGCCTCTTTGTTTTTTACAAAACTTTTCAAATAAATATGTCATGATCTGTGCTCTATTTTTTAGGATTACCATTTTCATGTTCCAAAATTGAAAGAATGATTAGTCGTACCTCTGCCAAGAATATCCAACCGAGTGCCTTAAGGGTCTAGGTGAATTATTAAAAATGTTCTCATATTAAAAAATTTTCTTCCTTTTTCTTCCAAAACGAATTTACATGTTTAAAATAAAAACCAAAATTTGAACAAATCTTAGGAAATCAATTTGCAGGAAAATCTATTTTATTCAAATCACATTAACATTTTCACTTTACAAAATATCTACGCCCATGCATTACAAACATGGAAAATAGACATCTCATATACTTATTACATAGTGTACAACATAAGGAGATTCAAATATAATTCGCATTATGAAGCCTTATTACGAACTTCTTTGATATTAAGGATCACAAAATAAAATAGTAGAAAAAAAAAAAGGGTCATACTGGATCAGTAGGCTTTTATTTTGAGAAAATTCTTACTTTTTGAATCGTTTTGACTTTTATTTTGGTATAGGCATATCATATACAAACATGCGTTATATATATATTCCAAGAACACAACACTAGACACTAAAATATCCAAAGAATAATTAAATTCCTTTACTACTATATTTCAATTTGCAAATCAAACATCTCATTATTTCTCTCTCTGTCTCTCTCTCTCTCTCTCAGACATAGACACAAATAAATAATAATAAAGTATAGACACATCTGGCCTATAAATTTTTTTATTTATTTTTTTTTTACTTTTCTTTTTTTCCCTCTCTCTCTCTCTCTCTCTCTCTCTCTCTCTCTCATAATTAATTAAATAACAACAAAGTAGTTCTTTCTTTTACATTTCTTTTCTCTAATTTTCCTTTCAATTTTTTTTGAAAAAATATTTTCTATTTATTTTTTACTTGAAACTTTCTTTAATCTTACTTTGGCTCATGTTGGATCTTTTGACTCAAAAATCGTCAATACATAATCACTAGTGTTTCTCGTTAATTAGTGCTTCTTACAGTATATGTAATTAACATATATGATTAGTTTGTATTTTTGCAAACATTTTCATTCACATTTCATACAATACGGGTGGATTCCCTTGTCCGCTTTAATTTTACATTTAAGTTGCTCCATGCAAAATGCAAGCCTATTTTTACGATTAACAACTGTATCCAAGACATTTTGCGACATTTTGCCCAGACTAATCAGTTCCCTACATCAGACTAATCTGTTGCCTACACCAGCCGTGCCCAAATGCAAGCATATTTGCCAATATATAAATCCCTCCATATGCAAAACCATTAAGCCACCCCCTTCATAGACTTGCAAAACTTAACGACATCCACCTTAGTGAATATTCACTTCCACCTTTCTCAAATTGGATCAAGAATTTTATTTGAATAATAGAACGAAAAAATAAGAAAAAAAAAAACTGTTTTCCATTGTACTCTCTTTAAATGAAATACTGTTAAAGAGAAAGTTATATTTCAACATGATAAAAAAATTAAAAGAAATCAAATATAAGAAGGCATAAAACCAAAATCTTATTTCCTGTCTGATAGCCAAACATGAAAATATAAGTTGGTTTGAATTTTCATTTCTTTCTCAAGTGTTATTCATATTCCAAACGGGGCCATAGATGTAGTTCATCTAACCTCTATGTTTTTATTTTAAAAAAGAAGAACGAAAATAAAGAGTTCCACCAAAGTTTGGCAGCATCATGGTTACATTTCGTCAATTTATGTCAACCATATAGTTTGAGAGTACCCTACCGTTCAAGGCCTCAACTAAAACAAAAAAGTCAACTCTATAACAAAAACTGAGAGATAAGAGGATTTCAATAAAATATAGTGCTAAAGAAAGCTCATACAACGTATCGATAGGTGACATATCGGCCTGCTGTCTCACTTGGCCGGATTATTTTCACAACTTGCCCACGTTTCAGCCCGTAATATCTTGCAATTGGATCTGTCACCTGAATCCGAGGTAGCTGAATCCCATCCAATCCAAAGTACAGCAACAGAGATATCAGTATTTGGTGCAAATTCAAATGGAGAATGAACAGAAATGTGCATTAGACAAACCCAGATCCATCGTAACATTAAGGATAATAATAGCTTGCTCAAAGTTGACAAAAAAGCAACTGAAATCTGCATTATACTAACATACAAACCCATGACAATATTGAAGCATGGCAACTTGCTTACAATGTTCAATATGCATAGAAACAAAAGGCGTGACAATTAATATGCCCATTGTTTGTAGTTCACGAGGTAGCCTACTAATAGCTCTATCTAAAGGAAAGTTCATTATGTGTGAAGGGGTTCATAAATATAATCCGTGTTGAGCTACAGGTATATCAGAAATCAATCCCAAGGTTGCTCTTCACCCCATATCAAGCACAATGACAATCCATTAGCCAACCACCTTGCTTAATTATATCTGCACACTTCTAATGTTACAATTTGGATAAAGAAATTTCTCTATTCACCAGTTTTTTTCTCCTTTGATTGCCTTCGTCCAATAAAAATTTCATCTTCATACCATAAAAAATTCAACAAGTGACATCTAAATTGCTCAAAACTCACCTGTGTTTCTTTGACAGTATACCTCTCCAGCAAAGTCTTCTTCTCTTGATCTGCAAGAACTTGATGCTCAGGAACAAGAACATGTTCCTTAATGTTGACCAACAATTCAGCCTCCTGTATCCAGAGAGTTGATAAACATTAATATCCTATTTTTAAGTCCAACAATTAATCCTGATAAGCAACACAATAACTATAACAGCATTTATTGCATACGAAAGATGACCCAAGGAGAAAATGAAAAGAAAAAGTATTCCAGTTAAGCTGTATGGTACCCAAAAGAGTCGCAGAACCAAAAAATACCAAGTCATGGTACACTGAAAATCTCTTGAAAACAATTTTAAAACTTAAATTAGGCCAAACAATTATCTTGTTTCTGTTCCAGAGATTCTGTTGACAAGGTACTGCACCAGCTTACCAGATCGCCAAAAACCATTTTGAGAGAGAATTCATGAGCACTGTCTAATCCAAACAGGGCAGCCATCAAATCACAAATAATTACTAGAGATGAAAGCATCCTAATCAATTGAATTTGTCAAAACTATATGTAAGCACAGACATACAATATTTAAAATCTCCCAAAATAGTCCACAATATTGAAAAGGTTGCTATTTTTACAGACCTTTTGGGTTCTTTTGTAGCATTGCACAAGATGCAGGAATCTGGGTACATTGGGATTAAATTGCTCATTTAAAGAACACTAATAATCTTTCCAGTTACATAGTAGACAAATATAAAAATGCAGCATATTTTCAGTTTTTCAAGGTCTGTAATAAAGAGTTTGTTCAGTTATGAAAAATAGTTTTCATATTTCTTTTGTAGATTTTTTAAAAATACAAAAAAAAAATTGCTTTTCAATTTTTAAAAAATATATATAACAAGGCAGAAATCTAAAAAACAATAGAAAGACGGTTTCCAACTTTCCAATACAAATTTAGAAAATTGGAAAACCAGGTGGCATTTTCTTTGTAGTAATTGAAAAATTGGATGGAAAATAAAACTATTTTACACAAGTGAATGGCGCCAAAACTTTTTATCATTTTCCAGTTTTTTAAATCAAATGTTGCAAAACTGAAAATTAAGCTGGTCCTTCTCCAAACAGGCCCTAAACTATTATGCTGAACTACTGAAGGCTTTGAAATTTCGTTAACAGACATCCTTCATCTTGTCTTTCTTTTTTCAGAATCTTCAACTTACGTATGCTTGTGTTAATAATTTTTCTTTAGTTTTTTCTTTTTTGCTTGGCTTGTTAATTTTCCTACTGAAATACAAGTTTAACATTTTCTACTACTTTGTAAGGCAATCTTTTGTATAAATAATTAGCATGAAATCATAAATCACACCATTACACATGTTATCTGACTTCACAGTACATTAATCAAAAATCCAATTTTAACACCATTGTACACCATATGCCATTGTTGATTCAATGGACAGTCCTTAATCATATGACTTACAAAAAAGTTGCTTAAACCACTACATGGGAGTAAAAAACTACCACAAAATAAACAAATGATAGTATGCATGTAAAACTTTAAACACAACTGCAAATGACAACGTTGTTCTATTAGCAAATAGCAAGGCATGCAGTAGCAGCAGTACATATGAATGGTGAATGCCTTCCCATCAACAAAGCCTTGCAAATGTGATTCCAACATGGAAAATACAATTTTCCAAAATGATCCTACCCATTCAATCCATCAAACATCTAAGCAACATGATGACTCTCATTTAGATGACCCTCATTTGTCAAAATGGCACACATTTAAATGAGTCAATACTTGGCCTAAGATATTCATGAGATAGGAACAAACTATATGGCAGTTAAAATGTATTGCCCTTATGCTGCTGATATTAAAGAATTCAGATTTTTGGGATGGATAAAGCTGCTGATATTCAATATATTATTGACATGAAAACATTGCACAAGGGCTGGCAGGTTCTAACAGCCAAACTCTTGTCTTTATAATATTGAAAAGGCATTTTTTTTTTATACCTGGAAAACCTCCAAATGGAATTTTGCAGATATTTCATTTATGCATGTCCTGGCAAAGGGCGTCAAGTTCTGTTGGACAACCAAGATTGCCCTGAAAACATTTTCTGACTTCATCCGATTTGTGTAAGTCTTCATCGTCTTAACCCCAACCTTCTGCTCCTCAGGAAAGAAAACATAAATCTGACCAAGAAGAACCACCAGTGACTAGAAAAACAAAAAGAATAGAGAGACTAACAGGACAACAGCATATGGAACACAAGTTCTACAAAACATGAAATTTCAAATGGAGGAAAAACCTTAACCAGAGGTGGGGAAAATTACCCAACCTCTTACTAAGTTGCAGATGCAAAAGTTAACTTCAATAACTGTGTGAATAGCTTATGAATTCACAAGAACACAAAATATATAGAAAGAAATTCTTGTGCACACACTGCAAAAGATGACCTAAGACCAAAAATCTTGGGTAAAAATGAGGTAATAAACACTTTATCTTTCTTCATCATTGTAACTAAAACAAATTTTTTCCCTTAACTGCAAGCCACAGTAGCTTCATGCCTTCAGCTAAGAAATAAAAAAGAAGGATACACAACTCCAACAACAATTAAACATGAAAAGAACTAGAGCGTCTAAATACCCTCTGTACTAAGATAACAGCTGCAAATAACTGAGGATAACGAATATCTTTTAAACTTAAAAAACAGATGATGAAAACAATGCATAGCATACCTGACTAGAGCTATCATCCCGCTTTGCCTTGTTGATAACAAGATCTTCCCTTTTCATGTTCTCCCCATATTTGTCAATAAATTGTCTTTTTGTCATATTAACTTCAAATTCCCCAACAAAATAACCTCGATCCCTCAGCATTTGCATCACAGTTCTTCTAATTCTATGTAGCCTAGTGATATCTTCATCTGATGTAGACATCTCCTCACCTGGTAAGCATCGGTAAAGAGCTAGTCAATTTGGTGCTGTTGTGATAAACTTATGGAAACAAAATGGTTACAAAATGCTATGTAAAAAAACAATGGACTGATTTTTTTAACAAAGTATAAGACTTGGTAATGCAGGAACAGTTCTACAGAATGTACAGGCTTCCTTTTCTAAATTTGACTCAAATGTGTTGAGGGGGTTTTCGAGAGGGGAGGAGAGTTTTTGTTGCACACAAGTGATAGATGTTTGGACAGGGCCAAGGGATGAGAACAAGGCAATTCCCAAGAAACTCAAGCCTGAATGCTGGCAGGTGAAGGTGTTTTGATGGTTAAAGTAATTCCTCAAACTAGTGGGAATTCAAACTGAGGACATTGGAAAGAGAAAGAGAGCCCAATTGCTTAAATGTCAAAAGGTTGCCATTCAAGAATGATGGGGTGTATCTATGGGGATGAGGCAAAATGATGTGAGATGTCATCTTCCAATAAGAGAATACCAAGTCACATCTCAATCAATGAGAAAACAGTAAATTATTGAATTATTTAGAGTCATGAATCATGATAGATGGTTAGGGTGAGAGAGAGACACAGGAAACATGCGAACGCTTGAGCTGCCCTGGAAAAGGCTAAGGGATCATGATTCCCTTAATGAACCCTCATTCAAGCTCACCAACCCAAGACCCTCTAGAACATCTCAGGATCAGGATTGAAAGAGGCCCAGTCATACAACAACAACAAAACCAAGCCTTAGGTCCCACTAGGTGGGGTCAGCTATATGAATCCTTTTACACCAATTTATGCGATCATCGATCATTTCTTTGAACAAATTCAGGAATATTAAATCCTTACTCACAATCTCTCCCCAAGTTATTTTAGGTCTACCCCTACCCCTTTTACTGCCCCCCACAGTAATGAACTCACTCTTCCTCACTGGTGCACTATGTGGCCTACGTTGCAAGTATCCATACCATCTGAATCGTCCCTCCCTTATCTTATCTTCTATAGAAGCTATACCTAACTTACCGAGAATATGTTCATTCCTTAATTTATCTTGCAATGTTATACCACTCATCCATCTAAGCAATATAGCTGTCCTACAAAACTTCCCTTTCAATTTTAAGGATATTCTACGATCACAAAGCACACTTGAAGCATTTCTCCATTTTACCCAACCTACTTTAACTCTATGCATTACATCATATTCAATTTCTCATTCAACTTGCATAATAGATCCAAGGTATCAAATTCTACAAGTGCTATTTATTTATTCATCATTAAGTTTAACTTTATCTCCAATATTCTTCCTATCATTACTAAAATTACATTTCACATATTCTGTCTTATTTCTACTTATCCTAAAGCCTTTAGATTCCAAAACTTCTCTCCATAATTCAAACTCAGTCTCTACTTCGTCCCTAGTTTCACCAATTAATACAATATCATCTGCAAACAACATACACCACGGACCTCCTTTTGAATACTCTTAGTCAATTGGTCCATCACTAAAGCAAAAAGATAAGGAATCAAAGCAGATCTTTGATATACACCTATGGTGATTGGAAATTCTCTAGTTTCTCCATCTAGAGTCCTTACACTAGTCATTACTCCATCGTACATATCCTTAATGACATCAGTATACCTACTACATACACCCTTTTTTTCTAAAACCCGCCATAGAACTTCCTTAGGTATCTTATCATATGCTTTCTCAAGGTCAATAAATATCATATGCAAGTCCCTCTTCTTTTCCCCTAAACATTTCTATTAATCTTCTTAAAAGATATATAGCTTATGTGGTAGATCTCTCGAGCATAAAACCAAATTGATTTTCCGAAACCTTCGTTTCTAACCTTAATCTTTGTTCAACTACTCTTTCCCATAGTTTCATCATATGACTCATAAGTTTAATTCCACTATAATTATTACAATTTTGAATATCTCCTTTATTTTTGTATATAGGTATCAAAGTGTTTTTCCTCCATTCATCTAGAATTTTCGTAATTTTTATAGTTGTATTAAATAAATTAGTTAACCATATAAATCCATTATCACCTAAGCATTTCCAAACTTCAATTGAGATGTTATCTGGTCCCATAACTTTCCCATTTTTCATCTTTTTTAGAGCAAACTTAACTTCGTTAACTCTAATTTTGCGAATAAATCTCATATTTTTAATCTTTTGTTCATTTGACAATTCTAAGTTTAAGTCTTCTATTTGGTTTTCATTAAACAACTCACCAAAGTAACTTCGTCATCTTTCTTTAATGTTTTCGTCCTTAACCAAGACTATATCATCATCACTTTTTATACATTTTACATTTCCTAAGTCCTTACTCTTCCTTTCTCTAACTTTAACAAGTTTAAATATATCTCTTTTCCCTTCTTTTATATCTAATCTATCATACAAACTATTAAATTATCTGTATTTAGCTTCACTAACAGACTTTTTTGCATCTTTTCTTGCCTCCTTATACTTTTCAAAGTAATCCCTGTTTCTACATTTTTGCCACATTTTATAACAAATTATTTTTGTCTTTATGGCTTTTTATACATCTTTATCCCACCACCAACTTTCTTTGTTATTCAAGAATCTTCCTCTTGATTCACCTAAAATCTCTTTTACCATCTTTTTAATAGAGCTAACTAATCTACTCCAAAAAGTATTTGTATCTATCCCATCCTCTATAGTCCAATCCCCATCTTTGATCATTTTATCTTTAAATTTGATTATATTTTCTCCTTTTAGGTTCCACCACCTAGTTCTCTTACACTGGTTTATTTTATCCTTTTTCTTCCATTTTTTAATACATATATCTAACACTAAGACTTTATGTTGCGTGGTAAGGCTTTCACCTAGAATAACTTTACAATCCTCGCATGATAAATGATCTACCCTCCTAGTTAAAAAAAAAAATCTATTTGACTTCTATTTTGTCCACTTTTAAAGGTTATTAAGTGTTCTTCTTTTTTCTTAAAGCAACTATTCATTATACTAAAATCAAATGACGTTGCGAAGTCTAAGATCATTTTCCCATGCTCATTTTGTCTCCATATTCATATGCTCTATGTATCCTCTCATAATTTTTATTATCCCTTCCGACATGTCCATTCAAATCTCCTCCTATAAAATTTTCTCAGTCCTTGGTATGCCTTGTATAATACTATCCATATCTTCCCAAAATTGTCTATTAAGATTTTCTACTAAGCTGACCTAAGGAGCATAAGCACTAATGATATTTATTATCTCTTGTCCTAATACCATCTTGATTTTTATAATTGTATCCCCTACTCTATTTACATCAACAACGCTATCTTTTAAGTTTTTGTCTATAATAATTCCTACTTCATTCTTATGTTTTTCTTTTCCAGTGTACCAAAGTTTAAATCCTGATTTATCAATTTCTCTAGTTTTCTCCCCCATCCACTTAGTTTCTTGAAGGCAAATTATATTAATTCTTCTTCTGATCATTATGTCCACAATTTCCATGCTTTACCCATAAGCGTCCCTATATTCCAAGTTTCTAATCTAATCCTAATTTTTTGAACTAACATCTTTACCTGGCCACATCCAGAATGATGTAGGAACCCTCGCATATTTGACACCGTACCAGGCGCCGACACGGCGCGTCGCTTCGGGGCGACGTCCTAACCCACCCTTGCCCATTTTTCGCGACACCCGGGTGATACAAGTGCAACGCATCACTCGTAAGGGACGCCCCAGCAAATATTCGATAAGGATTCATATCATAGTGATCTAACAAATTTTACACTAACTGTCAGCTACCTAATGCAACCCTCCTCCTTTACCCGGGTTTGGGACCAGCTGTGTGTGAAAAAATAGGACATTAAGTGCATCACATGCGGAGTTGGTAGAGACCCAGCCATGTATCTTTGTAATTGATCGATTATGAATATTCCGAGTTACTAAAATTCCTGCACATATACATGTTTCTATATGTGTAAGCAAGCAGCAAATAGACAGGACATCAACTAAATATCACAAAAAAAATTTCAAAACAACACTCCCTAAATCCTATAAAAAAGAAATTCTGAATAAAAAGAAAAGGGAATAGGGGAATAATTTGAGACAATTCCCCAAGTCCCACCTTTTCTTGCATCAATTTATGCATGTAAGAAATATGTTTGTTGATCTACAACAAAATTAAAGGGCTTTTATAATCAATCCTTTTTTCTTTAAAGTTAGGAATCATTTGGAACCACTTACAGAAAAGTACTTTTTTTGGAAAAAGTACTTATCCAGACAAGTACTGATAATAAGAACTTATTTGAAAAAAGTAACTCTTTGGTTGTGTATAAAAATAAGTAAAGAATATTAAGTACTTACAAAATAAGTAGTGTTTAGATACCACTTGTATAAGTACTGTTTGAATATGTATTATTATTCTGTAAATAATATTATACATTTCAACATGTAATTAATATATAATATAAAACAAAATAATATAATATATAATTATTATTTATTTTAAAATTTTTATTAATACTTTCTATTTAACATTCTTTAATTAATATTTTAGTGTTATATGATTTAAAAAATTAAATAATACTAAATAGTCTTATTTAAATGAGCAATTTAATCCCAATATGTCCAGATTCTTGCATCTTGTGCCATGCTACAAAGACCTGAAAAGGTCTGTACAAATAGTAACCTTTTCAAAACTCTGGACTTGTTCAACAACAATCTAGTCTGTAATAATCCTCTTTATAAAATAAGACCACCTTTTCGACATTAATTTTTCAGCAACAATATTTTATCATTCCACACCAATCTATTTTCAAAATTTCAACAATTCTATTTATAAAATAGAGCAACAATTTTTCAGTAAAACTTTATCACAGCAATGTTGTTACCACGGTAAAATAGCAGCGAGTCAAGAACATAATCTTTTAGTAAAAAAAAAAAAAAAAAAGACAATAAAACAATGTATAATTTTTTCAATAAAATAGCAGCAAGTCTTCAAGACTGCAAGAACATCATCATATAATTAATCAAATTACAGCAATTTAATAAAATTATTGAATAAAAATAAGACTACCTAACTATATATATATCTCAATTCATAAATCCAGGCTTCAGTTCATCGATTGATTGGCTTTCAGTTCAAAGCTATCCATGAAGTTTCAACAAATTGGTGGGGGGGGGGGGGGGACGAAGACATATTTGTTACCTGGGAAGAAATTAGAGATTGTGATCGCAAGTTCAATAGACGTTTGGAGGAGCGGCCAGCGTTGATTCTCTCTCTCTCTCGCTCTAAGACGACGATGGAGAAAAAAAAATGAGAGAAACAGTGAGGCGATGAGGAGCCCCAAACGCAGAAAACAAAGAGAAGAAAGAGCTCCAGAGCGTCTGCCCTTCGCCTAAATAGCCGTCTCCAAGTTTTGGTTTTAATTTAGAAAATGAATAATTGTAAAGAAAATAAATTAAAATTAAAAACTATTTTAATTTGATTAGAGAAGCAGTGTTTTGGAAAATTAAAAAATAAGATTAATTGTATTATTTTATACTGCTAGCTTAGTTGGCAAAATAGCTATTCCATACAAAAAATAAAATATAATAAAAATTTTAAAATATAAATAATAAATTATATATTTTATATTATTTTATTTAAAGTATAACAAGAAATAAGAGGCATTTATAGGGTAAATTTGAAAGTAATTATTTTTTTGTTATAAATTTATTAAAAAAATTTCACATTAATATTTATTTTATAATATCAATATAATTTTTTATATAACTAATTATAACTCATTTATGTTAGGAGTAGATATTCTGCAAACCAAATTCAAGGTTAGAGATTTTTCTTTTTTCTTTTTTTTTCCCTTTTTTTTTTTATTACATAGGAACTCCAGCCACCAACAAGTCTTTCGGATCCCCTAGTGCGAAACCAAACCTACGGATCAACGTCCTCCTCTTAAATCATACTGATCAGGTAAAGTCCAGAATGCGGACACAACTTCCGTGCATTAGTTGGGTGTTCAGCCAACCTGATTCCGGGATACATCTCCATTACCATCCACGGTCCATGCTGGCTCACAGACGAACTCTCACTATCCACGATCCCAACTAACTTACAGAGTAAATTCTCTCATA
This sequence comes from Malania oleifera, assembly GCF_029873635.1. NCBI lineage: Eukaryota > Viridiplantae > Streptophyta > Magnoliopsida > Santalales > Ximeniaceae > Malania > Malania oleifera. The sequence goes on along the minus strand of NC_080429.1, from coordinate 80,170,380 downwards.
AGCATAAGAACTAACACAAAAGCCTTCAAATTAATTGACTTAAAGCCTTCAAACTTTCCCTTATTGACATAGAGATTTTTAATTGGAGTTTGTGATGTTTGACTATATTTTTATGTTGTATGTACGAATTAGTACACATTTCATGTGTGTGTATGTGTGTCTATAGTTGCTCAATAAAATCTATGATTGGTAACCCCAATGTTTATGATATCCCTAATTGAATTCCTTTCTTTAATGTCAAAAAAACTAACCATCACCCCCCCCCTCCCCGCGGCCGCGCAAATGGTATTTTTTGTTATCTAAAAGAAAAGACAGACAGTTTGTCTTTTTAGAGCTATCGCCCTATTAAAAAAATTTTTGTGATAGTTCTCATTTTCAGTCAAAAAGATTGTGAAATTGTCTTTTCTATTCTTTTCCTGAACCCTGCTACTGCCTCATGTCACACATGGAAAAACATTTTACAAAAAATATAAAGTTCAATAACAGAATTTAAATCACATAAATCAAGGCTATAAAAACTTTGGTAATATTTCTTGTACATTTTGAATGATACGTAATTCCATAAACTACCTATAAAAATGGAAAAGAACTTCAACAAAAAATAAAAAAGAAGTTTATGAAATGCAACAATTCACTTTTATTTACAAATTTAGGCATTTTACAACATTTTTACCTAAAAATTTTAAACAACTATATATTATTACAAATGAAACCTGAACTATTTGATGAAAATAAAATTTACAACAGAGTATTCCCTCCAACCACTATTAGAAAACAAAAATTCTAAATCCATCAAAATATTATTTATTTTTTGTGATTCTTCACTTTTCCTTTCGATTTTGTGAAATTTAGGTATTTGAAATGTGGAGATTTCTACAGTAGTTGTGAATTATTATTGTTAGCTATTATTATTAATATTATTTGAAATTCTAACACTGATTGTGAATTATTATTTAACATTATTTGTGACGCCCCAATTTTCATACAATTTTTTTTCTCAATAATAAATAAATAATTACACATCATCCACAACACCCACAAATTGGCCACGTCAACAATCCTACTATCATTCGTATGACCCGACCCGCATTGGGTACCGGGTAAAAAGTTATTTTATTATACAACTTAACAGCGGAAGACAATATATACATATCAGTCAGAATATAATATCTAAAGTATCAATATACACACATACACAATACTATCTCATACCCAAAAATAATACAACCCTAGGGAATCACACCTTCCTAGTCCAAACTCATCCTGTATCTCAGGTTTCCAGCTCCCTACTATCACGGAGCTCTATCACCCGATCGATCTCTATTCCTTGAAAAATTTAGATAAATTGGGTGAGACATATCTCAGTAAGAAGGAATAAATTATTTACAGTGTGTGGTCATATGAGTTCAATTATAATACACTTTACTTTTCAAATCATTGTTTCATCTAAGAAAACACACTGATATACATATTCTTATAATCATATAGATATACAACACAAGCTTTTATAAGCTTTAAAACCATTTCTCAATTTCAATAATTTTCAACACATATTTACCGCGAAATTCCTGAGAATAGGGAAGATTACCCGCCCATACAGGTAGCTTCTCTCTGCCTAACACGTTATGCAACCACGTATAACCACATATGATACCTATCAGGGCACTCACCTTACTCAGCAAGCCCTCAGGCGGAGAGTTTCACTTCGCCTCAAATATGTATATTATCAACTCACACGGTTCCATTTCTCAATTTTATCATTCTTTATTTCTCAATTTCCATTCTTTCTTTAATTTCTTATTTTAGCCAATTTCATCATTCTTTCACTTTCTATTTTCATTTTACTTTCCGGCTCATGAGTATCATTGGTATCAAATACCAACATCGCGTCTGTAACTCATGGCCACCTTGAGGATCTTTCTATCCACGCCATGCTTTCCCCCATGGTCAAGATTGTGCGGCCCGAAAGCTGGATCTAACCGTGATTGGCCGACATGGTTAGATCAAATATCATATCGTATATCGCGTATCGCGTCTGTAGTATGACTGGCCGGCCTATAACCCTGATCCGGACTCAAGGGGCCCAACAATCCTACAAAATGGCACAATCGACTATCACGCCACACACTCCAAGAGTCCGTATGGTTGTTCTAACATCACTAGCAACGGTACCATGTTCAATATCATAACCATCCAACAGGGTTTACCACCACATACCCGCAATCATTATGCGGTATTGGCATTTTATCATTCATTTTTCACGTATTTCCACATTTCTCATTTTCATATTATAGAATTAACATTGCAATATTTTCATTTCACATATTCACATTTCAATATCAGTATTCTTAACACATTTCATCATTTAAATGATATTTTCTCAGTTCATAATTCATTTCATCTCATACTATCATATACATATCTTATTTCACAATTACTCAGTATTTTTATAACACATTTTCATATTTCACCTTTCTTCATTTTCTCAAAGAATACATTTCTTGCACATTTCACATTCATCATTTTCCCACATTTCAATTCTCATATTAAAACACATTCCAGTATCACATATTTCACAAGGTAAATCATCTAACTCAATTTAAACATTTCTCAATATAAATCATATGCCACACAAATTTCATTTTATATTTATATCATAATAAATTTCAGGTAAAATAACATACGCCATTTTCACATATTTCTCAACCCATAATTTTTATAAAAATATTGTTATAATTTATTCCCCTTACCTAACTTACTGAGAATCTTGCTAGAATCCCAAATCCAACACCATTGGCCCCCGAAATTCAACTACTGCAATTTACATTTTCCCCAGATTAATTAATTTATTTCTCCAAAATAATACTCATCTAACCTTCCCTAGGCTCCATATACCTCAAATTAATATTTAAATTATTATTTAACGCCCCCACTTAATTTTCTGAATTTTGCCTGCAGGTCCCAAAATTACACCCGTGGCGCTCACCCGAGCACTAAATTCCAAAAATCCTACTTCAGCCCCAGATGCTCAATATTTTAGCATTTCTAAATTAATTTTAATTAATTAAAAATAAGTCCCATAATAACCCCCGTACCCCAAATTTGGGGTTTTTGCCCGACACTCTCATAAGAATTTCGTCCCGTTAGACTTGTAGAGAATCATCCCTAGATTTTCATGATGGTATCCGTTCATCAATTTGGCTTATAATTTGCAAGAAATTAAAGGAAAATAAGAAATTGGCTGACCCCCGGGGATACGTCTACGCCGCTCCTAACACCGATCCGCTCCAGTAGAAGTGACGACAGCGGAGAATGGAGTCCAGCAGTAACTTCGGATTTTTGATCGGGCGAAAATCCGTCACGAAATCGAGGAGAGAGGGAGAGAGAATGAGAGGAGAGAAAGAGAGAGAGTTCAGAGCTGTGCAGGAATAAGAAAAGAAAAGAACAAGAAAAAAAAAAATATATATATATATATATATATATATATATATATATCCTGAAGCTGAGAAGCTTCAGGATGATTAATAATAATAATAATAATATATTTAATTAATAAAAATAAAAATAAATTTTAATTATTTTTTTCTTTTTTTTCGATTAATTAATTAATTAATTTTTTTATATTTTATATTTTATATTTTATATTTTTATTTTTTTTATTTTATTTTTTTGAGAATCACTCTACTAATCTTCTATAACCCTTTTTAAGGTTATTACATTCTCCCCTCCTTATAAAAATTTCATTCTCGAAATTTGTTATTTCCCTGTTTCCCATCCTTAGTGGAAATACTTTCAATTTTATTAATTAGCTTCACTTATGGAGGAAGAATACCGTGGTTACAACGAGGGCTCTAGGAGATTACAACCATTCAAAATTCTCCCAAAATCATTCACGTTTCAAAACTAAAAACCCTATCTATCATATATAACACTATACAAATAAAAACTACACAATATTATTCTTTTTACTCTGACTGGCTCAACTCTAAACTCCACTGAATAAGTGCGGATATCTTTGGCGCATCTGATCTTCTAGTTCCTAGGAAGTCTCCTCAATGGCATGGTTGCTCCACAGAACTTTTACTAGTGGAATCTTCTTCATGCGTAGCTGAGAAGCTTCAGGATGATTAGTAATAATAATAATAATAATAATAATATATTTAATTAATAAAAATAAAAATAAATTTTAATTATTTTTTTCTTTTTCTTTATTTATTAATTAATTAATTTTTATTTTTTTATTTTTATTTTTATTTTTTATTTTGGGAATTATTCTACTAATCTTCTATAACCCTTTTTGAGGTTATTACATTAATATTATTTAGAATTTTTCTCAAATTGGATTCGTAGTTGTTAAGCCAGATTATATACAAAATGCTATCTATGTTATATTTGAATTTATAGAAATCACACGGAAATTTTATTAGTGATCCTTAAACAAAAATTAATGACCTAAAGCTTTAATAATTCAAAACTATAAAAGCAGGTTGAGTTTGTTATCATTATTATGCGATTAAATTAAATGTTTGCTCCTTTGTCGTTACAAATTATTAAGCTCATCCTAGTTAAGTTTTATCTTTATAACTAAACCTTTAATTTTCAGTTTAAAAAAATATATTGATTCTATGTGTTGGCCCTAAGGCTATGTCAACCTCAAAAATTAGCTCATGTGATGAGATTTTCCCTCACACTTAATAATTGACCACCAAACCCCTTCCACAACCGATGTGGGACAATCCCAACAATCTCTCCCTCACACATCGGGCTCCAAACTCATCACGAATTGGGCTCCAAATCGACAACACCACATGCCCGGCATCTCAGGGAGAAACCATGGGTTCTGTTACCATGTTAGATTACCACTTTACCTAAAAGGTTAAGCTATTAGGTTGCGGGCCAACAATGTATATCAAGTTTTAACATTCCCCCACACGTGTAGTCGGACAGCACGTGGAGAGATAAACACATGATAAATAGCACTCATGATAGGGAATGCAATAATTTTTTTTTTCAAAATTGGTGGCAACATGACTAGAAACCAAGACCTCTTGGTAACCAGCTCTGATACCAGTGTTAGGTGGTCTTGAACCTTCTCAACCCCAAAAGTTAGCTCATGGGGTGAGGCTTTCCCTTACACTTAATAACTGACCACCAAAACTTGACAAGATACAAGCAATTTAAATCACAATATAAGGAAAATGAATAACACAATAAATATAAGAAATATAAGGGAAAGAAGCTTGACACTGAATTTAACGTGGTTCGGCCTCTTGCCTACGTCCATGCCTTGAGACACATTCAAGGATTCCAAAATCTACTAACCAACCTATTTCAAGGATGAAAAAGCCTTTACATAATCGGGGAACAAATCCCCTTTCACTCACCAAGAGCATTACAGCAACGGTTCACCAGGAACCCCTCAAAATGGGTTCACCAAGAACCCTTTTACAACAAAATGGAAGAAGAGAAAATGTGGTTGATACAACTAATGCTCCTTATATAAGCTGATCACAACACAAAGTCCCATACAAATCTCTCCAGTAATGAATCTTCACAAGTATAAAGAGCAAGAGAGATTTTTTAGCAATAAATGAAGCACTAAATGCAATATTGGTATTCACTAAATGTCAAAGGTATATATTTGTTGCTAGTAGCTTATATTTATAGGCAAATGGACGAACTAGCCGTTATATAGTCAGTCGTTGGGCATTTAAGACAATTAACTATTTTGAAAACTAACCATTTTATGGTCGTTGGGTTTAGAATCCCAATGCAAACCATCAACAGATTCCCCCAGACCATCGACGGTTTGCTCAAATCGTGGACGGTTTCACTCAAGCCAAATTCCATTTAACTTATTGTTGGAAACCGTCGACGCATCTGGTCAAACCATTGATGGTTTGCTCTGTTTCTTTACTTGGGTGCTTAATCTTCGTTTAAACTTAATTGGGACCAAGTATCTAAAATATTATAATACTATGATAGTTTAAAACTTGTCCCTTATGAAAATTCATTTGATTATAGGATATTCTTTATGAAATGCATTTGAAAACTCATTAATTTTTTTTCTAAGAGTTTGGTGATATCCTATATACTAGCATGCTCATTCAGTTGCTCAACTCTTGCCAAATAAACTTGTGCGAATTAGAACTACAAGAGTTACAATCAATTCCTATCTCAAACACTTCCCATTTACATGAGGACTTTACATTTGCTTTAGTTGATTGTGTTTGAGTTCTTCTGAGTGAGTGTCTGCTCTGGTCTTTTCTACTTGAATGTTCACTCGATCTTTACATTTGATCCAGTACCTTCAAGTTGTACTTGTACTAACTTTGTCACGACCCGATTTGTCCACCAAATTTTTTTTTATTAAACAATAATAATCATCATGATCATTATATCAAAACCCTGATACCATATATCATTAAGACCCGATCCGAGGTGGGATACCAGGTAATCAGTCCATCATATAAAATACATACCTAACAGCGAAAGTCCATATTTACATACCATTTGGAATATAAATAATCAGAGTACTAAACGTCCATAAACATATCCAAAAATCCATAACATAACCCGAGGAATTACACAAACACATTCCCCAACACAAAATGCTTACCCTGTCTATCAAGGTACTAACTCCCCTCTATCTCGAAGCTCTATCTCCTAACCCGTTACGATTCCCTAAAATATTTAAATATTTGGGTGAGACAACTCTCAGTAAGACGGAATAAATTATTCACAATGTGTGGCAGTATAAGTTGAATTACATTATAACACATTCCTTTTTAATAAATATAATAGCTGGGAGAATGTATATATATATATATATATATATATATATATATATATCTGTGTGTGTGTGTGTGTGTACTCATAATCACATATGGATGTAAAACATATTTTCAAAGCTCTCTTATCATTTTCATATCATATACATACTTTCTCATCTCTCAAAATCATATTCACATTTTCTTTCATAGACTATTCTTTCTCATATTCATATTTCAATAGCTTTCATAAGCTTTTCTTTCTCATTCTCATTTTCACATTCTAGCCCATGGGTATCCTCATATAAATATCTCAACATGTCCGTTACCCATGGCTGTTCATTATCGCATATGTAATGAGTAATTATAATCCATCACATGAGTATCCGCCAGTAACAAAATCCACAATGTGTTTGTAACTCATGGCTGCCCTAAGGATATTCTCCACGTCATGCTTCCCTCCATGGTCAGGGTTGTGCAGCCCGAAGGGTAGATCTAACCCGCGATTGGCCTACCCAGTTAGATCAAAACAATGTAACCATTTGTCTGTAGTACGATTGGCCTGCCTACTCTTGGTGCAAACGCCAGGTGGCAAAACTACCCTTCTCACTGGCCCAATTGACTGCCACGCCACACTCTCCATGAGACCGTGTGGTTGCACTAACACCTCGCTAGCAATGGTACCATGCTCTCTATCAACAACAGCTCATCAGGGTACTCATTTCCATATTTCGAATTCACATTTCGTTATTCTCAGTTCAGTATTCATAATTTAGTAATCACATTTCAGTATTCACAATTCAGTATTCACATTCAATATTCATAATTCAGTATTCACATTCATTTCATTGCATTAGTGGTATTCTCTTCATTTTCTATACACATTCCATTCTCATAATAAAGATCTCATTTCTCAGTAAAAACATATTAATATCACATTTCATTATTTCCCAGTAAATTACACATCTATGAATATAAATATATCACAATTCTTCGTTTTTCCATAAAATCATTCTATATGCCACTTATCATTATTTTCATATAAAAATATCATTTATGTGTATATATATATTCCAATATCTCATTTTCCTTAGCTTAAATCATATATCCCAATTTCAATTACATTTCCCAGTATAAACTTGTTATCTCATATTTCTGATGCAACATAATTTTTATCTGACATTTATAACATATTAATCACCTATAAAATATCATATTTCATGTTCACATACTTTAAATCAACAATTATTTTCCCCAAAAAATAGTTGTTATAATTTATTCCCCTTACCTAGCTTACTAAGAGACCTGTTAACAACTCAATCACATGCCTGTAGTGTTCAAAACTCAAAACCCTAACATTCACATTTTTCCCAAATCAATCAACTCATTTCCCAGAATATTTCTCATTTAACACTTCCTAGGCCCTATATACTTCAAATAAATACTTAAACCCTAAAATACCTTACGTACCCTGATTTTGGGATGGTGCCTAAAGTCTCCAAATCAACAATCTGCTCCGATTAAGTTGTAGAGAATCTCCCCACGAACCCTGTGGTAACTTCTAATCATCGATTCGGGCGAGAATCGGGCCGAAAATGAAGAGAAAAGGAGGAGAAACCGAACTTAGAGAGAGAGAGAGAGAGAGAGAAGAAAGAAATGATTTTCCACGCTGAAATCCGATTTTAGCATATTTATAGATCGTTGGCCACGTGACTTCGTCGAAGAGACACGTGGACTCGTCGACGAACCTCAGAGGGGCGTTTGTCAACGAAGGTAATAGGTTTGTCGACGAACCCTTAATAGCCTAAAATTATCTACTCTCGGCATCTCTTCATCGACGAGATACGGGTCCTTCGTCGACAAGGCCTAGAGGGACATTCGTCGACGAAGCCTAGAGGGACATTCGTCGACGAAGACCATTGGTTTGTCAATGAACCCCTGCTGATCCCCCTTTTTTTTTTCCTTTTCCCTTCTCTTTCATTTCTTTTCTTTTATTATTTTCATAACTTAAATTTTTCGGGTCTCTACATTCTCCCCTCCTTATAAAATTTCGTCCTCAAAATTGCTATTTATCACCTTTCCATCTTTGAAGAAAACATCCCATTTTTTATTAATCACCCTCACTTATGGTAAAGGAATACCGTGGTTATAGAACAAGGGTTCTGGGAGATTACAATCATGTACTATACTACATTCAAAAGAAAACTTCCCCAAAACCATTTATAATCAAAACCAAAACACTATCTACCCTATACTAATCAAATCAAAATACATACCTTGTTATTCACTTTCTTTTTTAAAGTTCAATCCTGAATTTTGTGGAACAAGTGTGGGTATCTATGGCTCATATGTTATTCACTTTCTTGACTGCATGATTGCGTTATAACACTTTTACTAGTGGAATCTTCTTTGTTTGCAGCTCTTGTTCCTTCCAGTCTAAAATTTGTACTAGCACCTCCTCATAAGATAAGGCATCATCAAGTTTCAGTGCCTCAAAACTGATCACATGGGAGGGATCTAGAATGTATTTCCTTAACATGGTGACGTGAAATACATTGTGAATTCTAGACAAAATCGATGGTAATGCCAATCTATAGGCAACTGGACCCACTCTTTCAAGAATCTCGAATGGTCTAATATACCTAGGGTTCAGTTTACCCTTCCTCCCAAATCTTATAACTCTTTTCATTGGTGCCACTTTTAGAAATACATGATCTCCTGCGTCAAACTCCAACTTACGTCGATGAGTATCTGCATAACTCTTCTGCTGACTCTGTGCTGTTTTGATCCCGTCTTTGATGAGTTTGACTTTATCATAAGTATGTTGTATCAGCTCTAGGCCTAATACCTTTCTTTCCCCAATCTCATCCCAATATAACAGGGATCGGCACCTCCTACCATATAGCGCCTCATATGGTGTCATCCCAATACTAGACAACACTGGAGAAAAGTCTGTAGGGAGGCGTAGATTTGTCATATCGGAGGAAGAGATCCATGCCTCCCAGTTTTCATGCAGAGGCGAGTCAGGGTACAAGGAGGAGGGACAATAATACTGTGGGTCATAGGCCAGTTAGGGTGATCAAGGCTGTCAGGGTAACTCAATACCCTCTTACTGTGCGAGGTGTAATCAGAGGCATTAGGGAGAATGCCAAGGTAGGGGTTCTATGTGTTATCGCTGCGGCAAGTACGGCCACATAACTTGAGATTATCGTGAGCTGCTGGGTAATGCACCCACTTCTAATCAAAACCATGGAAATGATCACGTACCCCAAGGCGGCTAGGCCCGTGTTTATATGCTTATCCCGACTTATGCAAATATTGCTCGTGGCGCAGGAGCAGGTAATGTGTGTACATTTTGAGACAAGAAATAATTTATTTAATTTTATAGTAACATATTTTTTTTCTTTCGTATCTGTGAAGTATATCAAAGTGTGTGGTATGAGGTTGGTTGATTAATATCAGGGAATAAGTCAAATGACCAGTTTACAATTTTCGAGGACGAAATTTTTATAAGGAGAAGAGAATATGACAACCCCAAAAAGTAATATGTGAGTAAGAGTGATTAAAAAAAGATATAAATAAAATTTAATTAATTAATTAATTATTAATAATTAATTTAAATAATATAATATAATATATTGATATAATATTATAATATACATATACGCACAACTCAAATCTTCCTAAGAAATCAAGAATATTCAAATTGAATCTCAAACAGAGAGCTGTGCAGCCCTCTCTCTCTCTCTCTCCTCCACCGGTCTCCCTCTCTCTTCAATTTCTTCTCAAATTCTCAGCCAATTGGAGAACGAAAAATACCCTTGGGTTCCATGCTCTGCTACCGACATTTTAACCAAAATGGATTTGTTGTAGAAGTGTCGTAGATACCACTCTTGGGGTGAGGTAAGTGGAATAAATTATGTCAGAAATTTTTATAAGTTAACCGATTAAATTATAATATGAAATTACAAGAATTAAATTGAATATTCTGGCATATGGAAATTGGATTTTGGATTATTATTATTATTATTATTATAAGTTAATTAAATTGGTGATTGTGAGCCTAAAGATTTTATAATAATTGTTATTTTAAAGTTGAACCGATTGAATTAAAGTATTTTATTTTTGGATTGTTGTAGTAGATTTTCTAAATGATTTGACCAGTTAAAATTATTGGTTTGATTTATTATATGTATTTTGTAAAGAAATAAAGTGAGTAAGACTGACGATCTTAGTTTAGTAAATTACAGTTTAATGTTTAAATCATATGGCATAAGAATAACATTTTATAATTAAACTGATTGTAATTGTTGTGGGTTATGAACATATATGTGCATGTGAGGTTTATTTGTGAAAGCTCTATGTGATGTGAAAGTCCCTATGTAGGCTACATACTGAGAATGATGGGAAGGGATGCTCAGTGCGCAATTGTGTGATGTGAAAGTCCCCGTGTGGCCACATACTGCGAAGTACGCAGTGAAAGTTCTTGTATGGGCCACATACTGAGAAGTACGTAGTAAAAGTCCCCGTGTGGGCCACGTACTAAGAACGATGGGGAGGGATGCTTAGTACGCAGTGAGGAGGCCAGAAAGTAAAGGTGTTATGTAGAGATGTGCATTTTAATTATGGATGTGCGTGCATGAAAGTGAATTGAATGTATGGTAATTGTGATGTGATGTGGTAGACATGTATGCAGATTCTGTAGTATGGTTGATATTGAATGTGTGTGGATTCTAGTTGGCAAATGAAAGTTAATTATAGCAAAGTATTAAATGAAATTTTATACTGTGGCATTATGCATGATTGAAGCGAGGTAAACTCTCCACCCGAGGGCTTATTGAGTAAGGCGAGTGCCCTCATAAGTGTTAGTTGTAGTTACACCCAGGATAAATGGGTAAAGTTACATAAGGTATTAGAACAAAGGGGCGTTACATGTATGGGCATGTAAACTCCCCAATCATCAGGAAATTCTCGCTATAAATAATAGTGTATGTGAATTGAATACATCATGATTGTGGATATGTTGTGGTGTGATCTGTGATGGTGGATGTACTATGGTAATACGTGTGATATATGTGTATATGGATTTCTATGTTATGGATGATGATGTATGTGCGAGTACTGTCTGCAAGTGTATGTTTAGTTATTGGTGAATAATTAAGCTGTTATATTTTAACTACACTAAAACTCATCTGCCACACACTGATAATAATTTATTTCGTCTTACTAAGAGGTGTCTCACCCCAATGTACAAATTATTTTTTTTCAAGAACTTCTCGTGGTCGAACTTAGCGAGCTCCAAGGCAGGGTTTTCGGAATAGCTTAGTATAGTGTGAGTATCTATAAGATATTGGAACAGTTATGTTTATGTTTATGTTTTAATTTCTTAGGTATGTAATATGGCCGAGTGGAGGACCTTTTCAGTTGTATAAATTAGCACTCTGGTAATATAAATTGAGGATGTATAGTTATTTTCCGTTGTGTGCATGTTAATGCTGGTATCAAAGATATGCAAATGTTGAGAGACCCGAACCCATAAAATAAGGAAATAAATTAGAAAAGGATAAAAAGGTAATTTTGGTAGGCTTCATCGACAAAGCCAAGGTTCTCGCTGATGAATGCCCTTATAAGGTTCGTCACTGAAATTCAGAGCCTCAGCGACGAAAAGATCCCGACCAAAAGGAAAAAAAATATCAGACTAGGGTTCGTCGATGAAGGAAAAGGTTTGCCAACGAAGAGCCTTCTATGGCTCATTGACGAAGGCACCACTCATCGACGAATTTGACCGGGTCAAGGGGTCTATAAATATCATTTTTCATTACTTAGGGGTTAAGAAACCCAAAACTCTCTCTCTCTCTCTCTCTCTCTCTCTCTCTCTCTCTCTCTCTCTCTCTCTCTCTTCGATCCTTCGCTGTTCATCGTCCGTTTCAGCGATCTGATGGTACCATGTGGATTAAGGGGAAAACCTTTATGATTGTTGCGGATCGGATCTTCATTTTGAGAATTTCCTAGTTTTATCCTGAAATCGAGGTAAGGGTCTAAGTTCGTTTTTGGTTCAGTAGATCTGTAGTAAATTGGATTGTGTTGAAGTATTGTTCTTTGCTTTTTAGGTTTTGAGAACTCAGTTCGTTGTTTTGGAGCCTTGTAGTTCATGTTTTAGTGTTCGGGGAAAGGAAAGGGGATTTGTTTACATCAGTATTTTTAGAAAACTAAATCGCTAGAAAGTTAGCCTATGTTTATATGCACGTATTGACTGCTTATTTGCAAAATTTTACCGTGTAAAAATGTCAGTTTTACGATTTTACGATTTTGGTAAAAATAAGGGTTTTGGCGTATGATCTCCAAACTTTTCAAAACTTCTTTATTTGCATTAAACTTAACGTAGGAGATGCTTGAACCCCTTGTTTCCGTTTAAATGTTACTTTCCGAGTTATACACTATATATAGCGGATTTTTTACCAAATGAGTGTGACATATAATATGAAATGGAATATGTGAATCTAGTTAAATACGTATATGAACCATGAGAACTGAAGTTCCATTTTGCTATCTGAAAATGAGGAAAACATGTGTCGGTTATATACTGAGCTTTGTATGTGAAAAGGGTTCAACCGAGAGTGTGTGTGTCGGTTTACACCACAGTATGAATGAATGAGTTTGTAAAAATACTAGAACTGTACAGGTTTTTTATGAATTGGAAACAAGTTAATTTTTCTTACTATAAATTGTATATATGATATTGGGACCGCAACTTGTTACTATGAAAGCCTTGAAAAGCTTAAATATCTGAAAGCCTTAAAAAGCTTTATATAAGTGAGTGCGGTACCATTGCTATAATCTGGATACAGTGCAACCACACATCTAATTTTCAATGTGGGTATCGAGATAGTTGGCTGGGTAGGTGTGGCCACTGGTGGATTAATGGACTATTTGGATTCATTCAGACTATAGTAGCCATAATAACTAACAGCGTTTGCGCGAGGTAGGGCTTGTTGAGGGATTTATGATCGCACAACCCATACCAAGGGGTAATGTTGGCATAAGTTATGAAGTTTCAAAGTTGGGCAGTGTCTAAATATGCATATACATGATTTAAAAACTAAAATGGGAAAATTCACAGGTTTGAGTACCGGGCGAAGGGATTGTATAGTGTATGGGTCTGTACTTTATCCTAACCTCGGGAACTCTCGCTCATTATGGTGCTAAACTATCTATTGCCAGATTCTATATTTATCTCCTATATTACATGATTGAGAATGCTTTAAATATGTAACTACTTTCCACTAGTTTAAATACATGCTGTCACACACTGACGTAATATCTTCCACCCTACTAAGAAGTGTCTCACCCTAACATACAACCTTTGTTTCAGGTCCTGTAGGGCACATGTCTTAGTTGCTAGAGGGACTTGGAGCGTAGTCTTGTGTGTAGTTTACGTAAGTATTTTGTACATGTAATAGACTTAGTTCAGAATATTTTTTTGGGGATATTAAGAACAGGTTATGTTTTAAGTACGATCGTATGTATGTAAGGATGCAGTTAGAAACTCTTGTTTGTCTATTAGATTTAGTATGAATGTTTATGTTTTCCGCTGTGCATGAGATTATAGTTCAGTATGAAACACCCGTATGTCCCTTTTAGTACGGGTTGTATATGTATGATTATCATAGCCAGGTGTATTATACTGGTGTAGTAGCACTCTGGGGCCGTATAAAGGGTCGGGGCGTTACAGAATGGAACACATAAAATCCCGGGCCCCACTTGGCCGGTTCGGGGTATTACAAGTGGTATCAGAGCTTAGGATATAGGTTATGCAAACTTCACGATGATTAATACTAGAGTATAGGAATGAATAATGATAAGGGTAGGAAATGGGTAGGCTAGGTGTTGAGAGGTTTAAGATTATGTCTTGTAACCTAGAAGCGAAAGTACGTCGATGACTTTTTGTGATTTTTTCTGAAGCAGTCGATGATTTAAGAAAAACCACTGCAAACCCGAGATGATTTTGTTTATGAGCAGTGGGACTAGTCCTTAAATTGAGAACTTGGTTGTATATTGATTTTTAGTTTAATACTTGCATCGATCAGGTTACGATATCAGAATTTTAAATCTATTTCTATCATATCTTCAGGATGGATCCCAGAGAGAAGAATGTCGATGCTGGAGGGAGCAACAATTTGGAGGCTTCCAGCAAGGATGACATAGATACCTCAATCTTGCTGCGAGGTTTAGCCCGGCAAGTCAGGGAAGAGATTAGGTGGGACTCTAGGGAGCAGAACTGCCCACTCATAAACTAGGACTGCCCGATCAAGCAGTTTACTCGACTGAACCCCCCTACTTTTGCGAGAGGACTTGACCCAATAGCTACAGGGAACTGGTTTCAAGAGCTTGAGGAAATACTAACAGTCCTTTGTTGCACCAATGAACAAAAGGTCCTCTATGTCACATTTAAAATGACATAAGAGGTGAAACATTGGTGGCTTTCTGTGAAGTTGCTCAAGGGACAGAGATTGGAACCAATGGCACTGGCATGGGACCGATTCAAGGAGTTTTTCTATAACTGGTACTTCCCCTCTTCCACCAGAGAAGATAAGGTAGAGGAGTTTACTAATCTAACTCAGGGGGGCTTGACCGTTAGAGAATACACGGCCAAGTTTGTCGACTATCACACTTTTCCCCGTACATGATTCCAGACGAGGTGAGGAAGGCAAGAAGATTTGAAAAAGACCTTCACTTGTTGACAAGTAAGGCACTATTCCACAAATTGTGCAATCTCCCTTCTCATGTGGTTCCACCAAAAAGACTATCTCAAGTCCCGATACGTCTTTGTGCTTCCCGGATGCACTATATAGAGAGATCGATGAGTTTCTTCCAAGATTGTTTCTTTGATATCTTTGTCATTGGGCACACACAATCTGGTTTGGAATCTCAAACCCCATCATCATAGATGTTAAAGTTCGCCTTAAATCCACTTTGTACCTTACCCATAATCTTCACTAACTCTGCTTCTTTTATCTGTGCAGCCTTAATCTTTTCCAGTAAGGTCGGTTGGATTATCATATTAACAATGAGAGCTTGATGATTTCCCTCTACTATTTCTACACCAAATCTTTCCAGATCCATTATGACTTGATGTTGGGTCACCATTGCTGAGACTGATGCATTCAATAACTTTTGACTCAATGCATCTACTACCACGTTGGCTTTTCCCAAGTGATAGTTGATGGTGCAATCATAATCTTTGATTAATTCTAACTATCTTTTCTGTCTCATGTTTATCCTTTTGCATGAAGAAATACTTGAGACTTTTATGGTCTGTGAAAATCTCACACCTTTCACCATACAGATAGTGTCTCCAAATCTTTAGTGTGAATACCGAAGTTGCAAGTTTTAAATCGTGTGTAGGGTAATTCTTATTGTACTCCTTGAGTTTTTGAGAAGCATATGCAATGACCTGCCCTTGTTGCATTAATACACACCCAAGCCCTTCCCGAGATGCATCACTGTTATTCACAAAACCTCCTCCTGATGGAATTGTCAATACTAGGACAGTGATGAGTTGTTTTAATTTTTGAAAGTTTTGTTCACATTCATTAGTCCACTCATACCTCACATTCTTTCTTGTCAACCTCATCAAAGGGCCAGATATGTTAGAAAAACCTTCCACAAATCAGCGATAATATCCGGCCGAACCTAAGAAACTCCCGATCTCATAAATATTCTTCGGTCTCGATCAATCCACTGCTGCCTCTATTTTACTTGGGGTCCATAGAAATACCATTTCTAGATATCACGTGTCCTAAAATGCAACTCTTTCTAGCCAGAACTCACATTTCGTAAGTTTGACATAGAGTTTCTTTTCTCTTAGTAACTAACCTCAAATAGTTCTCATGTTCCTCGGGGTTTTTTGAATAAATAAAAAGATCATCAATGAAGACCACCACAAATTGATTTTATAAGGTTCATAAATGCAACATGAGCATTGATTAGTTTGAATGGCATCACTAAGAATTCATAGTGACCATATCTAGTTCGGAATGCAGTTTTTGGAACATCTTCTGACTTGATTTTTACTTGATGGTACCTTGATCGGAGATTAATCTTAGAGAAGACATGTGTTCCTTGGAGTTGATCAAACAACTCATCTATGCGGGGTAGTGGGTACTTGTTCTTAATTGTTGTTTTTTTAATTTCTCGATAATCAATACACATTCTTATCGACCCGTCTTTCTTTTTAACTAATAGAACCGGTGCTCCCCATGGTGACACCTTAAACTTGATGAGCCCTTTGTCCAGTAACTCTTGTAACTATTCCTTTAGTTCTTTCAATTCTACTGATGTCATTCTGTATGGAGCTTTGGATATTAGTGTCTTTCCTAGTAGTAGGTTAATAGCAAACTCGATTTTGAGATTAGGGGGAAGCTCAGGTAAATCCTCAGGGAATACATCTGAGAATTCCTTTACTATTGGGATATCCTCAAGTTTTAATTCTTCTTTTGGTGTCTCCACCACATATGCTAGATGTCCTTGGCATTCATTCAAGAGTAACCTTTTTGTTTGGATAGCCGACAATATCTGTGGTGAATGGCGTATACGAGTTCTATCGAACTTGTATTCTTATTCTCCAGGAGCTTTGAACATCATCTCCTTATTATAACAATCTATACTAGCATAGCTAGAAGCTAGCCAGTCCATCCCAAGAATTACATCAAACCCGTGCATATTAAATACTACCAAGTTAGCAGGTAGTATTCTTTCCTCAACACAAATTGGGTAACCTTTAAGTATTTTTCTACATACTACCGAGGCTCCCATTGTTGTAACCACAGACAACTTAGTTTCTAATGACTAAATTTCTACCCCACATAGTTTAACATGAGCCATAGATAGAAAGGAATGTGTGGCTCCAAAATCAAATAATACTACTGTTTTCTTGGAGAGCATGGGAATAATACTTGTCACCACATTGTTAGCATTTTCGGCATCTCCTGGGGTGAGGGCATAGACACGCACCTAAGCGATGTTCTGATTGTTGCTTCTAGGTGCCTGGTTGCTTCCCCTGTGTTAATTTGGGTTGCAGGAGTTGTTTTGCGGGCATTCTCGTTGCAAGTGACCAGCTTTACCACATGAATAACAGACCCTTAATCTAGCCCAACACTCACCCCAATGCATTTTGTTGCATCTTGAACTAGGGGTGCCTTGTGCATTATTCAGATTTATCTTTGCCCCAAATTATTGTTGTTGTTGTTGCTCTTCTTCCAAGGTCTCTGACTTCCACGAGAGCGAAACCCTTGTGACATGGGCCTTTTTCTCTGGTCGAATATTTCTGCACTCCTTTGTTGATTTTTGTGTACCATTGTTGCTTAGTCCACCAATTTAAAGAAGTCTTTAACCTGAAGTACTATTTCCTATTCATAAATCCTTAAGTTCAAGCCTTCTTCAAACTTTCGAGCTTTCTTTGATTCATTAGGAATCAAATATGATGCAAACCAGGATAACTCCATGAATTTTGCCGCATATTGTTGGATGGCCATATTTCCTTATTTTAAATCCGCAAACTCATTGGATTTAGCATCTCTGATGATTGTGGGGAATATCGTTCAAAAAAAATTTCTTTAAAAGGTCCCCACGTAAGGATTATTGGACTTGGTTCTTGCTCTAGGAGTAGCTTCCTCGAGTACCACCAGCGTTTGGCTTCACTGATCATTTTAAAGGCAGAATATAGCACCTTTTGTTCATCCATGCAATGAAATACTTGTAGTATATCTTCCTTTTCTTGGATCCAACTTTATACAACAATTGGATTAACTTTTCCCTCAAAATTTGGAGGGTTCATGCGATTGAACTATTCAACAGTACAACCATCGTGAGTTGGTGGGTAATTTCGTCCCCTAGAGTTCCGTAGGATTTCTGTCATGACTTGCTATGCCACTTCATGTAACACCTTAGTAGCATTTATGTCTTCTCCATTGCAAGTTCCTATATTATTCTTGTTTCCTTCAATATTCACATTGTTGTTCATAGGGTCCATTCTGAGAGAAAATACCAAAGTTAATTTAAAACCATAATCTTATCTTAAAGTTTAATCAAAATAATAGGCAAAAGAAAAGTATCCTAGTCTACCCAATCCTACCCACATCATGGTTTATGCCTATGCTCTGGTAAAAAACCATTTGCTAGAGTTTACAGGACCTATATCCTATTCTCTGATACCAATTGTAAAGACTCGAACCCGAATGAGTTCCTAAATATAATTTTTCAGCAGAAGCAAATAAAATTCAATTATTATTTTTGCTACCAGAGTACTAATTGATCCTATTACAATAATATCTTCAATATCAACAAAAAAAACATTTAAAACATAACCATATAATATTACATCAATATTTATTCTAACAACTCTTTCTAATTCCCGCCCATGCATTTACTACTTATGATTTCTTGTATGCTCTTCAAAGTTATCGGAAATATAAAATTAAATAAGGTTATATTAGTGTGTGTGACTAAGATGAGTTTGAATGCATCAAAATCTCGTACCAATAAATTTTCAATTTTTATAACTTTAACATGCATTTGAAATAAATATCATGAAGACATTTATAAATGTTTATAACTACAATTGTAACCGTAAATATTAACTGTAATTGAAATGTAATATGTAAATTTTTATAACTATAATTGTAACTATATATATAAACGGTAAACATACTGTAAATATAAATATGTATAAATAAATGCATATATACATATATAATTACATAATTGTAAGTAGTAAAAATGCAACTGTTAACTCATATACATATAAGTGTATATACATACTTTCCTTTACACCTTTTTTATAAATCACCACTCAGACCCTTTTTAAAATACGACCCTATTTTCATAAATATACACATATGTTTCTTTACTTTGTAAAAATATCTCTTAGGTCTGTTAATCGTAAATCATGTTTACTCCCTTGACAAGGTTGTGCGGTTGGAAGACTAGACTTAGCTGGCTGATCGGTCAAACTAAATCAACATACATCATCATTAAATGAGATTTTCCCTATTAAACCTTAACTTGAAATCAAGTGTGCACTCAGGAGAAATTCATTGTCATATAAAACCACTATGTAAATAGTGTGGGTGCACTCTGATCCGTTGAAACTTTAAGCTACGGTACCAAGCATTTCTAACTTTGAACTTTCTTCGCCATAAGGGGTTTTAAAAAACATCTTATTATAATTTATGCAATTAAAATAATATCTTGAAAATCTAATTTTTATTCATATTTTCATGAAACATGCAAAGTATAATTAAACTCATGCCACACGATTTTCGTGTTAAAATATTTTATTAAATAGAAAGAAATGCTAAAAATTACCCGAGTGGATTAAGACATTTCTTAACCAAAAAATAAATGCAAGTATAATAAAATTAAAACTGATATAATTAAATATACGTAAAAATAAATTTAGGTAAAATTCAAGAAAAACCTAACATAATCAAATTCACTTACACTTACTTAACATTATGAAATTATCTAAAAATGAAATTGGAAAGAGTGGGTGAGTGAGAAGTTTAAGTATAACAAAAATTCTCCCTCCACCACTAATTAATTCACTCACTAATCCTTCTCTTCCCTTGAAAATTTTTTATGAAAAATGAAGGTTGAGATGTAACGACCTCATTTTTCATGCCATTTTTTTTTAACTAAAATAATGTTGATTGGCAAATAGTTCTGTTCTCTAATACCCTATAACATATTCATATACCTAGGTAGCACAAAACATAAAGTGTACAACAGAAACACAATACTAGAATATCTCAATACTTATACACATCACTCTAGCTTTAGATACCAGATCCTTTAGGATCTATACATAATACATATCTCCCAAAATAACTCACCTTTTAGATAGGGCAATACTGATAACTCCTCTATCTACGAGCCTGTTCTGCTTGTCTAGCTGGGTCATCTGAAAAATATTAAATCACTGGGATGAGACAACGCTTAGTAAGAGAAAATATGTTATTACTAGTGTGTGGCAATTAAGCTACATAAAACAATACTGATAATATTTGAAACTATAAAAACTGGTAGAATAATACATAGTACAACTTGCATCTTCTATAATTTAAAATACAACTGTAGTGTCGAAGTTTTCTACTTTTTCATACTTCTAATATCATAATATATCTATTGATATTCTGAAAATTTGTATACATATATATAATTGTGATATCTACCCTGGAAAACTGTACGCCATGATTTGACCCCTCATGACAGGGTTGTGTGGCCCGTAGACGGGACTTAACACTGCTTGGCTTACGAGGTAAGTCAACTGTAACTCTACCAATCCTCAGTCCAACCAATCTACAACCTCTCCTAGGCATGGTACTGGTATCTACCTCGTCAAACCAGCCACCTCAACCCAGTTTTTTAGGGAGCCTGCAATCCCTCTAGGCACGGTTGACGAAAACCTTCCATACACTATCTAAGATATGTTGTTGCACTCTGATAATTAATAGCAACGGTACCGTGCTCTGATAACTAAATATTTACTAAACTGATTAATTAGGGTCTGATACTACATAATACTGATATACCTAATTATCTTACTGTTTCATCATGATCCCAAAATAACCATAACACCGAAAGCTTATCTAAAAATACTGTAATATCTCTACTGTATAAATTGTAATACCATAGTGTTATGGAAAATAATCATAACACCGAAAATTGATCTGAAAATATTGTATTATCTGAATTGTATAAACTGTAATTACATAGTGTTATGGCTTTAATATTTTGGAAATCATGGTAATCTACATATGCTATAAAACATCTCTCTGTATAAACATGGTAATTCATACTCGTGTAAAATTTGATAAAACATATCTCTACATAATAATATAAATCATACCAATTTGAAAATATATCATTCCTGTACTGATATGATAAGGTCTCATAAACATAATTCTGTGTAGATACTATAAATCATAATAATCTGGAAACTGTGTACTAATCAGTTAAAAATCTCATGCCACACAATAAAACTAGTAAATACCTCATATTCTGAAAATTGTATTTTCTAATATACTAATAATTTGTAAACTGAGTAATAATCTAGAAAAATCCTAGCATAGCATATTTCCCTTACTCAACTGACTGGGAGGCTTGCCTCCAACTCCCCTCTCAGACCCTCGGCGTACTACCCTCAAAATCCTGAAATAATACATATATACCAATTCCTCGATAAATCATTGAATTCCCCATAAAATCATCACATTCACATTTCCTGAACCTAGCTATTCGTAATTTCATGAATTATAATATACCTGAACTCCTAGAAAAATATCTACTGGGGTCCTCAACCTATGCCTAAAGGGTCCCACAAACACTCTAACCTTGAAAATATACACTTTAATTTTACTTCACAAAACACTAGTATATTCCCATATAACTCAAAATCTAAACTTAAATAAGCCTAATAAAACTGAAAATACCCAAATAATGTACTTACCCTGATTTTGAGATGGTGCCCAAATTGCTCAAACCAACAATCTACTCTAGCAGACTTGTAGAAAAACTCCCCAGGATTAACGTGGCGGCTTCAGATCGTCAAAACGGGGAGAAATAGAGCCAAAAACGTAGAGAGCAGAAGGAAGGGTCAGGAGAGAGAGAGAGAGAGAGAGAGAGAGAGAGAGAGAGAGAGAGAGAGAGAGAGAGAACCGAGAGAAAATGAATTTCCTCGTTGAACTGTCATTTTCTACTATTTATAGACCTTTGGCATGTGGCCTTGTCGACCAACCACATCATCTTGTTAACAAGTCCAAGAAGTGAGATTGTCGATGAACTCATTACACTTGTCGATGAAATTCAAGCCCTGAAATCACTCCTCTTAGTATCTTTTCGTCGGCGAGACATGAGTCCTTGTCGATAAGCCCAAGAAGACTGTTTGTCAACGAACTCTCTGTGTTCGTCGACGAGCCCCTGCAGAATCTTCTATAAAAATTCTTTTCTCTCTCTCCCTTCTTTATTATTTAATTTCTATAATTATTCGAGTTACTACATTCTCCCCTCCTTATAAAATTTCGTCCTTGAAATTTGGTATCTGTATTGAACACCATCCATTGAGAAAAATAGGCTACTTATCTTATTACTTACCCTCACTTATGGGGGAGGAATACCATGGTTACATAAGCAGTTGGGAGATTACAAATATACTCATAAAAGAAAATTGTCCCAAA
This sequence comes from Malania oleifera, assembly GCF_029873635.1. NCBI lineage: Eukaryota > Viridiplantae > Streptophyta > Magnoliopsida > Santalales > Ximeniaceae > Malania > Malania oleifera. Next base: position 80,147,375 of record NC_080429.1, on the reverse strand, counting down.
ACCAAAACACTACCTACCCTATAATCTAAAATACAACTATACATTCATAACTTTGTACTAAATAATATAAAACTATCGTTATCTGAACAACACTGACTATTACTGTATCCCACTAAACATGTATGGGTATTTCTGTCTGATCTTTTCCTCAAGTTCCCATGAAGCTTATTTTATGGCATGACTTTTCTACAGGACTTTCACTAACTGAATTTTCTTGGTACGTAATTCCTATTCCTTTCTATCTAAGATCTGCACTGGTGCTTCCTCATATGCCAGTGAATCTCTGAGCTCTATATTTGCATAACTGATCACGTGGGAAGGGTCTAGGATGTATTTCCTCAACATGGAAACATGAAATACGTCATGAATTCTAGATAGTGCTAGTGGTAGAGCTAGCCTGTAGGCAACTGACCTCACTTTCTTAAGTATCTCAAATGGGCCAATGTACCTTGGGCTCCCCTTACCCTTTTTCTCGAATCTCATAACTGCTCTTAGTGGAGCTACCTTTAAAAATACCCGATCTCTCAAGTCAAATTCTAACTCCCGATGGTGAGTATCTACATAACTTTCCTGCCGACTCTAAGTTGCACTGATTTTATTTTTAATAAGCCGGACTTTATTGCACGCCTGCTGCACCAACTATGGTCCCAAAACTTGTTTTTCTCCCACTTCATCCCAGTATAATTAAGAACGACACCTCCTACCGTATAAAGCCTTGTAAGGTGTCATCCCGATGCTGGCCTGATAGCTGTTATTATATGCGAACTCAACCAGCGGCATATATTGGGTCCATTTACCCCCAAAATCCAGCATACAAGCTCGCAATATATCCACAAGTATCTGAATCGTCCTCTCTGTTTGTCCATCACTCTGAGGATGAAAAGCTGTGCTGAATGCTAACTGTGATCCCATAGCCTCCAAAAAACTACTCCAAAATCGTGACGTAAATTAGGGATCTCAATCTGAGACTATGGATACTGGCACACCATGGGATCGAACTATCTCCTGAATATATAATTCTACTAGTCTTTCCATAGAATAGTTGACTTTGATAAAGATGAAGTGAGTGGTCTTCGTTAGTCGATCTGTGACCACCCAAATAGTGTCTGGCAATCACCCTCTCCATGCCTAACCTCTCCAAATCCATATAGATAAGGCGCTGAATCTCCACTACTGACATCGCTGCTCCTGCTATTTTTCTGCTTAGTGCATCAGCCACCACATTTGCTTTCCCTGGGTGGTAGCTGATAGTACAGTCATAATCTTTAAAAAGTTTCAATCATCTTCTTTGCCTCATATTCAGTTATTTCTGGGTGAATAAATATTTCAAACTTTTGTGATCCAAGAAAATTTCACATTTTCCTCTATAAAGATAGTGCCTTCATATCTTGAGTGCATACACCACCACAACTAATTCTAAATCATGCATAGGATAGTCTTTTCATATTCTTTAAGCTGCCTAGAAGCGTATGCAATAACCCTGTCGTGCTGCATCAACACGCACCCAAGCCCTTTCTAGGACGCATCACTATATATGACAAATCCTTCCTCTCTTGACGGAATAGCTAACACCAGGGCAGTAACCAGCCGCTGCTTCAACTCCTAGAAGCCCTACTCACATTCATCATACCATTCAAACCTTACATTCTTCCTCATGAGCCGTGTCAAGGTACCTGATAATCTGGAAAAACCATCTACAAAGCGTCGGTAATACCCTACCAGACCTAGAAAACTTCTAATCTCCTAAACATTTCTCGGCCTCACCCAATCTACTCTTACCTCTATTTTGCTTGGGTCAGCTGTTATGCCATCACCGGAGATCACATGCCTTAGAAAGGTGACCTACCTCGGCCAAAATTCGCATTTCTTGAATTTCACGTACAACTTTCTTTCCCTCAATACCTGCAACACCAGCCTCATATGATGCTCATGTTCCTCAAAGATCTTTTAATATACTAGTATATCAATTATAAAAACCACAATAAACTGATCCAAATACTGATGAAATACTCGATTCATCAGGTCCACAAACGCTGTCGGTGCATTCGTCAGACCAAATGGCATAACGAGAAACTCGTAGTGCTCATATCTGGTTCGGAATGCTGTCTTTGAGATGTCCTCTACCTTGACTTTCACTTGGTGATAGACTAATTGAAGGTCAATTTTATAGTAGACTTGGGTCCCCTGGTGTCATGCCTCGAACCCGAAAATAGGCCTTAGGGTGTGGTTCAGTAACTTAACTTGTCCCTATATCATACAATTGTCCATGATACCATACAATGCAAGGGTACGACCCCGTAGGGTTCATGTATACCCTATAATCAATCACATATACCATATACGCAGCGGAATAAATCAATTAATACATTCATAAACCATACTAGAGTCTATACAAAACAGGAGCTAATTCCCCAAAATACATAACATACCTCAGGTGTTTACATAACCCAAAATGACAACCCGATAAAGGACCAATACTTACACAAGTACATCTGCACAACTAACCAATCAACACGCTCTTGAACCACTAGAACGCTAGTATCGACTACTTGATGGACCTGAAATATATTTGTATGATAGGGGTGAGACACCTCTCAATAAAGGAGAAACAGGTTATATCAGTGTGTGGATACATGAGTGTTATTTCCAACAGTAAACATGCATTTCACAATACCAATATTTTCACAAATACAGTTCTAGTATACATACGATATGAAAGCAATACGATGTAGTGTTGTCACACCCTTCGGCCTAAGCCAGACTGTCTAGTGGTATTTCACACCCTTCGGCAAAAGCCGCTACCCCCGATAACCTGGCATAGCATAAGCCCCCATAGTGTTGAACCGGTGCAGGTCTAGTGTTTTCACACCCTTTGGTAAAAACCGGCCGATCTGGTGGTGTTGCACACCCGTCAGCAAAAGCTGGACTACAAAACTTGCGGTCTTACTCCGGCTCGATTCAATATCACAACCTACAGCGTTTTAATTTGGTCCACTTTGATATATTCCCACCGGTATTATCCTGCCAAGGCATTTTCACAAAACCTGGAACATTTTGGAACTCATGTCCTTATATCTCATTTTAATAATTCACAGCCTACGGTACTTAACCAGCACGCTTTATTACAAAATACATTATTCAAATTTATCATCTCATTCCACTCTTATTTGGGTAAACAAACAATCACATATCAGGTGTTCTTAAAAAATACAGTTCAAAATAATCAAATGCTCGGTCATCTCTATATCACAATTTATACCAATACAAAGTTTTCCAACAGAAATAGAGATGATACCCGAAACCCCCAATTTTCCCAAAAATGGTAAACTGAAAATCCCACAATTTCACCTAATAGATTTTCCCAAATAAGTAACCAAAACATCCACAGAATCGTAAACTATAGTTTTACCGATTTAGATTACAAAAACAACTGATATAAGTAGAAATCCCTTACCTTTCCTGAAATCGAAACACGAACTTAATCAGTCCAAAACAACAACACGAGACCCCTAAAACCTAAAAATCGAAGAACAATACTTCAATATATTCACAACTACTACTCTACCGAATCAAAAATGAAATTGGACTGTTACCTTGATTTTGGGATAAAACCTGAAAATCCTTGAAAAGAAATTCCGATCCATTGTAAACGTAGAGCCCTCCTGATCCACGTGGTAACGTCGAATCGTTGATTCGGGTAGCAGACGGCCCGAAACCCTAGAGAGAGAGTGGTTCAAGTTCTAGAGAGAGAGAGAGAGAGTATTTTTATGTTTCTTAACATTGAAGCAATCAAAAATTCAATTTATAGACCTTTGACCCAGCTAGACTCATTGACAAGACGATGTCCTCATCGAAGGACATAAGAAGGGAGTTCTGCGACAACGGAGTTGCCTCGTCGACGAGCCTGAGATTTTAGAATTTTCCAAAATCCCTCGACATCCTCTCATCGACGAACCTCTGAATTTCATCGCCGAGCTGTAGAAGGGACCTCGTCGACGAGAAAAGGAGCCTCATCGACGAGCCCTGCTAGTTTACCCTTTTTAATTTTCTTCCTCTTTTCTTATTTATTTAATTCAAAATTCTCAGGTTGGTTTCTTATAACCACCCCTCCTTACCAAAATTTCATCCTCGAAATTTGTAATCTCTCACTAGATAACTCACCCACATACCAAAATGTATACCCAACTCTAGAAAGAGTCGACGGCCACCCACATAGTAGTTTCATCCCAAATATGTAACATACCCTCACCTATGGCGGAGGAATACCGCGGTTTCATACACAGTGTCTCGAGAGTTCACAATACCACAAAACCCTCCCAGAGACTAACCACACCACATCACTTTAGTAACAAATACATCACATAAATACCTAAATCGTACCTATAACATTACTCCTCAGAACAAATGTGGATATTTTCAGCGTATTTCTGTCTCCAATTCCCAAGAAGCCTCCTCAACTACGTGATTCCGCCACAACACTTTCACTAACGGTATCTCCTTGGTAAGCAACTTCTGAACTTTCTGGCGCAGAATATGAACGAGTATCTCCTCATGCGCCAAAGCATCCCCAATCTCTAAGGATTCATAACTAATCACATGTGATGGATTCGACACGTACCTTCTCAACATGGATACATGAAATACATCATGGATCAGAGAGAGCGCTGGGGGTAGTGCAATCGTATAGGCTATCAGATCGACTCATTAAAGTACCTCGAATGGTCCGATATATCTTGGGCTCAGCTTGCCCTTCTTCCTCAATCTCATCACCCCTTTTATTGGAGCGATTCTCAAGGAATATCTTACCCCACACCTCGAATTCCAACTCATGATGGTGCACATCCGCGTAACTCTTCTACCAACTTTGAACTGAATTAATTCTATCCCTGATCAGCCTAACCTTCTCAGAAGCCTGTTGTATGAGTTTGGGACCCAATATCTGTTGTTCACCGACCTCATCCCAGCATAGAGAAGACCCATACCTCCGACCATACAATGCCTCGAACGATGCCATACCAATACTAGCTTGGAAGCAATTGTTATAGACAAATTCCACTAACGGTAGAAACTGAATCCAACCACCACTGAAATCTAACACGCAAGCCCATAACATATCCTCCAAGATCTGTATCATCCTCTCTAACTGTTTGTCTGTTTAGGGGTGGAACGCTATACTAAAATTAAGCTTCCTTCCTAGTGCCTCCTATAAGCTTTTCCAAAATCAAGACGTGAATCTCGGGTCTTAAACTGAAACAATGGACACCGGCACATATAAATCTTCTAGCCTACTCAAAAAGTAGCTAACCTTCATCGGCACAAAGTTAACCTGTCCATGATTACCTAGATTGCATTCTACCTATGAACTACTAGTGATAATCCGGTGACAAATTCCATGGAGATGTGCTCCCATTTCCACTCTGGGATGCTCAATGGCTGCAACGGCCCTGTCAGCCTCTAATGTTCAACCTTTACCTGCTGACTCCTTAGGAATTTCTCCAAAAATCGAGCAATTTCCCTTTTCATGCCACTCCACCAGAAAGATTCACGTAAATCCTGGTACATCTTCGTACTGCCCAGATGTATCGTATACAAGGAATGATGCGCCTCCTCCAAAATCGTCCTCCTTATCCCCTTGTCGTTTGGAACACGTAGTCTATTTCCAAACCTCAATACACCTTCCTCAGAGATGTTAAAATTTGTAACCAGCCCCTGTTGCACTTTCTCAACAACCTCGAATAACTTCTCATTATTATAGCCTGTGCAGCTTTAATCTTATTTAATAATGTCGCCTGGATCACCAAGCTAGTAATGAAAGTCTAATGATTACCATCCACCAACTCCACGCCAAGGCTTTCCAGATCCCGTCTGATATGATGCTGAGCTATCACTGTTGATACTGTTGCATGCTCTGACTTCCGACTCAATGCATCAGCTACCACATTAGCTTTCCCATGATGATAGCTAATGGTGCAATCGTAGTCCTTGATCAGTTCCAACCACCTCCTCTGCTTCATGTTCAACTCCTTCTGCGTGAAAAAGTATTTGAAGCTCTTGTGGTCTGTGAAGATCTCACACTGTTCACCGTATAAGTAGTGTCTCCAAATCTTCAGCACATACACCACTGTCGCCAACTCTCGATTATGCATGGGGTAATTATTCTCGTACTCCATGAGTTGCCAAGAAGCATAAACAATTACTTTCCCTTGTTGCATTAGCACACATCTCAAACCCTTTAGCGATGCGTCACTGTAAATCACAAAACTACCATCCCCAGATGGGATGGTTAAAACCAGAGCAATGACCAGTTGGTGTTTCAACTCCTGGAAACTCTGCTCACACTCTTTGGTCCAAATCAAATCTCACACCCTTTCTCGTCAACCGTGTTAGAGGGCTAGATAACTTAAAGAATCCCTCCATGAGCCGCCAGTAGTACCTAGCTAGTCCTAGGAAACCTCAAACTTCCTGCACGCTCTTCGGTTTCACCCAGTCAACCACTACTTCTATCTTACTTGGATCAACTGAGATACCACCTCCCAACACGACGTGGCCAAGAAATGCAACCAACTTCATCCAAAACTCACATTTCTTCAACTTGGCACACAGTTTCTTTTCCCGTAGTACCTGAAGTACCAACCTCAGATGGTTTTCATGCTTTTCCAAACTCTTAGAATATACCAGAATATCGTCGATGAATACCACTATGAACTGATCTAAGTACTCATGGAAAACCCTATTCATTAGGTCCATAAATACCACCAGAGCATTAGTCAACCCAAATGGCATGACCAAAAACTCATAGTGACCATATCTGGTTCGAAAAGCAGTTTTTACAACATCCTCAGTCCTAACTTTCACCTGATGATACCCTGACCATAAATCAATCTTCGAAAATACTTGTGTTTCCTTCAACAGGTCAAACAGATCATCTATACGAGGCAATGGGTATTGGTTCTTCATTGTTACCTTGTTGATCTCTTGGTAATCAATGCATATTCTCATTAACTCGTCTTTTTCTTCACGAACAATACTAGAGCTCCCCAACGCAAAACACTAGGTTAAATAAAGCCCTTATCCAGTAGCTCTTGCAACTTCTCTTTCAACTCTCTAAGTTTAGCTGGAGCCATCCGGTATAGAGCTTTAGAAATCAGTGCCTTGCCTGGCAGCTATTCAACAGCGAACTCCACCTCACGATCAGAAGGTAAACCGGGTAAGTCTTCCTGGAATACATCCGGAAATTCATTAACCACTCATATATCTTCAAGTTTTAGATCATCCCATGGTGGTTCCTTCACACAAGCTAGGTACCCCTGACAATTGTCCAAGAGTAACCTTCTCGCCTGCATAGCCAAGCGTTGAACACACACACGATCACATGAACCCATATTCCCACTCCCCAGGAGGTCTGAACACCACCACTTTCCTATGACAATTAATCACTGCAAAACTGGAAAATAACCAATCCATCCCTAGTATAACATCAAACCCGTACATGTCGTATACTACCAGATTCACGAGTAGCGGCCTTCCCTGAATTACCACTAGGTAGTTCTCTAACATCTTCCTACAAATCAACACACTCCCAGATGGTGTAACCACCGACAACCCCTCATCCATCACTTAGGTTTTCAGCCCCACACAATTTCACAAAATTCGTAGATATAAGGGAGTGGCTTGCTCCTGAATCGTATAAAACAACAACTTTATTTAAAAGCAGTGATATGGTACTTGTCACCACATTGCTAGCGTGCTTTGCATCCGTTGGAGTAAGCGAGTACACTCTCACCTAAGCTGTGTTTCCCCGAGACACCTGTTTTTGTCCTCGATTCTAAATCGGTGCTATCGTACCAGTCGTCGTTGTAGGACAGTTTTGGAATGCATGGCCTACTTTGCCACAGCGGTAACAGTTACCCAAGAAAGGATGGCACTCCCCATCATGCCATTTACAACACTTGGCACAACGCACGTGAGATGGATCCCCCTGCAAACCCTGCTGTTCCATATTCTAGCGATTTCTTGAACCATAGTTCCTCTTCTTCCACTATCCTTGTTGGGAATCAGTCTGCGAACCAGAAGGTACTGACCTCTTCTTATGATCCTGTGCCACCTCATCCTCTTGAAGACCAGCTTCAACTATGGCAGCTTTCTCCACCAGAACAGGAAACTCTCGAATTTGCAGCATTCTCAGCAGCCTGTGGATATCCTTCCTCAGACCCTTCTCGAACCTCCAAGCCTTTTTGTACTCGTTCGAGATCATACACGGTGCAAAGCAAGACAGCTCGATGTATCTAGCTACGTAACTCTGTACTGTCAGGGTCCCTTGAGTTAGACTCGAGAACTCGTCCGCCTTTGCATCACGGACGGAAGCCGAGAAGTATCTCTCAAAGAACACCTCCTTAAAACGGCCCCACATCATCCCTAATGAATCAATCCTCTGCTTCTCAAGCAGACTCACCGCCATCCACTACCTCTCAGCTTCTTCTGCCATCTTAAACGTAGTATAAAGAACCTTCTACTCGTCGATACAGTGCAAAACTTTCAGCATCTTTTCTGTCTTCTGCACCCAGTTCTCCGCTACAATCGGGTTGGACCCTCCAGTAAACATCGGAGGATGCATGAGGGTGAACTTCTCAATGGTGCAACCCACATCTGTATGTGGATGCTCTCGTCCCATAACACTTCGCCCGATCTCTTGCATAATATGCCTAGTCAAACCTCGAGGCCTAAAAGGTGATCCTTCTCTCGCAGTCCCCTTCGAGTTACTATCCCAGTTGCTATCTTTTGGCTCCATACTGAAAATAGTATAGGAATAGATTAGCATTCCAATAACATAACACAATTAACATAATCATTGCAGAATAATTATGTTAAACTCTAGACTCTCAGGCCTAGGCCTGCCCTACCACACAAACACAAAACCATCAATGGTTTGCCATGATTTTACTGAAATCGTCATTCCAGGAAAAACACAGAACACCGCCAATGAGTCCACGTCTAGCTACAATACAACCCTCGACCTACTCTACCCATTCTCTACATCATATACTCTGGTATGTTCACAAAATCACGCCTAACCAAGTCTACAAGACCTAACAAACTGGTTAGCTTTGACACTAAACTGTCACGCCTCGAACTCAGAAATGAGCCCCACGGTGTGATTTAGTAACCTCACTTGTCTTTGTATCATACAATCATCCATGATACCATACAATGCAAGGGTTCGACCTTGTAGGGTTCACGTATACCCTATACACAATCACATATGTAACGCCCTGAACCCTTAAACCTGAGTTCGGTACGTTATACCTGATATAATCCTGATAATCCATAATTCATAATATATGCAACAGAAAACATAAACATAATCTCCATAATCCATAATACAATACTACCACAATACCGTAATACTAGAGTTTATTATCTCTATCTAAATTCCATATAATTCATCCAACACCTACATTTCCACAAATACATATATCTCCAAAATCATTTCATTATTTTCACAATCATTCATCCCTCAACATCCTTAGACATAAAACGACATAAAACATAAAACATATATATTTACATCCAAAACATCATCAACATATACCCTGTTTCTTTATATTCCTCAAAAAGACTAAATACCCTCGAGCACCCTAAGCCTGACCTCGAGGATGTCCTGAAAAAGAAATAATCATATTCGGGTAAGATACATCTCAGTAAGGGAAGAAACATATATATTAAAACAGTGTGTGGCTAACATGAGGTATAAAGATATCGTTTTTAAATACATTTGCAAATCATTATCATAACATTGAAATCGTTTTCTAAACCTAAACAATCACATGAAAATATTTAACCCATGAGATTACCCAAGGATAGGGGTGATTACCCGCCCATACAAGTAGCATCTCTCTGCCTGTTACTTAGGTAACCCTAAGGTCACAACTAAAGCATACCAGGGCACTCACCTTACTCAATAAGCCCTCAAGTATTAGATTAATCTCGTACTCACATAGTTCAACAATAATTTACCGACAAAGACTCTAAGGATAGGGAAATCTACCCGCTTATACAAGTAGGTTGCCTCTGCCCTAGTATGTTACGCAACTATTGCCACATTTGAAGCTACTAGTGCACTCGCCTTTCTCAGCAAGCCCTCAGGCGAAGAGTACGCCCCGCCCAAATCATAGCATATTCTACGTACATAAATACTTCTAATATCATAATACATCATTCCTTTCTGTCATTATACATTCATACACATTCATGCATGTTCATAGCTTAACATTGCATTGCATTTCACTTTAAGTGACTCTTTTCCGTTTGTATCATTCACGCTTCACATTTCATTTCATTGTATTGTCACTCCATTGTCATTTCATTGCATAACGTTTTCATTTTATTCCTCCGTACTACAGCTGGTTTTTAGCGATCATCAGTTAGTCCACATAGAAATGTTCTAGAATCTGCTAACAGTTAGTCCACATAGAAATGCACTAGAATCTGCTAACATGACTGTCTTTCAACTGTCTTACATTTACATGGTTGCATTTAACATACACAGACAACATTGTCCATATCATATTTTATTCTCAAAACATTACTTGCTTAGTCTGCATCTCATATATTTATTATATATATTTGCACAAAATCTCATGTCACACAATTTAACAGTAATTTCATACATATTCCCGTAAAATAGGTCAACCCACATTTAACATTTATATGCTGAAATTACATTTTATTTCTTACATAAATTCCTCAGAAAATTACTTTTCACTTTCATTCGTTTACTTTCACATATACATAGCTATATAAGCATTCCTAGGCTCAGATAACATAGTTTTACATGGTCGGCATCTTAAATCCACATAAAAACATATATATATATATATATATATATATATATTTATATAACACATAATCCATTTTAATTCATGAAAAATTTGATTTAATACATAAATTTTCCCCTTACCTGACTTTCGAACTACGCTGGTAGGATCCCTGAACCGATACCCATAGCGTTCACTTGGACCTTGAATCCAAAAACCCTAATTTAATTAAAATAAATTCCAACTAACTCAAATCTTAAGAAAAATACTTATTTACTACTTCATAGGCTCCGAATAACATTATTCATTAAGAAAATCCCAAGATAACTTACTTAGCCTGATTTTGGGATGTTTTCCAAACCCCTCAATCCAACGATCAACTCCTATAGTCTTGTAGAGAATGATCCTACAAACCCCATGGTGGTTCCGGATCGTCAAACCGGGTCAAATCCGACTCGAAATCGAAGAAAGAAGGTTGGGAGACCATTTTAGAGAGAGAGAGAGAGGAGGGAGAGTTCGCAAGTTCACGTTGAAAAATGAAGAACAACCTATTTATAGACAAGGCTTCGTCGACGAGGCACTATAGAGACTTCGTCGACGAGAAGATACCTTCATCGCTGAAATTCAAAGTTCCAAAAATATTCTCTCGGGATTCCTTCGTCAACGAGGAACCGGTGTTCGTCAACAATCTTAGAAGGGAACTCATCGACGAAGACAAGACATTCATCGACGAGGCCTGCCTTTCCTTTAAAAATCCCTTCCTTTTTCCTTTATTATCTATTGATCCATTTCATTTATTATATTTCCTAATTATTAAATTTCTGGGTCATTACAACATACACCATATATGTAGCGGAATAAATAAACTAATACATTAATAAACCATACCAGAGTTTATACAAAACAGGAGCTAATTCCCCAAAATACATAACATACCCCAGGTGTCTACAAAGCCCAAAATGACAACCCGGTAAAGGACCAGTACTTACACAAGTACTTCTACATAGCTAACCAACCATCACGCTCCTGAACCACTAAAACGCTAGTGTTAGCTACTCGATGGACTTGAAAAATATTTGTATGATAAGGGTGAGACACCTCTCAGTAGAGGAGAAATAGGTTATAGTGTGTGGATACATAAGTGTTATTTTCAATAGTAAACATACATTTCACAATACCAGTATTTTCACAAATATAGTTCCAATATACATACGATATGAAAGCAATACGATCTGGTGTCGTCACACCCTTCAGCCTAAGTCGAATTGTTTGGTGGTATTTCACACCCTTCGACAAAAGTCGGACTGTCTGGTGGTATTTCACACCCTTCGGCAAAAGTTGGTGCCCCGAGTAACCTGGCATAGCATAAGCCCCCACAATGTTAAACCGGTGCAGGTATGGGGTTTTCACACCCTTCGGTAAAAACTGGCCGATCTGGTGGTATTGTGCACCCTTCGGCAAAAGTCGGACTACAAAACCTGCAATCTTATTTTGGCTCAGTTCAATATCGCAACCTACAGCATTTTAATCCAACCCGATTTGATATATTTCCACAGTTATTATCCCGTTAAGGCGTTTTCATAAAATTTGGAACATTTTGGAACTCACGTCTCTATATCTCATTTGAATAATTCACAGCCTATGGTAGTTAACTGACATGCTTTACTACAAAATACATTATTTAAATTTATCATCTCATTCCACACTTATTTGGATAAACAAACAATCACATATCAGGTGTTCCAAAAAAATACAGTTTAAGATAATCAAAGGCACAATCATTTTTATATCACAGTTTATACCAATATAAGTTTTCCAACAGATACGGAGATGATACTCGAAACCCCCCATTTTCCTAAAAATGGTAAATTGAAAATCCCATAATTTTAGCCTGATAGATTTTCCCAAATAAGTAACCAAAACATCCGCAGAATCGTAAGCTACAATTTTACCGATTTAGATTACAAAAACTATTGATATAAACAGAAATCTCTTACCTTTACCAAAAATCAAAACAAGAACTTAATCGGTCCAAAAAAATGACACGAGACCCCCAAAACCTAAAAATCGAAGAACAATACTTCAATATATTCACAACTACTACAGATCTACAGAATCAGAAACGAAATCGGACCCTTACTTCGATTTTGCGATAAAACCCGAAAATCCTTGAAACTAAATTCTGATCCACTATAAACGTAGAGATTCCCCTCCTGATCCACGTGGTAACATCGGATCGTTGATTCGGGTAACAGACAACTCGAAACCCTATAGAGAGAGAGAGAGGGGGATTTTTTTTTTAACAATGAAACAACCAAAAATTCAATTTATAAACCTTTGACCTGGCCAGAATCGTCGATGAGATAGCGTCCTCATCGACAAGCATAAGAAGGGAGTTCATCGACAACGGAGTTGCCTCGTCGACAAGCCTGAGATTTTAGAATTTCCTAAAATCCTTCGACATCCTCTCATCGACGAACCTCTGAATTTCGTCATCGAGTTGTAGAAGGGACCTCGTCGACGAGAAAAGGAGCCTTGTCGACGAGCCCTACTAGTTTCCCCTTTTTAATATCCTTCCTCTTTTCTTATTTATTTATTTCAAAAATCTCGAGTCGGGTTCTTACACTTGGAGTTGGTCAAATAGATCGTCAATTCTAGGAGGAGGGGATTTATTCTTAATTGTTACTTTTTTTATTTCTCTATAATCAATACACGTTCTCATGGTCCCATCCTTCTTTTTCACGAGCAAGACTAGTGTCCCCCAGGGCGACACGCTAGGCCTAATAAAACCTTTATCTAACAACTCTTGTAGCTAGTCTTTCAATTTTAATTCAGCTGGAGCCATTCTGTAAGGTGCTTTAGATATTGGTGTCATTCCTGGAAACAAATCAATTGCAAATTCTATCTTTTGTTTTGGTGGTAAGCCAGGTAACTCTTCTGCGAAGACATATGAAAATTCTCTAACCACTGGAATGTCGGCCTGTTTCAATTCTTCCCCCAGCAACTCCTTTATGTAAGCTACATATCCTTGGCATCTGTATCAGTCTCCTCACCCGAATAGCCGACACAAGTTGTGGCGAGTCACGAACACGTGAACCCACAAATCTATATTTTTGCTCACCTGAAGGTCTGAAAATCACTTCTTTCTGATAGCAATCTATGCTAGCGTGATTAGCTACCAACCAATCCATACCCAATATTACATCAAATGCCTGCATATCTAGTATCACAAGATCAGTTGGTAGAACTTTCCCCTGAATGGCCACTAGAAAATTTCTAAGTACCCTCCTACACCTCATAATAGATCCAGTCGGCATGGATACCAACAACTCAACATCTAACAACTGTGCTCCTATCCTAGCCACCTTAACATACCCTGATGATACAAAGGAATAGGTGGCATCTGTGTCAAACAAAACAATAACTTTATATGGAAAAAGAGTAAGTATACCTGTGACAACATCTTCAACAGTCTCAGCATCTCTCGATGTCAATGCATAGACTCTCGCTAGTGCAATGTTCCTCTGCTGACCTCCACGAGGTGTCTGCTGTCGTCTATCCCAACCTGGTCTAGGTGCTAATGCATAGATCGGTGGTCCCCGACATGATCGAGCCGTATGACTAGGTCTTCCACATCGATAACAAACATTCTCACCCAACTGGCACTCGCCCAAATGTCTCCGACCACACTTGGGTTAGGTAGGATAAATATGCCCTCCCTGATATCCACTGTATCCTGTCATCTTCCTCTGACCCCCAACAGTACCACCTTCTCTCCATGGATCCCGACTAGACCTAGTTTGAAAATTTGGAGGCGTGGGCCTCTTCCTCTAGCTCAATTCTCCGACATATGCCTGCGTGCTCTCCTATGCTACCGTGGCTCTGTCAACCAGTTCAAAAAAATCTTGTATCTTTAAGACTGCCACCTGCCTGTATATATCTCACCTCAAATTTCTCTTAAACATCCTAGCCTTCTTAGCTTCATCTGGAACGATATACGGGCAGAAGCGCGACAACTCAATGAATTTCGCCGCTTACTGCAGGACTTTCATTGATCCGTGGACAGACTTAGAAATTCCTGTACTTTAGCCTCTCTGACTATAGCGGGAAAATATTTGTCAAAAAATATCTCCCTAAATTTGCTCCAGTTCATATCCATGGGCGTAGACCTCTGTTCCTCTAATAACTTCGTAGCTACCCACCATCTCTCAGCATCTCCTGTCAACTTATACGAGGTATAAAGAACCCGCTGCTCATCGGTGCACTAGAGCACTGTCAGTATTTTCTCGATCTCCCGTATCCAGTTCTCAGCAGCCACAGGATCAGATCCTCCTAAAAATGATGGACGATTCTTCTTTTTGAACTTCTTTATTGTACATCCCTCAATTGTAGATGGATCTCTATGCTTTTTGAAGCTCCGATCAATCTCAGCCATGACCTGCCGAGCTACGCTGCGTAAAACAACATCTGAGTCCCCGCCTCCTGCACCAGAAGACCCTGCTCCATCGACACCACTAGCATGGGCGCTACAACCTCCTAGGCCTATCCTGCAATAATAACAAGTTATTCTGAGTTCTCAAACCTCATAATGCTATTCTAATTAAAATATCCCACACCTTCTATCATTAATTTAAGGTCTAGTCCTACCATATGAAAATAGAAATTGACGATACTTTACTATGGTTTTTCTAAAATTGTCACCCCAAGAAAATCACAAAAACCACCCCGAAATTAATACTTCCAGACTATAGAAAAGAACACTAAATTCTCATCCTAGTTCCCCAACACTATCTCATTGAAATTTTGTTCTATAAAAATTTATATCTCCCTCGAAATCCATTCCTATACTCTGGTATTGTTTTTCGCTATACTCTAGAGTCTGCAGAACCTAACAACTTAGACTTTGATACCAAAATTGTAACGACCACATTTTTTATGTCATTTTTTTTACTAAAATAATGTTGATTGGCAAATAGTCCTGTTCTCTAATACCCTGTAACATATTCATATACCTAGGCAGCAAAAAACATAAAGTGTACAACAGAAACACAATACTAGAATTTCTCAATACTTATACACATCACTCTACTTTTAGACACCAGATCCTCCAAGATCTATACATAATACATATATCCCAAAATAACTCACTCTTTAGATAGGGCAATACTGATGACTCCTCTATCCACAAGCCTGTTATGCTCGTCTAGTTGGGTCACCTGAAAAAAATTAAATCATTGGGATGAGACAACGCTCAGCAAGAGGAAATACGCTATTGCTAGTGTATGGCAACTAAGCTACACAAAACTAGACTGATAAATATTCGAAACTATAAAAACTGGTAGAATAATATACAGTACAACTTGCCTCTTCTATAATTTAAAATACAATTGCAGTGCCTGAGTTTTCTACTTTTTCATACTCCTAGTATCATAATATATCTATTGATGTTCTGAAAAACTGTATTGTAATGACCCAACTTAATAAAGATTTTTTTTCCTGACATATATATACTATGAAATTTCACTGCTCTAATACCTTTTAATATAAATCAAACTCTCATCACGGTCCAGATAGGACCCATGGAATCTGAGACACAACAAACAACCTAAGTAGCGAAAAGCTGAATTTATAAAACCATAAGCATATACATACAATACTAGAGTGTCAAAATATTTCCCAAAATATACATGCACAACTATTGCCAAAAGTACCCTCCACCGAAACTAGGGCTATGCAAAAATAATCTCCCCAAAATACTCACCCTCAGATAGGGCAGTACTGTAGCCCCCTCTATCTGCGAGTTTGATCTGTTCACCTAGATGGATCACCTAAAAAATATTAAATTACTAGGATGAGACAATGCTCAGTGAGACGAAATATCCTATCGCTAGTGTGTGGCGAATGAGTTACATATTTATAGAATCTGATTAGAAATACCATAGATAACTGAATCTGAAAAAACATGTATAAATAATGTACAGTATAGATTATACCTATGTTACTTAACATAAATGTTCTTATAAATTTTCTATTTACAATACTTCTAATATTCATAGTTACATCTACTGTTTCTGCAAATTTGAGTATACGTATAATAACTGAGAAAACTTCCCTAGATGGACAACTGTATGTCATGATTTAACCCCTCATGACATAGTTGTGCGGCCCGTAGGCCGGACCTATCACTAGCTGGCCTACCAAGATAAGTCACTATGCTCCGAAAGTCTAATCGGCCTCCTCAACCCTAACTGACGGGGAGCCTGTCCACTACTTAGGCACGATCGACTACTGTAAATCCACATACTATCTGAGTTATGTGGTTGCACTATGAACTATAAATAGTTGTGGTACTGTGCTTTGTAAACTGATCTGTAATGGTCCATCAGGGTCTGATACCATATAATACATTTCTATATATAAAATCTATCTGTTTTACCATGATTTTGTATCAACTGTAATAACCATGACGTTATAATAAATTGTATTCTTGTATCAACTGTATTTTTGTATGTCATGGTTTTATGATCTGTATATCATGGTTCTATAAAACTGTATAATCATTGTACTAAAAACATCTTCCTGTCTGTATATACTATAAATCATGAAACTATAGAAACTGTATTTCTGAATAAAACTATATATCTGTATAAACTGAATATCTATATAAAATTGTCTGAATTGTTGTAATTCTGTAATTTAAAACTGTTTATTCTATAAAAAATAATTCTATAAATCTATATACTTGTAATTCTGTAAAAGCTGCGTAGAACACTGTACTATACCAATATTTCTCATGCCACACAAGCAAATAATACTCATTAACCATAAACAATAAAATTGTATAATTCCTGCTCTAGAAGACCCATAAACAAATTCTATATTTTTCTGGTGAAAATAACTGATTTACTAGCATAGCATATTTCCCTTACCTGATCACTGAAAAGCCCCTAATATGACTGGTCCTACACCTGCAAGGTTCCTTGATCAATTCCCTTAAAACAACATCCCCTAGAACAAAACTTCAGTATTTCTTTGACTACTACATTTTCTATAATTGTAAGTAAGCCAAATACTGAATTAAAAGCCTTACCCTGAATTTGGGATGAAATTCAAGATAGCCCCACCAATGATCCACTCCAATAGACTTGAAGAGAACTTTCCCAGGATTGTCATTGTAACGTCCCTCAATTTCTTAACATAAAATATCACATAATAAATAAAATGGTCAACCTGAACCCGTGGGTAGCGGGGACACCTGTCAAACACAGCGGAAATCCTAGCAGCAGTAAACATAAAATCTCAAACATCCAATCATAAAACATAATACCAGAGCTTTCTATAACATCAAAATACTGTTATGATATACAACCTCCAAAAGTCAAAATAACACTAGGATTAAATAACAAAAACTCCTGATCATAGTTCAATGCTTACCCTTCTAGTAGGGAAGCTCCAATCACTCAATGGCGGCTCTAGCCCGCCGGTCTCACTGGATTTCCTGAAAATCATTTAATGTTCAGGGGTGAGACACTTCTGAGTAAGGGAAAATAAACTAAATACAGCTGTGTGGCAACATGAATATTTAATGCATTTATACGTATATAGTACATTTCATAAATCTATAAACATCATCATATCATACTAGGTAAACATATATTTTCACATCTATTAATAAATCATAACATACATAAAATCATCTATTATAACTGTAGTACTGAAAACAAACCCAGGATGAATAGCTAGCTGGTGTCATGTATTACCCCCCATGACGGGTTGTGCAGCCCAAAGGCGGGACCCGACAATGGCTGGTCGACCACTGCCGAATCAAATATGTCTGTAAGTACGATGAGCCCGCCACACCCTGGTCCGGACTGCCAGGTGGACATCCACACTCTACTGAAAGCAACATCGACTATCCATCTCCCATCCCCTCGTGGGATGGTTAGCACTAATCTGATGTAGATATCTGATCTACACATATAGCTACGGTACCGAGCCCCTGAACTGAACTAAACTAACATTCTGGTGGTGATAACATATAATACATGATCATATATATAACATCATTACGGTCACGTGCTGAAAATATAGTAATTACGGCCTCGTGCCGAAAACATAAATACCTAGCCTCGCGCCAACAACATAAATACGGCCTCGTGCTGATAACATAAATACGGCCTCATGCCGATAACATAAATACATGGCCTCACACCAATAACATAAATATGGCCTCGTGCCGATAACATAAATATATGGCCTCGCGCCAAAATTGTTTCAGGTATATATATTCTGAAAATACATTATTTATCATATAATCATCAAAACCATCACAACATAATTCATCTTTTCATAATACCTGAAAACATGTTTTGTTCGTAAAATCTTTTACATCATAATACATTTCACATAAAATAATATGCATACCACACATATGCTATTAGAAGTAATACTTCATATTCTAAAATCGTGATTTCCTTACATCTCATACATACATATACATTTTAATCATCATAGCAGTATTTTCCTAATTGTACATTTCATTCGTAATACGCGATATAACATATGCTTTTCTGAAAATAAATTTACTTATAATCAATAATAATTTGCATGGAAAATTACTGCGTTAGTTTATTCTCTTACCTGATTATTGAGAAATTCCTTAGGACCCAAATCCTACGCCCCTAACGCCCGAAATTCAACTTCTGAAATTTACATTTCCCTAGATTAATTAATCTATTTCTCCAAAATAATACTCATCTAGCCTTCCCTAAGCTCCATATACCTCAAATTAATTTTTAAACTATTATTTAACATCCCTACTTAATTTTCTAAATTTTGCCTGCGGATCCTAAAATTACACCCACGGCGCTCAGCCGGGCCCTAAATTTCAGAAATCCTACTTCAGTCCCAGATGCTTAATATTTTAGCATTTCTAAATTAATGCTAATTAATTAAAAATAAGCCCCTTAATAATTGCCGCACCCCAAATTTGGGGTTTTGGCCTGACACCCCCACGAGAATTCCGTCCCACTAGACTTGTAGAGAATCGTCCCTAGATTCTCGTGGTAGTGTCCGTTCGTCAATTGGGCTTATATTTTGCAAGAAATTAAAGAAAAAGAGAAAAATGGCTTACCCCAGGGAATACGCCTACGCCGCTCCTACCACCGATCCGCTCCTGTAGAAATGACGGCAGCGGCAAATGAAGTCTAGTGGTATTTTTGGATTTTCAATTGGGCGAAAATTCGTCACGAAATTGAGGAGAGAGGGAGAGAGAACGTGAGGAGAGAGAGAAGACTTGCAGAGCTGCAAGTTAAAAGAAAAGAAAATAAAATAAAATAAAGAAAGAAGAAGAAGAAGATAGGAAGAAAAGGGGTGGCGGCCTGCCTGCCAAATGCATTCCTGAAGCTAGAAGCTTCAGGAATGATAATAATAATAATAATAATAATAATAATAATAATAATAATAATAATAATAATAATAATACTTAATTAATATAATAATAATATATTTTATTAATAAAAATTAAAAATAAATTTTAATTATTTTTTTTCTTTTTCTTTTAAATCCAATTAATTAATTAAAAATTTAATTAATTATTTATTTATTTTTATTGTTTTATTTTTTTATTTTTTTGGAAATCAATCTACTAATTTTTTATATCTCTGTTTTTGGGGTTTTTACAGTCATGGTAGCCTCAAATCATCGAAGCGGTGAGAAATCGGCCCGAAATCTTAGGGAGAAGGGGGAAGGGACGAAAACCTAGAGAGAGAAAGAGTTTCTGCGCAATTTTGCTGAAAGAAATCCAATTTTAGTATACTTATACACTAGCCTTCGTCGACGAGTTCAAAAAGGGAGTTCGTCGACGAACTCATAACCTTCGTCGACAAATTCCAGGCCCTGAAAAAGTCCTCTCGGTATCTCCTCGTCGATGAGACACGTGTCCCCATCAACGAGCCTAGTAAGCCCGTTCGTCGACGAACACAATTTCTATTCCGATTTATTTTCCTCTCCTCCTCCTATTATTTAATAAATATAGTTCACCGGGCCTCTACATCCTCCCCTCCTTATAAAAGTTTTGTCCTCGAAATTTACCATCCATATGATTCACCATCCCTTAAAGAAAATAGGCTACTTATTATATTACTTACCTTCACTTATGGCGGAGGAATACTGTGGTTACATAAGCAGTTCTGGGAGATTACAATTGTACCTAGTAAAGAAAATTCTCCCAAAACCAAAAACACTACCTATCCTTTACTCTATATTACAATTATGCCATACTACATAAAATAAAATTAACATTACTTTAATTTACAAATTACTGCTATATCCCACTAAATAAATGTGGGTATTTTTGCCTAATTTCATCTTCAAGTTCCCAAGAAGCTTCTTTTACCGCATGATTCTTCCACAGGACTTTTACTAGTGGTATTTTCTTACTACACAATTTATGTTCCTTTCTATCCAAGATCTGCACTAGAGCTTCCTCATATGCAAGAGCATCATTGAATTCTAGTTCTGCATAACTAATAATATGGGAAAGATCTGAGATGTATTTCCTTAACATAGAAACATGAAATACGTCATGTATTTTGGATAGAGCTGGTTGTAAAGCTAGCCGATAGGCAACTGGCATGATTTTCTCAAGTATCTCAAATGGGCCAATAAACTTAGGGCTTCACTTACCCTTCTTCCCCAACCTCATGAGTCCCTTCAGTGGTGCTATTTTCAAGAACACATGGTCTCCCACTTCAAATTCTAATTCCCAGCGGCGAGTATCCGCGTAGCTTTTTTGTCGACTCTGTCTGATTCTATCTTGAATAAGTCAGACTTTATCATATGCCTGTTGTACTATCTCTGGCCCCAAAACTCACCTTTTGCCTAATTCATCCTAGTATAAAGGAGAACGACACCTCCTACTATAAAGCGCTTCATACAGTGCCATGTCGATGCTGGCTTGATTGCTGTTATTGTAGGCAAACTCCACCAGTGGCAAATACTGGGTCCAGCTACCCCCAAAATCCAATACACACGCTCGCAGTATATCCTCAAGTACCTCGATCGTTCTCTCTATCTGACAATCAGTCTGATGATGGAAAGTGGTGCTGAATGCTAACTGAGTCCCTAAAGCCTCCTGTAAGCTCTTCCAGAATTGTGATGTAAGGCGTGGATCATGGTCTGAAACTATTGATACCAGTACTCCATGGGGTGGAATAATCTCCTGAATATAAATTTCTGCTAATCTATGCATAGGGTAGCTAATTTTAATGGGTAGAAAATGAGCTATTTTCATTATCCTATTTACAACTACCCAAATGACATTCTAACCATGCGGCGCCGGCAGTAGCCTAGTAACAAAATCCATGGATATGTGGTCTCACCTCCACGCAAGGATATAGAGTGGTTGCAACTGTCCTGTAGGCCTCTAGTTTTGAGCCTTAACCTGCTAGCACGTCAAGCACTGCTGCACAAAGTATGCAATCTCTCTTTTCATACCACTCCACCAGAAATGCTCTCACAGATCCCTATACATTTTCGTACTGTCGCGATGAACTATGTATAGAGATCTATGAGCCTCCTCTAGAATTGTCTCCTAATATCATCATCCGTAGGCGCCCACAATCTGGTGCGAAATCTCAGAACCCCGTCGTCAAAAATGCTAAATTCCTCTCCCTGACCATCCTATACTCAAACTATTACCTTTGCTAATTCTGGATCATTCCCCTGAGCGGCTTTAATCTTTTCATATAGCGTAGGCTGAATAAAAAAACTAACAATAAATACCTGAGGATCATCCTCCACTAATTCCACGCTGAGCCTCTCTAAGTCCATTTGAATTGGATGCTGAATTGCTACTGCTAACTACGTTGTATCCCCTGATTTACGGCTCAGAGCATCAGCCACTACATTTGCTTTACCTGGGTGGTAGCTGATGGTGCAATCTTAATCCTTGATAAGTTCTAACCATCTCCTTTGCCGCATATTCAACTCTTTTTGCTTAAAGAAGTATTTTAAACTCTTATAATCAGAAAATATTTCACATCTCTCACCATACAAGTAATGCCTCCAAATCTTCAATGTGTATACCACTGCAACCAATTCCAGATCGTGGGTAGGGTAATTCTTTTCATACTTTTTCAACTACTTGGAAGCATACGCTACCACCCTACCATGCTGCATCAATACACAACTGAGCCCTTTCAAAGACGCATCATTGTAAATTGCATAACCATCACCTCCTGATGGAATCATCAATACTAGTGCAATGACGAGCCGTTGCTTTAATTCCAGAAAAATCTGCTCACATTCATCATCCCATGCAAATCTAGAATTTTTCCTGGTCAACCATGTGAGAGGCCTTGATAAGGTTGAAAACCTCTCAACAAATCGATGATAATAGCGTTCCAGTCCTAAGAAACTTCTGACTTCCTGTACGTTCTTGGGTCTCGGCCCAATTCACCACCGCGTCAATTTTACTGGGATCCATGGAAATACCATCCCCTAAAATCACGTGACCCAAAAACGATACTTTCTCTAGCCAAAATTCACATTTACTAAACTTGGCATACAACTTTTTCTCCTTAAGCGTCTGCGGTACCTGCCTCAAATGCGCCTCATGATCCTTAAAACGTCTCGAGTAAACCAGTATATCATTAATAAAAACCACTACAAACTAGTTCTAAATACTGGTGAAAAACCCTATTCATCAAGTCCATGAACACAACTTGGGCATTTGTCAGACCAAATGGCATAACGAGAAATTCATAGTACACATACTTGGTCCTAAAGGCTGTCTTTGAAACATCCTCTGCTTTTACCCTCACTTGATGATAACCTGATCTAAGGTCGATCTTAAAATACACTCGTGTACCCTGGAGCTGATCAAACAAATCATCTATACGGGGGAGAGGATATCTGTTCTTAATAGTGACCTTGTTTATCTCCCTGTTATCAATACACATCCTTATAGACCCATCTTTCTTCTTTATAAACAACACGAGCCCCATGGTGATACAGTGGGTCGTGTAAATCCTTTATTTAGAAAGTCTTACAACTAATCCTTTAATTTTCCTAATTTAGTTTAAGCCATATGGTAAGGAACCTTAGAGATCGGCGCTGTCCCTAGAGGTAAATCTATAGCAAAATATATCTCACCATCGGAAGGCAACCCAAGTAGCTCTTTTGGAAAAATATCTGGAAATTCCCTTACCACTGGTGTACTATCAAGTTTTGATTCATTTTCTAACACCTCCTTTACAAAAGCCATAAACCCCTAATTTCCATTCAGGAGCAGTCTGCTCGTCTGCATGGCTGACACTAACTGCGATGCAACACGTACACGTGAACCAACAAATCTGAATTCTTACTAGCTAGGGAGTCTAAAAATTACTTATTTCTGATGACAATCAATACTAACGTGATTAACTGCTAACCAATCCATACTCAATATTACATTAAACCCACACATATCTAATACGATCACGTCATCTAGTAACATTCTCCCCTGAATTTCTATTGGATAACCCTTGAGCACTTTTTTACAACGCACTTGACAGTATAGCCACTAACCCTGAAAGTGTAGCCACTGACAATTCCACATCTAAATACTGGGTCTTATTCCCAGACAATTTGACATAGGTCACAGAGACAAAGGAATGAGTAGCACCTGAATCAAATAAAATAATAACTTGATATGATAAAATAATAAAAGTACCTCTCACTACATCTGGGGCAGTCTCAGCATCACCCAGAGTCAAAGCATAAACTCTCGCCGAGGCTACATTCCTCTACTGGGCTCCACATGGGGCCTGATAACCTCCCCGATAGGGTCTAGAAGCTAGGACCTGGATCGGCTGTCCTGGGCATGCTAATGCCATGTGGCCGTGTAACGACCTATTATTTAAATGGGATTTCTATTTCTTTTTTTTTTTTATATACTGTAATATTCTACATGCTCTAATACCATACTGGGGGTAAACCCAATCATTAACCTAAGCAGCAAGAAACAGAAATCAAATAAACATATCCATACATAATTATATACAATATAATACCAGAGTGCTAACATGTTTCCCAAAATATACACATACCACTGTTCCCCCAACATCCTCAACCAGTGAGAGGTAGACAAAATATTCCCAAAAATATACTCACTCTCTCTTTGACAAGGCAGTATTGAAGCCCCTCTATCTGCGAGCTTGGTCTGCTCGCCTATCTGGATCACTTGAAAAATGATTCAACACTAGAATGAGCCAAAGCTCAGTAAGACGAAATATGCTATTACTAGTGTGTGGCAAATGAGCTACAGTATCATGAAAATCTGTTTTCGTAAAATCATATATAACTGAATACGTAAGTACAGTATAAACAATAAAATACACCACCCCTTTTTCCATGTTGCTTATCATAACAGTGTTGTAGGTTACTATTCAAAATACTTATAGTGTACAAAAGTTATTCCCTGTTTCTGTAAATACGTATATACGTAATAGTAATTGAAAATGTTCTTTGTGGATAACTGTGTGTCATGATTTAACCCCTAATGACAGGGTTGTGCGGCCCGTAGGCGGGATTTACCCTGACTAGCCAACCAAAAATAAATCACAATACTCCATCGGTCTGATTTGCCCACCTCAACCCATATCTGATGGGGAGCCTACCACGTCAAGGGCCTAGGTGATCGACCTACCACATATTATCTAAATAGGTGGTTGCACTCATAACCTAACATAATATCTGTAGCAACGGTACCGTACTCTGTAACTGCATAGTCCAACAGGGTCTAATACCATATAATGTATTTCTATATACAACTATATGATTTACCATGATTCTGAAATAACTGTAATAACCATGATACTGCGTAACTGTACTGTAATTCATACATTGTAATACTAAGAACTGTATAATCATAACACTGAAACTGCATAATCATAATACTAATATTCGTATAATCATGGTACTGAGATTCATAAAATCATGGTACTGAAATATCGTAAAATCTGGATACTGAAATATCGTAAAACATATCTTCGTACTATATTCATATTCACAAGTCACACGATACTTTAATACATAATTTTCATCATTTAATAAACTGTATAATATTTTAAAAATGCCTAGCATAGCATATTTCTCTTACCTGACTACTGGAAAACCCCTAAAATATTCTGGCCTAACCCCGGTAGGATTTCTTGATCAATACCCTAAAACTGAAAACTCGTAGTACTAAACTTCAGTATTTCTACGTGTACATCATTTCTTATAATTGCTATAAGATCAAATTTGGCTTAAAAAGCCTTACCTCAACTTAGGAATGATTTCCAACTTCGTTTCCCCAACGATCCGCTCCGGCAAACTTGTAGAGAACTTCGCCAGGAGCGTCGTGGTAGCCTCAAGTCTTCGATCCGTCGATTGGAGGGGCTGAAATCGAAGAGAGAAGGGAGAGAGTGACGTAGAGAGAGAGAGAGAGAGAGAGAGAGAGGAGAGAGAGAGGTGCATTGAAAGTAAATAAAAATTGGATTTTTAGCTATTTATAGGGCCAGATTCGTCGATGAATCCTTCAATAAATTCGTCGACGAAACCCAGTATTCGTCAACGAAATTCAAAGTAGCCCAAACCGTCTCTTGGTATTTTATCATCGACGAAACCTGTATTCGTCAATGAAATCCTGAAGACCTTCGTCAACGAAACCCTGTATTCGTCGACGAAATCTGACAATTTCCTAAATTTTTATTATCTCTAAAATGCGATTGCATTCGTCAACGAAGTCCATGGCCTTCTTCTGTTCATGTTTCCATTTTCTGTCCCTCTTTATTATTAAAATACTATTATTCTTCCGGGTCGTTACAGGCCGGGTGTTAGCTTTGGTGCAACCCCAAGAGGGGGGATGAATTGGGTATTTAAAATTTATTGCCTAGGTCAACTGGATTTATCAATAGTGTAATACGGCCTAGGGTCAGTAAATGTAAAGTGCAGAAAGTAAACAGTACACGCAATATGTTATCGAGGTTCGGCCAAACTGCCTATGTCCCCACATTGGCCACACCAGCACAAGGATTACAACTATAATGCTCACTTAAACGGGTGGAGCGGCACCTAAACAAACCAGGTCAATTCACGGGGCTGACCTTAACCAACACGCCTTAACAGGATGGTACACCTAACTTTCCTAACCGGGTTTAAGCCAATCTAGGACTATCCACAGGGCTAGTCTACCTCTTCAGGCCCGCACCTAGAATACAACCAAAGTGTATAAAGTTTGTACAGGAAAATATGCTTCTAGACAAAAAAATGTTTGTACCAATACAACTTAATCAATATTGCAAGCACGAATGATATGTAAATATGCTCAGTGCTCTAATGTGTGCTAAATACTCAATCAAGTATAAATTTTCAGTTCAGATGTAAAGTGTATATCAAAGCAAGATTTGAAACACAATATGTAGATAATACAAGATCAGATCAGGGTTTCAAATATGTTAAGCAAGTTGAATCAAACAAACTCAATAAGATATTTCAATATACAAATCACAATGGAGTTGTTTGAAAAACTAGCTTTTGAAAAGGATTTTTGTACACCAAAATCTAGGTTTAGGTATCTTGCAATAACAATGCAAGAACCACAACCCTCAAAGTCTTTTCACACTAGATTTATCAAATGAAATTGGTGGAAGAACTTTAATGCTAAACTCTCAAAGAAAATCAAACAAGCAATAATACAAATGAGAGTTTTAGCTAGAGAGATTAAGCACAATAGTCTTAGAGATACTCACAGTGCTTAAAAAAATCAAT
Organism: Malania oleifera; assembly: GCF_029873635.1. Lineage (NCBI taxonomy): Eukaryota > Viridiplantae > Streptophyta > Magnoliopsida > Santalales > Ximeniaceae > Malania > Malania oleifera. The sequence continues at coordinate 80,119,767 of NC_080429.1, read as the reverse complement.
AGTGAAGAGTATGTAAGTGTTTGGAAGAGTATTTGGCTAATATAGGGTTTTAGACGTTGAGAGAATTTTGCCCTAATCAAGTTTGCTGATCTTTGCTAATTATGATAAATGAATGAGTATATATAAGCAAGGAGGATATTTTGACCATTGGGGACACAATGGGCATAATTATAAAAGTTTTAATATTACTTAAATAAATTAACCCTGTTTAAAAAATATTAACTCTGGTAAAAATGAGGGTTAACTCGAAGCACCGGTTGACCAAGACAAGTTCGGTCGACCCAAGTTCTTGGGGTTCGATCGACCGGGCTAGAAATAAACTACGGACTCGGTCGATCAGACTTGTAAGTCCAAAGCCTTTTTGCGAGGTTCAGTCAACCGGGACTAAAATGAACTGCACGTTCGGTCGACCAGACTTGTATGTCCAAAGACGATTTTCCCTTTTTGCAAGGGTTGGTCGACCAAGGACATTTTGAACTGCCTCGGCCGGTCGACTAGACCTTTGAGTTTCCAGACGTGGGAACTCGGTCGACTAGGTAGTTGGCATACATTTTAGGTTTGGTCGACCAGGTGGTCAAAATGTTGACTCTTAGGGAGTTCGGTCGATCGGGGTCAAATGAACTACGTGAGTTTGACCGACCAGACTATGGTCAACCTATTGACCCGGACCTGGTTCAATTGACCGGGGAAACTTTGTACTATGGAGTACAGTCGACCGAACATGTAATTTTCATACATTTTGGTTCTTTTCAATTTTTGCGAACACCCTAATCAAATGACCAAACATATAAATGCATGAGTGAGTGTCCTAGGGTCATTTCAAGCCTTTTTGGCTGCACCGAAAAAATCCGGCGTCAGCCGACCCTTAAGGTCTTTCTATGGTTTGTGTAGGTACCTAAAGTCCAACTAGGGTCGATTTGAGCATACCTACCTACCATGCATGATGCAAATTATTACAAGTCATAGGAGTGCACAGTCTATAATTAAATTTACATCCCAGAATGAAGAAATAAAATAATGAATACAAATACAACACACAATTTTTCATTCTTCGACACGAACACCGCACACCATCATGGTATGTCTTTTAGTCCGAATACACGTGCATAGTGAACCTGTATACAAGTCTAAGTACAACCATCAGTACCAAGAGTATTGGTCATAATCAAAACTGGGTGTGACCTATCAAGTCAACACCGGTTCTCCCACAACAATAGCAAACATCTCTCCCTACCTGACACTCCCCCAAATGTCGTTTTCCGCACCTCTAACATACTGGGTAGGTCTACATACCCTGATTCTCACGAGGTCCTGCCATCAGCCTTTGATCTCCCCTATCACGACCTCCTCTCTAGGGCCCCCGATTGGAACCTGCATGAAAACTCTGAGGCATGGGCCTCTTTCTCTGACTCTGAGCTGCAATACCTTTTTGTATGCCACTCTTAATAATCGTAGCCCTATCTACGACCTCCGCAAATGTCTGAGCTCGAAAACCAATCACCTGCTCAAACAAGTTCTGCCTCTAACCTTCTTCAAACTTCCTTGCCTTTTTCTCTTCGTCTAGTGCCAAATGCGAGCAAATCATGACAACTCAATAAATCGAGCTGCGTACTGAGATACTGTCATCTGCCTCTGAACTAGGTGTATAAACTCTGCTATCTTCGCACTCCGAAAGATAGTAGGGAAGTATCGCTCGAAGAACAGCTCTTTAAATCGATCCCACATCATCGGCACTGGATCTGGCCTCTACTCTTCAATTAGTCGGGCTGATCTCCACCAGCGTTTCGCCTCTCCTATCAATTTAAACGTCACAAATACCACCTTCTGTTCTTCCGTATACGGAAGCACGACAAGCATCTCTTCAATGTCTTGGACCCAATTTTCTGCTATAATCGGATCAGCTCCTTTAGCAAAAGATGGGGGCTTCATCCGTGTAAACTACTCGATCGTACAGCTACACTCCCTCGAGCTCCTAGCCATCTTAGCCACCACCTGCTAGGTGACGCTGCGCAATACTGCATCAGTATCTCCACCTCCCATACTAGAGGGTCCTAGTCTATCTCCCCCAACATTTGTACCACTACTTCCTAGGTCCATCCTGAAAACAAAGAACACACTTTAAAGTCCTCATCCCTTGTGCAAAACTATTCTATCTCTTTCAACTGAAATTCTATATCAACATTTAACTATCCTCCCTGATCTTAATTCAAAATCCAATTCTACAATTTAGACACACGACCCGACAATAGTTTACTATGACTTTCCTGAAATCGTCACCCCAGGAAAGACACAGAAACCACTACGAAAATTCTGGACCCAGACGATAGAACAAAACCGCAATCCTTTCCTATACTCTGGTATTGCTTCTACAACACTCTAGAGTTTACAGAACCTAACAACCTAGACTCTGATACCAAACTGTAACGACCTGATTTAATAAAGATTTTTTTCCTGACATATATATACTGTGAAATTTCACTGCTCTAATACCTTTTAATATAAATCAAACCCTCATCACCGTCCAGATAGGACCCATGGAATCTGAGACACAACAAACAACCTAAGCAGCGAGAAGCTGAATTTATAAAACCATAACCATTTACATACAATACCAGAGTGTCAGAATATTTCCCAAAATATACATGCACAACTATTCCCAAAAGTACCCTCCACCGAAACTAGAGCTATACAAAAATAATCTCCCCAAAATACTCACCCTCAGATAGGGCAGTACTGTAGCCCCCTCTATTTGCGAGTCTGATCTACTCGCCTAACTGGATCACCTGAAAAATATTAAATTACTGGGATGAGACAATGCTCAGTGAGACGAAATATGCTATCGCTAGTGTGTGGCGAATGAGTTACATATTTATAGAATCTGATTAGAAATACCATAGATAACTAAATCTAAGAAAACATGTATAAATAATGTACAGGATAGATTATACCTATGTTACTTAACATAACTGTTCTTATAAATTTTCTATTTACAATACTTCTAATATTCATAGATACATCTACTCTTTCTGCAAATTTGAGTATACATATAATAACTGAGAAAACTTCCCTAGATAGATAACTGTATGTCTTGATTTAACCCCTCATGATTGGGTTGTGCGGCCCGTAGGTGGGACCTATCATTGGTTGGCCTACCAGGATAAGTCATGCTCTGAAAATCTGATCGGCCTCCTCAACCCTAACTGATGGGGAGCCTATCCACTACATAGGCACGATCGGCTGCTGTAAATCCACATACTATCTAAGTTATGTGGTTGCACTCTAAACTATAAATAGCTACGGTACCGTACTCTATAAACTAATTTGTAATGGTCCATCTGGGTCTGGTACCATATAATACATTTTTATATATAAAATCCATCTATTTTACCATAATTTTGTATCAACTGTAATAACCATGACGCTGTAATAAAATGTATTCTTGTATAAACTGTATTTTTTTATGTCATGGTTCTATGATCTGTATATCATGGTTCTGTAAAACTGTATAGTCATGGTACTATGAAAACTGTAAAAACATCTTCATGTATATATAGACTGTAAATCATGAAACTATAGAAACTATATTTTTGAATAAAATTATATATCTATATTAACTCTGTATAAAATTGTATACCTGTATAAACTGAATATCTGTATAAAACTGTATATTTGAATAGTTGTAATTCTGTAATTTAAAACTGTTTATTCTATGAAAAATAATTCTATAAATCTATATACTCGTAATTCTGTAAAAGCTGCGTAGAACACTGTACTATACCAATATTTCTCATGCCACACAAGTTAATAATACTCATTTACCATAAACAATAAAACTGTATAATTCCTGCTCTAGAAGACCCATAAACAAATACTATATTTTTCTGGTGAAAATAACTGATTTACTAGCATAGCATATTTTCCTTACCTGATCACTGAAAAGCCCCTAATATGATTGGTCCTACACCTGCAAGGTTCCTTGATCAATTCCCTTAAAACAACATCCCCCAGAACAAAACTTGAGTATTTTTTTGACTACTATATTTTTTATAACTGTAAGTAAGCCAAATACTAAATTAAAAGCCTTACCCTGAATTTGTGATGAAATTCAAGATAGCCTCACCAACGATCTACTCCAATAGACTTGAAGAGAACTTTCCCAGGATTGTCATGGTGGCCTCGAATCATCGAATTGGTGAGAAACTGGCCCGAAATCTTAGGGAGAAGGGGGAAAGGACGAAAACCTAGAGAGAGAAAGAGTTTCTGCGCAATTTTGCTGAAAGAAATCCAATTTTAGTATACTTATACACTGGCCTTCGTCAACGAGGTCAAGAAGGGAGTTCGTCGATGAACTCATAACCTTCTTTGATGAATTTGAAGCCCTGAAAAATTCATCTCAGTATCTCCTCATTGATGAGACACGTGTCCCTGTCGATGAGCCCAGTAAGCCTGTTCATCGATGAAAGCGCTGCGTTCATCGAGGAGACCTTGTTGAATTTCTATTCCAATTTATTTTCCTCTCCTCCTCCTATTATTTAATTAATAGTTCACCGAGTCTCTACTTGTATACATATACATAACTGTGATATCTACCCTGAAAAACTACGTCATGATTTAACCCCTCATGACGAGGTTGTATGGCCTGTAGGCAGGACTTAACTCTGGTTGGCCTACTAGGTAAATCAACTGTAACTCTACCAATCCTCAGCCTAGCCAATCTACAACCTCTTCTAGGCACGGTACTAATATCTACCTCGTCAAACCGGCCACCTCAATCCATACTTCTGGGGAGGCTGCAATCCCTCTAGGCACGGTTAACGGAAACCTTCCACACACTATTTAAGATGTGTGGTTGCACTCTGATCTATAATAGTAATGGTACCGTACTCTAATAACTGAATATTTACTGAACTGATTCATCAGGGTCTGATACTATATAATACTGATATACTTAATTATCTTTCTGTTTCATCATGATCCCAAAATAACCATAACACCAAAAGATAATATGAAAATACTGTAATATCTCTACTGTATAAATTGTAATACCATAGTGTTATGGAAAATAACCATAACACCGGAAACTGATATGAAAATATTGTATTATCTGAATTGTATAAATCGTAATTACATAGTGTTATGACTTTAATATTTAGGAAATCATGGTAATCTACATATGCTATAAAACATCTATTTGTATAAACATTGTAATTCATACTCGTGTAAAATTTAATAAAACATATCTCTGCATAATAATATAAATCATACCAATATGAAAATATATCATTCCTGTACTAATCTAAGAAGGTCTCATAAACATAATTCTGTTTAGATACTATAAATCATAATAATCTGGAAACTGTATAATTTCTGTACTAAGTAGTTAAAAATCTCATGCCACACAATAAAACTAGTAAATACCTCGTATTCTGAAAAACTGTATTTTCTGATATACTAATAATCTGTAAATTGAGTAATAATCTGGAAAACACATAATTTCTATAATCAATCTGAAGTTCCTAGCATAGCATATTTCCCTTACCTAACTAACTAGGAGGCTTGCCTCCAACTCCACTCCCATGCCCTCAGCGTACTATCCTTAAAATCCTGAAATAATACATATATACCAATTCCTCGATGAATCACTGAATTCCCCAGAAAATCATCACGGTCACATTTCTTGATCCTGCCTATTCATACCTAAGCTCCTGGAAAAATATTTGTGTGAACGGTCCCACAAACACCCTAAACCTGAAAATATACACCCTAATTTTAAAACACCAGTATATTTTCATATAACTCAAAATCTAAACTTAAATAAGCCTAATAAAACTAAAAATACCTAAATAATCTACTTACCCTGATTTTGGGATGGTGCCCAAATTGCTCAAACCAAAAATCTTCTCCAATAGACTTGTAGAGAATCTCCCTAGAATTAATATAGCAGCTTCAGATCCTCGAAAAGGGGAGAAATGGAGCTAGAAATGTAAAGAGAAGGAGGGAGGGCCGAGTAGGAGAGAGAGAGAGAACTAAGAGAAAGTAGATTTCCTCGCTGAACCGTCATTTTCTGCTATTTATAGACCTTTGGCCATGTGGCCTCGTCGATAAGCCACGTCATCTTGTCGACGAGTCCAAGAAGTGGGATCGTCGACAAATTCATTACCCTCGTCAACGAACTTAAAGCCTTGAAATCACCCCTCTTGGTATCTTTTCGTTGACGAGACATGAGTCCTCGTTGACGAGCCCAAGAAGACTGTTTGTTGACGAACTCTCTATGTCCGTCGACAAGCCCCTGCAATATCTTCTAGAAAAATTCTTTTCCCCCTCTCCTTTATTTATTATTTAATTTCTATAATTATTCGGGTTACTACATGAGAACTTCCTATTTATAGAAAAATTTTGGGGAGGAAAATTGAATTTTCAAGAGTGTGGGGGAGAGGGGTGAAATTTTAATTTTAATCTTTTCAAATAATTGATGGGAAGACATGGATGGGAAGGGGTGGGGGCATGTGGGAGAAAGGAGGAAGGAAAGGGAGAGGGAGAGAGGGAGTGGGAGACATGGATGTGAAGGGGTTTCGTTCTCTTCCCTTATTATTATTATTATTATTATTATTATTATTTATTAATAAATTTTATTTTAGTATTTACTATGAAAGAAGAAGCAAATCAAATTTCAAAACCCATGTGGGCCCTACACAGTCTTGTGGGCCCTACATAACTTCGAGAGCCATGTGGGTCCCACATAGGCCCTACACAGCTTCATGAGCCCATATGCACTAGATGTGAGAATACTCACGAGGACTTAATGTATTTTTTGGCCTTATAAGGCTTAACATCTTATTTTGAAGCTAACAAACAAGTAGAACTTAACATGCTTTGTTTAAGTCATGTACTTTCAGGACTCAATGATGAATGCAAGGTTAAAGAATTTATGAAAGCTTGTACTTCAAAGAAGGATGATTATATCAAGCTCGAGGCATGGATTAAAACTTGAAGATCATGAGACCATTGATATAAAAGAAAAAGCTTCAAGAATGAAAGCCCAAGTAATCAACATGGAAAACTCAAAAAAAGATGAAGCATGCATAAAGACCTCAAGGAATTCAAGAATTGAAAATTTGAAAGAGTCTATAGGAAATGTCATGTAAGTATTTCAAAGAATTTCAATATGGATGCATGAAACTCTTAGGATAATTTACTGGACCTAGACACTTTTTAAAATACTTGGAAAATATTTTTATAAGGTAAAAAATTGTTTAAAAAAGGTTAGAATCATTTGACACCAAGAATGTCAAATTTGGAGTTACACAGAAAAAGTTATGATCAAACGACTAAAGGGTGCTTGAAGCTGACAGCCTGACAGACGACTGTCAAGAACTGGACAGCCGACTGCCAGTGCACTTTGAGGCGTCTATTCGTGTTTGGACAGCCGACTGCCACCTTACTGTCCCCTTGGTTTAACTAGACAGATGATTAGCAAAAATGGACAATCATCTATCACGCGGCTGTTTTGAATTTTTTCATAACGGTCAAATTTTTGAATGAGGTTGCTTGGGGCTCAAAATTTGTGAAAACTTGGGGAATACTCCAAGTCACTTGGGGATCAAGATACATACTTTTTAAAGTCTATAAATAAGCCTCAAAGATCATTGAAATGCACCAAGAATTCAAATTCTGCAAAAATTCAAAATCTCTCTCAATTGCTCTCAAATTCTCAAGACTCTCTCTTGCTCTCAACTTGCACGAATTCAACTGAGTTTTTGTTGATCTTCTTCCACCAGACATGTGCTACAAATTTTAAATCTTTCAATCATTGAAAAAATTCATCGGTGATATACTTTATTAAGCTTCAAGTTAAAATTCCATATTGTTATTTAATTTGAAGCATATAGTTCTGAATTGTTGTACTAATCAGCTCTTTGAGGAGCAAATTATTTTTACGCATCTATTTGATTTATTTCTTGTAGATTGACTATTCCAAGGATTGTTTGGATCTTTGGCTAAGCAAGGGGATATTGCTTAGAGAGGCGGGCTCTAGCCTAGTTAAGGATTGACCGGACGAAGGGATATCATTTGGAGAAGGTGGGCTCTAACCTTAACCAAGGAGTGTTGTAAAGGTATTATTCCGCCCGTCAAAGGAATAAGTTTAGTGAATCCTTTGGTGGTTTGCCAAAGGCGAGGACGTAGGCTGGGTATAAGCTGAACCTCATAAAAATCTTCGTCTCACTCTTTCTTTCCCTACTCTTTATTTTCTATACATATTTCAATTGCGTGGATGGTTTAAATTGGAAATCATATATACTACGTATATTTGGAAATCAAGTAAACTTAAAGTTTAATTTTGATTTGGGTTGCGGAAATTGAAAGGGAGTACATTGGTTAAACCATATCTTGCGGAAACCATACGGGAGTACGTTACTTAGTTAAATATTCCAAAGATAAATTAACTAAGAGTTTATTTGAATTATGAATATTGGGAAGAGTGTGAATATTATGTTGATTGGATTTCATATTACACATCATATTAAAGAAGCAAATCCATTACTACAGGGCTTGATTCAAATTTATAACCATCAAAAGCTGAAAGTTGAATTTAATATATTGATATATTGTGGCTACATGATTTAAAGTTTGAATGTGTTTATATTCCAAAGAATGTTAAATCTTGCATACTTCCATTAGTCTAATAATGATGCAGTTAACTTATACTTGGGAAATTAATTGGTTGTTTGGTTTGAATATTGTGCTTGATTGATTGGTTGCTTAATTGTGTTGTTGATTGGATAAAGGAAACTAAGTTCTTGTGTGATTGACAAATTAAACAAACAAGCCTAAAATTAATTAATCACGAAGAAGTTCTCATAGGAATTGAAAAGAAAGTTTTAAAATCCAATTCACCCCCCCTCTTGGGACTACACCTTACTTTTCAGTATTATATAATAATTATATATATTTTATCATATATTTTTACAATGTATATCGGTAAAAAATTTTATTTTATATTTATATATGTGTAAAAAAATGTCTACTCTGTTTATCTTATGAAATTCCATTTTAATCAGGTCAACCTCTAGGGAGCAACTGAGATGCAATGGTATTCGAGCACTCGCTAAGATAAGGTCTTTCTTAGATATAAAACATGGACAAGGATCCTAACAAAGAAACACCTTCGTATTAACCATCTATATTATTTTACTATTATACTAGGGCAGTGCATGAAAGTAAATATGTAACACCAGCATACTTTTAACCATATATATATATATATATATATATATATGTATGTATATGTATATATATACCAGAACCTCACAATCATCTAATACACATATGCAGCGGAAACATAACATCCAAGCCGAAAAAACAATACCAGAGTTCTAGTGCTATCATATATACATAATTCGCTCTCCAAAATATCACTACAAACCCCAGGTGTATAGATCATCTCTACATACAAAAATAACCCTCACAAGTACTTACTTGCAGAACTATCTACGCCCCTCCCTGGAGCACTAGGCACAATCCTCCCGAGGTCCTGAAATATTAAAATAAATATTGGGATGAGACACCTCTCTGTAAGACGGGATAGGTCAGTGTGTAGCAACATGAGTTTTAATATAATAAACACATTTATTTAATCGGTAATTCAAATGAGAAAATATTTAAAACTGCACTCATGTGTGTCTAATTAATAAAACAATTCTTTCTCAAAACATGTACCAGCTCAGTAAAATATGTCTGTGTAAATAAACAACATATACTCTTTAAGAACCTTCCCTGTAGGACATCACTGGCTGATGTCATGCTTCCCCCCATGACAGGGTTGTGCGAGCTAAAAGCTGGATTTAACCAAGGCTGGCCACCACCAGGTTAAGTCAACTTCCATATATGTCTGCAGTACGATTGGCCTACCGCAACTGGTTCAGACCCAGGGCGATGAACAGCTCTACGCAGGCCCAATCGACTGTTAACACCTACACTACCATCCCAGGTCAGTGTGGTTGCACTCACTCATTTAATAATGTAGCTACGGTACCGTGCTTTTCACATCAATCGTCTACCAAGGTTCTTAATTCATATATATTGTCATTTACACAGTGTTATATAATATCAATATAACGAACTCCTCATATCCTGCCAATGTTATATTGGTATATATATAACGACGAATATAACGAACTTCTCATATCCTGCCAACGTTGTATTCAACCAACAATATAACGAACTCCTCATATCCTGCAAGTGTTATATTGTGATTTTCCATAATATTCACAAAATCAATCAATATAACAAACTCCTCATATCCTGCCAGTGTTATATTGCCAATTTCATATCCAACAATATAATGAACTCCTCATATCCTGCTAATGTTATATTGTGGTTGTCACAATAACAGTATCAAAATCCATTTTTCATAAATCAGGAAATGGCTAGGTAAATCATATCTCGTATAAAAATTATCATTCTCAGTTCTAGTATAAATCAACAACCAGTAAAACACAACTCAATATAAAACCATCATTCTCAGGTTCAGTATAATTCAACAATCAGTTAAAACACATTTAAGTATAAAATTCTCATTCTCAGTTTCAAAATAAATCACATATCATACTTGGCATTACTGCTGCCATATCATAACTGGTAGAAATGTCTTATTTACTCAATCCCTAAAACATCCTCATGCCACACAAATTTTTGTCTGATAAATTATATTATTATCTCCACCTAGAAAATATGAATATTTGCTAAAACCATCATTTCCCACATGCTTAGATATTTAGAAAAAAAAAACATTTATATAATATTCCAAAAGTCCATGACATAACCTATTCCCTTACCCGTTTACCGAGAACATGCCCGCAAGTATTCCAGACCGACGCCCGTGACGTTCACACAAACCCCTGTATTTACACGCCTAAGTTCAATCAGTTCAACCCCAAAATTATCATTACTTAACGTTCCTAGGTCCATACACTCCATTTAGTAGTTAAATCTTATAGCAACAACGTAATTAACTCCTTTACCTTAATTTTGGAGTGGTGTCCACGAACCCCTAAACTCAAAACTAGTCCTATCAATTTGACGAGGATCGAACCTAGGGTCCCATAGTAGCATCCGATCGTTGATTTGGACTGAAATTGGAGAGAGATCAAATAGAGAAATGAGAGGGTTTCCTCAGGATTTGAGAGAGAAAGAGGTTTTGATTTTGGTTTAAATGAAATGAGCTATAGTAATTTATTTTATTCAGCATTGTTAGACGAAACCGTCAACGATTTTTTTGTGGATTTCAAAATCGTCGACGGTTTGGTCTTTAACTAAACCATTTTAACTGCTTTACCCATTTACTTGGCTGCGGTAACACATAATCGTCGACGATTTTTCTAAACTCTATGAAACTGTCGATGATTTGGTTTACACCAAACCAAAAAGTCTTCTTTTATTTTATTTTTCTTATTATTTAAAGTTTTGAGGTCTCTACAAAATAACTATATCACTATGTTTTATATTATTGAGTTTATTACATGGACTAACATAATAATAAAAGACATAAATTCATTATCAGGAATAAGTTTGCATCAAATTAATTCAATTTTTCTTTATCTAGCATGGCAAAATGTGGCATTTTGAAGTAAAAGGAGTGCAAAACTAAATGGCAAAATTATATTTATATATCTTGTTGTTCTGATTTTTCATGAATATTTTTTAATTTCAATTTATACATTTATTTAAAATATTAAAGAGAAGATAATAAATGTGTTGTTCTTAAATTTTAAGATTTTTTTTAATGATTTTTTTAATAAAAAAACTGAATTAGTGCTGATTTTTAAAAAAATATTTTTACATATTTTTGGTGAAATATTATAGGAAAATAATTTAAATAAATACTTTATATTTTTGTCAATAAACGTTCATTTATAATTCGTTTATTAATTAGGCTTTACCCGTTTAGATGAGTCCAAACCCGACCCGTCAACCGTTTTTGCCATGGCTATTCCTTCTCTTCTTCCTTTCCCCGTTTCCTTTGCTGATCTCTTTCTCCTCCTCCTCCTCCTCCTCCTCCTCCTCCTTTTCCTTCCACTCTCCGAAGCCCAGTTTTCCCTCTCCCGTCCCAGCTCGTGTCGCCATAGTCGCCTGCCATCGCATGTCACCGTTGCAGCCGTGCCTAAAGGAGTGTGAAACTAGGTATTCTGTTCACCCTTTTCCCCACCCGCCCCACCACCGCCTGCTTCGCCATCATGTGATCCGTCCATAACCACAACCTTCTTTTGCCTAATGTTGAAATTGAGACGTATCGTTGGAGAATAGTTTGATTAGGCTTGAGGCATAGCGTTCTAAGCATAACTAAATTGTTCCACTTTATCTGTTTCAGATGTATTCTTCGTCTAAAGTTTAGTTCGGACGACAATCATCGGAATAAAAATGAGCATCTAATTTCTTTGCTTTTTCTTATTTAATTTTCAGGTCATCGGTTTGAACCTTGGAGATAAGTTGTCAAACAGTACATACTTGGGCAGGCGTCAAAATTTGCAGCTTCAGCGGTCTTTCTTCACTTGAATTTGTTGTACTTACAATGGATGTAGAACGGTCTGAATTGAAGCATGAAAGGAGTATGGAAAGGGATTGTGATGACTCACCCATGACAGAGTACCGGGGAGAAGTTTTTGGTATTTTGGAGGAAAATGGGATGGAAAAATCAAAAGAGTCGAGCAAGCATCGGAGCAAGGATAAAAAGAGCCGAAGGGAGGAGAAAGACCACAGGAGTAAAGATCGGGAAAGATCGAAGGTGAGTGATGGCTCAAAAGAGAGAGAAAAGGAGGCTAAAGATTTGGAAAAAGGCCAATTGTCCAGCCATGAAAGGAGGAAGGAAGATAAAGAAGACCGTGAGAAGGATAGGAATAAAGATAAGGTAAGGGACAGGGATTATGAAAGAGACAAGCATAGAGATAAAGAGTCTCAAAAGGACAAAGATAGGAGAGATCGAGGGAAGGAGAAAGACCGTGACAGGGACAGAGAGAAGGAAAGGGACAGTGAGCGAGGTCGGGACAAAGAGAGGGGGAAGGAGAAGAGTAGAGATAGGGATAAAGAAAAAGAAAAGGAAAAAGATAGGGATAAAGATAGAGCAAAGGATCGGGAAAGGGGAAAGGAGCGAGAGAAACATAAAGACCGAGAGAAGGAGAAAGAGTATGAGAAGACTACGGATTGTGTACTTGAGAGAGAGAAGGGAAAAGAGAAAATTATGGACAAGGAGAGGGAGGTTGATCAAGATAAGGAGAGGTCTAAAGATAGAGAGAGAGTTAGTAGGAAAGGTCGTGATGAAGGACATGATAGGAGCAAGGATGGGGGAAGGGATGAAAAGCCAAAATTAGATAGTGAAGAGAATAGGGATGGGGCCAAGCCATGGAAGGGTTATCGTTATGATGAGGATATCAGGACAATTGAGCGTGAGCATATAGTTGAGGGTGCATTAAGGGGAGCACGCACATCAGGCACAGAGCTTAAGGAGCGCATTTTGAAGTAAGTTAATATGAGTTTTTTTCTTTTTTAATAAAAAATTTGTGTCTTTGTTTGATTGGATTACATTCATATAATGTATTTCTTATTGTTATTGAGCATTGTTTCTTGTTTTTGGTAGAAATTAAATAATTTGATATTATTCTTCTCTGTGTCATGTTGAACATGCGAAATATTGGACACTTGGGATAAAAGTATTATTATTTTGTTGTCGGTGATGATGATGTTATTATTATTATTACAATAATTACTATTAATCGGTATACTTGGTATAACTTATCGATCACAAATTTTGTGTATTGTAGTTAGTAAATTTGAACTCTTGTTTGATTGATTTGAGTGATTTGTGTATTTAGTAGCATGAAATTAGGGACAAAACTTTCTTGCATATAGATTATTTGTGTATAATAGAAATAGTAAAAGCTTGCAGTAGTTGTCTATGTTCATTGATCCATGTTTGTGTGATTTACTACTGCTATAATTTACCACTACAACAACAACAACAACAAACAAAGTCTTAAGTCCAATTTGGTGGGGTCGGCTACTTGAATCCTTTTTTGCCAATTTATGTGATCATGAACAATTTCATTTGACTAATTCAAGGCTATTAAATCCTTACTCACTATCTCATTCTAAGTTATTTTAGGTCTGCCTCTACCCCTTCCACTCTTCCTCATTGGCGCATTATGTGGTCTAAGTTGCAAGTGCTCAAACCATTTTAGTCGTTCCTCTCTTATCTTATCTTCTACAAAAGTTATGCCTAACTTACTGCGAATATACTCATTCCTTGATTTATCTTTTAACATTATATTACTCATCCATCTTAGTATTCATATCTCGACAACTTTTACTTTTTGAGTTTGTTGTTTCTTAGTCACCCAACATTCTGATCCATATAGCATCGTTGGTCTTACAGCTTCCTATGAAATTTCTCTATTAATTTTAAGAGCATTCTATGATCACAAAACACACTCGAAACAGTTCTCCATTTTACCCAACTTGCTTTAACTCTATGCATTATATCTTCTTCAATTTCACCTTAAGCTTGCATAATAGATTGAAGGTATCAAAATCTACTGTTGCTATTGAATTCTTCATCATCAAGTTTAACTTTATCTCCAATATTCCTCCTACTATGATTTAAATTACATTTTATACATGTCTACTTATCCTAAAGCCTCTAGATTCTAAAGCTTCTCTCCATAATTCTGACTTAGATTCTACTTCACCCCTAGTTTCATCAATCAAGACTATCATCTGCAAACAATGTACACCTTGGAACCTCATTTAGGATGCTCCTAGTCAGTTTATCCATTACTAAAGCAAAAAGATTAGGGCTCAAAGCAAATCCTTGATGTACACCTATTGTGATTGGAAATTCCCTGGTCTCTCCACTTGTAGCCCTAATGCTAGTCATTACTCAATCATACATATCCTTAATGACATCAGTATACCTACCATGTACACCATTTTTTTTCTAAAACCTCTCATAAAACTTCCCTAGGTATCCTATCATATGCCTTCTCTAAGTCAAAAAATACCATATGCAAGTCACTCTTTTTTTCCCTAAACTTTTCTATTAATCTTCTTAAAAGATATATAACTTCTGACTTCTGTAGTAGATCTCCTAGGCATAAAATCGAATTGATTTTTTGAGATCTTTGGTTCTAACCTTAATCTTTGTTAAACTGCTCTTTCCCACAGTTTCATTGTATGACTCCTAAGTTTAATTCCACGATAGTTATTTTGAATATCTCCTTGATTTTGTATATGCATATTGAAGTGTTGTTCCTCCATTCGTTTGATATTTTCTTAATTTTTATAATTGTGTAAAATAAAGTAGTTGATCATATAATTCCTTTATCACCTTGGCATTTCCAAACTTTAATTGGGATGTTATTTGGTCCTATAGCTTTTCCATTTTTCATATTTTTTAATGCAGACTTAACTTTGTTAACTCTAATTTTGCGAATAAGTCTCATTTTTTAGTTTGTTCCTCATTTGTCAATTCTAAGTTTAGGTTTTCTACTTTGTTTTCATTAAATAGCTTACTAAAGTAACTTCACCATCTTTCTTTTATGTTTTTTTTTTAACCAAGATAATATCATCCTCACTTTTTATACATTGTACATTACCTAAGTCCTTACTCTTTCTAGCAAGTTTGAATATGTTTCTTTTCCCTTCTTTTGTATCTAATCTAGCATACAAATTCTTAAATGGTCTATGTTTAGCGTCACTGACATTCTTTTTTGCATCTTTTCTCGTCTCTTTATACTTTTCAAAGCTTTCCATGTTTCAACATTTTTACCATGTTTTATACCAAATTCTTTTTGTCTTTACAACTTTTTGGACATCTTGATTCCACTTCCAACTTTTCTTTGCCATCCGAGAATTTTTTTCTTAATTCACCTAAAATATCTTTTGCTATCTTTTAAATAGAGCTAGCTATCCTACTCCAAAGAGAGTTTGTTTTTACACCATCCTTTATAGTCCAATCATCTTTGATAATCTTATCTTTAAATTTTATTATGTTTTCTCCCTTTAGGTTCCATCACCTAGTTCTCTTGCATTGATTTATTTTATCCTTTCTCTTCCATTTTTAATACATATATTTAACACTAAAACTATATGTTGTGTGGTTAAGGTTTCACATGGGATAACATTACAATCCTCACATCATAAACAATGTTAAGGAAAAACATATTTGACTTTTATTTTATCCACTTTGGAAAGTTATTGAGTGTTCTTCTCTCTTCTTAAAACAAGTATTCATTGTATTAAAATAATATGACATGGCGAAGTCTAAGATCATCTCCCCTTCATTTTTGTTTCCATAACTATATCCTCCATGTATCCTCTCAACTTTGTTACCAAGAATATTTAGTCTCAATTTAAACCAAAGATCTTGTAGGAGAGAAAAATAATCAATTTTCTATCAATTTTTCTCGCTATCTTAAATATTATTTAGAATGAAAATTTATTAAAGTATGATTCTAATTAAGAACAATCATGTTTAGATATTGTTCCGTTTTGTTCGTTTATGTTCTAAGGAGGATTTCTTATGCTCCTTTTCTGTCCTTTTCTTCTCTTTAATGGAATTTCTTCTTTTTCTTTAAAACAATACGAGCAAAATAAAGAATTATGCATATTGATTCAATATATATTTTTATTTTCTTTCTCATTTTCCTTGATAACCAAACAGAAAAGAGCATAATATTTCATTTTTCCTTTGTGTTTTCTGAGTTCCAAATGGAGCTTTTGTGCCAAGCAATTAACTGACCAAATTTGACTAGCTAGAATAGTCACACACTTGATGACCAAGAATAATTGGTGGCCAAGTAAAACGTTGTGCTCAAGTACTTAGACCAGACTTTAATTTTTTTTTAATTGATGGATTTGCACATAAATCTTGCTGAAAAGATAGTCTGTCCAGCATTATGACCCTGATTCCATGACATAAATAATAGCCCATATCCAGCAACTACTAAATTACTTAAATGCTTAGTAACTCTTAGATCATGAATACTAATGACTGTAAACACTAGTAGGTACACTTTCCTTTAGACCAAAAAAAGTTATTGCATGATGTTGTGGGTACAGGTCTCATTCTTGGGCCTCTAGAGTGGATATGCAATGTTTAACCAAGTAACCAACCTGTGGCTGCTACATTAGTTTCCTTTTGCGCTCATAATCTTGAGAGTGGCAGATATTTGATTTTTATCCTCTTTTTGCCCCAATTGTTATGTGAAGTACTCGCATAAAGTTGTTTAATGAAGTTGAGCTAAACAAGAGTGTTAGTGATACTGAATGTCAGTGAGTGGTGCTTGATCTTTCATTGCTCTACCTATCAAATGATTTATTGTGTCCAAATAATATTAGGGGCTGTTTGGTATTACAGTAAAAATTGTGAAAATGAAAACCATGAACGAAAATTAAAAACTAGAAACAAAAACTAAAGACTGAAAATCAGTTATGCATTTGGTTAATATTAATATTTCTAAAACTAAAATAGATTAAAAACTGGATTCAACAAATGCTCATTTTGTCTTTGAATCAAATAACAATTAAAAGTACCACTAAAATAATTAAATATACAAAAATTGAAATTAAAAATTAATATAATAAAAATAAAATTATTATAGTTATTTTTCCTAATTATTATATTTCAAAATTTATTGTTTAATGCTACAAGAACAATTTTGTTGTACATGACAATTGAAAAATTGTAAAAGTATTTTTTAATGACTTATTTTTTTCCCCAAATTTTTAGAAAATTTATGGATATTTTTTAATTATATTTTAAATTCACATGGTCATTTTATTGTGATTTGTATAAAATGAATGATTTAATTCACAAAAGTGAATTATGATATTAAAGTATTTTGGCAACAAGTTGCTAAAACAACTGAAAATCAATAACAATACAGAAAATTAACAACGTAAAGAAATGCGTTGTCGTAATTTTTTTTTTTCACTGGACAGACAGAAATGATACCAAACAGACCTTAGTTATTCACATTTTCGAATCTAGTTTATTTCTAATTTTTTGGGGCATTTTGGTGTTGTGGGATGCTGAAATAGCGCTAGTGTTTGTTTAGAGGGAGACATTTGAAGTTCGCTCTTGAATACGGCTTTCAGATGATGCATGGTTTTGGGTTTGAAAAAAAGCTTCTTAACATGCCCAAATAGCATTGATAATTATATGATATATTTTTGTCCTCATTTATTTATTTATTTTTATAAAAAAGGAAGATGTTTTCATTAGATAAAGAAGAATGTACAAAAAAGAGAATAGAGATTCTTAAAAACAAAAATGGGAAAACGAAAAGGAGAAAAACAATAGGAAGAAATGACAATCAAGCTAACAAAGCTGGTCAATCCTTTTTTTTTATAATTTGGTTGGTGGTCAATCCCTTTGAATGTTAGAGAATCTCACTCCTTTAAAGCAGCCAGCACCAGAACACCGAAGTGATGCTGAATAATGAATATTGTCCCATGACGAAAAGAAATATTCAACTACCTCCCCATAACCATATGCACATTATGTTCCAGCCACAAACCCCACAGTGCTGCGAAAAGTGTACATCTCCATAAAGCTACAGCATCTTTGCTTCTACAAAAACCAGAAAAAGAGATGATGAACAAATCCTCCATTGTTTCCAGACAAACCCAACTTTCTCCCAATATATTGAAAATTTATTTGACATCTTCCAAGCAAAATCGCATTGCAAAAACAGATGAGAAACTGGTTGTGAGTTGTCGAAACATAATGAGCACACATAAGGAGAAAGTGCCAAGGTCTCCTACTTTACAATCTATTGTTGGTGTTAACTCTATTAAGAATAACCAACCAAATAAGACCCTTTACCTCTGAGGGAATTTTGACCTTGCTAATTATTTTATGGGCAAAAAGAGAAGTCCGCATTAGTCAAAAGATCAAAAAAAGATTTACAAGATAACCACCTCCCTCGCAAAGAATCTAAGGACCAAGGACAACTATCCACTCCAAAGGAGAGAAGACAATTTTCAAAGATCATCATCAACAAAGAAGAAAGCCCTTCCACCCTCCCTATCATTAAGAAATCCATGAAAGTGGAAGTTTGAAGTTGGAATACAAAAATAAAAAAAGAAGAAACATCAGCATTATTCCACGGAGTCCAGCAATAAATATGAGCAAATGAAATGGACAAAGTAGTATTTACCCATCCAATTATCTTCTGAAAAATGAACCCGAAAACCCTCATCCAAAACAAACTTAGTATGAAGAATGAAGAGGGGATAAATATGAGAGATAGTCCTCCAAGGACTTTCCGAAGAACATCTTGATCCCAATTAACATCCCAACAATTCACATCAATCCAAAATTACTTTTAATCACTTTTTCCCGAAGAGAGGAATCCTATGAGGGAACCACCAAAACCATTCAGTCATATGGGCAGTGTTTTCAGACACCAGCTAATTTTTCAAAAGCCAAGGTGAGGCATTTTAGCCCTTAAAAGGTGAGGAGTAAGCCTTTTGAGAATTTTTTTTTAGATAAAAATATGTAAATAAATTACATATATATATTTTTAAAATTAAATCACAATTAAAATATAAAATAAAGTCAAATATAATTTGTAAACTACTTGGCTAGTCAAAAAATTTCTAACTTGAATTCATTATGTATATCATGACAAGAAATGGCTATAATTTTACAAAGTTAAAATTATTTTCAAGATCTAAGTTACAGCTCTTAGATATTTTAGAAATGTTGAGGTTCAAGAGTTTTAGAAATCAACTCATACTATGACATTCTTTTTATTATTTAAACGTGTAGTTAAATTTTTCTAGCCAAATCTAACTTGAGAATCATGCACCCAAAATGAAAAAGTTGCAAAAGGCATGGCTTTTATACAAATGCGTAAGTCTTAGCGTTTAATGTGTTAGCCTTTTAGGATTGGTATTTTAGATTGATTCTCAAGGCGTTTTAGGCATGCCTCGTCTTGAGGCAAGCCTTGATTGAGCCTTTTAAAACATTGACACCAACTTTCCAAGACCTAAACCCCCTCTATTTGATCAGTGCACCACGTCTCGCTAACCAAGTGATCCCTCTTCTCCCCAAACCTAGACCAAAAAAAATCGGGTATAATTATCTACAACTTACTAGCCATATCCACTAGAATCCTATAAATACATAGGTAATATAAAGGGATACTAGCAAGACAAGCCTGATAAGAGTAATGCGGTCTCAAGGAAAATAATTCGCCTTTCCACCCATCTATAAACACTTAGGCCCCCTCCACCTTGGGCCCAAAAGCCCACTAATCTAGGATTGCCACACAATGGGACCCCTAAATAAGAAAAGGGCCAATCCAAAATACCACAACTGCTAATACCAACTTCCTAGATCTATTGAAACTAAAATTATTAAGAACAATAACTCTGATGCCCAAGTTAATTTTAAGCCTAGAGACTTGCTAAAAGATACAAAGTAGACTGAGGATATTCAAAAAAAGAAGGTGTATGATCACTTAAGAACATTGTATATTGGCGAATGGATGACGGGACAAAAGGTTTAGGGTTTAGGGTTTAGGGTTATGGTCACCTAAGAACATAGTATATTGGCAAATGGAAGATGGGAGACATGGTTTAGGGTTTAGGGTTCAGGGTTCATGGTTTAGGATTTAGGGTTTATGGGGTGGTGAAGTAATAGTGAGGCAGTGGCTTTCATTTAACAACAAAAATTTCAGAAATCAGTCCTATGAAAAATATAGCTTCCCTCAGAAAGTAATTTCCATGAAACAAACAAAGTTGTAGAATAGTGAATGTATCTCGTAAAGGAGCCGAACAATCTGATCCTAGGACACCATGTTACTGTTGTAGGTTCAAACCTTTTTAAGGGGGGTGGCAAGGGATTTGGGACGCGGAATGGGCTAAATCCCCGCACCCTCGTCCTTGAAACCCAGCAACCTTTTGCCTTCCTGTGCATTGGCATGTGGAACCTTTGCCTCTAATGTATTTATGCAATCTAGTTTAGAGAGTTCCTACCCGACGTTGATCTAGTTCAGGTATGATCCAAGCTCCTTTAGGGGTGATCTTGGGTTGGTCTCTTTTTGTGATATGAATCATATTATAATGGATAGAGGGCAGGTTTCTTGAGGTTTGGAAGAGAGCTTAAGTTTCTTTAGGGGGCATATTTTACTTCTTTTTCCTGTTTTTTCATTATTCCTTTTAGGGGGACTTTTGTTTGCGATGGAATTGGAAGAAGAGTGCAGTAGAATTAGAAACACAATGAGATTTCCCTTTTGCATTTGGTTTGACATGTAATCGTGTTTGTCGCAACGTGCGAAGGGGCCACTGCTTGTCAGGGTGAATCTCTGAACTGCCTCGGCTTAGATGGCGAAGTTGAGATGAGAATATTTGGGGATGAGGTATGGCCATATGGGTCAAAATACTTATTGGATTTGCCACTAACTTATGCTATCCTAGGTGCGGTTAGAACTAATTACTATGGATTACTTGGTCTTCTAGCTGCACTTAGGACCAAGGAACCGATAGTCAGGGTCTACATTACTAGAGCCAAGTTCGGGAATGGAGTTTTGTGTGAGGAAGGTACTAGCACACTCTACGCGCCATTTCTACAAATGGTAGCAACACAAAATATGCATGGTCTTTAATTTCTCATTTTTGATTTTAGGTTACCTCCCATTAAATATTGGCTCACCCTATGACCATTTGGTATGTTGATCAAGTACATAGGGCTCCCTCACCTCTAGAATCCCAACGCTATTGCCCCACTTTTGGTTTTGCTATCTGATTGATTAAATTATCATAAGAATCCATAAGGTTCATCCATGTAAATATGATTTCAAGGAAACCACAAGTTGTATCATGTGTCTAAATAGAACACAAAACAGCAAACAAATGTATAGACCAAGCTAAGCACATGCGAGGGAGCCAACATCCTACATGACTAGGCATATTTGAACATAATCATTCAGATGATCAATCCTATATCAATAAAAAGTATTATTGTTAATACTTTGTTTACAATTAAAAAATACAAACATCAACATGCGATACAATTATGACACCATGTAAATATAGGGACATGAAAAATCTTTAAAAACTATAAGATATGATATGACATGAATAATTAAATTATGAGAAATATTGAATCTTAATATTTACGTAAAATTATAGAAATAAAAATTTATGGGTAGTTTTTTCATTATTATTTATTTTATAAAAATCTAATTATATGACTTTTCCCCACAAAAATATAAATAATTTTATTATTTCTAAATTGTGATTTGCTACCGAAAATCATAATTACTTTTATTTTTTGTTTAGTTAATGATCAATTAATGATTTTTTAAATTTTAAATAAATTTATAATTTATAGGGTACTTCTTAGTTTATGGTTTCATTTATAAAATTTATCTTTTATAAATTATATTTATTTATCTAAATGATGTTAGACACTTCACAATAATTTTGGAACACATTGTAGGAATTTGCCTATTTTATTTTGGGCTGTACATCTTAATCAACATGTGTATTACCATTGCACTTATTTTATTTTTTTGAATGAAATGGATTTTTTAAATATAGATTTATCTAATTTAATTTAATTTAATTTTTTTTTATAGAAATAGTTGTCTTACTTCTAAAAGATAATAATATTTTTGTTTACAAAATTATTTACACTATTTGTACTTTTATATATGTCATGTATATACTTTGCCATTTGATTTGGGTGCTAAATAGGGTTTCTTTTTTAGGTTTAAATTTTAACATATCTAAAGCAGATTTTATTAATTTAATTTTATCAAATTTTGGTTGAATCCATTTTCTTTTAGGAATGTTTTTGTATTATTATTAAAAAATAGGGATATTTTTGCCACAAAATGATTTACTTTATCATACTTTTATTAATTTATTATTGTAGAATAGATATAGATGTAGATATCTATAAATAATATTAGTTTTTTTTTTTAACCAAATGAATTTTTTTTTAGGTTCAAAAATTAACTTTCAGGCATTAAAGTGCGTCCCCAGCTGACAAGGCTCCCCATTTTGCAAGGGCAGGGGGAGGGTCGTCACAGTATACACAGTCCTACCCTTGCTTTTACAAGAGAGGCTGTTTCCTTAGACTTGAACCTGTGACCAACCGTTCATTGAGGAGCAAATTACCATAGATCAAATTTTAGATATTCTAAATGTAAATTTATCCATTTTTTTTGAATTTACTTTCTGTATAAATATTATAAAATTTTACTTCTTTTAAGAATATTTGATCTTACTTTTAAAAGATAAGATTCATTA
Organism: Malania oleifera; assembly: GCF_029873635.1. Lineage (NCBI taxonomy): Eukaryota > Viridiplantae > Streptophyta > Magnoliopsida > Santalales > Ximeniaceae > Malania > Malania oleifera. The sequence goes on along the minus strand of NC_080429.1, from coordinate 80,096,451 downwards.
GAATATTTTTGTTAATAAATTGATTTACACTATTCATATTTTTATATATAATATAGAAATTTACCTCTTTTAGGAATGTTGATAATTTACTTAAAAAATAAGGATACTTTTGTCTACAAATTAATTTACTAGTGTATCTTTTAGGAATTTTTAGCCTTTCTTTAAAAAAAGAAGGATATTTTTGTGCACAAAATGATTTACACCATTCGTACTTTTATATATAGTATAGATATTTTATTTTTTTGGATTTTGACACATTTGTAGCCATTATTGTTTGTGAAAATATATCAAAAGGGAACTCTAGAGGCCCTAGAAACCCTAGAAAATACCCAAAAAATTCTGGATAATTTATTATAGTTTATCTTTTTTTTTTTTGGGATTTTTAAAGATTTTTTAATGAAAAAATTGAAAACATAAAAAAAATTCTATTGTTGCTAATAATTTAATTAAGTATAAACCTAAATAATAACTGATGAACAAATTAAAAACAAATATTTTATTTTTTTATAATTTATTCTTTTGAATTTTTAAAGATAAATCTATTAGCATCAATAATACAACAACAACAACAAAACCAAGCCTTAGTCCCACTAAGTGGGGTCGGCTATATAAATCCTTTTCCGCCAATTTATGCGATTATGGACCATTTCTTTTGATAGATTCAAGGATATTAAATCCTTACTATCTCCTCCCAAGTTATTTTAGGTCTACTCCTATCCCTTTTACTGCCCCTCACAGTAACTAAATCACTCTTCCTCACAGGTGCACCATAAGGCTTACGTTGCAAGTGTCCATACCATCTGAGTCGTCCCTCCTTTATCTTATCTTCTATAGGAGTTACACCTAACTTACCACGAATATGTTCATTCTTTAATTTATCTTTTAATGTTATACCACTCATCTATCTAAGCATTCTCATCTCGGCAACTTTTACTTTTTGGATATTATGTTTCTTTGTTACCCAACATTCTGATCCATATAGCATAGCTGGTCTTATAGCTGTCCTATAAAACTTCCCTTTTAATTTTAAGCCTATTCTACGATCACATAGCACACTTGAAACACTTCTCCATTTTACCCAACCTGCTTTAACTCTATGCATTACATCATCTTCAATTTCTCCTTCAGCTTGCATAATAGATCCAAGGTATCGAAATCTACAAGTGCTATTTATTTCTTCATCATCAAGTTTAAATTTGTCTCCAATATTCCTCTTATCATCATTAAAATTACATTTCATATATTCTGTTTTATTTCTACTTATCCTAAAGCCTCTAGATTCCAAAGTTTCTCTCCATAATTCTAACTCAGCCTCTACTCCGTCCCTAGTTTCGTCAGTTAATACAATATCATCTGCAAACAACATACACCGTGGAACCTCCATTTGAATACTCTTAGTCAATTGGTCCATCACTAAAGCAAAAAGATAAGGATTCAAAGTAGATCCTTGATGTACACCTATGGTAATTGGAAATTCTCTAGTTTCTCCATCTATAGTCCTTACACTAATCATTACTCCATCGTACATATCCTTAATGACATCGGTATACCTACAACATACACCCTTTTTTTCTAAAAATAATAATACTAAAAATAACCATAAAAATGGCGTCCTATGGCCACAAGGCTCCTTGCTTTGTGAGGGTAGGTGGATAGTCACAGTGTGCAGCACTGTACACGACCTTATACCTGTTTTTATGCAGAGAGGTTTTCTTGGGCTTGAACCATGACCAACCTTATTGTTGATCAAAGGACAAACCATAATAATAATGATAGCAATGATGATGATGATAATGATAATAATAACAGTAATCATAAAGATAAAAAATTTACCGCAATTACTCAATAAATGGCCAAGGTAGGAATTAGATTATTTTCTGATTTTTTTAAAAGTATTTTTTAAACTTTTCTGGATTTTTTCCGAGATTTTATATAATTGAAAACTAATTAAAAAACAAACAAACAAATAAAGAAAATAAAATCTGTGTTCAAGGCATGGGCATAAGTAGCGACCCTCTCCTTCCTGAAGTTAATTTTCATTGTCTCCTTTGTTTCCTAGGATTCCTCCCCTCCTGCACTCTGTACAACAGCGCTGCGGATCGTTGGCCTACCATGCCAACCTCTGGTGACTTTGCGAAACATTTCCAGATGTAATTGGCTATTGACTTCTGGACTTCTGGCTCAACAAAATTCTTCTGGAATTCTGACACATATTTTTGCATGTGTTTGGAAGTTTGGCAAGCCATTTGGTCAGGATAAATTAGTTGTCACACTTCAAGACTTATTCAGTTGTTCATATTTTACTGCGCTTGTTCTAGATATCATATTTTTTAATCGACTTCTTTGAATACCAAATGTATTCTGGACTTCTTTTACAATGTAATTCTTTTAAAATTTTTATACATTTTATTGCATGTGTCTACAACAACAACAACAACAACAACAGAAAAACCAAGCCTTAGTCCCAATAAGTGGGGTCGGCTATATGAATCATTTTCTGCCAATTTATACGATCATGGACCATTTCTTTTGATAGATTCAAGGATATTAAATCCTTACTCACTATCTTCTCCCAAATTATTTAAGGTTTATCCCTACCCCTTCTACTGCCCCCCACAGTAACTAAGTCACTCTTCCTCACAGGTGCACTTTGTAGCCTATGTTGCAAGGATAAATTACTTTAACACTTTTGTCCTTTTTTCTAGGATGAAGGAAGAAAGATTGGAGAATAAGAATAAGTCTGATGGTGGTTCTGAAGTTTTAACATGGGTTAGTAGGAGCCGCAAGCTTGAAGAGAAAAGGAATGCTGAAAAGGAGAAAGCCTTGCAGCTGTCAAAGGTTTTCGAGGAGCAGGTTAGTTTGCTTTGGCTAGTGCTGTATTTATTTGTTTATATGATTTATCGCAAGTGAAGTTTTAATCATTTTATGGTATGCATTTTCTCAGGATAATATTGATCAAGAAGAAAGTGACGATGATGCTGCAGCTCAGCACACTGCTGGTACTGTTAAATGTACATGTTGAGGAGAGTATAGAATAGGAAAAGGACTTTTGATAACTTGAGAACCTACAAAACTATTAGATCTCCCACTGTATTTGTAGCATCGCTTGTACACAGACACACACTCACTAGCGTGCAAATACATATGCAGGTAGACAAACTCATAAAGACTATAATGACCCTTAATCACTCCTCATGCTAGAAAATGCATATCATAATTTGTATATCCCTAGCTTATTGCAGATAAATTTAACCTTGGCACGCTCCCACAGGCTTGATAAACAAATAAGCGAATTCATACTCATAAGTGAGTGGCATTGATAAGCTTTTGCAAAAGTTTATTTCGAACAGAGTGACAGTCAACTTGAATGTATTTAGCCCTTTCATGAGAAATTGGATTTGAAGCAATATGAATAGCTCCCTGTTATCACACATCAACTCCATAGGCTGTGAATGTTGAAACCCAAGTTCTTCCAACATTTTCTTCAATCAGTGCTGATGAGCCATGGTTGTGTACTCAGATTTTGCATGTTATCTTGAAACTACTGTTTGCTACTTATTCTTACTAGACACTAAGTTTCCACCAACAAATGCAGTACCAAATGTGGATCTATGCCCATCATCTTTCTACAAGGTACACCTTTTAGATATATCAAAATAAGGATAACACCATCCCATGACTCAAGGAGTCTGGAAATGGACTAATAACATTAGCTGCAAAAGAAATATCTGTCTTGATTTGTGTAAGATAATTCAACTTTCCAACTACTCTCTGGTATTGTCCAGGTTCAACTAGCAATCCACCCCTGAATGTCAAAACAAATTGATATAACGAAGATTGCCAGCCAGTCAGAATATAGGTAATCGAAACCCTGCAAAAGCACCAGTCACTGACACCCAAAAAGAAGCATAAAAAACTATTGCCTCCCAAGGCAAAAGGCTTGAAAGCGTTTTGCCCTAAAATATTTTTGAATTAGTCTGTAACTAATTACTCCACATCATGGCCATTAAGGCACAATCCCATAAAATTCTAGCATCTTTCCTTATAACCTCAAAATCTAGTAAGAAACAACTCCTTCACAGTGCTTGGACAAACCCAACACCCCTCAACAATGTTAAAAAGCAATTGGCAATCTCCAATTAAAAGGACAACATAGAAAAAATAAGCATTAGCCTTGCTACTCTGCAGGTATTAAACACAGACATAAGTCAGGTGATAGTCTTATTAGGCCTTCTCTTCTGCAGGCAGCCATGTTTGTCTTATTCAAAATATTGGACCAAACAAAAGCACTAATTTTTTTTTTTTAGATAATAAAAGAAGCAACTATTGGTAAAACAGTCATACTTCATGTTATATGAAAGAAGAGTGGATTAGCAACTTTGAATGTGCCCGAGGAGTGAGTGAGGGAAAGGGCCACTGAAGTAGGGTGTGGCATTCTGGATTAGCCTATGACCTACTTAGGGGTCTCCTTAGGGGGTAAACCTAAATTAGCGGATTTTTGGAATCCAATAGCGGAAAGGGAGACTAAGAGGTTAGACAGTTGGAAGGGGTTCTTTTCTCTTTAGGGGGTAGAATAACCTTGATCCAAGCTTGTCTTTCTAGCATTCCATTATATTTCCTATTTTATGTAGGATTCCAATGGGGATTGCTAGCAAGATCAAGAGAATCATGAGGACTTTCCGTGGTCTGGTGGGGGGAGATCACAAGGACCACTTTGTTGGGGTGAGATTTGTAGGTCAAAAAAGGAAGGAGGGTTTGGCTAGGGAGGTTGGTTTCTGAAAACACAACTCTTCTAGCTAAATGGTTATGGCGTTCCCCTCTAGAAGAATCATCCCTTTGGCATAGGGTAATAAGAAGTAAGCTTGGGGCTGGATGAGAATGGATGGGATGTTAATGTTAGTTTAAGATGTTCTTCAGGTAGTCTGTGGAGGTCCATCTCTCAGATTTGTCCTTCTTTTATCCCTCACGCTAAACTTAAGGTAGGGAGGGGCTCTTGGATCCATTCTTGGAAAGACCCTTGGCTGGGTAATGCATCCTTATCAATTCATTCCCTCATTTTTTCGTTGAGCTCCTAGCAAAATAGAGTTATATGTTTCTTTGTTGGGGATTTGAGTTGTCCGTTGGTTTCCCAGAATCTCCATTTTAGGAGACCTCTATATGATAGGGAGATGGTAGGGTTGTCTTCTTTGTTATCTTTATTGAATAGGAGTAATCTATCATCAGGGAGGGATGCTCGGTCCTGGTCTCTGGATCAGTCGGGAGTTTTTTCTTGCAATTCTTTTTTTGAATTCTTGACTCTAATTCTGCTTCCCACTCTATTGTTTCATCTAGAAGGCTAAGGCTCCTCCAAAAATTAAGGCTTTCACTTGGTTGGTAGTGCTCAATAAAATTAATACTAGTAACTTGTTGCAAATTAGGAGACCTTTGAAGGTTCTCTGTCCTGATGTATGTGTGCTTTGTTACAAAAATTCTGAGACGGTTCTCATCTTCTTTTGGGCTGTGAATTAGAGGATTTGGAATATGCTTTTTTGGTATTTCTGTAGAGAGTTGGATTTGCCCTTCTTTGGTTGTTGAATTGTTAGCTATTTCTTTCAAAGGCTTTGGTAGGAGAAAGGACAAGACAGTCATATGGAAGTGGGGAATATTCACAGTTTTATGGGGATTATGGTTGGAGCATAATGCAAGGATATTCAATGGGAAGAAATTAAATAGGATGCTGATTTGGGAAAAAAAATTCAGTATTTGGCCTCGTTGTGGTGTTCTGGTTTGCTTCATGAGTTACATAGAGATTGGAGGAACATTTTGGAATGCTGATTTATTATATTTTGGTATTGGGAAAATTCCAGGCCTTTTGGGGTACATGTTTCATTCTCCCTTGACTTAATTCTCTTCCTATGTATGAAATTTTCTTTTGCTATGAAAAAAAAAAAGAAAGATAGAAGAGAAGGTACAACGTGCAGGGACGAGGAGTCCACCAAATAACAACAAAAGACCATCAAAGAAGAAAGAAATAAGAAAATAGAAATAAAGAAAAAAGCTCAAGTAAACAAAATAAAACTAGACAAAATTAACCAAGGAAACCCCTTTTCAAACCCTTCCCATCATAGTTTGCAAAGCTATTCAAATTCGCTAATTCTCTTTGATCCTTCACCTTTTGACTTTTGCCATAACAAAAACACACTTCATTTCCTCTAAAATCAGTGAACTTTAAATCCATTTTATCCAAAAGATCTTGGGCCTCTATTTCCTCCTTAGGAATCTCCCCCACTGAGGGAGGCAAAATTCCATCCCTACGCTGTAAATTATTAACCAGCCAATCATTTTCGAAAAAAGACACTCCCTCCAAACCTTCCAGCAGGGGAGGATGAACATAAGATAAATCCCTTAGTTCTTCACAAGAATCCGAAACATAACCATATTGTTCTCAAATCTCATCCAACAACAACCCCCCAGCACTGTCAAATTTGCTAATATCATCACTCTATGAATCTGAAAAATCCCCCCTTTTCTTTGTCTCCTTTACTTGCTCCATTGCTACCCCCTATCTCCTTCTTTGCGTGGTAGTCTTCGACTATACTAAATTCTCCTTTAGAATCTCTCCTTAAAACCTTTGGCACCGACTCACCAGATTTTTCCCTCTTATCATCAAACTCCTTTCCCATCTCTGCATCCATACAAGCTGCCTTCTGATGAGCATAAGCCTTGTTGTCTTCAAATCTGTCAGAGTTCGGACAAAAAAACATCAGAATTCCCCTCCAAGGTAGCTTCTAATTTTTCACTCCTTTCCGCCCCACCTTTTAACCCCTCTTTGGCACTAGTCTAATCTTTAACATCGCAATCTTGTTTTGAAGCTAACCTGCTAATATTCCGGCTTTGTTCTGAAGCTTGATCAATTAGATTTGTATCTAGGGAAGCTGGAGCCTGTGAAAGAAGTCCATTAACAAACAGTATAGAGTCCTCCTTCCCACTAATCGTCTCCTGAATAATAGGAACTGTATTTTGGGCCTGCTCATTATTGGGTTCCAGCAAGCAAGTACCTGAATTACCTCATTCCTTCAGTGTGGAGCACAAAAGATGTGATTTTCCTTTAACCTCCATATTACTGCACACATCAGACTTACCTAAACATTGGGCCTGCTCAAATAATGTCCCAGTTTAGACAAGAGTGACGGTCCTCCCTTTCAATTATTTGGGTCAGGTCCAACACAAGAAAAAAACTGCCTGGCCATTCCTCATCACTATCTTCTCCCTGAGAACAAACCTAGCTGCCTCAGAGAGAAGTGCAGCTCCAACCGGAATCCTAGCTTCCTTTTCATTCTGGTGGTCAATTCCAGTTGGTTGCCGCTGGAACCTGTCTTCGAGAACCCATAATCCTTCTTCTGTGTCGTACCTCCACACCTACAGCACTGCTCTTCTCTTTCGACCTCCCTTCCCTGATTTCCAGATAGATCTTGACTTCTGCAGCCTTCACTTTCCCCTTTTATACCTTTCCGTAGTGCCTGACTCCAGGATCTGGGACGAGAAGAACCATCTGCAGCTACACCTCCAAAATCCTTCCAAAATTCCTTTGTCAACTTGCAAAATCATTCGCAAAGTGTCGCCACTCGCCACCCCTCGTTCCTTGCACCAGCAGGAATAAATTCTGAAAATTTCTTACATTTCCACCCCAACCCTAACTCCAAAAACTTTCCCCCCTTTGTCCACCTAATAGACAGCCAATGCTGTGTGATACCCTTGCGCATACATCAAAATCCCCTTTCTATCTGACTGAAAACTGACAATCCATCAGTATCGCAGATCAAAGGATTTTCCTTCAACTTGTAACGTTCAATTCAACATACTCTACAGCAGTAGGCTTCATAGCAGCATATGCAGTTCATTTCGCGAGAAGGAAGAGAGAAAGTCAGATGTCCCTCCTCCTTGAAAGTCAAATTGTGATATCTGAAATATTTTGTTCTTCAGTTAAAATACTGCTATAGTTGCCGCTAGGAAGCAAGAAGAGAAGCAAGAAGAGCCTTCGAGAGCTCCTCCCTTCCCATTGTTGTTGGCCTTTGAGAGGAGATTGATTTTGACAGCAGCAAGCCAAGCTTGAGGTGGAATGAAGGATGGGAAGCAATGAGCCTTTGAGAGAGTGAGCGAGGGAGCTCGAGCTTCGAGCCTTTGGGAGAGAAGAGGCTACGAGCCTTCAAGGCGTGAGTCTTGCCATGTCTGTCTTTGCTCTTATGCTAATCATCTGTCTAGCTGCCAACTAATGCTGGCTAAGCAAATAAATTTATTCTAGAAGAAATGACAATCAATGTGGAGGACAGAATAAGTCCAAGTCTTTTAGTCTTCATTGTGGAGGTTAAAGTTCCCCAACATTAAGGCATTTATTTGGTTTGTAGCTCTTAATAGAGTTAATACCAAAAGTATGTTGTGAAGTAGGAGGCCCTATAAGGCTTTATTCCTTAATATTTGTGTTTTATGACGCGAGAATACTGAGACTTCTTCTCATCTCTTTTGGTCTGTTGCTCGGAGATTGTTACCTAGGTTGTTTTTGTAAAGAAGTGGATGGGCTTCTGCTTCTTTCAGAGTTTTTAGGTAGAGTAATGATGCTAGTAGGATTTGAAGATGTGTAGTTTTTGCTTGTGTGGGGGAATTTGATGGGAGAGGAATGCACGAAGCTTTGATGGTAGGGGTTTGTTATCTCTCCTGAATATGGTCCAGTATTTGGGTTATCTTGTGCTTTTTCTTCTGAATTAAGGGGCTTGCTTCTCTGACTTTCAGTATGATTAGCAGCCTATTTTGACGAGATTTTTTGTTTTTCCTTTTGATTGTAATTTTTAATTTTTTCTTGAGAGGATTTCTTTTCACCCTAAATGAAATTTCATTTTTTAATTAATAAAATATAAATTTGATTATATATTTTTTAGGCTTTGATTTATTTTGTATTCAAGCCTAAGGACTGATCCAATCTTCTCTGTTCATTAAAGCGAAATCCTAAGGTTCTCACATATGAACTAGTTTTCTTGGCTAACTGACTAAGGAATATTTTGTAACTCTCTGTTGAACAAATGAACTGATCTTCCAATTTTTTCTATTCATCAAGGAAGCTAAATTGAACAAATTTACACTTTACGCTTTGATTTATTTTATATTACAAGAGCTGCACCTTTTTTCTTCTTGTATGCTTTTTTGGAGTCTGGATTCTGGAACGCCAATAAGTGAGGCATCATAGGATTGATGTAATCCAGCTTCATTGCAAAACTTTTTTATTTTATAAAATTGTTAATTACTTTGTGTTGTGATCTTTATTTTATGGTTGCTTGTTTGATATTGAAGCTGTATCACTAAATATTGTGTTAGGATCTCTATGTCATTGGATCAGATTGATCTTACCTTGCCTTTTATTTTTATTTCTTTTCGGAATTATTACTGTTAAAAGAAGATCTAGCGGGTGTTAAAGTACTTCACGGCCTTGACAAAGTCATTGAAGGTGGGGCAGTTGTTTTGACACTCAAAGATCAGAACATACTTGCTGATGGTGACATTAATGAAGGTACAGGCATTATGATATTGTTTTTATATATCTCATGGCCCAGATTTGTGAAGATGACATATCATTTTATGTAACAGAGATTGATATGCTTGAAAATGTTGAAATTGGAGAGCAGAAGCAGAGGGATGAGGCTTACAGGGCTGCAAAAAAGAAAACTGGGATTTCTGAAGATAAGTAAGAACATGATTACTCCAATGTGTTATCCCATAAATGTACTTTAAATAAATGATTAACTACTAATCGCGTTCACTCTGGTATATTAGGTTTGATAACGGGCTTACCTCAGAAAAGAAAATGCTTCCACAGTACGATGATCCGGTTGCAGATGAGGTTAAGCCATATTCATGTTCCTTTGATCATTACTGAAAAGGTTGAGCATGCTAATTTTCTTGCAGTTGCAAGTATTTTTTTTTAACGTGCCTTTGCCTTCTTTTAGGCATTAACATTGGATCAAAGAGGGCGCTTCTCAGGGGAAGCAGAGAAGAAACTCGAAGAGGTATTTTATTCTTCCAGATAGTATTTTTTTATGAATGAAAAGACATATGAGCTGCATTTTTACTAATAAAGTGCATAATTTATTCTTGCCAGCTCCGTAAAAGGATACAGGGTGTTTCCTCAAACAGTCACTATGAGGATCTCAACTCTTCTGGGAAGTTCTCGTCAGATTATTATAGTCATGAAGAAATGCTACAATTTAAAAAGCCTAAGAAAAAAAAGTCCTTGAGGAAGAAGGAGAAGCTGGATATAGATGCCCTTGAAGCAGAAGCAATTTCTGCTGGGTTGGGTATTGGTGATCTCGGTTCTCGGAATGATGGGAAGAGGCAGGCTATCCGAGAGGAGCAAGCAAGGTCTGAGGCTGAAAGGAGAAGCAATGCATACCAATCAGCATACACTAAAGCAGAAGAAGCATCAAAAGCCCTCCGTCTAGATCAAACTCTCACAGTCCAGTCGGAAGAAGATGAGAATCCTGTCTTTGGCAATGATGATGAGGATCTCTATAGATCATTGGAAAGGGCACGGAAGTTAGCTCTTAAAAGGCAGAATGAAGAGGAAGCATCAGGTCCCCAGGCTGTTGCATTGCTTGCTTCTGCCACGGGTACCAATCAAACTGAAAATGCTCAAAATCCTGCTTCTGGAGAATCACATGAGAACAAGGTTGTACTCACTGAGATGGAAGAGTTTGTGTGGGGTCTTCAGCTTGATCAGGGTATGCCCCTGGCCCCCCTCTTATTTTTCATTGCAAAAAAGAAAAAAATTAAAGCAAAAAAGAGGAAACCCCAAAAGTTCCCTGCTTCCTCTACCCTGGTTTGTTTGGCAAAAATGAAGGCTATTTCTACCTTAAAGCACATGACATGGATATGTCATATATGTCAATGACTCAATGCCATACCAACACCAAGGATTTCATCTGCTCAAATGATTGATATGTGCAAGCAGAGTCTTAAATTTTGATTTAAACTAAAATTTTAAAGCTTCAGAAACACAGGAAATTCGATGGAAATCCCAATTGTCACCATTAATTTCAATTTTGTTTTTAAAAATGATGGAAATATGCAATAAACCATGAAATTCTTTTATGAAACTTTAGAAACTATTAATAGACATAATAATGCAAGATTTAGAACTAAAATATTATAAATAAAATAAATCAAAGATGAGTTTTGGTGTATAAGGTGTAGTAACTGTAAAATAATAATCATATTAAATAATGAAAATATAATTTAGACATAAATGGTCAAATATAATATTTCTGCCAATATCTAAGTTTAATTTTTAATGTAGTTTCAAAAGCTTGAAAACCATTCATATACTCCTTGCAATAATCTGTAGATTCAATAAGAAAAGAAAATGAATTTTAGAGAGAAATTTCAGTTTGATTTTTGAATTTCTAAGAAGTTTCATTCTATATTAAAATTTTGACAAATCCCATTGAAATTTTGAGATTCGATAAATTTTAGCTAATTCATGGAAATTTCAGCAGAAATTTTGTAATGGAGATTATTGCCTTCTCAATTTCAAGGGTGATTGAAACCAGAAGTTTCTGAGGAAAATTTGACAATTTCATAGAAATTTAAGAACATCTGTGCAAGTTCTATATTGTTGGACTATGTAGCATATTTTTGGCTCGTCAAGATTTTGTGGTTTGACGATACATTTATTGGTAAAAACTAAGATTTTTTTTTTTTTGGATAAACTAATAATATTTTGTTAAAAGATTCAAAGGGTGAGCAATCCATGTAAACTAGATGAAATACAAAATCAGATTTTTGAGAGAATGCTACCAACCAAATCTACAAAAAAAAACTATGACCTAATCAAAAGATTTCTTGTTTCTAATCAACAAAAAAATTGAAGTGGAAAGCAGCTTAAATTTGATAATTCCCAAGCTATTTTTAACTCCCTTAAAAACTCTCGAGTTCTTTTTTTTTCTCCAAATTATCAACTTGATGGCTGAGGTATGATATGCCTTGCCTGCTTGTTTTTTGGTAATGCCGTATCCAATTGCAACACAGAAGTAGGTAGTTGACTGATTCTCCCAATTCTTTCGAAGGTAGCATCTATTCACCAAATGAATCCTTCTGTTTTCCAAATTCTCTTTGGCTTTAATTCTTTCATGTAGCCATCCAAGCAGAATAGGAACCTTCAAATAGATTTTCAAAGATTTAGCTGCAAACACCATATTGTTTTACTGCTTCCAACTAAAATGTCTAGCTCTACCTTGTATGCAACAAGCCCTAACTATTCTTATCCAAATTTTGATTTTAAAACAATAATTATCACTTGAGAAATTCAAGAATGATTTTCTTCTTTACCCATTTACACATTAGATGCTTATTTTGTTGTTTTTATGGCAGCCTTCTGACCTACTACATGGTACATACATTTGTTAAAATCTTCAATAAATACGTATTTTTCCATGGGGATAACTGAATTGTCTATATTTTTCAAATGCTTTTGCTCTTCCAGAAGCACATAAGCCTGATAGTGAAGATGTTTTTATGGAGGAAGATGAGGTACCAAAAGCTTCTGACCAAAAAAGAGAAGATGAGCCTGGGGGTTGGACAGAGGTAAAAGATAATGAGAAAGATGAAAACCCTGTTAATGAGGACAAGGAGGAGATTGTTCCAGATGAAACTATTCATGAACCTGCAGTAGGAAAAGGATTATCTGGTGCACTTCAGCTGCTTAAAGAGCGAGGAACACTGAAAGAAAGTGTTGAATGGGGTGGCAGAAATATGGACAAGAAAAAGAGCAAGCTTGTTGGTATTTATGGTGATGGACAGAAAGAGATACGTATTGAGAGGACGGATGAGTTTGGACGAATTGTAAGTGATTTTTTATTTCTTGTTAAATTTATTTGTTCAATTCCTATCTAATGCTTTAGCATTTTACGTTCTGCGAATGCCATTAAGACATGCAGCAGAAATTTGGGGACCTGGTGTGGTTGGTGTAAGTGCTAGGCAAGGTCTTAAGTTTTGATTCCGACACAAATTTCGAAGCTCCAAAAATGCAGAAATTTCAATGGAAATTTCGATTTTGATTTGAAGAAATAATGGAAATCAGTAGTGAAACATGAAATTCTTTTATGAAACCTTAGAAATGATTAATAGACACATTAATGTAAGTTTTAGGACTAATATATTACAAGTTGAATACATCCATGTTGTGTATGAGGTGGAAAAGTTGTAATATAATTTGTGTATCAAATATATTTGTAAGATAATGTGCATTAAACATATTCAGCTAATACAATTGAAATTCATAAATAATTTAAATATTATTTATTAAACAAATAATGATGTGCATTAAACATATTCAGCTAATACAATTGAAATTTATAAATCATTTAAATATTATTTATTAAACAAATAATGATAATTTAGACATGAATGGTTAAATAAAATGTTGTTCTAAGTTTATATGAATTTAATATTATCTATTATACAAATAATGATGATTTAGACATGAATGGTTAAATAAAATGTTTTGTTATAAGTTTATTTTTTCATATAATTTCAGAATCCCTCATAATAATCTTTTGTTTCGATAAAAAAACAGAATAAATTAAGAGAGAAATTTCACTTCTCTCCTACATCTTTCATTTGAATGCTGAGGAAATCTGATTCTAAAGTTAAAATTTTGACAAGTTTTACTAAAATTTTGAGATTTTGATAAATTTTGGATGGTTCATTGAGATTTTGACAGAACTATATTTAAGACGGAAATCGACTACCATTTCGATTTCAAGGATGATGGAAACCAGACATTTTAACATAATTTTCAACAATTTTGTGGAAATTTAAGATCATGAAGATGCTTATCAATGATGGCGAATTTGTGGGCCAGATTCATATTTATGCTGTGGCAGAATGATTATGATTTCTTGATTGGTCATATTCTTGTCAACTTCTGACCGTTTTGTTCACCCAGGTCCTGTTGCACATGAATTCATGGCTCTATATCTTTGGGTGGAGTTATTGATAAATCATGCCGTCATCTGTTCATGACCTTAAAGAAAGTAGAACGAAACAGCATGCTTTCATCCTCTATATTTTATATGCATTAACAAAAGACTCATCTCTAGTTGCTATCTAAAATTGAACAGAATGATTTCACTTTTCTTGGCACCAAACTTAAACCTGAATTTCTAAGAGCAATGTATATTATTTATGAAGACATGATGACACTAAATAGTATTGTCGATATAAGAGTCATGATTCTCCTATTTAAGAAAAAAAAGGGTCATGACTGAAGATAGTAGGTTTGTGATGATTTATATAGTGGGGATGCACAAAGCAGTTTTTTTGTATGCTGGCATGGATATGATGTGTCAGTTATGTTCTCTTCAAAATCATGCTCGTGTGCATCGTGAATTATCATCACATACTGCCATTGGCATGCATTCAGTCAAAATATCAACTTGTGAAGAAACTGTAGTTTTATTCCACCATAGCAACCATGTTGGTGAGGCATAAAACTCGTGAAAATTTAGTGTTATTTTGCAGTATATTATGTTGAGCTTCTTGCTTGTTTTTTCCAGCTGACACCAAAGGAAGCCTTTCGTATCATTTCTCATAAATTCCATGGGAAAGGACCTGGCAAAATGAAGCAAGAAAAGCGCATGAAGCAATACCAAGAAGAGTTGAAGTTGAAGCAAATGAAAAACTCAGACACACCATCACTTTCTGTGGAGAGGATGAGGGAAGCTCAAGCTCAACTCAAGATGCCCTATCTTGTTCTTAGTGGGCATGTTAAACCTGGGTACGCTTCAATTTTTTTTTTTTCTTTCAATAATCCATTTATTTATATTTATTATAAATTTTGATTCATGTTGAGCTGGATTTTTTGGGCGATTGTGTGTGTGTGTTTGTGTGAAGCCATCCCAATAACTCTCACCCCCCCTCTCTCTCTCTCTCTCACACACACACACACTCCATCTCTATCTGTCATTCTATTTATCCTTGTATCTAGATACTTCTGAATGTCAATGTTTATATTTAGGGAGGTAACAAGAAATAATAAATTATAAGATGGCTACTGGAAGATTGTTCATTGACTAATGATAGTCTGCTGCCATGCCATAAAACATTTGTTTTCTTGTGCTTATGCTGCATCTTTAAGATGCTTTTTTAAAAAAATTGTGGCCCTTCATGATAACACAATGTGTAATTATTAGTCTGTCAACGTGATTTTATTGTATTAAACTGCTGATACTTAGATTCTTATTATGATTTACCAAATTATGGCTTTTTTTATGGCAACTTTGCATTGTTATACCAGCTTAGAAGATTATAATCTTTCCCATTGATATATACGTTTGTCACGGAGAACTGGGGGTGTACTCAGTTTTGTTCGGTTCGGTTATTGCCAAAACCGAAAACCGAACCGAACACCTCAGTTTTAAAACCTAATGAACCGAAACCGAACAGTAAACCGTCGGTTTATAAAAAAATCAAACTGTCAATTTTGCAGTTTTGTTCGGTTATTTTCGGCTTTTTCAAATTTTGATCTATCAAGCTATGAAAAAAATTCTTGAAAGCCCAAGACTTCGAGTTAGGCTGCAACCACAGCCCATCTTATAATTCTAACTGGGCCAAGGCTTTGAATGCAAAGCCCAGCACATGAGACAAAATGAAGGGAGGATCCAACTTGAATATATAAGGTGGGGAAACTTATTTTCTCCCATTTCCAACTGATGTGGGATGGCCTGTCCTGGACGGATAGGCCTGCATTATTGACTCTTTGATTGCCCCAACTAAAGGTTACATTTAAGAAGTCAAGAATGATGCGGTGGAAGCAAGTTAAAATGCAGAGAAGGTAAGCTGTAGCTACTGGTGGGGTGGCTGCCACACCCACACGCTCAATTATTGCAGGGAAGATAAGGTCACATGCCCTACAATTGGAGGGCAGCCCTTCACTCCCCAATCATAACTCAACATTTGCAACCTAACTTAGAGTCCCAAACCAGTGAAGAAGGGAAAAAAAAAAAAAAAACGGAGAAAAAAAATACTTACACAATCTGGTGGTTGTTCCAGAGAATGGAATAGGTGTGGAACTCCTCCGTTGGGTTGAACCAGAGCATGTGCCTCATCTCTCTCCCCCCTGTCCCGTTCTTGTAAATATTCGTCTGTTACAGCTATGGCTGCCCTGTTCTGTTCCCCAAAAATTCAATGTCTACCTCATTTTTGGAGCACATCTGCAAACAAATTCAGATGATTTTCTTTGCAAATGATCAAAAGCACAAATGGGTATTTGATATTTCCTTAAATCCCAAATGGGCATTTGATATTTCATAGAAAACGCAAATGGGTATTTGATTATTCATAAAAGTACAAATGGGTTTCTGATAATTCATAAAAAGAAAAATAATTATAACAATCTGGAATTAGGGGAGGTAGGGAATAGAATTAGGGGCAGCAATGCAGGACTCCCCGTGCAGGATTCTGGAACCGTGAAGGCAGGGCAGTGGGCAACCTTTCCATTTTGCTTTGAGAAATTTGATTGTCCCACATTGACAATCTTACAACTTGGGGCTGGGGCAGCCTCATATATAATCCCACTGCCACCCCTAGATTCTCATACTAATTACTGTAAATTGCTGGTGATGAAGTATTTCATTATTAAGGGTATTAGCCATTTTGATTTGTAATTAAAATATTAAATAATAATAAATTGAGTAATGAGTGTACAACAACTCTAAATATTAGTATTACATAAATTTATACAATTATAATTTATTAATTCGGTTTTTGATTTTCTCGGTTCGGTTTTGGATGAAACCGAAACCGAGACCGCAAACTGAAAGACCGAACTGAGATGTGTTTCAGTCTGGTTTTGGTCCGGTTTTCGGTAATTTTTGTACACCTCTACGGAGTACTGCTCTCCAGACCCTTCTTAAAAGTTGAGTTTTTTTGCATGGATGGCTTCTGTAACTGGAATGCAGTGCATTCACAATGGAATTATTTTTATATCTACCAAACAAAAACTCCATCTCCTCTCCCCTCCCCTCTCCCCACCCTGCCCTAGAGAAAATAGGTTGATAGTTATCTCTCCAATTCTCTTCTTCTTCCTTAAGATGTAGTTGGTTATGTCTAATGCCCAAACCAAACCAAAACCTACCCCCACCACTGTTTCATGCACACACAAAAACACATGTATACATCTAAAATTTGAATATAAAAAGATAAGATTATGGAAGAATACAGTTGGAAGGACGGGGTGGGAGTTACCAATAGCATGTTCTTTAACTTTTGATATTGGGTGAAAGCATTTTTTGCCGTTTTATTTGTTTTCTGTCTTAAGTTGGCTATGGGTGATGTTATGGCATAAAGGGTGCTACACCAAGATGACGTCTTGCTTAATTTATAGTTGATGATAGGACCACAGATCTAGAATAGTGAAACATGTGTTGAAGTGTAATTTGTTCTAAAATAGCTATCAACTTTCAACTCATTTACTTCTTTTCATGTATCTTACTGTTTCTTACTGTTTTCAGGCAAACCAGTGATCCTAGAAGTGGATTTGCTACTGTCGAGAAGGATCTCCCAGGTGGATTGACACCTATGCTTGGTGATAGAAAGGTCAGTCAACTTCTACATGTATAAATTTTTCCCTTGCCATCATGCCATGGTTTGGGACAATTAAATATGTTGATAAAAAAGATTCATGTGTGATTCATATCCACATTTGTATTGTTGTGGGTTTTTGTTTGATGGAGCCGTAGGGGATCTAAAGGGCTGTTTAATATCACTATCAGAAGCTATGAAAATGAAAATAGGGGGGAAAACTAGAAACTAGAAACAAACACTAAAAATCGAGAAGGCAAGATATTTGATTATACTCCCAAAATTGAAACAAATAAAGGCCTCATTGAACAAGCTCATTTTTGCCCTTGAATCAAATAACAATTAATTACCATACCATTGTTCAATCAATATAAATTTTTTCATCAAGTAATTTAACAATGAAACCAAACATTACAAGTAAAATTAAAGCTTGAATCAATTAAAACATGATTAGAACAGTGAAAATGCAGAAGGATACAATTTAAACAATGTTATAATAAAAAAAAGAATTACATGATATTTATTTTACTTCATAATTATGTCTTAAAGTGCACTTTTTTTAGAGCTCCATAAATAATCCTATTGTATATGAAGGTTGAAAATTGCTGAAAATATTTTTTGAATGATTTTTCCTGTCATTATTCAAACATTTAGAAACTTTAGGGATATTTTAATTTTCATTTTATTTTAAATTCACATAGCAATTTTATTTCAATGTCTTTATTAAAAAATTGTTCACACATGATTCAACTCAAAAAAGTGAATGGAGATCTTGATTTTCAGATGAGGGGCCTTGACTTGTCTACAAATAAGATTGAAACAAGTAATCCTATTATCTTAGCTAATGGTTCTGGGTCTTCAATTCATAAAGCATTCCACACTGGATGGTGATTGTGGGGGTTTGAACAAGGTCCAAGTTAGGGATGTACTTGGTTCTAAACGGTTTAGTTATGGTCTAAACTGATGACCATCCGAAATTCTTGGTTCTTAATAATGCGAAACTGGTACCGAACCAAGAACCATGGTTCAGTCAAAGTCGTGACCACCAGTTTACCAGTTCGTTTCAGTTTGGTTTTTTTATCGGTTAATAAAATTTTTAGAACTTAATTGAACTAAATAACTATGGGCCATTGTTGAATACAAGCTGCTGTTAGAAGCAAGTCTACGCGCTAGAACAAGTCCAGCCCAAGCCCATAATATTAAGAACAAAGCTGCCCAAGCTGTCATTTGTAAGGGGAGGATGATTCTCAATTTTTGTTTGTAACTGATGTGGGACTGAGGGGAATGGGGAGTGCTCAGAGCTGCACTAGTGTGCTGTCTTCAGTGCCTTCATGATTCGTGAAGAAACACAAGTTGTCTCACATTGCCTTAGGAGAGGGAAATGGCCCTCAATCCACATCTATAACATACTTCCAATATTATTCGAAATATATCTTGTTAAATTGCAGCTCAGAGTAAATCATTTTGATAATATTTTCAGATTTTTTAAAAAAAGAATAAACATAATATATAGAATTTAAATAGTTCATTTATACTCAATTTTCAGTTTTTTCAGTTCTGTATA
This sequence comes from Malania oleifera, assembly GCF_029873635.1. Lineage (NCBI taxonomy): Eukaryota > Viridiplantae > Streptophyta > Magnoliopsida > Santalales > Ximeniaceae > Malania > Malania oleifera. Next base: position 80,077,283 of record NC_080429.1, on the reverse strand, counting down.
TTAGTAAAACTGAGAACAAAACTGAAAACAGATTTTAAAAATTTATAAAACAGAAACAGAAAACTGCGAACTGAGAAACTGAACTGAAACATGAAATGGTTTGGTCGCAGACTGGTTCTCAGTTTTTCAGTAATTTTTGTACACTCCTAGTCCAAGGTAGCCAGTTGCAAAACTAGGAGGTCAGGGGAGTATTCTTGTTAGTCTTTTTTTGAGCATTTAACCAATAAAAACCTGTCCTTTCCGCTTCATATAGACCCCTTAAAGAAAGGATTTTATTTTGTTAGTTCTTCATAGAGTTAAATCTCTGTTGCAGAGTTGGAGGCCTTTTAAGGCTTATCTCTGGCCGGATGTTTGTTCTTATTTTTTTTTTTTTGACAGTTCAGAATCTGTCTTTTGCCCGTTCTTTTGTTGCTCCTTTTCATAGGGGGTGTGGAATAATCTTTCAGGCATGGTTGTAAATTTCCATGAAATTGTTGAAATTTTCATCAAAATTTCTGCTTTCCATCACCCTTGAAATAAAAAATGGCTGTGATTTCCATCTTAAATAATTTTCATTGAAATTTCAATGAATGAAATTTACGAAATCTGAAATTTTAGCGTAACTTGTCAAAATTTTATCTTTAGAATACAATCTCCTTGGAATTCAAATGTGAGATTTTAGAGGCAAAGTTAAATTTCTCTCTTAAGTTACCTTTTCTTTTTTTTTTTTAAATGAAAAATTGAACTGACAACAACATTTTGATTTAACCATTCATGGCTAAACTATCTTTATTTGTACAGAAAATACTATTTAATAGATGTATGAATTTCATTTATATTAATTGAATATTTTTAATCCACATATTATATTGTTAATATGTTTAATGTATTATATTACAACTATTGCACCTTGTACAAAACATAGATGTATTTAATTTGTAATATATTAGTCCTAACACTTAAATGATTATATCTATTAACCATTTGTAAAATTTGATAGTATTCCATGCTTTACTACTAATCCATCATTTTTTCAAATCTTAATTGAAATTGACATCAAAATTGAAATCTCTGTATTGAAAATTTGAAATTTTAGTCAAAATCAAAATTTAAGGCCTTGCTTTTAGGCTTATTTGGAGAGTTTTGGGTGTGTCCGGAGTTGGTGGAGGATTCATTGACTATCATTTCCAGGTTTGGGAGGGGTAGAGATCATTTGATATTTTGGAATGTGTGATTTTTTTGCTGTTTTGTGGGGTTTTGGTTGGAGCAGAATGCTCAAATTTTTATGGGAAAGAGGATGTGTTTGACTACGCTTTTGCAGAAGGATGTTTCAGAGGAGTCCCTTTTTCAGACTACAGCATCAGTCCTTAAGTTATCCAATGAAAGACCTTTTTCATTGTTAGATGTCAGACTGTTCTCCTCACCTGCCAAAAGTCGCGCATGGTCACTACATTTTACTCAAAACCATAGTTGTTAGAATCTTATGTTATGCGATTCAATTCATACGATTTATATCAATTCCATGCCAATCCATTCCAATATTACTGTTGAATCTGAAAATAGCCAAGTCTGTTGCCCAATCTATCAATTCAGTTTGTGAGTCTAATGATCGATCTTAATCTATAGATTTTCGCACAATTCTAGACGTATCATATCCTCATAGAGCCTACTCGTTTATAACCCAAAAATACCCTTTTTGTTTTTTTTAGCTTTTATTTTAACACGATTACCTTCCATTTCTTGTATGAATCAGTTTTGTGCTAAAAAGAGGAGAAAATAAAACTTTGGGCCTTATGTTTCCTTCGCAAAACCATTCTTCACTCTAGGAAGAGTATAGTGTTTTGCCAATAAGAAGGGGTGAAACAGTCAGTCTATGGAGGTGAGGTACTCATGTTTCATTGTGTCGTTGAGATTCAGAAGTTGTTTTGTTTTTTTGTAGTTTGTTCAATTATTAACATTTTTTTAGGTTAATTATTTTTTCCTTTTAATCAGAGAAGGACTATGCATATATATATATTGTTGATAAACACCAAAAGTTCAGTTTATTATTATTGTTTCTTCCCTTAAACAACTCTTTTTAAAAAATTTCTTGATTTATTCTGTACTTTTCATTTGTTTAGGGAAAGCATACACATGAAATATGATTTTTTTTATTGGAAGACATCAAGTGTGTTTTACTATTTTCTTGTTGTTAGTATATCAATATATATATGTCATTATAATTGATTTTGGAAATTTGTACATGAATCTTATGATTCAACTCGATTCTTGGTTCTTGATTCCCGAAATTGGGATTTCGATTCACGATTTGAATCTCAATTCAGAACATTGACGAGAAGCTGCAAGCATCCCGTTGCCCCTCCCCTTCCCTGGCACGTGCTCCATTTGCAGTACCAGTCACAAGCCAAGGTTTCTCCAGCCACAAGGTTTTCTTTTGCCTGTTTCACAGTTCATAGCCACGTGCTCGTTACCTCTGAGCTACGGGCCCCCACGCCGTCTGGAGCTCCGGCATTTTTTGAATCCTTATGTAAGGAATTACAAAAGAAATTTGCCAAGGCTTGATTAACAACTCAACAATAATTTCGTTCACCTAACCCACATCACCAACTCAAGCCAAAAGCCAATCAGGTACAAGAATCTCCTGTCCTATTCTCTTGGAAAGTGACGGCATGATCATAGTCTCTTTGGCTATGAGGAATCTTAAAAAAAAAAAAAAAAAAAAAACTAAAAAGAAGCAAGTGGCTGCTACAAACCTGAAACTAATCCAAAAGAGCCAAACAATAGCGTTGGACGTAAAAAAAGAACCGAACCCTGCAGTGACACCTTGTGGATGTATAGAAGAAATCCTAAATTATGGAGATTTCTCTCCATCCAAAGAACTTGAATAATAGAAAAATGGCATACATCTTGTTAATGGTTATTTAGCCATTTAGCATTATTATTAATTATTAGAGTAATCATGGTCTTAAATTTCCACGAAATTTTCGAAGTTTCCGATTTCCGTCACCCATGAAATCGAAATGGCAGTCGATTTCCATCTTGCACAATTTCCATCGAAATCAACGAATCATCTTGAAATTTATTGAAATCTCAAAATTTCAGCGAACCTTGCTGAAATTTTAACTATACAATGAACTTTCTTTGAAATTTAAATATGAGATTAATGAATGAAGTGAAATTTTTCTTAGTTTATTTATTTTTTATCGAAACAAAATATTATTACAAATGCTTTTAAAATTATATGAAAAAATAAACTTACAACAACATTTTATTTAACCATTTATGTCTAATTATCATTATTTGCATAATAAATAATTTTTAAATGATTTATGAATTTCATTTGTATTAGCTAAATATGTTTGTTGAACATTATCTTACAAATATGTTTGATACACATACTATATTACAACTTCTCCACCTCATACACAATATAGATGTATTTAACTTGTAATATATTAGTCCTAAAACTCACATTATTATGTTTGTTGACCATTTCTAAAGTTTCACAAAGAATTCCATGTTTTACTACTGGTTTCTATTCTTTTTTCAAATTGAAATCGAAATTGACATCTAAATCGAAATTTCCGTACTTTTGAGGCTTCCTCGAAATTGAAATTTAAGACCTTGGTTGTAATAAGTGTAAGTAAGGGTATTATGGTCTTTTCTATTGTACTTGACTTATATTATAAATAGAGGGAGAGACCCATCATTGAGTTTAGGTCTTCCATTTTACCCAATTATTCAACATGGTATCAGAGCGTGGTTCTAAAACCTAAAGCCTAAGTGTTACCACCACCATCAAATCAAGCTTGAGACCCAAAATCCGCTGTGCATATCTATCATCATAGGAAAATTTTCAGCAGTACTATAGCCCTAGAAAACAGCCAGCAGCAGCAGAAATTCAGACCAGTTGCTGGAATTTTCTGGGCACACTGCCAGTTCGAGAACATCAAATCCACTATAGATTTGTCAAAACCAACACCATAGTCACCCACAGACACTGCCGGTCTGCCCCCCACTGAAATCCCACCTCCAGGCAGTGTCCCATTCGCCCTCACACACCAAATGAAGGCTGCCAAGGCGGACCCCAAGTGTCACGGGCCGACTATTTCACACCTTTGTGAAATGACCGTGCGGCACTAGGTAAAGCCTTCTTGTTTGACATTGAAGTAACATAATTCACCAATAGAACACTTTCATTGTCATTTAAGCAAATATAAGCGGAAGCAATAAGCAACTTGTGAAAGTAATGACACTTAAGCAGTAAACATTGAAGTAACATAATTCATTATTAACACCTCTGTTAACAATGTGTGTCTAGCGAGAGAAGCAAGTAGGCTAAATACATTGAAAATAGCTAGTGAGTTTTACAAGTTGATGAACATTCACCTTCCCCTAAGGAGCTTTCTATGCTATTCTCACTCTGACACTAGGAAACATCAATATGACTGAGGAGTTGTATTCCCCTTTTTAGCCCAAGGAAAAACTATCACTGAAAAATAACCCTACACTAGTATTTACATGATGGAAATCCATCTCAAACGCACGAGATAAGCGGTCACAGGCAAGCATGATGCCTTGAACAAGCTTGGCTTGTGACGCTTCCCCACTTATGCAGTCGACGTCCTTGTAGACTTTGACGCTAGGTACACTTCAACGTTGTCCACGAACGGTTGCATATCTTTCGTAGAAACCCAATTGATTTCTTTGTCGCCAAGGCCTTTCCACTTTACTAAGAACTCCTGCTGCTTCTTCCTTGAGGATATGAACTCTTTGTTTGCAAGAATGTCTTCAACTTCTCGTTTGTCGGGTTGCACTATCTTCAATTTTGTTTTGGTTAATTGACTTTTGCTTGGATCTCCGGTGTTGGCATTGAACGACTTGAGGTAGCTGATGTGAAACACATGATGCATTTTAATCCAAGCCAGAGGGTCAATTTTGTAAGAGGCCTTCTTGACTTTGGCCAAGATGGGGACTGGTCCTTCATATTTACGAAGTAGTCTCCTATCTCATCCTTGTAGTGACCTGATCTATTTAGAATTGAGCTTAACAAGCACCAAGTCACCTATGTTGAAGTGCTGCAGATGCAGTCTTCTCCCCTGATCTGTCCACTTCTTCATTTGCTTAGAAGCTTTCTCTAGGTAGACTCGGGCAATCTCTGCATTTTGTCTCCATTCTTTGGTGAATATGTACGCTTTGGGACTTTTTCCTTTGTACAGCTCATCCATTGTGTGAGGTAACATCGGCTGCTGGCCTGTAACAAGCTCAAAAGGATTCTTTTTGGTTATTGAGCTCTTTTGGGCATTGAAACATAATTAAGCCACATTAAGTAGTTGCACCCGATTCTTCTGGTTGGCATTAACGAAATGATGCAAGCACTCTTCTAGCAACCTGTTGAATCTCTCCGTCTATCCGTGTATCTGTGGATGGTAGCTCGAAGAGATGTCAAGTTGCGAACCGAGGATTTTGAAAAGTTCTGTCTAGAAGTTGTCGGTGAATCTTGAGTCTCAATCACTGATAATATCTTGGGGAACACCCCAATACTTCACAATATTCTTGAAGAATAGTTATGCTATCTCCTCTTCTGAATAGTACTTTAGTGCGGGTATAAATGTACCATACTTTGAAAACCTATCTATAACTGCAACTATAGACCCTGCATCTCTCACTTTGGGTAGGGTGATGAAGTCCAGTGAGACGCTTTCCTACGGTCTGGATGGTACCGGTAAGGGCTCCAGCAGCCCTGCAATCTTCTTCTACTCCATCTTGTCTTGTTGGCAAGTGAGTCAAGTACAGATATAAGAATCTACCACATCATCACGCATGTGCGGCCAATAATACTTTTGCTTCAATAATGCCAAAGTGCGCTGCCATCTTGGATGTCCGGCCCACATGGTATCATGACACTCTTTTAGCAATGTCTTCCTTAGATCTCTAGCTTGTGGTACAAAGAGCCGGCTACCATGGGTCATCAGCAATTTGTCTTCCATCCAAAACTGACGTGCGTCCTCCTATTCTATTAGCTTCATGACGTTCTGTGCAACTGGATCTTTGGCTAAACTCTCCTTGATGCGCTTTTGCATCATCGTGGTAACTGTATTCACTGTTAAGTGTGTTATCATCTATAAGGCCGCTAGCTTGACCTTCCTACTAAGTGCATCAAAAATTTTGTTTAGGCACCCCGCCTTGTGCTCAAATGAGAAATCAAATTCTCCCAAGAATTCTTGCCACAGGCCCTACTTGGGTGTCAACTTCGGCTGTGTGAAGAAGTGGCTAACACCTGAGTTATCCGTTTTCACCACAAACCTTGACCCAAGTAAGCTTTCCAAATGTGAAGACTATGTATGACTGCTAGCATCTCCTTCTCCTAAGCTGTGCACTTCCGTTTCGCTTCACTAAGCTTATGGCTCTCGTATGCAACAGGATGTCCCTCTTGTAACCAGACTCCTCCAAGGGCGTAGTTCGATGCATCTGTTTGTACCTCAAAGGGTTTTATGATGTTCGGAAGAGAAAATATCGGATCTCTCATCATGGCATCAAAGGCTCTCTGACACTTCCCTGTCCAGTTCCACCCTTGACCTTTCTTCAGTAGTTCTGTCAAAGGAGCAGTTCTCCTCGAGTACCCCTCTACGAACTTCCTATAATAGTTGGCAAGACCAAGAAAGGAACGCAGCTCCTTCATTGTCGTTGGGATCTTCCATTCTTGAATCGCTCTCACCTTCTACATATCCATCCTGATATGACCTTGCTCAATCACATAACCAAGGAATTTGATGCTCCGCTGAGCGAAAAAGCACTTCTCTTTCTTCACATACATATTTTTCTCCTTCAACTTGTCGAGCACCTTCTGTAGATGCTCTTTATGTTCCTCCAGAGTGGAACTACAGACAACAAAATCATCTAGGTGTACCACGACAAACTTGTCAAGGTACTCACAAAATACCTGGTTCATCAAGGTACAAAATGTCGCAGGCGCATTCGTCACCCCGAATGGCATCACCAAGAATTCATATGCCCCATACCGCGTCACACAAGTTGTCTTCAGCTTATCCCCATAAGCAATTCTCACCTGATAGTAACTCGACCTCAAGTCGAGTTTAGTGAAGTACTTGGCATGACTTAGTTGATCAAACAGATCGACAATCAACAGAATAGGATGCTTGTTGCGCATTGTCACCTTGTTGAGTACGTGGTAGTCTACACACATCCGCATGCTCCCATCATGTTTCCTCTGAAACAACATCAGTGCTCCAAACGAATATATTCCTGCTTCCAACAATTCATCAAATTGTTTTCTCAACTCTGTTAGCGGTGCTTTGGAAGGGCGAATATATTCCCGCTTCCAACAATTCATGAAGTTGTTTTCTCAACTCTGCTAGCTCTGGAGGCACCATCTGATATGGCCGCTTAACATGTGGTTTCATTCCTAGCAACAATTCGATCTCATACTCCACACCCCGTCGTGGAGGCAAGTTGTGAGGCAGCTTATCCAGCATCACCTCCTTGTACTCATCCAACACAGCTTGGATGGTCGTAGGCACCAGTTCTTGGCCTACTTCTTCCTCTACCACCATCGTGGCTAGATATGTTTGCTCACCCCTTTTCAATCCCTTATTGAGTTGCATGGCTAAAAGGAATTTCTCACCGTCTCCTTTATTTGCAACGACTTGCTCCATGCAAGGGCGATCTCCCATTAGACACAGGGAACTAGCAAAAGGCATTGGCACTGCCTTGGTCTCCCTCAATAATTCCATTCCCAAAATGACTTGGAAGTCATCCAACGGCACCGTTGTGAAATTAGCATGACCTGCTCAGTGCCCAAGCTTCACAGTCACTTGCTTGGCTACTCCTAGAGTAGGCTGGGCTACTAAATTCACCACTTTCATGTGTCCTGAATTCTTCTCCAAGGATAGGTTGAGTCTCCTTGCTTTTGTCTACGAAACAAAATAGTGGGTAGCCCCGCTATCCACCATAGCACGGGTACTCTTACCATTGATCCTCAAGTCCACAAACATCAATCCTTTCGCTTATGTAACTTTTGATGTTTTTTCCTGCTTTTCCAATTCGTTCACTAGTCGCATTGCACCCATCCTTGAGGTATCCTCCTCTTCCTCATTACTCTCCAATGTGCCCTTCGCGATGGAAGCTTGTAGGCATTGAGTGATGACTTATGAGGGCACTCAACAAACAACTCTGTGAGGACCTTGACATAAGTAGCATGGAATTTTACCCTTTCCAATGGCTATGTTGAACCCTTGAGACGATGAAGCTTATTTTGAAGTTCATGCCTTATAATCGACTCTCTCACTTTTGGGTTTGCCCTTCTCGAAAGAGTTTATTCTATTTCCACCTACGCCGCTATCTTTGGATGAAGCGGTATTATCACCAATGTAGTCAGTCAAGTGTTCCGCAGCGGCTTGTGCGAAAGACAAGTCTTGAACTCTTTGCCTTTGCAGTTTCTTTCGTTGCCCACAGTTTCAACCCCTCAAGAAAATAGAATAGCTTGTATTTTTTTGACATGTCCCTGATATCCAACATCAAAGCAAAAAATTGTTTCACGTATTTACTGATTGATGCAGTATGCTTGAGGTCTCTCAGCTTCCTCCTAGCATTGTACTAAACATTCTCAGGAAAGAATTAAGCCTTGAGCTCTCTTTTCAAGCCCGCGCAACAATCCACTACACAACGCCCATTCTCAATTTCACTGTTAGTACGCCACCACAGTTTGGCATCACCAACCAAGTACATAGGCGCAGTATCCACTTTCACATGTTTTGAGTCTATTCTCAAAGCACGAAAGTACTTCTCCATATCAAACAAGAAGTTTTCCAACTCCTTGGCATCACGGGCACCCCCATACGTATTGGGTTCCAGTACCTTGGAATTGCTAAACGCCGGAGTGTTGAGTTTCCCATAGCAAGAACCATCACATTCATCTTTGCATTTAGATAAGCTATCTGAGCTTGCAAAGTCTCCACAGTGTGGTGAAAGTCCTCCGACATTTCCACCATCAAACTTTGTTAATGCTTTTGTGATCCCTCCAATTCAGCAATAAGTCCCATCAGTTAGGCCATCTCTCCGACTACATTGTTGGCTGCCGTCTCAGCCTGTGCTTCCAGTACATTAATTCTGTGGGCATTGGTCGACATGGTCATTTACCAAAGCTTTACCAATCCCACAACGAAGGCAAATGAATTCACGTAGCAACAAATCGAGCTTTGATACTAGGTGTCATGGGCCGAATATTTCACACCTTTGTGAAAGGACCATGCGACGCTAGCTAAAGCCTAGCGTTTACACAATTCACCATAGATCACTTTCATTTTCATTCAAGCAAATATAAGCGGAAGCAATTATTTACTTATGAAAGCGATGACTCTTAAGCAGTAAACATTGAAGTAATGTGATTCATTATTAACACCTCTGTTAACTATGTGTGCGTAGCGAGGGAGGCAAGTAGGCTAAACACGTTGGCAATAACTAGTGAGTTTTACAAGTTGATGAACATTCACCCTCCCCTAAGGAGCTTTCTATGCTATTCTCACTCTAGCACTAGGAAACATCAATACGACCAAGGAGTCATACTCCCCTTTCTGGCCTAGGGAAAAACTATCTCTAAAAAGTAACCCTACACTAGTATATACATGATGGAAACCCATTCCAAATGGATGATACAAGTGGTAACAGGTAAGCATAATGCCCTAAAAAGCTCGGCTCGTGACGGTGCCGGCGCCTGAAGCCACTTAATAGGCATGGTTTTGATCTAAAATGATCCAGCAGTGATCCAATCTCTCTATTAACATGTTTTTGGAGATTTTTCGTGATGTTTTTTTGCCCAAAGATTTCACCTTTTTTAATTGCTCAAGTGTGGCACCCAAGGAATGTTTGTTTGATGCTTATGAAGCAGTTTATCAGTGGTTATTGAGTTTATTGGGTCTGAAACAGTGGGATATGCTGTCTTTTTTGATCCAATGACCTAATTCCTTCCGTATATCAAAATATCATGTTGTTGGATATGTGTTTTGCTTAAAGATCCAATCTTTGTTTAACCATGAACTTGTGGTAATTTGTTAGTTGTTGTTCGGTGTTAGTAACAGTCATTGGTGACTTTCTTGGAATAGTGACAGTGCTCATAAGCTGTTTTTTGTGAGGCTATGGCAGTGTTACATAAGTTAGTTGGTGATTTCTATGTGGTAATTTCAGTGGTTCACTTCTCCATTTGTTTCAATGCTGTGAGTTGCTGTGTTTGAGTTTCTTGGTGATGTGGCAGTCTTGTATTGATTTATTTGTGACATGTTCATGGTTGGTCACCTTGTTTGTGGTTGTTTCGATTGTTCACACAATTAATCATATGGTGATTGATATGAGTTTGTGAATGTTGGTATGGAGTTTGCAAATCCCAAAAATATAGTTCCTTCGTTGAACACTTGTTTGAGTGAACTGCGTATCGTGACTATATCAGAGGAGGAGTATTCAAGGTTTCTATCGTATCGATCGTCTCAACAAGCTTCTTCTCACATTGCATCTTTTGCCTAGAAAGGTAAACCTATAGTCTGTATGCCATCTGGTATCCTTCCTACTAGTCCTTGGTTGTCAATTCTACTGCCACTAACCATATAACATGTGCAACCAACTTCTTTTCTGATCTCCAGTATCCTAAAAATCTACCTCAAGTTACCCTTGCTGATGGGTCCATTATCGCTGTTAAGGGGATTGAAGTAGTTATCCTACTCCTTCCATCTCCCTTTCTTCTACTTTATACATTCCTAAATCTCCTTTCAATCTCATGTTAGTTAGTAAGCTTACATAATCACTAAATTTTTCTATCACGTTCTTTCCTGATTTTGTGGTTATTCAGGATCTGAAGACGAGAAGGACAATTGGCACAGTACGTGTGGCTCTTGGACTTTATTAATTTGAGTCGCCTTCTCCACCCATTGTCTGCATAGTCGCAGCTACACCACTTCTAATCCATTGTCACCTTGGTCATCCATCCTTAGACAAGTTGAAACAGCTAGTTCCTACATTGAAATCTGTGTCTAATCTTGACTACGAGAGTCTTGTCAATTGGGCAAGCATCATCGTGTTCCCTTTGCTTCTCGAGTCGACAAACGAATGATTAGTCCTTTCATGCTAGCCCATTCTGATATTTGGGGTCCTAGTCATGTCACATCAAAGTTGGGGTTTCAGTAATTTGTTACATTTGTTGATGAATACTCTAGGATGACTTGGTTATACTGAATGAAAGATCATTTATTGAGTATACTTAATGAAAATCGTTGATGAAAGATCATTCATTGAGCTAGTCACATTTGTTTGATATGCCAGTTAGGATACTTCGTAGTTATAATGCTAAGAAGTACTTTAGTACCCAATTCAGTACTTATATGACTAGCTTTGGTATGATCCATCAGTCCTCTTGTGCCCACACTCCACGACAAAATGGGGTTGCAGAGTGGAAAAAGGGACATTATTGAAGTCACTTGTACCCTATTATATCAAATGAATATTCCCGAAGTTTTTTGGAGTGATGCTGTGCTCAGAGCTTGCTCCCTCATAAATAAAATGTCATCCTATGTCCTTGGCAGCAAAATACCATATTTAGTTATCTTCCTTAAGGCTCCTTTGTTCTCCCTTCCTCGTATATTTGGTTGTGTCCTTTGTCCATCAGCTAACTCTAGGAATGGATAAGTTGGATCGTCATGCTATCAAATGTATCTTTTTGGGCTATTCTTGTACTCAAAAAGGATATTGATGTTCTAGTCCTACTTTACATCGTTTTTTTTCTTCCTCTGCTAATGTCACTTTCTTTGAATCTACACCATACTACTCTGATCCCTTGAGTTCTATTGACCTTAATGAGTGTCTTCCTTTGCTTTGCCTTCCAGATCCAAACCTAGTATCTATGCCCAATCCTCTAACATCTTCATTTAGTTTGAGTCATTATCGTCGCTTGGATCATCCCAATTTGTAGGTATACACACAGAGACTCAAGGGGGAAGTGCCTCCATCAGCTTCTTTTATCGTGCCTCTATTTCCTTCGTCGGATGATCTTATTTCCCATAATGTTGATCCTCCTATAGTAGTTCGAAAAGGTAAATGCACTTTGTTGGATGATCTTAATTCCCATAATGTTGATCCTCCTATAGTTGTTCGAAAAGGTAAACGCACTTGTACCCAACATCCAGTCTCTAATTTTGTTTGTTATGATTTCTTGTCACCCTTTTATTACTATTTTGTTAGTACTTTGTCTTCCATTGCTCTTCCAAAATCTATTTCTAAAGCCCTATCCCATTCTGGGTGGAAGACAACAATGGTTGAAGAGATGTGTGCACTACATGATAATGATACTTGGGATTTGGTACCTTTTCCTCCTGATCAGTTTGTGGTTGGTTGTCGCTGGGTGTATATTGTGGAAGTCAATCCTGATGGTTTTGTGGCTCATTTGAAGGTCCACCTTGTTGCTAAGGGGTATACTCAGGTGTATGGTTTGGATTATTCAGACACATTCTCTCCAGTCGCTAAACTTGCCTCAGTACGTTTGTTCATTTCTTTAGCCACTACTTGTCATTGGTCTTTACACAATTAGATGTGAAGAATGCTTTCCTACATGGTTATCTTCATGAGGAGGTATATATGGAGCAACCACTTGGGTTTGTTGCTCAGGGGGAGTTAGGTTCAATATGTCGACTTAAGAAATCATTGTATGGATTAAAACAATCTCCAAAGGCATGGTGTTGCCGTTTTAGTGCTGTAGTACTTGAGTTTGGCTTTCATTAGTGTGCAGTAGATCACTTTTTTTGTTTTATCGTCATACTCCATCTGGAAGGATTTTGCTTTTGTGTATATGGACGACATTGTGATCACTGGTGATGATGATCGAGGCATCCAAGACCTAAAACTTTTCTTACAAAGTAAGTTTCAAACCAAGGACTTGGAACCAATGAAGTATTTCTTGGGTATAGAAGTATTGAGATCTTGTACATGAACTGTATTGTCTCATAGAGAGTATGTTCTTGATCTTTTAGATGAGATCGGGCTATTGGGATCCAAACTTGTTGATATACCCATGGATCCCAATAGTAATTTAGTGCCAGGTATGGGTGATTTGTTGCCTAACCCAAGTCGGTATAGGAGACTTGTTGGAAAGTTGAATTATCTCACAGTCACCGGACCAAATATATCCTCACACCAAGTGTTGTGAGTTAGTTTCTCAGTTCCCTAAGATCAAGTCATTGGGATGCAATAATTCGCATTTTGAGATATCTCAAAGGTGCACCAAGGAGAGCTCTTTTATATCAAGATTGGGGTCACACTCATATTTAGGAATATACAGATGCAAATTGAGCCAAGTCACCTTCCGAACAAAGATCCACAACTGAGTATTGTATCTTTGTCGTTGGTAATTTGGTGTCTTGAAAAAGTAAGAAACAAACTCTAGTGGCCAGGTCGAGTGCTAAGTTAGAATACAGGGCTATGGCGCACACTACATGTGAACTTTTTTGGCTGAAGAACATGTTGAAATAATTAGGTTTCCCACATTCTCAACCTATGGAGTTGATGTGTGATAATCGAGCTTCAATTCATATTGCCTCCAACCCTGTCATCCATGAGCGGACAAAGCACATTGAAGTTGATTGCCATTTTATTCAAGAGAAACTTGTACAAAAGCTCATTACAACCGCTAATGTGAAGTCCAAGTTTCAGCTTGCTGATTTGTTCACTAAAGCCTTGGGAGGTGCTCGTGTGAAATTCATTTGCAACAATATATGAGCATATGATAAATATGCTCCAGTTTACCAAAAAACCAAATAGTTTGTTCTATAAGGACCAAGTTATAGGGCATTGCAGGATTAAATAAGCATGATCCTTATGCTAGCATAACACATAACAAAAACATCTAGAGATTGAGCCATATATGATTTATGAACATGCGGCATATAATCAGTGTTAACTCTACTAAAAATGAAGGTCCATGCAAAATCCTATACTTTTGAAGGAACTTTAGTGTCCACAGTTTATTAGCGATAGGAATAGAATGAGAAGACTTGTTATTAGTTGTTAAGATGAGGAAAAACAATTTACAAGATAAAGCTCTTGAATTATTCAAACACCAAATCTTAACTTCTTCATGATGTGAATAGCAAAAAGAATCTTAACAACCTTGGGAAGGGAAGTTCTTCCGTCTCCCTATCAATAAGATATGAAAAAAAAAAACTGCCTGAACTATCCATAGAGAGGAAAGAAGAAATAGGTGCACCATGATGCAAAGAAAAATGAAAAAAAAAGAAAAAAGGAAAAAAAGCAATAGAAAATCTTACATCCCCAAGCCAAAGATCCTTCCAAAACAAAATCCTACACCAATATCCTACTTTATTTTTGAAACAAGGAAATAAAAAAAATTAGTTACCTGCTTGATGGGTTTCCATGGGCTTACATGCAAGACTGAACCATAGCAATAGCATACTGCTCATTCTCCTGCAAACCAAATTTACTTTTTGAAAAACCTACGTCAAAGAGAATCAATTTCCAAAGAAGTATGCTATAGCCATTTACCCACCAAAGTAACGTTTTTAGACACAAAATTACTGAGACCCAAGTCCCCTTCCTCCATAGATCTACGACTATCTTCGTACTCACAAGATGCTCTCTCCTTGTCCACTTGTGACGAAAGAAATCATGCAATACTGACACTGTGGCGGGCTTGGCCTTTTTTGGACCCACATAACATGAGATCGTTTCTTTTATTATACATATGAGCTAGCTCATTAACTGGATAAGCTGTACTTACTATTAGACAAGACAGGCCAATGATGTTAAGATTCGGCCCTAGCTATTTCCATCAAGCCCATTGCCTCCAACTTATCCACAGGTCCACCATATCTGAATGTATTTAGGGCACATTACCACCCAGATTCAAAGAAAACCTGGTACTCATATTGGGCGATGAGTCATGCCACCCCCCTCCCCGACAAAAAAAAACCTTCAATTTCCAAAATAGTTTCCTCCTCCAGCCCACGTTTTCCAATTATGGAAACTTCCATTGGAAAACTACCACCATTGACCAATATGACAATCATTCTTTAATAATCAGCTAACTTAGGTCCCTGACCAATGGTTCTTCTTTCCAAAACTGACTTCACTCTCAATTTGGCTCCAATATAATTTTCTACACCAATTTTTTTGACCAAAATTTGCACATCTCCAGGCAGTAGATGTTCTGTTAGATGGCTCATAACCTGCAACATGACAAAGGAGCGATTTCATCATTTAAAAAATTTCCATCTGCATGTCGCATCAATACCATTTGGGATCCTTATAGCTTGATTCCTCCCCCATAAATTTTCTCAACAAAAAAGGAACCCGTCCTATTCACCTAAAACCTTGTTAGCAATATGAATTTGAATCCTTGAAGGTTTTCACCTATTGATGGTTCTCCTTTTTAGTCGAGTAAATTCAGTTGATCCAAAATCAACTGAGAAGCATTT
Source organism: Malania oleifera (assembly GCF_029873635.1). Lineage (NCBI taxonomy): Eukaryota > Viridiplantae > Streptophyta > Magnoliopsida > Santalales > Ximeniaceae > Malania > Malania oleifera. The sequence goes on along the minus strand of NC_080429.1, from coordinate 80,061,816 downwards.
TCTTCTAGAGAAAACAAAAGATAAATTTTGTCCTGCAGACACTCTGATGCAAAGAAGAAGTTTTGTATCCTCAAGAAGCTCAAGCTTGAAGGTCTTCCTTTCACTCAGTTTGGCTGAATGCCATTAGAATCTAAACTTAATTGGAGAATATAGAGCTGCGAGTTTTGAAAATCATAAAGAAGAACCTCCGTGGCTGGCTCACCATCCCCTTGTATTGATCATACAGATCATGGGTGACAATTAAACAACTAATCCTTATCCCCAAGTACTTTGGATTGGCTACATTTATTCTTATCCATTTAATTCAGTTCAACATAATGCTTTCTTTTGTATTATTTGTTAGATCATTTTATAGTGAAGGGGCCAACGGATGAGGAATTATTCCCATGTATTTATCAATTCAATGGTAAAATTCATTTTAGGCTAAAATTAAGTACATTGGTACGGTAAATTCCTATTTCTTCCCCAACCCTGACCTCACCAAGGGAGGGGATGCATTTGACCCTTGATTGATGAAGTGTCACCATGGCCATATGATTTTGTGAAACTAGGAACTCGTTGAAAATGTTATGATAAAGTGATGGCTAAATAACTTGGAACCCAAGGTTCGTTAAGACCTTCTGATGCCGCTATTCTTACAATTTACTATTCTTTCATTAATTGAGTATCAAATGCTTTTGCAAAAGTTATTGTCACAATAAATGGACAGTTCCCTTTAACAACAATTAACTGATAAAATACTGCCACTCATTTCCATTGTTACTTCCTCGCTTTGTCCTGGCAAACTGATTAAATATGTTTTATATAAACAATTTTATGCACAAAAAGCTCGTTTTGTATATTTCTACATGAGGATTTAATGCACAAAACTAAATATATGTGAAATTCACCCAGTAGGCTAAAATGGAAAATTTAGGGTCTATTAGACATCACTTCTGTTTTTTGTTTTCTGTTTTGGTTTTTGTACAGTGAATAATAGATTATGAAAATGCATTTATTTACGTTGTCAGCTTTTTGTTTCCATTGTCGGTTTTCAGCTTTTGTTGAAAAATTGAAAACTAGATTTTATGATTTTTACTTTTCTGTTGCTTTGTTTTGGCAACTTGTTGCCCAGGATACTTCAATATCCAGAATTAACTTTTGTGGATGGAATAATTTATTTATGCATAGTTTTTTAATTAAAAGAATGACCATATGAATTTAAAATATAATTAAAATAAAAATATCCGTAAACTTTCAAAAAAAAATGAAAAATAATAAAAGTCGTTTAGAAATTTTTTTTACAATTTTTCAATTTTCATGCACAATAAATTGTTCTTGTGAAGCGAATTTGAAATATAATTATCAAGGAAAAATTATTATATTTTTTAATTTTTATTATAATATATCAAAATTTTATTTTGTTGTTTTTTTTTTTTTTAATTATTTTACCCATATTTTTTGAGTCGTTAATTGATTCAAGGACTAAAATGAGCATTTGTTCACAATAAATTTTAAATTTGTTTTAGTTTTAGTAATATTAACCAAACAAGTTTCTAGTTTTTGATTTTTAGTTTCTATTTATGGTTTTTAGTTTTTGTTTTTAGTTTTCATTTTCATAATTTTTGACGGTGATACCAAATGGTCCCTCAATTTTCCATGTCTTATTTTTTGGGTAACCTCTGCAATCCTTTCATGGTGCAGTCACCTTGGAGGAAGAATTGCCATTGCAAGAATGAGGGTAAGAATTCTTCTCTCCTTCCTGGGTTCTTAATTCTTATTGAACCAAGGTTCTTGCAAGAAACCAGGGGTGGAATCCTCAACTTGTTACTGTCTATGTTAAGGATGCTCTGTGAACCATGGAGTTTTTGAGAGATCATGGAAGGAAGGAAACATGGGTTTGCCTCTAATATATCGCTTGAGTTTCATTTGCATTGAGAAAGATGAATTTAAATATGCTATTGGGAATTGTGAAGCAAGATTGATGAATTTGAAGTTTAGGGGGGTTGGGATGAACAGTGAAGCATTGGTCTAGAGCTGCTTGGTAAGTTTTTTGGAGGTGCATCATGCAACTTGAGGTGGGATGTGCTGGAGCATGCTTCCATGGATTGGTTTTTCGACAATTACCAAAAATTTTTGCATGCCAAGCCTAAAAATTGGGAATTCCCTGCCTGAAAACATGGAAGTTGGGTGTGTATTGGTTCCTCCCACTAAACATTCTGCAATGTGATACTTGATGTTGAGGATGGAGATTAATTTATGTGGTGATTTTGACATGTTGAACAGTGTGAATATAATGATTGTGGACTGGTTTATGTGATGGTAGCAATCAGTGCGATGGTGGAGTAACTTTGAAATTATTTGTTTTTGGAGATTGTTTCCTGAAATTCACGTCTCAGGAGGGGTCTGTATGATATCAACAAACCTTGAGTGGTTTCTGCAATTTGGCCTAAACTGATAAAAAAAGAACCCTGGATTTTAACATGGACAATTGTGTGTGCTGTGTAGCATTTAGATTCAGCCCCAGATTGCAATTTTTTTTTAATCCATATCAGCATATTGCAATTATTATATTGCTTCCCATTTTAATACACTTCTGTTCCTTAGTGTTTAGAATGACACCAACATTTGTATGGTCATTTGCTTAAAATAATACTGCATTTTTCTTTTTCTAAATGAGTATCTTTGTATACATTGGGGCTATTATATTGTTACTCTATTTCATTTTGTGAAGCAAAACTAACCTTAGGGTTTGGGTTGATGATAGATGTCACTTGTGATTAAAACCTTTTCTTTTTGAATTTACCTTATTCATTTATTTTCTTTGCAAATTTCTTGCCTAATCCTTTTCCTTTTTTGGGACATCCATCTTTAGACCCACCTTAGCCAAATGCACATTTGCTGTTGTAGTTCTCCATTACTTCTCTCATGGCCTTGGCCGTGGCTGTGCTACTTTTGGCCCTCCATTGTTTTCTGTGGCACATTCAAATTTCAGTTTGTATAGCACTCGGTGTAATCTTGTCACTCAATTTTCTCCTCGACCTGACTTACAAGTCCCCTTGCTCTCTCCCTCATTTTAGAATCTATCCCAAGTCCCAGACCATTCATCTGTGTCAAATCCCAACATGTGCAGCTTCAGGCCGTGTGCCTTTTTCGATCTTAGGTTGCAAGTATCAGATCCTTATAATCATAAAATATTAGTAATATTTAATTGCATTAATTAATTTGATCTCTGTATTTCAGGTTGAGCATTTCTTGGGGATTAAGCGCAAGGTTGAGCCTGGAAATATGGGCTCATCAAAGAAGCCGAAGAGCTAATTTTTCTCTAGAAACTTCCAGCTAATATTCGTGGGAGTTCTGAGGCATTTTTGGATAGAAGCACCATCAAATGAATTTTTCTTTTGTTCTTCTTTTATTTTCTAAGTGTGCTCATAATTAAGGCTTATGATAATGCAAATAGCTAATCTGTACTGTAGTGGGCTCTAGGTGTAGATTTGTAGATTAAAATTTTATTTGTGGCAGAAAAGAGTCATTGCTGGATCTAACATGCAATTTGGTGTGTGTGTGTGTGTGTGTGTGTGTGTGTGTGTGTTTGTTTGTGTGTGAAGATAGCTATAAATTCCTTTTTGTCACAACAATTCAATGTGATACAGGCGAGGGTCCATTATGGAGTTCGAAAATGTGGCATTTTTGGCTTCATGCAATGCCCTTTGGGGTCAGCCAGATAAATGATTTCGTTTTTCCTCAGAGAACCATTTCACTCATGGTATGGCTCTGCATTGTGGATTATTGGTATGGTTATGGGGCCTCGTCTGTTCCTTGTGTCTGTTTTGGCAAACGAGTTTTGCTATTTGTTTATTTTATAAAGCAACTATTAAACTGAGGGCCTTGCACAAAGACTATGTTTGATCACGACTGGCCCATTTGGTTGTGTTTATGCATACATATGATATCATAATCTCATGTGAAGTTTTGTGTTTTCAAAGAGTGTTTATGAATTGTTCTTATAATTAATGTATTAATACACAAGGAATGCTTGATTTAAAAGTGCTTTGAATCAGTATTATGTATTGGAGGAATGAATTTTCAGTGTTCTAATATTTTTTTGACAATTTCATGCAACCATTTGCTTTGCCATTTCACATTCTATATTTTCCCATAGATTGCAACGTGTTCGTGTGTGGTTGACTCGTGTGGTTATAAGCCTTTTGAAAATATTCATCTTGAAATAAGGCAAATATGCGAGGTGTGCACAATTTTCCATGATGTCTTAACATGTCATATTTTTCATACTTGAACCATTTTTATCTGACTACACATTTGGTGTCAAACTCCATATCACACTTTATGCTCATGATACGGCTATTTAAAAAAATACTTTATGCCAAGAGTCGGAAGTATTGTAGAAAAGGAGGGAGAATGAGGGAGGTAGATAAACTTAAATTAGGAGGGAGAGACAAAAATCCGAATAAAGGCATTGGGTTCATACTTAAACACTATTGTAACCTAAAGATGTAAGCTTTGACATAGTTCATAGTGAAAACTAAAATGCTGCTCCGTGAACGTAGGTTATTGTCATACCACGTATATCTTGTGCGTTCTAGTTGTATTTTGTTTGTTCTTAGGATTGTTTGATTGCTTTTTTAGTATATTTCATCATTGAGTGTCGAGTGATTCGTGATTGGTTTTGTGCTTCAGCTGCGCGTATTTTGATTGGACGAAAACACCGACATTTTTGTAGAAGTAATTATATGCATTTTAAAAAATAATTAAGTCGTAGGAGGGAGAGACAAAAATCCGAATAAAGGCATTGGGTTCATACTTAAACACTATTGTAACCTAAAGATGTAAGCTTTGACATAGTTCATAGTGAAAACTAAAATGCTGCTCCGTGAACGTAGGTTATTGTCATACCACGTATATCTTGTGCGTTCTAGTTGTATTTTGTTTGTTCTTAGGATTGTTTGATTGCTTTTTTAGTATATTTCATCATTGAGTGTCGAGTGATTCGTGATTGGTTTTGTGCTTCAGCTGCGCGTATTTTGATTGGACGAAAACACCGACATTTTTGTAGAAGTAATTATATGCATTTTAAAAAATAATTAAGTCGTAACTTCACTAGCATTAATTGTGAGCAATAGTGGCGGCTTATTTATTTTTAATCTCTAGTATATGATTAGATATTTGATAAATTAAATTATGAATTTAGGAGGTTTCAAAATAATAATTATTACAAATAAAGTTATGCTCCCATTAAGAAAGTAAAATATAATAAGTATGGTAGATATCAACTTATAATAGCAGTTATAACAATTTTTAAATCAATTATGATTAGCAATTAAGAAATTTTAATTTAATTATCATCAATAATTACAAATATATATTGCAGTTTTAAAATATTAATAATTTTATTTATGAGTCAGTTTTAAAAAATTAAACAACTTAAATTACAATTTATTGGATCGTTTCATATTTTACATTTTGAATAAATTTTTTGTAGTAAGCGAGTAATTAGTCTCCCATCCTCAAATAATTTCCAAAAAATACAATAATTAAATTATTGTAACAACAAACACATCAAATCAATACTTGACCATTGTTCTCATGTTATGCTTAATTATGCCTGAACATTTTTTAATCCAATAATTCACATTTCAATTTAATTATTTAATTTAATGATAATTATATATTAAATAAATTAAATCATAAATTTATGATGTGGATATTTTGTTGACTTCAAAAATTTTAAGTCTACAAGCCAATATCATCCACCTAGGTTGCTACCAGAGTTCTAGCTTCATAGTCACACTTTATATACAAAAGCATAACAAATACCCTAAAAGCATCCAAAAATTCAATCCTAATTTTTCATGATTTTAAATTTAAAAATTAAATTAAATTAAAAGAATCGACCAAGACTTTTATACACCTACGACTCATTTATCGGGATCTTTTAGAAAGAAACACATTCATTAAATAAATTAAAAGAATCAATCAATACTTTTTTGAACAATTAAATAATAAATGATAAATAATTTATTTATTGTAATATTCCAAACAATTCACAATATGCATTTACTACACTTGTTTCTCGCATATCTTGGACTCATTTGTTGGGCTCTTTTAGAAAAGAAACACATTAATTAAACTTATGTATAGACAAATATTTAATTACATATTTTTTCTCAAATGTATCCAAAATAGGTCGATATAATTTTGTATTATTTATTTAAAACCACACATTTTAGGATGTATCCTAATAGTTAACAAAGTGATAATAGCATAATTTTAATAATAATGCCAATAGCATTCTCGACAACCTTTGTAAACATGCATTTCGAATGTTGGATTCATGAAACAACTTTTGTAAATTTCTTCAGAAAGCTAGCATTTTCCTTTTGGTTGTTTTACATATTGATTAATTAAATTGAACAAACAAAATAAAAAATAAAAAATAGCATACGTATATGTTGCATGGTCCTTAATAAATTAACTAGTCAAAAATAATGTGTCGCATGAGTATATAGAAAATGATTGGAGAGTAATCTCCCATTTGGTTTGCAGAATGAAATTGAAGCAAAAAAAGAGTCATTAGAGCCCCCACGACATGGCGCGGTGGAAAGGCATCACCAAGTAAAAAGGAGCATCGGAGGTTCAATTCCAGATAAATATACTCATGGAACCAGCGGTACCTGTGGATGGTGAGAGTTTACTTTGTGAGCCAATGGGGACAATGGATGGTGAGAGTTCTCTATGAGCGAACGAGGACTATAGATGGTAATAGAGATGTGTCCCAGGGGTTGAGTTGGCCAAATGTCCAACTAATGCACTGAAGTTGTGTCTGCATCAGGACTTTACCCTGATCAGCAAGACCTGGGGGTGGAGGACGCTGATTCATAGGTTTGGTGCCACACCAAGGAGTCCGAAGGGTTCGTTGGTGACTGGAGTTCTTATGTTATTAAAAAAAAAAAAAAAGTCAATGGAGGAATGGAATCAATGCAAGAACAAAATTGATATGGGAATGCAATCATTGCATTCAGTTAAAAACATGAAATAGTTGTAAGAATTTTAGTATTGATTTCTTTCCAACATTCAATATTCTTCAATGGCTTATATAATAGAATGAAAAATAAGTCATTTTTTCTTATAAACACTCTTAAAGTATAATTATTTAATTTTATAATTATTATTTTATGTTTTCTAATAGTGATTATTATTAGTGTTATTATTATTTTTATTCTTCTTATTATTTTTATTATTTATAATCATAATTATCCATAAAATAATAATAATTATTGTTTTTGCCTTTTATTTGTTATTATTATTTTTATAATAATAGGTATTATTGTTATTGTAATAATTATTGGTTGTTATTATTATTTTGGAATAATTATTTTCCTTAAAATAGTAATTATTATTTCCTTTTATGATTAGTATTGCTCTTGCTGTTATCATTATTTTTACAGTAATAAATATTATTGTTATTATTTTTAAAATAATAATTAGTAATATTATTTTTGTTGTTTTTGTTTGATTATTATTGTTTTTATTATTTTTATAATAGTGATTATCTTATTGTTGTTATTTTTATTTTATAATAATTATCATCCTTAAATAATAATTATTTTATTTTTAATTATTATTTTCTTGTTGTTATTATTATAAATAATAATAAATATTAGTGTTGTAGTAATTATTGCTTGTTGTATTATTTTTAATGATTTTTATAATTATTATTATCTTTTATACAAATAATTATTATTTTGGCCTTTTATATTAATATTATTCTCGTTGTTATTATTATTAGTTATTATTTTATTCTAACAGTAACAATAACTAGTATTATTATAATTTATTGTTGTTTTATATATTTTTATTATAAAATGAGTTTGATTCCATAAAATGAAGATGAATTCCAACTTATCTAGGCTAGAATCACCATTCCTACATTTGGAAAAATTGTATTCTGACCAAAATACAATTCTACCCTTAATTCAAAAACCAAACACGGGAATGCAATTTATTTCTAAAATTTAATTTAATTTCGAACCTAATTTTGCATTGATGCATACACATTCATTGGATTGCATACAATAAATATATACAAACACACACACACACACACACACAAGCCTTTCTCCTTATTTTTGTATTTTCATCCAAGCCAGCAAACCTTTTCCTATAATCGAGCATATTAAAACTATATTAAAAAAAAAAAACATTCCCTAGCTAAGAAAACTATATTTTTTCCTTTTTTTTTTAACAAAGTCAACAATAATTTATTTTCATAATAGTATTTTTATATATAAAAAAAAATGACGATGGTTGAACAGACCTTGTTGGTAAACTGAGTGTGTCTTCAAGCTTCTCTTACTTTGTGCACATCTTGATCTTATCATTCTTGATCTTATCATTCTTGTTCACGTCCGGTTTTGATTAATTTTTTTGGTGCTTTCAAATTGGATCCCAAGTGACCTTAGGACATACACATATTCACATATATTTGTTAGGCACTTGAATAGGAATTGTTTGGGTAGATACGGGACCGAAATGCACACTTGGTGCACTTTCAGTCGACCGACCAATTCAGTTCAATTTGGCCTGGTCGACCGAAACCGGTCCTGGTCAACTATTTGACCCAGGCCTGGTTGACCGAGCCCTTATAGGTCATTTGACCTCGGTCGACCGAACCACCTGGGAGTCAACAGTTTGACCTCCCGGTCGACCGACCATATTTGTACTCCAACTACCTGGTCGACCGAGGGGTCTTGGGAGGATTCCCAACGGTCTGGTCGACCGAGCCATGTAGTTCAAAAAGGGGCCGGTCGACCGAACCTTGGAGTTTTGGAAAATCGCCCTTGCCCGGTCGACCGACCACTCAGTTCAAAATGCCCCTGGTCGACCGAGCCACTTGAGTCCTGGTCGACCGAATCATTTCTGGTCGACCGGACCTCTCGGGTTGGTCTCATTTTTACCGTGGTTAATATTTTTCTAAACAAGGTTAAAATGCCTTAAACATCATTAAACTTTTCTAATAATACCCTATAGGTCCCCAACTGTCATATTTCCTTCCATGGCTATATATATGTGTTCATTTGCAAAAATTAAGCGAGATTAGCCACCTTGATTAGGGAAGAATTCTTTGAAAAATAAAAACCCTATACTACTCATTTTATTACTCAAACCACTCATACTTGCCTTCTATCATTGCCTACATATTTTGTAAGTTGATTGAGTGTTTTGCTTAATAGGTTTGCTCTCCTTATGCTACTTGTTTAACATGATTTTCTTGAGAGCCAAACCTAAGGATTCTTAGGAGGCTTTTGCTAATAAGCATTTCCTAAGAAAACCTTGTTAGATCTTCTAAGCTTGCACCTTCATTGCAAGATCTTGAGAAGAGTGTATTTGTTTTTGCTTGCAAAAACTTTTCAAACACCTCCAAATATCTATTATACTTTTATATTGCAAAATATTTTGAAGAGATATTTGTTTGTGTGATTGTGATCTTTGTTGCAATATTCTTTCACTCATATATTATTTGCTGAATGAAAAGATTACACGTCTTTTGCAAATCAAGCATATACATTGTTTAATACTTACATGCTTGAGATATCTTAATGATTGAAATACATAAGACTTGACATCTTTGTGTGAACCTATTTGTTGAATATGTTGTGAAACAAAGATTGTTTGTTTGACACTCTCACGTATGCTTTACACCGATAGAAAATACCTTTGAGAGTTGAATCATCTAGACCACATTGAGCTTACAAATCATTTCATGATTGTGGTGTATATTATTGGGCGAATTTGGGTACACATCTGCTTTACTTGAAAGCACAATCACTATACCATTTGATTGTATTTCAAATCTATTGTATTTCCAGGCACGGGCCTGAAGAGGGAGACTAGCCTTGGAATAGTTTCGGATTGGCTTAGACCCGGTTAGGAAAGCTAGGTGCGTCGTCCTGTTAAGGCGTGTAGGTTGAGGTCAGCCCCGCTAATTGACCTGGTGTAGGTTGAGGTCAGCCCTGTGTTAATTTGACCTGGTTGTAAACGGTGTCGCTCCACCCTTAAGTGAGCCTTTAATGGAATCCTCCGGCTTGTGAGCTTGAGGCGGGGACGTAGGCACGGTTGGCCGAACCCCGATAACATATCGTGTGTTCATTTATATTTCCGCACTTTATATTTACCGCACATGTATGTTATGGGTGAATTATGCGTATGACTTAAATTTCACATTATATTTATCTACGCATTTGGAAATTGAATAGACAGACCCTAGGTTGTGTATATACTGTTGTAGGATAGATTAACCTAGGAAAAAAAGTTTAAATTCCAATTCACCCCCCCCTCTTGGGAATACACCAATTCTAACAGCATTGATGCATACACATTCATTGGATTGCATACAATAAATATATACAAACACACACACACAAGCCTTTCTCCTTATTTTTGTATTTTCATCCAAGCCAGCAAACCTTTTCCTATAGTTGAGCATATTAAAAAAAAAACATTCCCCAGCTAAGAAAACTATATTTTTTCCTTTTTTTTTTTTAACAAAGTCAACAATAATTTTTTTTCGTAATAGCATTTATATATATATATATATATATATATATATATATATATATATATAAAAGAAATGACGATGGTTGAACAGACCTTGTTGGTAAACCGAGCAGGTCTTTTGCATATTGAGGTTAAGCTAAACAAAAGTTCATATAAATGAATCCCATCAATTATGAATATAAATAGGACACATTTTAAAATTATATGAACTAGAATCACCTATCAAATAACATGAGCGAAGCTCATGTGTCAAACGATATGAGTAGAACTCATGATAATAACTCATCTGCCAAGTGTAGGAGTAGAGTTAGGTCATATTTAAAGTTTAAGTAGAGCTCATTTGTCAAACAGTACAAGTAGAACTCATATGTCAAATGATACGAGTAAAGCTTATCTAGAAGAAATATAAGCGTAACTCATCTATCAAGTGTATGAGGAGTTAGCTCACTTAAAGTTTGAGCAAAGGTCATCTAACAATTGTATGAGCAAAGATCACCCGTCAAAGAATATAAGCAATGCTTATTTGTCAAGTGTATGAGCAAAGCTCATCTATCAAAGAATAGCTTATTTGCCAAGTGTATGATTGTTGTCATTGGGCTCGCGTGAACCTTTTGGTTGTCAACATATTTTGATGATCATTTGAAAATCAAACAAGTATAGAATACCAAACCATTAGTTATCTAACTTACCTTCTTTGTTTTAGAAAATAGAATCGCCACTTATTTTTGTTTTGACAAGGCAAAACTTTTTTGAAGAGAGATTTAGGTTTAAAAGTACCATAGTGAATAGGGAAAGTAATTCTTTCAATTTTTTTTTCATAGAATTCAAAGAATTAGCAGCCTATAGGATTCATTCTATGAGTGATTACCATACTTACCTTGTGTGTGTGTCTCTCATTTTTTGAAAAGCAATTTTCTGAAAAATGACCATTTTACAACATGAAATATAAGCTACATCAACTGCCTACTACAACCTTCCACTCCTTTTGATTCCTTTACAAAAAATCTATATACCCTATACCTTTTTGAAAAGGCTTTTGTAGGATTTATACAGAGGACTTAATCGTCATTTCAAAACAAACATACATCCATGCATAAATAAAAGATAAGAGAAGAAAAAGGAAGGAAAAGAAAAGAAAATTTTTTTTTTTTATTAGTATGGTTGGATCTACAAAATAGATTGCCTACATACCCTTGAAAGAGAAATCAAGTAATCTGTAATTCTTAAAAATATTTTTAAATTTCAATTTAAAAACACTTTTGAGTTTATTTCATAAAATTTATGAACTTTGAACGCTTTGATTTCTTTGGGAGGAAAGCAATAATACTTGACTTGAAATTCCTAATTTTGATATCTAAAAAAGAGATTTTTTAATCTACACAAGTGTCACATCATAGATAATTCATTAGAAAATTAAGTTTTCTAAAAAGGATGTTTTAATTTTTTTTTTAGGAGAAAGACCATAAAACCTAATTTTGACATCTCTTATTTTGTACTTAGAAAAGAGGTTTCTTAATCTATCCAAGAGTCACATCATAATAGTTCATTAAAAATTAAAGGTAAATTCTGTAAAAACTATTTTGGGTTTTTGAAGTGGAAAAAATAGAAAACTTTAAAATGATGATTTTTGACTTTTTGAAGAGAAAAATTGTAAAGTTAACACTAATCATTACAAAAGATTCAACCAATCTCATCATATAACATATAAACATTGCAACATTTCAAGAAACTAGAGGAGAATGCATAAAAATGGATATTTCAAATTATGGGTTCGCTAGTCGACCGACCCCAAAAGGGTGATCAATTGCCTTCATGCATGCTTTTCCTTTTTAATTTTTTTTGTGAAATTTTTAATGAATTCAAAATGCAATCTTGCTCTAAATTGGTCATAGATGATATGTTATCACTTAAAATCAATATGCACAAGTAAAAATCATACAAAATCAATCATACTAACATTTTCATATATACAATTAAGCAAGTATGACATGTTAATGAATTCAAATTGAATGATATAAGACTAACTTGGAAATTGCTTTCCAATATAATTCAGAAGGGGAAAACTATCATTTAAGAGAAATATGAAAAGATAGAATGAATGGAGGTATGGAAGAAATGGGAAAAATGATGGAAACTCAAGAATGAGTGACCTCCTGCACGAAGATCCTCTAAGTCTTTGCAATTATCCTATCTCTTCCCTTTGTAGCATCTCTCAAAATGGCCCTTACATGATCTATTTATAGAGCATGAAAAATAGAGGGAAACAACTTGGAATTTTAAATTTTGAAATTTCAAAATTCAAACTAACAAAACTACCAGCAACTAAGTAACAATGTTCTCATTTGTTGCCTAACATGTGACAACAATTAGGGCACATGGTACAACATGAATGGCCAAAAAATGAAAAGAAAGGAATTCAAAATGCAATTTTGCAATGAGTTGGTCGATTGCACTAGTAGATTGAATGACTGTTTGAAAGCTGGCACAAAGTTTTGTGCACACGTGAAAAAAAAAATGGGAAGAAGGGGATTAGTTAACTATCTATAAGTGGTCGGTTGTCTGCCATGTGAATTTTTTTCTTTTTTTATTTTTGTCTCAACTTTTAAGTCCTCGACTAGATTAAGATTTGTTTGATAAAAAAAAATTAACCATTGGCAAAGAGCAAAGCTCATGTCGAAGAATATAACCCAAGCTTATCTATCAAATTATATGAGTAGGGCTTATTTGTCAAGCATATGAGTTGAACTCATCTAGAGAACATGGGCAAAGCTCATATGTCAAAAGAATATCACATCTATCAAGTGTGTTAGTAGAGCAAATATGTCAAAGAATATGAGTAGGGCTAATCTATCAAGCGCAAGAGTAAAGCTATTTATACTTCTCATTGAATTATTCAAGCTATTTATAAACAATTACCGCCATCAATCAAAAGGTTCAATGCATGTTGACACATGGGGTCTTTGATTATTTGGCCTCTTCAGGGTTTGGAACTAGAATATTCCTAGTTAGAGATTATTCTAGTTGCCCACATTCCCAATCTATATGTATCATCATTGTCAATTACAAGGATGGTCATAAGGGAAAAAAAGTTCGTACAAATGGCACCAAATTGTTGACATTAAAGTATGAAGAAATGAACAAAAAGTATAATGAGTACATAATTGTGAGACACCCTGTAGTGATCCTTAAAAAAATTAATTAATTAATAATTGAATTATATAATATATATATATATATATATATATATATATATATATATACATACATATATATATACTCTAAATTGAAGATGCAATTTTAGCCCCCCTTATAGCCGAGACTCTCTCTCTCTCTCTCTCTCTCTCTCTCTCTCTCTCTCTCTCTCTCTCTCTCTCTCTCTCTCTTCTCAAACTCTCACTTTCTCTCTCTAGATTTTCTCTCCATCTGTAAGTCAAATCAAAAAACGAACTCCATATCCAGGTCCCAGCTTCGCTCCTAAACATTTTAACCGAAGTGGTTTTGTCGTTGGGACATCGTAGGCACCACTCTTGGAATAAGGTAAGGGGAATAGATTATATCAGTTTTTTTCTTAAATATGAACCGATTAAACTTGAGTATATGGAATCGGAAATGTTATATATGATTTTCTAAATGTGATAATGTAGTGACCCGAAGAATAATAGTATTTAAATAATAATGAGGGAGCATTCGTCGACGACATTGCATTTTGGGAGAATATAATAATTCAAGAAATTGCCAAGCTTCATCGACGAACACAGGGTTTCGTCAACGAATACAGGGCTTCGTCAGCGAGAAAATATCGAGAGATGGTTCGGGTGGCTTTAAATTTTGTCGACGAATATAGGGTTTCGTCGACGAATTTATTGAAAGACTCATCGACGAGGTGACATGTCTCATCAACGAATCTGACCCTATAAGTAGGAAAAGCTCAGATTTTTATCATAATTTCTGGCTTCCCTCTCCCTCCTCTCTCTCTCTCTCTCTCTACGTCTTCCTCTCCCTTCTCTCTTCGATTTTGGCCCTGCCAGTCGCCAGATCGAAGATTTGAGGCTACCACGACGCTCTTGGCGAAGTTTTGCAAGTATGCTAGAGCGGATCGTTGGAGAAACGAAGTAGGATTTCATCCCAAATTCAGGGTAAGACCTTTTAGCCTATTTTTGGCCTTATGGTAGTTATAAGAAATTATGTAGGCGATGAAATACTGATATTATGTTCTGACAAATATTGTTTTCAAGGTATTTTGTAGGAGGCCCTGCGGGTGTTAGGCTAGTATTCCATAGGGGCTTTTTAGTAGTCAGGTAAGGGAAATATGTTATGCTAGGTATTTTTAAAATATTATACAAATTATTAAATGATGAAAATTATATATTACAATATCGTGTGGCTTGTGAATATGAATATAGTACGAAAATATGTTTTACGATATTTCAGTATCCTGATTTTACGATATTTCAGTACCATGATTTTATGAATCTCAGTACCATGATTATACGAATATCAGTATTATGATTATGCAGTTTCAGTGTTATGATTATACAGTTCTCAATATTACGACGTAAGAATTACAGTACAGTTTATGTAGCATCTTGGTTATTACGATTATTTCAGAATCATGGTAAATCAGATAGTTGTATATAGAAATACATTATATAGTATCAAACCCAGTTGGACTATGCAGTTATAGAGCACGGTACCGTTGCTACAAATATTATGTTACGTTATGAGTGCAACCACCTATTTAGATAATACGTGGTAGGTTGATCATCTAGGCCCTTGATGAGGAAGCTCCCCATCAGATATGGGTTGAGGTGGGCAGATCGACCAATGGAGTATAGTGATTTATTCCTGGTTGGCCAGCTAGGGTAAATCCCACCTACGAGCCGCACAACCCTGTCATAAGGGGGTAAGTCATGACACACAGATATCCACAGAGAACATTTTCAGTTACTATTACGTATATACATATTTATAGAAATAGGGAATAATTTATGTACACTAGAAGTATTTTGAATAGTAAACTACAACATTGTTATGTTAAGCAACATGGAAAAAGGGGTGGTGTCTTTGATTGCTTATACTGTACTTACGTATCCAGTTATACATGACTTTACAAAAACAAATTTTCATAATACTGTAGCTCATTTACCACACACTAGTAATAGCATATTTCATCTTACTGAACATTGGATCATCCCAGTGTTGAAATATTTTTTAGGTGATCCAGGTAGGCGAGCATATCAGGCTCGCAGATAGAGAGGCTTCAGTGGTGCCCTGTCAGAGAGTGAGTATATTTTTGGGAATGATTTTAGATACCCTAGCTAGTTGAGGGTGTTTTTGGGAACAGTGATATGTGTATACTTTGGGAAACATGTAGTACTCTGGTATTGTATGGTATTGGACTGTATATATTTATATATGGTTATGTTCATGTGATTCCGCTTCTCGCTGCTTAGGTTAATGATTTGGTAACAGAGCATGTAGAATATTATTGTATAAATATATATATATATATATATATGGTAATTAAGCAGGTCGTTACAAATCAAGCATATGAAATTGACGGCTTTGATTATTATATGTATTTAGGGAAAAACCAAAACGAGTAGGTTAATCATCTCTGTTTCCTAAAAAATATATATATTTAGTTAAATAAAATTTTAGAGATGATTAGACCTAGTTTTCAGTAAAAATATATTTTTTTCGGGCAATTTATCGTATTACAATTTAATGTTCAAATCATGTGGCATGAGTATTGTAAGAAACTGAACCGTGATAAACAAGTTTAAATAAATAAGAGAGGGACAAATTAGGAATTTGACAGATTTCCTCGACGAAGTCAGATTTTGTCGACAAAATTCAGAGACTCGTCGATGAGGACAAGCTGAGGAGTCTCGGAAAAATTGGTGATCTCTGATTCGTCGACGAGGTCACCGATTCGTCAACGATGGTAGTAAGAGATTCATCGACGGAGGCACCATTTCGTCGACGAAGTTGCCTGGGTCAAAGGGCTATAAATAGGATTTTCCTCTACTTCCTCATTAAGAAACTTCAAACATATCTCTCTCTCTCTCTCTCTCTCTCTCTCTCTCTCTCTCTCTCTCTCTCTCTCTAAAACTCTCCGTACTCTCTCTCTCTCTCTCTAGATTTCTTCGCCGATCATTGATGGAATCGGAAATCTAAAGTTACCGCGAGGATCGTGGAAGGATTCTCTACAATTTCTACGAATTGGAATCTCGTTTTGGAGATTTTCGGGTTTTGACGAAAAATCGAGGTAAGGCTTGGTTTTCATTTCTGATCCAGTAGTTTTGTAGGTAACTGTCTTGTGAGCATATTCTGTACTGTGATTTATAGATTTTGGAACTCGGTTTGCTAGTTAGGGACCTTGGAGTTCAGGATTTGCTATTCGGGGAAAAGGTAAGGGGAACTATGTTTATATTGGTTATTTTTGAAATCGGACTTGGTGGAACTATGGTCCACGGTCCTGTGTGTGTTTTGGCTACTCATTTGGGGGGATCTAATGGGGAAAACTATGGGTTTTTCATTATTACTGTTTTGGAAAAAGGGGGCGACGGGCTGCATCCCTAGTTTTGTTGAAAACCGAGTATATGTTGATTTATACTGTGATATCCGGATAGTCGTGCCTTGACTTGTTTAAACGGTATTTTTTTGAAAGACCATGATTTAGATTACCAAATGGGTGTGGTTTGTTTGGTTATATGAGCATGCATGTGTGTGTGATATGTTGAAATGTTAGTAGGAACGTGGTTCCAAAACTGTTCCAAGTACTGAGAGTGTCAGGGCCTATATCCAAGGGTGTGTATTTTACCGCCTACCATGTGGGCAAGAGTGTCTGGCCTTATATCCGGGGGCGTATGTTTATCGCCTGCCATGTGGGCAAAAGTGTCCGGCTCTATATCTGAGGGCGTGAGCCTATTTCGACAAATCAGGTCGAAGGGTGTGGATCCACCAGTTTAGCGCCGGTACGATGCCATGGGAGTCGAGGACTAGCCATGTGCTAGTGGCGCCGTGTTCGCGGGTTAGCTATGGGCCAACGCCGTATGTCGCGGGCCGGCTTCGGGCCGAAGGGTGTGACAACACTAAGATTACTGATCATGTGTATATGTATGTGTGCATGTATGCACTGTGGAAAATAAGTACTGGAATGCATTTAACTGCATTTATGTTGTATCATGATAACACTTAAATGCCACACACCGATATAACCTGTGTTCTTCCTTACTGAGAGGTGTCTCACCCCTATTGTACGTACATTTTTACAAGTCCTTCGAGTAATCGGAACTAGCGTCCTAGTGTAGGGAGTGTAGTGGCCGGTGTACTGTGGTTAGTGCTTGGGTAAGTGCTAGGATTGTATTTTGCTAGGTTGCCATTTTGGAATGTATTTGAGTACCCATTTGTACGTTTTTGATAGAGTCATGTTCTACTCTTGTATAGACTCTGGTATGGTACTGTCTATATTTATAAAATGACCTATTTTCGCTGCGTATATGATTGTGTTTAGATGTGTTTAGGGCGCCTGGGAACCCCACGGTGTCGGACCCTCATCCATTGTACTGTATCTTTGGATGTTTGATCGGATATAGGGACAGGTTAAATTACATTCTCACCCCCGGGTCTTATTTTCAGATTCTGGGCGTGACAGCTTGGTATTAAAGCCAACCAAGTTACTAGATCTTGTAGACTTTGTTAGGTTTAGTTGTGAGTACATACTAGAGTATAGGATGTGGATATGGGTAGAGTTGGTTGAGGGTTTTCCGGTTGCTAGATCGGGATTTGTCGACTGTATTCCATATTTTTCCTGGGATGACGATTCCAATAAAAGTGGGGCAAATCATTGATGACTTTTGTGTCGGTGTGATAGGACAGACCTAGACCTGGCAGGGAGTAGTTAACACAATTAGTGTAGATCATTGTGTTAATTGTATGTGTTATAAGGATACTGATAGATTCCTATTGTGCTGCAGAATGGAGCCCAAGGATAATAAACTGGGAAGTGGCTCCGAGGAGACTGCGAGTGATGAGTCTCCTTCTGTGCCCCAAGGCTTGAGGAGGCAAGTGTTATGGGAGATCGGGCGGAGTGTGAGGAGACACGAGCGCTCTCTTACTGCTGCGGGGTGTACCATTGAGAGGTTCACACGCATGCATCCTCTAACGTTCTCTGGAGGACCTGACTCGACGACAGCAGAGGATTGGGTGGAGAAGACTGAGAGGATCTTGGAGGTCTTGCACAGCACGGATAGGCAGCAAGTTCTTTATGCCACCTTCCAGCTGTCTAGGGAGGTGGGTCGATGGTGGACTGCGGTGAGTTTGCTGGAGAAGCAGAGAGCCGGTTCAGAGGAAATGACGTGGAGTCGTTTCAAGGAGGTGTTCTTTGACAGATACTTCCTTGCTTCTATACGCGATGCGAAGGCAGATGAGTTTTTTGCTCTTACTCAAGGGAGTATGACGGTGTAGGGATATGCGACTCGGTACATAGAGTTATCCCGATTTGTGCCGTGTTTGATCTCGAGCGAGTATGAGAAGACTCGAAGGTTCGAGAAGGGCATGAGGAAGGATATCCGCAGACTAGTGGGTATGCTTCAGATCAGCGAGTTCTCGGTGTTGGTGGATAAAGTCACGGTGATTGAGACCAGTATTCGAGAGGACGAAGTGGATCAGGAATCAAGGAAGAGGACAGTACCTTCTGGTTCTCAGACAGGATCTCATCAGGGATCGTGGAAAAAGATGAACAAGGGCTTGGGCTACCGCCAGAATATCGAGCGCCAGGATTCTCAAGGGAGCTAGACTGGTGTTCGTTGTACCAAATGTCACAGGTGGCACGAGGGTCAGTGCCGATCATTTGGGGGTAACTGCTACAACTGTGGCCAACCAGGCCACATTTCTCATGACTGTCGTGCATCGAAGCGAGATGTGCCTGCATTCGGTGGGAACCGAGGGAGCAACCAGATACCTTGGGGAACCGTTTAGACGAATACAGCTTCGGCTAGAGTATACTCTCTTACTCCAGCGGACGTTGAGCATGCAAGTAATGTGGTGACAGGTATCTTATTATTGCTTTCGAATAAAGCTTCTGTTTTGTTTGATCCGGGTGCAACCCACTCCTTTGTGTCTGTGAATTTTGTGGGATGATGTGGGGTTGAGACCCAAGACATGAATGAGGTGTTATCTGTTACTACGCCATCTAGGAGTGTATCTTTCTGTAGGAAGATGTTGGTAGACTGCCCAGTGGAAATTCATGGAAAGCTGCTATCGGTGAATCTTGTGGTATATGACATGTCGAGGTTCGATGTCATTTTGGGGAT
Source organism: Malania oleifera (assembly GCF_029873635.1). Lineage (NCBI taxonomy): Eukaryota > Viridiplantae > Streptophyta > Magnoliopsida > Santalales > Ximeniaceae > Malania > Malania oleifera. The sequence goes on along the minus strand of NC_080429.1, from coordinate 80,041,942 downwards.
GGATTGGTTGTTCTCCAGTTATGTCGTGATCGACTGTCATAGGAAGGTGGTAGTTTTCAAACCTCTTGGGGAGCAGGAGTATGAATTTGTGGGATCGTGTGTGCATCCAGTCCCACAGATTCTGTTGACACTACAAGCGAGGAGGCTACTCTTGGATGGATGTTAGGGGTACCAAGCTTGTATGAAGGAACCGCCGCGGGATGAGTTGAGACTGGAGGACATTCGGGTAGTCAATGAGTTCCCAGATGTGTTTCTGGATGATTTACCCGCTTTACCTCCGGATCATGAGGTGGAGTTTGCGATAGAGTTGCTGCCCGGTAAGGCACCAATCTCTAAAGCTCCGTACCGGATGGCTCCAACAAAACTTCGGGAGTTGAAGGAGCAGTTGCAGGAACTATCGAATTGGGGATTCATTCAACCTAGTGTTTCACTCTTGGGAGCTCCAGTATTGTTTGTGAAGAAGAAGGACTAGTTGATGCGGATGTGCATTAATTACCGTGAGATTAATAAAGTAACTGTGGAACTATCCTTCACCTCGTATAGATGATCTTTTTGACCAGTTGCATGGAACACGGGTCTTTTCAAAGATTGACATGCGGTCAAGATATCATCAGGTGAGAGTTAGAGCGGAGGATGTAGCGAAGACTACTTTCCTAACTAGATATGGCCACTACAAGTTTTTAGTCATGCCATTTGGGTTGACAAATGCACCGATGGTGTTCATGGATTTGATGAACAGGGTTTTCCATGAGTACCTAGATCGATTTGTAGTGATATTCATTGATAACATTCTGGTATACTCGAGGAGTACGGAAGAGCACGTGGAACATTTAAGGTTAGTGTTATAGATTTTGCGGGAGAAGAAGTTGTATGTAAGTTGAAGAAGTGTGAATTCTGGTTGAGTCAAATTGCGTTCATAGGCCATGTGGTTACTGGGGATGGTATATCAGTTGATCCTAGCAAGATTGAAGTTATGGTCGACTGTGTAAGGCCTAAGAATGTGTAGGAGGTTCGGAGTTTTCTGGGATTGGCGGTGTTACTGTCGTCGATTCGTAGAGGGTTCTCTAAATTGTCTAGACCTCTTACAAGATTGACTAGGAAGGGGGTTCAGTTTGAGTGGACTAGTGATTGCGAACAGTGCTTTCAGGAGTTGAAGCACCGGCTGGTTACTGCTCCAATGTTGACCATTCCTTCGGGGGATGGTGGGTTTGTGATTTATAGCGACGCGTCTCTGAAAGGCCTGGGATGTGTGCTCATGCAGCAGGGTAAGGTAGTAGCGTATGCCTCTCAGCAACTGAAGGAATATGAGAAGAATTACCCTACGCATGATCTGGAATTGGCTGTTGTGGTATATGCATTGAAGATCTGGCGACATTATCTGTACGAGGTGCAGTGTGAGATCTTCACTGACCATAAGAGCCTTAGGTATTTCTTCATACAAAAGGAGCTGAACATGAGGCAGAGGTGGTGGCTAGAGTTTATTAAGGACTACAATTGCACGATCAGTTATCACTCGGGGAAGGCTAATGTCGTGGCTGATGCGTTGAGTCGGAAGTCAGGGCCTACGGCTGTATCTGCGGTTGTAACTCAGTGTCACATCAGACGGGATTTGGAAAGCTCAGGTATAGAGTTGGTGATTGGTGATCATCAGGCTTATCTTGCTGGTTTGGTGATCCAACCGACCTTGTTTGAGCGCATAAAAGCCGCGCAGGCTAGTGATGTAGAGTTGGCAGAGGTTAAGGAAAAGGTACAGCAAGGACTGACTACAGAGTTTAACATCTCTGAGGGAGGTGTGCTAAGGTTTGGGACCAGGCTATGTGTTCCAAACGATGATGAGATCAAAAGGACGATTCTAGAGGAGCCGCATCGTTCTATGTTTACGGTACATCTTGGTAGTACGAAGATGTATCGGGACTTGTGCGAGACCTTCTGGTGGTCTGGTATGAAGAGGAAGATTGCTCGGTTAGTGGAGCAATGTCTGACGTGTCAGCAGGTGAAAGCTGAACATCAAAGGCCGGCAGGGCCGTTGCAGCCTTTGTCTATTCCAGTGTGGAAATGGGAGCATATTTCCATGGATTTTGTGACTGGTTTACCATCAGCGCTTCACGGGCAGAATTCTGTTTGGGTGATTGTGGATAAATTGACTAAATCTGCTCATTTCATACCGATGAAAGTTGGTTATCCTTTGAGTAGGCTAGCATATTTGTATGTGCAAGAGATTGTGAGAATGCACGGGGTACCGATGTCCATTGTGTCAGATCAAGATCAGAGGTTTACTTCTCGATTCTGGATGAGCTTGCAGGAGGCATTGGGGACGAAGCTTACTTTCAGTACAGCATTCCACCCCCAGACTGATGGACAGTTGGAGAGGATGATACAGATATTGGAAGATATGTTGCGAGCTTTTGTGTTAGACTTCAGTGGTAGCTGGATACAGTTTATGCCACTTGTGGAGTTCTCTTATAATAATAACTTCTAGTCAAGTATCGGGATGGCACCGTTCGAGGCTTTGTATGGTCGGAGGTGTCTATCTCCTTTGTGTTGGGATGAGATTGGTGAATGTCAGGTGTTAGGACCTGAACTTGTGCAGCAGGCGTCTGAGAAGGTGCGTTTGATCTGGGAGAGGATTAGATCAGCTCAGAGTCGGCATAAGAGTTATGCAAATATTCGCCGTCGTGAGTTAGAGTTCGAAGTGGGAGGTAAGGTATTTCTGCGTATTGCTTCGATGAAAGGGGTGATGAGATTTGGGAGGAAGGGCAAGTTGAGCCTAAGGTATATCATACCATTCGAGGTACTTGAGCAATTGGGTCTGGTAGCCTACAGAGTTGCATTACCTCCAGCACTTTTGAGGTTCCATGATGTGTTTCACGTATCCATGTTGAGGAGGTACGTGTTGGATCCTTCACATGTTATTAGTTATGATGAGTTGAAAATTGGGGATACTTTAGCGTATGAGGGGATACATGTTCAGGTTCTGGACCATAAAGTTCAGAAGCTTGGTACTAGAGAGAGACTGTTAGTGAAGGTATTGTGGTGAAACCACGAGGTTGAGAAAGCTTCTTGGGAACTGGAAACGAAAATACGCCGGAAGTATCCACAGTTGTTTTAAGAACTTGTACATAATCCTACTATGGGTTGGGATAGGTGATTAGTCGTCGGGAGTGTGTGTGTACTGTGAACTCCTGAGACTGTTGTATATGTAACCACAGTATTCCTCCGCCATAAGTGAGGGTATGTAGGTGTATGTGTATGATGGGACTGCGCTGTAGTAGTCGCCAGTTTCTTGTTGGTAGTTCGTATATGTGTATTCCGAATATGGATTTATGAATGAGAGATGGCAAATTTCGAGGATGAAATTTTTGTAAGGAGGGGAGATTGAAAGAACCCAAATCATGATAAATGGGTTTAAATAAATAAGAGAGGGGCAAATTGGGAATTTGGCAGATTTTGTCGACGAAGCCAAATTTCATCGACGAGGAGAAGCCGAGGAGTCTTGGAAAAACTGGTGATCTTAGATTTGTCGACGAGGTCACCGATTCGTTGACGAAGGTAGTGAAAGATTCGTCGACAAAGGCACCATTTCGTCGACGAAGTTGCCCGAGTCAAAGGGCTATAAATAGGATTTTCCTTTACTTCCTCACTAAGAAACTTCAAACATATCTCTCTCTCTCTCTCTCTCTCTAGATTTCTTCACCGATCGCTGATGGAATTGGAAATTTAAAGTTACCACGAGGATCGTAGAAGGATTCTCTACAATTTCTAAGGATTGGAATCTTATTCCGGAGATTTTCGGGTTTTAACAAAAAATCAAGGTAAGGCTTGGTTTTCATTTCTGATCCGGTAGTTTTGTAGGTAACTGTCTTGTGAGCATATTCTGTACTGTGATTTGTAGATTTTGGAACTCGGTTCGCTGGTTAGGGACCTTGGAGTTCGGGATTTGCTATTCGGGGAAAAGGTAAGGGGAACTATGTTTATATTGGTTATTTTTGAAATCAGACTCAGTGGAACTGTGGTCCACGGTCCTGTGTGTGTTTTGGCTACTCATTTGGGGGGATCTAATGGGGAAAACTATGGGTTTTTCATTATTACGGTTTTGGGAAAAGGGGGCGACGGGCTACATCCCTGGTTTGTTGAAAATCGAGTATATGTTGATTTATACTGTGATATCAGGATAGTCGTGCCTTGACTTGTTTAAACGGTATTTTTTTGAAAGACCATGATTTAGATTACCAAATCGGTGTGGTTTGTTTGGTTATATGAGCATGCATGTGTGTGTGATATGTTGAAATGCTAGTAGGAACGCGGTTCCAAAACTGTTCCAGGTACTGAGAGTGTCCGGCTCTATATTCGAGGGCGTGTATTTTATCGCCTGCCATGTGGGCAAGAGTGTCCGACTCTATTTCCGAGGGTGTGTGTTTATCGCCTGCCATGTGAGTAAGAGTGTCTGGCACTATATCCGAGGGCGTGAGCCTATTCTAGCAGATCAAGTCGAAGGGTGTGGATCCACCAGTTTAGCGTCGGTACGATGCCATGGGAGTCGAGGACTAGCCATGTGCTAGTGGCGTAGTGTTCGCAGGTTAGCTACCGGCCAACGTCGTATGTTGTGGGCCGGCTTCGGACCAAAGGGTGTGACGACACCGGGATTGCTGATCATGTGTATGTGTATGTGTGCGTGTATGCACTGTGGAAAATAAGTACTGGAATGCATTTAACTGCGTGTATATTGTATCATAATAACACTCAAATGCCACACACCGATATAACCTATGTTCTTCCTTACTAAGAGGTGTCTCACCCCTGCTGTAAGTACATTTTTATAAGTCCTTCGAGTAACCGGAACTAGCATCCTAGTGTAGGGAGCGTAGTGGCCGGTGTACTATGGTTAGCGCTTGGGTAAGTGTTAGGACTGTATTTTGCTGGGTTGCCATTTTGGGATGTATTTGAGCACCTATTTGTATGTTTTTTATAGAGTCATGTTCTGCTCTTGTATAGACTCTGGTATGGTACTGTATATATTTATAGAATGACCTATTTCCACTGTGTATATGATTGTGTTTGGATGTGTTTAGGGTGCCTGAGAACCCCACGGTGTCGGACCCTCATCCATTGTACTGTATCTTTGGTTGTTTGATCGGATACAGGGACATGTTAGATTACATTCTCACCCTCGGGTCCTATTTCCGGATTCGGGGCATGACAAGTATGTTTTATTTTTATTACATAATTGAATCTGAGGATTTTTATGAAATTATACAGTGAGAATGTGTTTTATACTGATTAATGGAAAAATTGTAAATGCGGTGGAAATGAGAAATGACAGTTTTATTCCGAGCAGTGAAATGTGAAATGACAGTTTTATACCGAGATATGAAATGAAAAATGACGGTTTTATACCGGATTTGAATGGTTGGAAATACTAATATGAGATGTAACTTAAGAAAATAAGATTGTGATATTGTTTTTATTACTTAAATTGCATTATATGGTTTAAGAACCCTGAGGACCAGTTGTAATGAGAGCACAGTACCGTAGCTATAGATAAGATAAATCAGTGCAACCACACTATATTGCGAAGTGTTGGTAATGGAAGTCGATTTGGCCTGGAAAGTGTTGTGGACCACCCTTGGAGTCTGGACTAAGTTACAGTAGGCAAATCGTACTACAGACAAGGAATTTTGACTTAACTTGGTAGTAGGTCAGCCAAGGCTAAGTCTAGTCTTCGGTCCGCACAACCAAATCATGAGGGTTATATATGATGATGATGTTGTTCGTCCAAAAGGGTGGTTCTTCTATGCATATATGTGAATTTATGTAACTGGTATTATTTATTGAGCTGAATTATGATGTGAAGGAAAATGTGTATTTTCAACTGTATAAGTGTGAGTTATATTTTGCAAATGTCATACTTGTCAAATAAAGTAAATTAATGATTGTGTTTAATTTCACTAAAAATCATGTTAGCCCCACACTGATAATAATCTATTCCGTCTTACTGAGAAGTGTCTCACCCTAATAAATATATATCAACTTTTCAGGTCCTACAGGAAATCGAGCCTAAGAGCACCAGGACGGGACTTAGATGATCTCGCTGAGGATGAGTGTTTGTGGGACGTTGGTTTATTTATATAGATATTTTGGATTTTCTGGGTTGTAATATGGATTTTGGGTATGGTAGATGTGATGGTTGTGAGGTAGTACTTTGGTACGTATGGAAGGGATGATCTTTTTTACTTCTGTTGATTGTGTTTAAAATTATGTTATAGAATGAATGTACCTTGAACCTCCTGTCAGTCTTGGGTTGTTACAAAGGTGGTATCAGGGTGATCATATGATGATGTCATTTATGTATTAATTATGGATATATGTAATGATTATTTTTAGGGGTGTCACAAGTGTGGTATAGAGCAGTATGTTTTTCCTACGTGGCACTCTGGACCCCGATTTTGGGTTCGGGGCACTACAACTATGGTATCAGAGCCTAGGTTGCTAGGTTCTATAGACTTTAAAGGATAATACTACCAAAGTATAGGAATGAGTGGTGATGAGAGTAAGAATGGGTAGTCTAAGTGAGGTAAAGTTGGTCAAGTATTGGATGGATAGTGAAGCAGAGTACCTAAGATTTTGGGGTTTTGTCTTGTAGCCTGGAGACAGAATTCCTTTGATGGCTTTCTATGATTTTCCTGAGGCGGCGGTCTCAAAAAATCATGGCAAACCATCGATCGTTTTGTTTCTAAGTGGTAAGGTTGAACTTTAAATTGGGAGTTTGGAGATCAAATGGGTTATTCGTGCAGGAAAAGTTCATCAAGGAAAGTCTAAGTATTTTAGTATGAGGATAGAATGCATTTTATAGTTTTCCAGTTAATTGATGGTATCAGTTGTATTTCGACAATAGGATTCTAAAAAATTATTCTCTGTCCTATTTTCAGGCGGACCCTGGGAATAATAACGTGAATGCTGGAGGTAGTAGTAACATGGGAGCTTCCAACATGGGTGGCAGTGACTCATGAAAGTGGAATAGTGTTTCCAAGAGGGGGGTAAATTGGATTATTTAAAAATTTTAAGTTCCTTTTAAATTCTTTGTTTAGTTCTCACAGCAAAACTTAAGTTAATCAATCAATTCTCAATAAGCAACTAAAAACCACAATTAGTTGAAAAATTAAACAATCCAATCAACCACACAATGATTTAAGATAACTAACACAAACACTTAAACAATCAAGATTTTGCAACTCTTTGAAAGCTTTCAACTTTGGTAGACAGCCCTATAATTTGTATGCAAGCCCTGTTTTGGATTGATTTTTATTACGTTCTCTTAATTAAGATTTCTGCAAATTAACCAATGTGCTCCCTTGTGGGTTTCCACAAATGGCTAATTGAAACGTACTTTCTATAGATTAAGAGTCTTCTTTGAATTCAGTGTTTAAGCGCTGCATCCTGCACTTAACATCCTATATATATATATATATAGAATGCAGAAATTAAAAGAGTAGGGTTGAGAAGAACACCAAGTTTTTATGAGGTTCAGCTTATCCCCGACCTACATCCTCACCTTTGGTAAACCACCAAAAGATTCCACTAAATCAGTTCCTTTCCGAGTGGAACAACACTGTTACAATCCCTCCATCAATTATGCTAGAGTGTGCCTCTCCAATCGATAACCCTCGCTTGGTCCAACAACAATTCAAGGACCTAAACTGTCAATCAATCTATAAGAAAATATTCAAGAGTATTTGTACAAAAGATGCTCTCAAAAGAGCTGATTAGTACAGTTTCAAACTATATACTTCAAAGTAATTCAATATGAAATTAAAATTGAAACTCAAGAGAATTTGTCACCGAATAATTCTTTCAATGATTGAAAGAATTCAGAATTGTAGCACAAGATTGGTGATTGAAAGTCAGCAAAGCTTCAGTAGAATTCGTGCACAAGATGAGAGTGAGAGAGCCTTTGAATGTTGAGAGCAATTTAGAGAGTATGAATGCTGATTTTGATGCTTGGTGAATTAATTCAATGATTTTAAGGCTATTTATAGATTTAGAAAAGCAATTAACTTAATCCCCAAGTTTACTTGGAGTAGCGCCCAAGTTTTAAACAAGTTTGAGCCCCAAGCAATCTAATTTTAAAAATTTATCCGTCATAAAAATTTGAAATTTGCCACGTGGCAGTAGCCTGATGCTTTTTGGTCAAGCACTAATCACTGAAATACATAGGTTAATTTCAAAGTTAGTAGGGTGGCAGTAGCCAGGCAGAACCCAAAAAGGCTTCTTAGATTGCCTCGTCAGGCGCCTGTCAAGGTCCAGGCAGTAGCCTAACGACCTTCTGCCTGTGTGTTTTAAAATCAATTATATTGGCAGCCTACTGTTGATTTCAGTCAAGCTCCTGTCAAGACAAAAATTCTGATTTTGAAATAATTTTGTAAGAACTCTTTTTGCTTCTCAATTCTTGGAATTTCAATTTTTTTACTTGAAAAATATATTCCAAGATTTAAGTTTTTAGGTCTCTAGGTCTCTTATGCCTAATGCGTTTCAAAAATAATTTCATACTTGAATATACTTGAAGTACTTACAAAGCTTGTCCTATTGACTCTTTTAACTCTTCATTTTTGAACTCCTTGAAATTTTGAAGTTTATTGCTTTGAGTTCTCTTTGGTTCTGAGCTTCAAATCTTTATTGCTCTGAGCTTTTAATGTTGATCACTTGAATTTGATATGAGCTTTCAAAAGTTGTTCCTTGTGATCATATGAAGTATGCTTAGGCTTCAATATTTCCTGAAACATCACAACTTTGAAGTATGTTAAATTTGCTTACTTTGTTATCATCAAAATTAAAAGTTGTAAGCCTTGTTAAACTAGTAACTCAGATTCAGTGCTGCGTAGTGTGGCTCAACAGGTCATGGCAGAAATTGAATGGAACTCTAATGGACAGGCTTGCCCACAAGTTGATTAGGGTTATACCATAGAGCAGTTTACCTGGATGAATCCCCCAGCTTTCTCAGGAGGAGCCGACCCAACCATTACATAGAATTGGGTACAAGAGATGGAGAAGATACTGGTAGTTCTGCTCTGGACTGATGAACGGAAAGTCCTCTATGCCACATTTAAGATTACAGGAGATATTGAGCGGTGGTGGTTAGCTGTGAAGCTTCTTGAGGAGCAAAAGCCAGTACCCACAGTCCTAATATGGAGCCATTTTAAGGAAATATTTTTTGATTGGTACTTCCCCACCTCCACTAGGGATGCTAAGGTGGAGGAGTTTCTAAACCTAACCCAAGGGCACTTGACTGTGCTACAGTATGCAGCCAAGTTCATTGAGCTATTTCACTTCGCCCCATATATGATTTTAGATGAATCTAAAAAGGCATAAAGGTTTGAGAAGGGCCTGAGATAGGATATTTACGAGCAGGTGGCGATCTTATAGGTGCGAGATTTCTCAGAGCTGGTGGATAAAGCGACTGTAGTAGAAATGAGCCGGCAGAGAAGCGCAGGGTTACAAAACCAGAGAAAGAGGCCCATACCTCCTAGTTTTCAAGCTCGTACCAGTTAGGGTCCGTGGAGGAAAAGTAGCAACAATACGAACCAGTGACAGGAAGTTGGACATCGAGCTTCTTAGGGGAATCCATCATGCCCTCCTTGTCCGAGGTGTTATCAGAGGCATTGGGGTGAATGCCGGGTTAGAGTAGTTGTCTGTTACCAATGTGGTAGACCTGGCCATATGGCACGAGACTCTCATGCGCTGCCTAATGATGTGCCTACACCTAATCAATTTCAAGGACACAATCAAGCAACCCGAGGTGGCTATCAGAGGAATACAACCCAGGTCCAGGTGTATTCACTTATACCGGGAGATGCAGAGAATGCCGGTGACATGGTGATAGGTACTATTTTAATGTTGTCACATAAAGTTGTTGTTTTGTTTGATTTAGGGGTGACACATTCATTCATAACTTGAGAATTTATCAAATTATGTGAAGTAGAAGCTCAGCTACTGGATTCTGATATATCGGTGGCTACACCGACCGGAACCATAGTGTTATGTAAGAGAGTACTTAGAGATCATCCAATCAGTATTTAGGGAAGGACACTGCCTGCTAATCTGGTGGTCCTCAACATGCATGGATTTGAGGTGATTCTGGGGATGGACTGGTTAGCTTCTAGTTATGCCAGTATTGACTGCTACAAGAAATAGGTAGTGTTCAGACCTATAGGGGAGCAAAAGTATAGCTTTGTTGGGTCGTGTGTGCGTGCCTCTCCACAAATACTATTAGCCATGCAAGCTAAAAGGATACTCTTGGAAGGATGTTAGGGGTACTTGGCTTTTGTGAAGGAAGCACCAGAGGGAGAATTAAAACTTGGGGATATCCTGATAGTAAGGGAGTTCCCTAATGCGTTTCTAGAGGATTCGTTGGGGTTACCTCCCGAGCGTGAGGTGGAGTTTGCTATCGACCTATCTCTGGGAATGGCATTGATCTCTAAGGCTCTAGACATGATGGCTCCAACAGAATTGAAGGAATTAAAGGAACAGTTATAAGAGTTATTGAACAAGGGATTCATCAGACCTAACGTGTCACCATGGGGAGCTCCAATGTTGTTCGTGAAGAAGAAAGATGGGTCGATGAGGATGTGTATCGACTACCAGGAAATAAATAAAGTGACGATTAAGAATAAGTATCATCTTCCCCGTATTGATGATCTATTTAACCAACTTCAGGGAACACAGGTCTTCTCTAAGATCGATCTCTGGTACGGGTATCATCAGGTGAAAGTTATATCAGAGGATGTACCGAAAACTACTTTTTGAACTAGGTATGGCCATTATGAATTCTTAGTTATGCATTTCAGATTGACTAATGTTCTTGTTGCATTTATAGACTTCATGAACTTAGTATTCCATAAATATTTGGACCAATTTGTAGTAGTATTTATTGATGATATTCTGGTATATTCAAAGATTCCTACGGAGCATGAGGATCATTTGAGGTTGGTACTACTGATGATTAGAGAAAGGAAACTATATGCGAAATCCAAGAAATGTGAGTTCTGACTAGAACAAGTTGCATTCCTAGGGCATGTGATATCCAGGGGAAGTATTTCAATGGACTCGAGTAAGATAGGGGCAGTGGTGGATTGGGCAAGACTGAGAAATGTCCACAAAGTCGGGAGTTTCTTTGGATTGCCAGGATACTACCGCCGATTTGTTGAAGGTTTTTCTAGGTTATCAGGCCCTTTGACAAAGTTGACTAGGAAGAATGTAAGATATGAATGGACAGATGAATGTGAACAAAGTTTCTAGGAATTGAAATAGTGACTCGTCACTGCTCTGGTTCTGACCATCCCATCAAGTGATGGTGGTTTTGTGATTTACAATGATACATCTAGGAAAGGGCTTGGGGGCATACTGATGCAACGGGGGAAGACTTTTGCATATGCTTCTCAGCAGCTCAAGGAATACGAGAAGAATTATCCAACGCACGATCTGGAATTGGCAACAGTGGTTTTCGCGGTGAAAATCTGGTGGCACTACCTGTATGGTGAAAGGTGTGAGATTTTCACAAATCATAAAAGCCTTAAGTTCTTCTTCACACAGAAGGAACTAAATATGAGACAGAAACGATGACTTAAGTTAATAAAGAACTATGATTGCATTATCAGTTACCACCTAGGGAAAGCTAACATAGTAGCTGATGCATTGAGTCGGAAGTCAAGGAATGCGTCAGCCTCAGCAGTGGTAGCTCAACATCAAATCAAGATGGATCTGCAAAGATTTGGTGTGGAAATTATGGAAGGAAATGACCGGGCGTTCATTGCTAGTATGGTACTCCAACCGAAATTGCTGGAAAAGATTAAGACCGCTTTGATGAAAGATGCAGAATTGGTACAAATTAAGGGTAAGGTACAGAGTGGATTAGGAGCAAATTTTAATATCTCATACGAAGAAGTTCAAAGGCTTCATGCCAGACCATGTGTACCTAATGACGTAGAGATTAAAAGGACAATTATGGAGGAGGCTCATCACTCTCTTTATACCGTACATCCAGGAAGCACAAAAATGTACTGGGATTTGCGAAAGTCTTTCTGGTGGAATAATATGAAGAGAAAAATTGCTCGATTCGTGGAGCAGTGCCTTACATCTCAGCAAGTGAAAGCTGAACACCAGAAACCAATAGGGCCATTGCAACCACTCCACATTCTTGAGTGGAAGTGAGAGCATGTCTCCATGGATTTTATAACAGGATTACCATCAGCACTACATGGGCAAAATGCCATTTAGGTAATTGTTGATCGATTGACAAAGACTGCGCATTTTGTTCCGATTAAAGTTAGTTATTCCATGAATAGGTTGGCAGAGTTGTATGTGCAAGAGATAGTTAGACTTCATGGTGTACCAGTGTCCATTATATCATATCGAGACCCACGGTTCACCTCCTAGTTTTGGAAAAGTTACAAAGAGCCTTGGGATCTCAGCTGACATTTAGCACCGCATTTCACCCCTAGACTGATGGACAGTCAAAGAGAATAATCCAGATATTGCAGGATATGTTACGGGCATGTGTGTTGGATTTTGGCGGTAGTTGGATACAGTATTTGCCATTAGTTGAGTTCGCTTATAGCAATAGTTACCAGGTCAATATTGGGATGGCACCATATGAAGCATTGTATGTTTGAAGGTGCCGATCTCCACTGTATTGGGATAAGGTTGGCGAACAACAGATTTTGGGACCAGAAGTTATTCAGCAAACTTTGAGAAAATCATGTTTATCCAAGATAGAATTAAAACAACTCAGATTCAGCAGAAGAGTTATGATGATACTTGCCGACGAGAGTTAGAATTTGATGTAGAGGCTGTGATATTTATAAGGATTGCTCCAATGAAAGGGATTATAAGATTTGGGAAGAAGGGTAAGCTAAGCCGTAGGTATATTAGGTCATTCGAGATACTAGAGAAGATTGGTCCAGTTGCCTACAGAATTGTGTTACCCCCAGTACTATCTACGATTAATGACATGTTTCACGTGTCCATGTTGAAGAAGTACATCCCAAATCCTTCACATGTGATAAGCTACGAGTCATTGGAAGTGAGTGAAACCTTATTATATGATGAAGTGCCAGTTCAGATCCTAGACTGGAAGGAACGAGAATTGCGTACCAAGAAGATACCATTGGTGAAAGTACTATGGAGAAATCATGCAGTTGAGGAAGTCTCGTGGGAATTAGAAGAAGAGATACACCACAGGCACCCACAGTTATTCGACGAGGCCCAACGCTAATTAGGTAAGTGAAGCGGTTCAAGTAAGAATTTGATTGTGAATGCAATTTGTTTTGTGCAGATTGTCCAGTTAAGTTTGAGTGATTGTAAATCTATGTGTTTCGTATTTTTTGTTTTGAGTGGTCTTAGGAGAATTTTATTTAACTACTTGTAATTTTCCAAGGATGGTTATTGTAATCAAGATATTCCTCTGCCAAAAGTGAGGGTAATTAATAAATTTGGGATGGGACTAGCATGTGGGTGGCCATCGCTCTTCCTAGAGTCGGACAATCGATTTGGTGATTCCAAGTGATGATAGGTATAAGTTAGCAAATTTCGAGGACGAAATTTTTTAAGGAAGGAAGAATGTAGTGATCCTAAAAATAATTAATTAATTAGTATTAATCAATCAATTAATTAATTATTAATTAAATAATATAATTTAATATATTAATATAATCTAATCTAATATAATAATATTATATTATATATATATATATAAGTCTCCTAAAGCTTCCAACTTCAGGAGAACTTTAAATTGAAGATGCAATTTCAACCCCCCTTATAGTCGAGACTCTCTCTCTCTCCCTCCTCAAACTCTCACTTTCTCTCTCTAGATTTTTTCTCTGTCTGTAAGCCAAATCAAAAAACGAACACTATATCCGGGTCCCAGCTTCGCTCCTGAACATTTTAACCGGAGTGATTTCGTTGTTGGATATATGTAATGATTATTTTTGGGGGCATCGCAAGTGTGGTATAGAGCAATATGTTTTTCCTAGGTGGCACTCTAGATCCCACTTTCGCATTTGGGGCGCTACACACCCTTACGACATTACCTCCTCTTATAGTAGCAGAGATCCTTTCAAACTTAATTCTAGTCCCTCATGTGAAGAATGGTGTAATCCCAAGAGGGGGGTGAAGTGGACTTTTAAAATCTTTTGCTAATTAATTTACCGATCCATCGATAATATCCCAATCAAAATTTAAAGCATGTATGTCAAACAATCACAACAATAAATAAACAATCATACACGTGCAGAAATATAAATTGAAATAAGAGAGAGAGAGTGACAGTGAAATTTTAATGACGTTCGGCTATACCCGCCTACGTCCTCACCTTGAGCAAACCACTTAAGGATTTCTATTAAACCACTCATTCAAATCGGGTGGAATCCCCCGTTACACTAGTTCTTCTAGGTGGACCAACCTCTCCAAGTGATACCCCACCTCGGTACGGTTCACAATCCAAACCATATTCCCTCCTTACAGGCGGAGACACCTCTTTAAGTAATGTACTCTCGCTTAGTACGGATCACACCATAAACCACTCCTTCTAGGCGGAGCCACCTCTCCAAGTGATGTACGCTCACTTGGCCACGGTTCACAACCCGAACCGCAAAGAGCTTGTTTTGAAAAATAATTTGTGTACAATTGAAATGCTTATATAAAAGCTAATTTGTGTACAATTGAAATAATTTGTGTACAATTCAAATGATTTTAAATTTGAATCTCGGTAGAGTTAGGGTTTTCCTCTCAAAAGTATTTTTCAAGAAAAGATGAGAGTATGGAAAATGATTTTCCTCAAGATTGACCTTTGTAATATAAAAAATGAGAAGCTTTTCAAGCTAGTATATATGAATGGATATATGCTCAAAGCTCTCTAAAAATAACTCAAAGATTTTCTCCAAATAGGATTTTCCAAATAAAAAGTATAAGAGAAATTTCATCTATGAAAATATCACAAGAATAAAAAGGCCTTCAAGCAATATATATGAATATGAATATAAGTTCAAGCCTTTTCAAGAAACCCCTTAAAAAGTTTTCTCCAAAAAGTATTTTTCAAAAATGAAAGTTGGAGAAATAAGAACTTGATCCTCAAAAAGAGTATAAAATATAAACAATAACCAAAGAATGATCAAATATATTTTCAATAACAATCTCTAACCTTCTCCAAGTTAATTGGCAAGGTATTTATAGGAAATTATGAAATATGACCGTTATAGACTGTTGGGAATTTTAATAATAATTTATTTCAAATTTTTATGACCATTGGAAGATCAAAATGGCTTCAGCCCGAGAGGTCTGGTCAACTGACCCAAGGTCTGGTCAACCAACCAAAGGGAGATTTCCCTTTTAGCGTGGTTCGATCTACTTGGGCCAATGATCCAGTTTGTCGAATCATCAATCGCGTGAAGTTTGGTCGACCAGGCTTTTGCTCCGGTTTGTCAGGCCTTTGTAAATTTGAGTTTTATGCCAATTTGTCTTATTCAGTTTGCCGAGCCTTTATAAATTTGGTCATTTACACTATCCGGTCGATTGGGCTTTAATAGCCAGTCGACCAACCCCTTTGTAAAATTGAGTTTTGCCCTTGTTTTGACTTCAAAAATATTTTAAACCTTTTGGTAATAGTTTAACTTTGTAAATAAAAGGTTTTCATGAAAATCTTGGGTTCCTAAGGTCGATCTAAGGTCCTTGGTGAGCTTCAATTTTAAATCATAAGAAATGCATACATAATTTAAAACCTATTAAATATTAAAACTGAAAAATAAACAAAAGGTCTTCAAGCTTCTGCTCTTTAATAATCCATGGAATACGCTGAATGGTGTGTGCATTTAAGTGCTTCACAACTTCCATTTTTCATCTGTCATTTGTGCTCACAGAAATATAAACATGTTCATACACTTAGCACACAAATGAGATACTGTGATTTGTCATTATGAAAATGGGATAGGACTCAAAAAATCAACAATCTCTTCCTTTTTTATGATGACAAATACAAGAGCACAAAGAGGTGTACTTGACAAGGTTCCCCCTTACAATATGCATAATTTCAAAATAATAGTGTAAAGACCCTAAAAATGATAATATAATCTCTGATACCACAATGTAAGGACCCGAACCTAGTGGGGTCCAGGGGACCCCTTTCCATAACTTGATTTAAAACAAGCAACGAAAAATATTTAAACCTCAAATACCATACCAGAGTACTAAACCACCACAAACATATAGGTATCTCCAAGTAACAATATTACAACCCAAGGAGTAAAAATAAAACATATATAATTCAGTATCTTACAAACACTTACTCTAAACTATAATATCTAACCCCTTCCCAAAGCTTGCTAAGCTTGATTTCCTATAAATCCTAAAAAATTGAAATATTTATTAGGGTGAGACACCTCTCAGAAAGAGGGAATAGATTATTATCGGTGTGTGGCAAAATGAGTTTTTATGTAAGCAAAATACATCCATTAATTTAACTTTAAATAAAAATGGTATTTGTAAAATGTAACTCACACCTATATAATTAAAAATACATATTTTCTTTCAAATCATAACTTTAGCTCCACAATAGTCTCATTTACATAAATATACAAATATGTATAGAAGAACCTCCCTTTTGGGACTAACGACATGTTTAACCCCTATGACGGGTTGTGCGGTCCGAAGACTGGACTTATCCTTGGCTGATCTACCACGAAGGTAAGTCAAAATACCTCATCTATAAGTACGATTTGCCTACCACAAACTGGTCTCGACTCCATAAGGCTACATGTAATGACCTAATAATTATACCATTTTTTTTTACCTATTTACTTTGATACCCCTGAATTATCTGCTATAACCTCCTAGGCCCCAAGTGAGCGCTAAGGAAACCCTGCTCATATTACATACCTAAGCAGTGGAAAAGATAAAACCATACATCCATATTTACAATACCAGAATCCATTTTTTCACCAAAACAAAATTACATAGTTACACATCATCCTAGTATCATATATCCCAAAACCACTAGTTACTACCTGTTGAGTCTATGAGTCTGATACTGTTTTGATTATGATAAAACCAATGTTTCTCACCTGTGCACTGAGTTTCTTGAACAGATTCATCCTAAGCATGCACGTTGGTAGGAACTCAAGGAAACCATATGGACCATAAAGTTCAAGCTTTATATGGCTCTTGAAGAAGCAAAGGGAATGAAGACTCTTTTATTGTTGTAATAGCATTCAATTCATTTGAGTTTGTAATATAATATGGTCTGTAATAACTGCATAATATGCATGATAGGTTTAATGCTCAAGACCTTAGACAGACCTTAGGGATCGGTCGACCGATGCCAGGTTTTTGGGACTAACTTAAAAGACCTTAAAATGACCTTAGGTCCTTGCACACACACTTAACACAGTCCCCAATAGTATATATATTATTAGGAGAATTAATTGGCTTAAGTCTGGATTTAAAGGGTAAAAACAATGAGGCTTCAGGTGACTGAACTATAGTGTTCAAAACACTTCGGGCGACCGAACCGCTGACCAGTCAAAATGTTGACCTGAGTTCGAGCGACAAAACTCAAAAGGACCATAGCGTCCTCTGTCAACCCAACCAGTACTATGTACTTTTCCATTGTCCCCGAGCGCCCAAACCTACAGTTCATTTTACCCACGGGCGACCGAATATGTGAGTTTGGTAAACCGAACTTTAGACCGGGTGATCAAATCGCTGTCTTTTGGAAAATTGCCTCAGTTCAGCAAACTGAACTTATTTTCAGGCACCCGAACTTCAAATTTGTCTTTTCTTGTTGTGAGTGTTCGGGCGACCGAACCTATGGCTCGAGCACCCTAAACTCTTGGGTTGAAATAATTTTAACTACAGTAACACGGGTTATTTGGGTTAAACTGGTTTAAAGCATTTTTAATAATCCCCATTGAATCCCAACGGTTACTTTTTGAGGAGAAACTATTTTTACCTTCTCATTTGCCTCAATTAGCAACAGATTAGCACAATATTCTCTCAATTTCTTACACTTCTATTTGCTCATACTCCACCATTTTTTCAAGCAAAAATTGTTCATACTCTCTTACACCTTATTTGCAAAATTATTTTTAACAAAGAGAGCTCTTCTTTATTATTAACCTAACTTGCAAATCAATTGCAAAGTGTAGGGATATTTGATTAAGTTATTGTGCATCACTTCAAATCATTTCCTTGGCAGAAACTCTCACATATTCATACTTACTTGAAAATCTATTTTTTAGAGTTCTTGCTTGTTTAATCTTTCCCATAATATTTCATATATAAATATTTAATTGGGAAGATTTTGTTTTCAGTTTGCTAGTCTTGACATTCAAATTGCAAGACTTGAAAGCTTGCATATAATCTTTGATATTGTTTTTGCAAGCTTCAATCCAAAATATCTATTGTGCTTTACATTTATAATATCCTCTAGATATTTGATTTGGATTGTGTTAAACTTCCTTTGATTATTTGTGTGTTGAATATCTTATCTTGAATAAAAGGTTGAACTTTCACATATATATATATACACTCACGCATCTTAGAGAGTTTACATATTAGATCTCACCTGAACATTAAATTCATATCATATGTGAATTCATATTTATCTAGATTGTATTGTAGTACATATATGCTTATGTAGAAGTGTTTAAAATTGTACGCAAAAATTCACATTCATTGATTATATTCTAGGCGTGGCTTTGAGGGGGCGGTAATTCAGCCCAGAAGGATTGTTTATAAAGGTTGAAGTCAGCCTGTACTAATTAACCTGGTTGTATTTAGGTGCCACTCCACCCGTTAAGTGAACCCATAGTGTTATCCTCTTTGCTGGTGAGCCAAGGCGGGGACGTAGGTAGGATTAGCCAAACCCCGATTTCATATTTGGTGTCACTTTTACATTTCCTGCATTATATTATGCTTTGTACTTGATTTAATTTCCCTACTGAATATATTGCATATTTGATTGACACTACATTGTATCTGGTTGAGAAATACTAAAATTGTGGTGCATGTACTAAAAATTGTCTATTACATCGTATCTACAATTTCATATATACTTGGACTACTCCTAGGTTACATTATACTGTTGCTAGATTAGTTTAACCTTGGAGGAAATTTTTAAATCTCCAATTCACCCCCCTCTTGGGATTGCACTAAAGTCAACACTACCCAAAAATACAACCATCTATTAAAACTTATCCTACAAATAAGGTAGTGTACTCGCCCCCTCTATCTGCAAGCCTAATCTGCTCACCTAACTGGATCACCTGAAAAATATTAAATCACTGAGATGAGAAAATGCTCAGTAAGAGGAAATATGCTATTACTAGTGTGTGGCAACTGAGCTTACAAACATATTATACTGACAAGTAACTAAAACTAAATTTAGCTGGAAAAACATCTCATATAGTTTAAAATACCACTAACATCTCTGTTTACTATTTCTTCATAATTCTAGCACTATAGAACCTTTGCTATTGTTTTGTAAATCTATATACATAGAAATAACTATGATAATACCCTGGAAAACTGTGTATCCTGACTTAACCTTTACCCCTCCTCAGCCTGGCCCTGACACAAGTTCCGTGGCACGGTAGCTGGTAAACTGCACACCACCAATCCTCAGCCCAGTCCTGACACAAACTCCATGGCACAGTAGTTGGAAAACTGATCTAAAATTGCAACGGTACCGTGCTCTGCTGATAACTAATCTAATTCATTAGGGTCTAATACTGTAAAAATGTATTATCTTACTATTTCATCATGATTTCAAAATAACCATAACACTATAAATCTGATCTGAAATACTGAAATATCTAATTGAAATTACTGTCATATCTAACTAAAATATCTGATTGAATAATCTATAATATCTAACTGAATAATTTATAATGTCTGAGTGTTATGGTTTTGGAAATCATGGAATTTTGTAAATGCTACAAAAGTAACTGTCTATAAAATATCTGTAAAATATCTGTCTATAAATTATTTGTCCATATATATATATATATATATATATATATATATATATATACATTGTAATTTATAATTCTGTAAAATTTGATAATATATATTTTTGTGCATAAATTCTAATAAGTCATGGCATTCTGAAAAACTGTATAAACTTTATACTGAACAAATATTTACTCAAGCCACACAACTAATAAAACAGATGCTCTGAAATTCATAAAACTATATAATCAATATTCTACACCTTGTTAAACGAATACCGTATTTTACTGATAAAATTCCTGAATTTCCTAGCATAGCATATTTCCCTTACCTATCTGGTTGGGAGGCTCGCCTCCAACTCTACCCTCACGCCCTCGGCGTACCAATCTCAAAATCCTGCAATAATTTATACAAATTCCTCGGTGAATAACTGAATTTCCCTAGAAAATTATCCACTCATTTTTCCTGAACTTGCCTATTCACAATTTCTTAAACTACAATATACCTGGGCTTTTGGAAAAAAAATATCTGTTGGGCTTCTCAACCCATGCCTGTAGGGTCCCAAAAACACCCTAACCCTAAAAATATAATACCCTAATTTTATTTCACAAAACATCAGTATATACCCTCACAACACAAAATCCAAGCTCAGATAAAACTGGTAATACTGGAAATACCTAAAAATCCACTTACCTTGATTTTGGAATGGTTCCCAAACTTCCCAAATCGAATTTCTGCTCTAGTTAAATTGTAAAGAATCTCCCCAAGATCACCATGGTGGCTGATCGTCAAACCGGGGAGAATCGGAGTCGGAATCGTATAAAGAAGGTAGAGAATTCGAAATCTAGAGAGAGAAAGGGAAGGGGAGACTGAAGTTTTGTTAAAAATCGTCGTTTTGTATATTTATAGGTGACTAGCCACGTGGCTTCATCGACGAGCCACGTCATCTCGTCGACGAGTCCAGAAGAGATTTTGTCGACGAACACCTAACCCTTGTCGACGAGTTTTAGGCCCCAAAATCAACCCTTTCGGTAAGTTCTCATTGACGAGCCCAAGAAGGGCGCTTATTGACAAGCGCCCTGCGTTCGTCGATGAGACCCTCTGCATCCCTTTTAAAATTTTCCTTTTTCTCTCTCTTTCTTTTATTATTTAATTACTATAATTCTTCGGGTCTCAACAGTACACAACCCTTCTCTGGCCAAATCGACTTTTCATCCACCAACATTCTCAGAATAGTGTGGCTGCACTGATTCTCATCTGTAGCTATGGTACCAAGCTTCTATTAGTCCATCAAGGTTCTTAGAACATATAATGCAATATACATAATATAACAGATAGTATGATCTCAATTCTCAACACGGAGTTCACAACAGTCTTTCCACAATTTTTCCAACATCCACGTGATCGATATTAAACCGTCAATTTCACAATATCCAAAGTATTCCCAACCATTCAAGAAACCAGTATAATATCACAACTTTCATCATATAATACCATATAAATTCTAACAAGCTTAATTATAAAATAAAAGTAAATCACTCTCATCCCGCACAATTTGAATGTTAATAATTATAATTTCATAAATTTCCTGAGAAATTCTTATAAATACAAATACACAATAAATTTTAATAAAAACGCAGGTGTGATCAATTTCACCTATTTAATTTAATTCTAGTATATTCCCAAAAATCTTATTTGATCAAATCCCCGCAGTTTAATTTAATTCAAATATATTCCCAAAAATCCGATTTGATCAAATCACTGTAATTTAATTTAACCCAAGCATATGGAAATAATTAAAATAAAAATAATTAATTTAAATCAGGCATATTTTAAAATTAAGCCTAACATAATATATTCTCCTTACCTTAACCCTGGAGGGATGCCTACGATGTCCAAATGGTGAAATGTCTCCAGTTAAAATGTTGAAGAGCGAGACTGAGACATGAAAATGATGTTCGTTTTTCAATTTAGCGGAGAGATGGAAAAAAAATTTTAGAGAGAGAAAGAGAGAGAGTGAGGTGAGAGAAAATGAATTTGAGAAGGGAGAGAGAGACGAATTGCAGAGATTGGGGGGGAGTCTTCAATTGGAATTGAATCAGGAAGCTTCTTTAAGCTTCCTAATGTTAACTTATTATATATTATAATATTATTATATTATATTATATATATATATTATTATATTATTTAATTAATCATTCTTATTAATTAATTAATTACTTAAAATTAATTATTATTTTTTTATTTTTCTAGGATCGCTACAAATAGACAATATAATTCAAGCATATTCAAGCATGAAGACTTCTGAATTTTCAAGTTAAGAATTTAAGTTCAATTTGGTTCAATGTGTGCGTTGTATTGAGGCTAACTTTGAAAAAATATTTAGTTAAAATGCAATGTCACATGATACATAAATGATTTCAATTTTGCAATAAGTATCATGTCTATCATTTTCCAATTTGTGAATAACAAAAGGACAGGAGGATGCCAATTAATAATTTTGCTCATAAACCTTTTCCCCCTTTTGTCATCAACAAAAGGGCTAAAAATTTCTCATTTGTTAAGAAGATCATTTAAATAATAGAACCCTTAAGTTTTAAAAATTTCACGATAGAAATTGAATTTTAGATACCAAAAAGTGCATGTCATGAGTGCCTTTAAGCGAAAAGCAAGATATAAGATTTATCTTTTATAAGTTCATTTCTTGCCACAAAAATTTCATTTTGTAAAAATATTTCCCTTTTGATATTATCAATAAGTGCAAGGGACTCTGCTTGCAAAAAAATCTTCAACACTAATGTCAAGCAAGTATACATTTTTTTGGTAAACATTTAAGAAAAGAACATTTCATAATTTAACCAAAAAATGCAACCATATAAATCCTAAATATTAGACAATTTAATGCAAGATCATATGGCTAATCCTGAAAAAAAAAATTGTGGCTAAGCAGTATATTTCCATTTAATATTTTCAAGAGAATCATTATGCTTAAATACATGTGCCACGGTAATCTCAATACAGATCTAAGCCAAAAATTGGGTCAGCGAAAGAAGATAGAATTTTGAGTTCAAAAGTTCCCCCTTTTTATTTGAATACGAGCTTAGATACAGTTTATCACTTATACTAATACCAATTGTGAGAATTCATTAAATATTAAACAGTATAAGCAACAGTTTGAGTCTTTAACCTATTTTTGTTGGACATTGATTATGGCATTTTATCCAACCAATAAAAAAAATTTCTATAGAATATACATGCATTAGAAAGTTAAAATTAAGTCCTGCAAGGTGTTCATATATCACAATAACTATCCATATCAACTTATGATTCCATAAAAACAAGATATAATGTTTAAGGTATTCAGAACAAACTCAGGACTCAAAAACAAAAACAATATGATGCATATGAGTCCATATGATTTGATTTTCCATAAAATGAGTATATAATTTAGAGCATTTAAGAAAATTCATTTTTAACAAAATTTGGGTGGCATGTTGTTTGTAAATAGTTCATTTTTCCATTTAGTAGTTCACAAACACATGCACCAAATCCTAGTCGTTTCTATAGCATGCAATTCACAAATCTGCATCAGCCATGTAGATGACACTCAATTCAAGCATACAACAACTTAAACAACTACCAGCATGCAGTTCACAAGATTCTGCATCAGCCATGCAGATGACATTCAGTTTAAACAACATGCATTCTAGTATAGCTCAATAACAATTCATGCTAAAGATATAAACCATCCATCAGATAATATAAATGTTAAGCAAGAATGGATAGTCAATGTAGTGTTGTGCTCAAAAGATAAAACACATAAACAGGTAAAGATATTCAGTTATTATAGACAAAAGAAAGATCAAATTGTTTTATTAGCTAAAAATAAGCACAAAAATTGCTCCCCCCCAGATGTGCAGTCTAATCCTCTCCATCATTGCGTCCTCCATCAAATGACCCTTCCTCGTTGCTACTGATATCCATAGGACACTTCCCTTACAAGTCATTGAAGCAGTCATTAATCACGGTGAAGTTGGTCTGCACAATGTCTTGCAATTTAGTGTAGTCATTTTGAATGTCAATGAATCTATTTTCAGTAGCAATTGCAAGTTCTTTGAATTCTCTTTGCATAGAGGTGAGGCAAGTGTCTATGGATTCCATGAATTTTACTATGGATTCCCTAAACTCATTGAAAGACATGGAGAGTCTCTCAATGGCTGCCATAATCTCGGCATTAGACAACTGCACTAGCTGTGAGGGTTGGTCCTGTGGAGCACTAGGCTACTCTCCTATCCTCCTCTATAATGAAACCTGTGGTAACTAGATATTCCCAACTAGCTCGTACCCTATTTATTTCACTGTATTGGAGGAGAGTATGTCGGTGGCCTTCCTCTTCACTAGCAGTGATTGACCTTCCTTTGTGACTCCTAACCTCACAAAGACCCTAATCAAAATGTCCTCGTATGACATAATAATCTTGTGCGTAGTGGTCTTTATGAACATCCACTTTATGATTAAGTTAGGCGATTCCACTTTCTTCCCCATGATAAGGCACCACATGATGAAGCAGTCTAGGTAGGACACATACACCCTAGACCCACTCTTGGGTAGGATGTTGTAGAATATTAGGTGGTGGATGATTTTGGCTTCTAGGGTGAAGGAGATGTAGGCAGGGGTATGGTTGAGGTTCACTACTGGGTGTTCCTGGACCCAGTTAACAAAGGCTTTGGTAGTGAAGCCCTGTTCATTAATCCATGTAGTCTTGTCAGGATAGGTGAACTCTCCTCGCTCAATTTCGAAGGTCTCAGCAAAGAGGTCGGCACCAAACCTAAGGGGTTCCTCTAGGACTCGAGAGTAATATACTCTATCGTTGTGCCCTAGGTTTGAATAAAATAACCAAACTAGGGTAGGGTACACACCCCTAGGCTGGAAAGCAATGAACTGGTACCACCCCTAAAACCTAAACATGTCTAAAATGTTCTTAAAATATTGCTCCAAGAACGTGAAATCGAGAACTTGACTGATAAGAGCATCCTTTGTCCAAAACTGGGTTTCATACCACATTCTCTCATTCGTGGAGATGAACCATTTTCTGGAGGTTTCTCCGGTCACTTGAGTCGCTTTCCTCTTCTCGGCCCTTAGCATGATGAAAATGAAGATTTGAGTAGTAAAAAGGTCAAGATTTGAGAGAGAACATGAAAAAAAAGGTTTTTCTCTCAAACGGGATGAAAAAATGAGGCTCTTGGGCACATGAACTTTATATACCCTGATGATCTGGTCGACTGGGTAATGTCTCAGCCGATTGGCTATGCATTAAAACATGGCATTTTTCTCTCTATCCGGTCAATTGGAGAAAGAGTCTGGTCTACTAGCTCTTAGCGATCAGTTCAAATTCCACTAGTTGATCGACTAGAGAATTGGTCCGGTCGACTAAGTGTCCAGAAGGCATAAAAAGGGCAAACAGAGAGTTTTGGTCGACAGGCCTTGGTCCGGTCGGCTGGGCTCTTCATAAGATTGTGCCCTAAGAGGTCTGGTCGACTAGGCCTTATGTCCCAGTCGATTGGGCTTCACAAATTTTAATATTTTGCCCCTTTTTCACCTCTTTTAAGCATCAAACTCCTTAAGCCAAGATAATTTAAGTTTTCAATGAGTAATATTTGGCATTTTATGCTTACACTAAATTGACCAAAATTTTCAATTAGTATCCCTTCAATGAAATAAACTTATTGAGTGAAAGGCACAATTTAGTTCTTAAACCTAAGATCTAAGATGGGAACAATGGGACTTGTTTTGGAACCCATTTTTCTTTGAGTCTTGGCGGGCTAGAACCTGACGTTTCTTTTACTCCCCATACTTGTTTAATTTTCACACCTTTTCTTTTGAATGGACAATCAAATTTGGTATGATCCTTCTTTTTACATTCGAAGCATGTGGTGTGAGCATAGGCACTAGAGGAGGTATATGCATAGAATTTTGAGGCTTTTATAAAGTACCCCATGTAGAGGTTCTTTCTCTTCTTATTTTCAATCCCAATATATCCTATGCCCTCCTTATCTAAGGTCATCTTCTATGATCCTATGAGCTTGTCAAAATTTTCTTTGTCCTTAGTAAATGTATAGATGATCTTAGATTGTTCCTCTATTTTATTTTCAAGGCTTTATTATTTCTGAATCTTTTATGCCCTTGCAATTTGCTTATAATCTTACAAATTCTTTGGCCATTTTATTTATATTGCAATCAAGTTCAAAAATATGAAGATCCTTTTATTTTTCAATAGAAATTTAGGATCTTAGATTTTCTAACTCTTTTTCCACCTTTTCATTTTTGATTCTCAACAAAGTATGTTGTTTATTTATCTTATCAGGAATCTTATGAGTTCTAATATATTCTTTTTGTAATTCCTCATAAGTAGGCATGCCATCATCATCAGATTCATTACATGATTCACTACTAGATGTATCACAATATATATCAAAGGAATCATTTAAAGAAGTAGAAGGAGAGGAATGCGCATCGTCGATTAAAGTAATTAGGTAGTGATTTTCTCCTTCGTGATCATTTGAGCTTGAAGCATCTATAGTGGTGGTTACCCTTTTTGGTCTCTCCATATCTCTTTTCGAGTTCCTCCCAAATATCTTTAGCACTTTGACATGCCATGATTTCCTTAAAAACATTAGTATCTAAAGCACAATATAATATGTTCATGGCACTAGTATTGATTTGTAATAAATTTATATCATGCTCATTCATTTTATTTTCAAATTTAGGAAACTCTACATTTTGAACAATTTTCATTGGGATATAGTTCCCTTGATCAATTACTTTCCAAGCCCTCCAATCAACAGTTTAAATAAAAATAATGTAACGCTCCTAACCCGCAAGTGGGGTCTGGGGTGTTATGTGCTCCTTCCACCTATCTCTGATACCACAATCATCATGCACGCAATGGAATTAATAATACCTCCTCAATTAAAATACCAAAGTACCTATACAACCAAAAAGGGTATATCCATTCCACCATATTATATAAACAAAACTATAAAACATAACGAAAATACATATAAGTTTCTACAGCCACTCACGCTATGTTATACTATCAACCCTGCTCTAGAGCTTTCTAAGATCGACCATGAAAAGGTTCTAAAAAAGACGAGTTGTATATTGGGGTGATATACTTCTCAATAAGACGAAATAAATTATTATCAGTGTGTGACTATCATGAGTTTAGTGTATACAAAATATAATCATTTGTTAATCAATAATAACAACTGTTAATACATCTATAAACTATACTTACACCTACATCATTATTTATAAGCAAGAGTTCCCGAGAATTGGGGAGATTACAAGCCTGTAACATGTGACGCCCCTTTGCTCTGATACCTTATATAACCTTACCCATTTAACTTGGGCGTGGCTATAATTGATACCTATCGGGGCACCCGCCTCACTCAGTAAGCCCTCGGGCGGAAAGTTTACTTCGCCCCAATCACATGTAATGTCATAGTATAAAATACATTTAATACTTTACTATAAATAACTTTCTCATGCAAATTATAACTCACACCTATATAAATACTATAAACTGTAAGCTATTAATACTTTTGCAACTATAAGTTGTATACTGTAAATACTTTGCTACTATACTCTATGAATTGTAACCTCTGGAATACGCTGCTTTGTTATACTCTGTTTTCATATGCTCTATTTTCATATACTCAACTCCATTATACTCTGGTTAAATCTACAAATATGAATATAAGATCTCACCCCTGAAAGGATAAACGACATGCTTCCCCCCGTGATGGATTGTACGGCCCTTAGGCTGGACTTAGCCCTGGCTGGTCTGCCACTGAACTAAGTCAACTATACTGTATGTCTTCTAGTATGAATAGTCATCCCATAGTTGGTCTAGACTCCAGGTGGGAACTCTACACTTCACTAGACCACTCGACTATTCAATACCAACACTCTCCGTGAGACGTGTAGTTGCACTAAGCTCTTCATTACTGTAGCTGCGGTACCGAGCGATCTATGGTCTATCGTAATTCTTAAACCATACATTGCAATTTAACAATACTCGTGGTCTATACACCACCATAATTATTTACTATACATGCATTATTTTCAACCATTCCAGAAAATAATATTTTATCAACACATTTCCAATATATCATTATATCAAACCATAAACTCATAACTTTAATTAAGCAATAAAATTTTTTCTGATGCCACACAATTTGAGTGTTTCTCATAATTATATAAACTACTCGAAAACAGGTCATTTTATACCCAATATTTATTTTACCGAAAATACAGGTTTAATTATCTCCACCATTTATTTAACTCAGAATATGGATTTAAAGGAAAAATTAAGATATAATCAACCCTACTAACTTTAATTCTTTACAAAATACGCATAATAAACAAAACCAATAATTTTAATTGGTCAAATCATTCAGAAAATCCACTACAATAATCGAGGAATTAAATACTTTAATTCAATAGGTTAAACTTTGAAATACAATTATTATAAAATTCCCAGGCTCACAAACGCCACTTTAATCAACTAATAATAATAATAATAATAATAATACAAAATTCAATTTTGATATGATAGAATATTCAGAAAAACATGTATATAATTAATGTAATCTCATATTACAATTTAATCGGTTAATTTATAAAAATTCCTAACATAATCTATTCCCCTAACTTGATCCTGAAGATATGTCTAAAACGATCGGGAGATGAAAACCCTGGATTCCTTAACTCACCGCAAGAAGTAAGTCGGCGAGCTGAGAGAGAAGAGAAAGGCGTTCGGAGGGTGAGAGTGGATCCCGAGAAGCCTCGGAAGAGAGAGAGATGCAAGAGAGAGAAAGAGAGAAAGAAAGAAAAAGAGAGAGAGAGAGAGAGAGAGAGAGAGAGAGAGAGAGAGAGAGAGAGAGAGAGAGAGAGAGACTTTAAGTTTTTATAAAAAAGAAATGAGTTGAACCCTATTTATAGGTGAGCTATCCCGCGGGAAACTGTTGACGATTTTTTTGGGCTTGACGAAACCGTCGACAGTTTGGTACTTAAAACGCTCTCGATTGTTGTAACTGTTGACGGTTTTCTAATATGGCCTCAAACCGTCAACGGTTTGGTCCTGTACCAAACCATCTCCATTCATTTTTCTTGCTTTTCCTTCCCTTTTCTTCTATTTATTTTCCTTTATTTTCTTAGTTTGGGTCTCTACAAATAATCATCATTTGTTTCCAAGTAGTGTAATCTACACCATAAAACATTGGAGATCTTGTAAAGGAACGACCCTCACAAAGCAGAGATACACCAAAATGAGCCATGCAATCTTTTACAAAAGTGGTTAAACTTATTGCAACTTGACTCTGATACTAAATGTGAGGAATGATTTAATCCAAGAGGGAGGGGATGAATTGGATTTTTAAAAACTTTTGCTTATTAATTTACTAATTCACTGATAATATCTCAATCAAAACGTGCATGTCAAACAATCACAACAATAAATAAACAAACATACACGTGCGAAAATATAAAATGAGATAAGAGAGAGAGAGAGAGAGAGAGAGAGAGAGAGAGAGAGAGAGAGAGAGAGTGAGTGAGTGAGTGACACCGAGATTTTAACGATGTTTAACTATACCCACCTATGTCTTCGCCTTGAGCAAACCCCTCAAAGATTTCCACTAAACCAGTTCTTCAAATCAAGTGGAGCCTCCCGTTACACCAGTCCTTTTAGGCGGACCAACCTCTCCAAGAGATACCCCATGCTTAGTACGGTTCACAATCCAAAGTGTATTCCTTCCTTATAGACGAAGATGCCTCTCTGAGAAATGTACCCTCGCTCAGTATGGATCACATCGTAAACCACTCCTTCTAGGAGGAGCCACCTCTCCAAATGATGTTCCCTCACTTGGCCACAGCTCACAACCCGAACTGCGAAGGGCTTGTTTTAAAAAAAAAATTGTGTACAATTGAAATGCTTAAATAAAAGTTAATTTGTACAATAGAAAAAACCATATGCACTCTTAAATGATTTTAAATTTGAAGCTCAGTAGAGTTAGGGTTTTCCTCTCAAAAGAATTTTTCAAGAAAAGATGAGAGTATGGAAAATGATTTTCCTCAAGATTGACCTTTGTAATATCAAGAATGAGAAGCTTTTCAAGCAAAAATATATGAATGGATATATGCTCAAAGCTCTCCAAAAATAACTCAAAGATTTTCTCAAAATTGATTTTTCAAAATGAAGAGTATAGGAGAAATTTGATCTTTGAAAATATCATAAGAATAAAAAGGCCTTCAAGGAATATATATGAATATGAATATAAGTTCAAGCCTTTTCCAGAAACCCCTTAAAAATTTTTCTCCAAAAAGTATTTTTCAAAAATGAAAGTTGGAGAAATAAGAATTTGATCTTCAAAAAGAGTATAAAATATAAACAATAATCGAAGAATGATCAAATATATTTTCAATAACAATCTCTAACCTTCTCCAAGTTAATTCGCAGGATATTTATAGGCAAATATGAAATATGACCGTTATATGACTATTGGGCATTTTAATAATAATTTATTTCAAAATTTTATGACCTTTGGGAACTCAAAATGGCTTCAGCTCGAGAGGTCCAGTCGACTGACCCAGGGTCCAACCAACCGACCAAAGCGAGATTTCCTTTTTAGCATGGTTCAGTCTGCCGAGCCAATGATCTGATCTGTCGGATCATCATTCGCATGAAGTCCGATCGACCGGGCTTTTGCTTTGGTCTGCCGGGCCTTTGTAAATTTGAGTTTTATGCCTATTTGTCTTATTTGGTCTGCCGGACCTTTGTAAATTTGAGTTTTATAAATTTGGCCATTTACACTATCCGATCGACTGAGCTTTAACAGCTGGTCAATTAACCCCTTTGTAAAATTGAGTTTTACCCTTGTTTTGACTTCAAAAACATTTTAAACCTTTTGGTAATAGTTTAACTTTGTAAATAAAAGGTTTTCATGAAAATCTTGGGTTCTTAAGGTCAATTTAAGGTTGTTGGTGAGCTTCAATTTCAAATCATAAGAAATGCATGCACAATTTAAAACCTATTAAATATTACAAATGAAAAATAAACAAAAGGTCTTCAAGCTTCTGCTCTTTAATAATCTAAGGAATATGTCGAATGGTGTGCGCGTTTAAGTGCTTCACGACTTCCATTTTTTATCTGTCATTTGTGCTTATAGAAATATAAACTTTTTCATACACTTAGCACACATATGAGATGCTGTGATTTGTCATTTTCAAAACGGGATATGACTCAACAAAACAACATCTCCTAATTATAAGGAAGTTACAAAAAGTTAATATTCCTTTACCCTCCCCCCTTTTGTTAAGAGTCACATATCTTCTAGTAATCTCCTCTTTAATTCTCTCTAGTTACATCTTTAAGAGATCTTCTTGTCTATTCCTTGCAGATAACTATAATTTATCGTCCATAACAAATATTTTTAAAATTTAAAACAAATAACAAAGATAGGTAAAAAAAAAAAACATAAATTTCAAATTTAAATAAAAAACATTTTCCTGTATTTGGAAGAGACCTTTGATTTAGAATTGTGTAAATTTGAATTTGACGTATTTTCTCTATGTTTGAGAGAGACCTTGGATTTAGATTTGTGTAAATTTGAGTTTGATGTATAATACAACTTTTTTTTATAAAAAATTGTCCAAATCCATCCAAATCAAAATTTAAGGCCCAAAATTGATGCTTCTAAATGCAACATCTACATTTTTTTTTCAATTATTTTACTTTAAATACTGAAATCGAAATTGATATGGGAAACTAAAAATTGTAATAAAAAAGTCGAATGGTAGTGTGAAATGATTTATTTTGGTTCAATTTTTGATAATTTGCGCACATCTACGAATGCTAGGAGTGT
The DNA here is from genome assembly GCF_029873635.1 of Malania oleifera. Classification (NCBI taxonomy): domain Eukaryota; kingdom Viridiplantae; phylum Streptophyta; class Magnoliopsida; order Santalales; family Ximeniaceae; genus Malania; species Malania oleifera. The sequence continues at coordinate 80,010,029 of NC_080429.1, read as the reverse complement.
TCATGGGCCGGGTTGAGTTAGGTTGAGCTTAAAATTCCAACCGATCTGATCTTGTCAGATTAGCAAGAAGCTAATGTTGGTATTATGTTGGATGTTTTGAATTAAAAAAGTATCTATTTAATAAATATTATATAATAGTCATCGATTTTATTTTAGTTAAGTATACATTAAATTTAATATATTATTTTAAATGTTTTAAAAATATTAACTATTACTTTAATGGTTTCGCATTTATGATGCTAGAAGTTATACTTAATTTTACCTATATAAATTGTGACCAAGTTTCATTTTAAGAAACAATTTTTCTTCTTTAAAACTTTATCTTCTACTATTTCTTGAAATTTATATTTTTTTAGGTAACTAAGTGATACTACATCTCTTTATAACTTTGGTGTTTCTGAGTGCACACAAAATCAAGCTTGTTGAGTAATTTGGAGGTTGTGCATGCAGTGACTATATGCATTGAAAAATGTCCTTTGTAGGTGCGAAATAGGTCTTAATCTTAATTTTATTAGTAAATATTTTTTCCTTCGATTATATTTCCAACAGTTTTAAAGCTGAGTTCTATTATCTATATTTAGAAATAAAAAATAAATAAATTGCATTTATAAAAAATTTCTAAAAAAAAAATTCAATTCCATTAAGGTTGGTTTGAATTGTTGGTATTACTTTATATTTTGCAATAAGCATGACTCCATTTATTTATTCAATTGTTTAAAGATTTAAATTTTGATACTTAAATTTGAGGTTATTATATTATCTTATTTGTAAATCTTGAATATGCTACATGATTTTCAGAATATAATTTTCATATTAAATTATCATCTTTTTAAAGCAACCAAATTCAATGACATCATTTATTTTATGATGTCTTCTCTTGGTATGTATTGATAGGATTTTTGTTTTCTTTTTCTTTTTAAGATGGGTTGAAATTACTTTTTAAAATTCTCTACATGATTGTTCATATAATTGGAGATTAAGTTACGAGAGTTCAATATTCAAAATAATAGTAGAATAGGGCAAGAGAGCTATTAAAATATCTAAGTATTTATTTGATTACTTACAAATGCATCTATATTATGTTGGCATAAAACAATTAATTAAAATATTTTGATATTTCATTTATATGTGAAATAAACGATGGTGCCTAAATATGCTTGATAATTATTGTTAACGTTTTTACAAAGTAACATATGTATAAACAAGACACATTATTTGCATGAGAAAAGTAGTGTGGTGCTGAAGTCACTTAAATTTACAAGCCTTAAATGACATAGGAAAGTTAATTCAAGTATAATAATAATGCACATAGATGTTTAATTTTACAGTACATTGTCCAAGTAAATAATAGACACATAGTCATGATATTGGTTTTTATTAGTATATTTGTGGACTAACCTAAGCTAATTGAATAGTCAAATTGGGCAAATGTTAGTGTGATCACAAAAATATGGGAGTAGCTAGTTCCAATACTATCAGAATATGAGATTTGAGAAGCAATTATTAATTAATGAGTTCTTTAGCTAAAGGATTAGTTAAAAAACTAATAGAAAATAAACATCGAGAATTATGTGTCTTAAACTCTTAATATAAACTGCTAATGATAACAACCCAACTTATGTGATTGGAGATCCTTTGAATTAGGTTTAATGAACGATAACAAATCATTGAGTGTTTGGTGAGCACTGTTATTTATTTTGATCATTCCTATGATGTTGAAATAATATACTTGCAATGATTGTGAGATTGAGTTTATCTCTTAATAAATTCATATCCTTTCTTGGTGAATTTATTTATGTGAATGTGAAAGTGGGGCCACTATGAAAGTTTAGTGAGCTAAAAGTTTTTAGAGTGTTCATGAATATTCAGGTACCGTGCATGACTTATTCGTACCAATCTGTAAGCGTTTTCAATAGCTAATCTTAAGTTGAAAAACTGAGAATGTAGTATGGGTCGGTTTGGATCCATTTGAATATTGGGTGTGTTAATTTGTGTTGACAATTTTACTTGTTTTAAAGCAAAGTAATAAAAAAAAAAAAAACACAAAGAAATATTTGCGGAGATTTTTATCAAACATTATGACATATGTTATATTAAAAACACTACTTAAACTAATGTTATTCAAGTTAAACATATTAAATTTTTAGACTTCTTATAAAAAAAAAATAGTAGTATTAATGTCTTAGTATCAATAACAACTGAAGTACTTCTTAATTTTTAATTTCACATTAATAATACAATATAAAGAAGGTTTCGAAACTAATAAAAAAATATTATGTCTATTTTCTAACACAATTATCATTAACAATATAAAATCAAAAAATAAAAAATATGTCAATTATCTTTGAAAATGACTAAAATATCATATCCAAAAGCATTACTAAAACAGACATAAATTAGAAACATTTAAATTAAAACATTCCAAATGCACATGTCCATCCAATAATATATATATACACACACACACACACAAAATTTAGATTGGTCAAGTAGATTAAATGCTAAACTTGCAAATCGATTCATGATCATATTATATAAAATAGGAGACCACTGACTCATAAATCATTTGAAATTGATTTTTTGGGTTGGTTTGATTTGAGTAGGTTGGATTGGATGCGTGTAGGGGTAGCAGAACGGGTTAGAGGTCGGGTTTAGGCGTGTTGTAAATGGTTAGGGGTTAAACAAGTTTGAGTTCGAGTTGACTCGTTTACTAATTGATGATATAAACAAAAAATTGTCTATTTAATAAACTGGTATGTGTTAAGAATCCGTTTAAAAATATAATTTATTTATTTTTAATTTTTAAAAATATTTCATATAAAGAGACATTTTTTTATTAAAAAACAACTCTTTTATTTATGTATTAATATCTTAACAAAAAATATAAAATATAGAAAATAGTACATCTTTTTAATTAATATTATATATATATATATATGTATATATATAATCCTTTTATTAAATGGATTGGGTTCGAATCGTTCCATTTATAAATACATTACCTTCTACTAAATTCGAATTCAATTTAAATAGATAGATAAGGGGCTACTCATTGAGTTCCGAAGCGTGTTGCCACCCTTATATGGGTGGTTCGATTGTTGAACTCCTCTCGCAAACGCCCATTGTTGTTCTGTTGTCCAGTTTGGAAATCCAAACATGCCCTTAAAGAAATGGCACGGACAGACATGAGAATTCCGGAGCAAGCGACCCGACCCACACCCGCACGCAGCGGGCACGCCCAAAGGCACCGCTACACGCCTGCACTGCTCTCTCTCTCTTTCCCCGTGGACGAAGGGTTTCTCAGCTTGTTGCAATATATTTCGTTCGCAGCAATCATGCTCGGAAACCCAAATAATCAGAGCATTTCCCGTCGTTCAATCTCTTCTGTAGATTTTCTAGGGTTTTAAGTTACCCTCACGCTATTTTATTCTTTATATCTTTAAGAGGTTCATTTTCATTCTCTAATTACAAGAACGATGGATGCGGACGAAGAAGATTACGTGTTCTATGGAACGCCGATTGAGCGAGAGGAAGATATCACCAGCCGCAAAAAGAAAGCCCTTGCAGAGTCTGCTGGAAACTTGCGAAGCCTTCCTCCTTGGAAGCAAGAGGTTGAAAATATCTTCACACGTTCACAGCCAATTTTTTTTGCTTGGTTTCTGTGAAACATGGGAAATTTTGATTATTATGCTCTATGATGTTTTTTCTTTGAGAAAAATGGGCAAAACCGTTTCAGCGGAGCCTCCAGTAGTTTGGACTTGTATTCAGTTCCCTTTTTAGTTTCCTGTTTCAGTTAATGAATTTTGTGTGTGTGTGTGTGTGTTTGTTTGTGTTTATTATTATTATTATTATTATTATTATTATTACTACTACTATGTTTTCTTGGCAAGCCAAACTGAGGATTATACGGAAAAATGACTTGTAAAGTTAGGAAAATGTTGCAAATTAAATCCATTGAAAGGTATTATGATATCCATCACTGTTTAAATATTTGAATTAATAGTCTAATCCATGTTATGCATACAACAACAACAACAAGAACAAGCCTTAAGTCCCACTAGGTGGGGTCAACTACATAAATCCTTTTTTATCTATAAGGTCAGCCATGCTTTAGGGATCAGAGTTTTGGGCAACTAAGGAATAATAATGTGTATAAAAATTAAAAGTAGCCGAAATCTGAATGTTAAGGTGGATGAGTGACATAACATTGAAGAATAAATTAAGGAATGAACATATAAGGTTATATGCAATAAACTAGGTATATCACCAGTCAAAGACAAGATAAGGGAGGGGCAATCCAGGTTATGCATATTGAATTTTAAAAGATTTTTGAATTGGTTAAAAATTGAAATGCTATTAGATAAGATTGGTTCTGATTTAATGTGTGAAAGAAGGCATATGAATAAATGATTGATTATGCTCTTGTGCCAACATGAATTTAGTATGTTTATGAATTAACCATTGCATGTGTTTGCTGATGCTTTTGTGCTATTATGAATTCACCATGCTTATGAACAAGCTGATATTTACAGTTTCCTTCAAGCAGTCATTGAGTTAGTTATTAAATATTTACTGCTTTTATCCTCTTGAGACTTCAGGTTATAGATGAAGAAGGACGTAGAAGATTCCATGGAGCATTTACTGGAGGCTTTTCGGCGGGTTACTACAACACTGTGGGCTCTAAAGAGGGTGCAATTTTACTCACATTTTAATTAAAATGGTTCATTAATTTTTTAATTCTGGAAGGCCTGCATCTTTATTATATTTTGTGAAACAAATGTATTGCAGGATGGGCTCCACAGTCATTTACATCATCCCGGAAAAACAGAGCTGAAGTCAAACAGCAGAGTATTTTGAACTTCTTAGATGACGATGAGAAGGCTGTATGTTGTTTTTATTTATGCACTTCTGTGACAATGTGATTTTAAGATTTATTTTGACATTTTGAGCTTCAACCAAGAAAGTAGAATTATAACTTCTGTGCAAGTCCATTTGTAACCTTCTATCCTGGATTTAGATAGATCATCTTCTTTTTACCGTATCAGATATATTTATGTTGACATGGGCGGTGTTTAGTTTTTTGTTTCTTGTTTTTTCGTATATCTTCTGTTGAGCACTGGTATGAATAGAAAGATCTTTGCTTAATTCACAATATGTGTGCATGTGTTATATGATATATGTCGTATGTGTATATTATATAGCATGCATGATTGTATAGCATGTGCGCATATTCTGTAGCATATGCATATCATGTATTAATAGTCAATATATTGTATTGTTTATTCATATTCTATAGAATGTCTATATTATATTTATGTTTGTATAAAATTGGTATTTTGCTTCTTAAAGAACATTCTTATTATAATATTAGAAAGAAATACTTTAGGATTTAAGAGGTGACCACTCTATGGTAATTAAAGGTATAGATGGGGTGGAAGATCTAATTACTGTGTTATAATTTTTATGTGTTTTCCCAGTGAATATTAATATTAGAGATCATCAGATGCAGGCTGGAAAACCTCAATCGACTGATTCCATTCTGTTAACTATATTAGACTGGGCTTATCCTCTTAATCCTTTCTAAACCCACACCCACATGTTGATGGAAATGAAGGCTAGAATTTTTGAAGATCATGCACTCATGCCTTCTTCTCTGTTACAGTATAGAGTGGTTTCTCTTTTTTCCTGTTAGTCTTTAGTCTCCGGAATGTTCTGGGGGTTTTATTTGACTAATTTGCAAAGAGATTGGGGGTAACTCTCTTGCAATTTTTATTTTTTATTTTTTATATTGTTGGAGGATATCTTGTTCTCTAGTTTTTTAACTTCTTGTACTTGCTTGATAAAATTCTTTTTCAAAAAAAAAAAAAAAAAGAAAAGAAGAAAACATACAATTGGCATTGATAATATTTTAAAACATGCTTCTGATTTAGTAATATATGTTTTAGTAAAATTAAATCAAGCTCAGTCTATTTAATGTGGTTGTTAAACATGCTCATTTAGCAAGATCACTTTTTAATAGAAAATTTTTATGTGTTTTTCCCCTCTTGTGAATTGCACTTTATTGTGCTGGTAATAGTTATACCAATGTTACCCAGAAGGCGGATCATTTTGATTTGTGGAATGGGAACAAAATTGTAGTATGGCACATGCTCTAAAATGTGGGATGTTAGAGGTATACAAAAGTAAAATATCAGTGAAAAAAAAGTGTAACCACACTTGTATATTTTGGAAAGGGTGGTGAGGTGTCTTTAAATCTAGTAGATATTTTCTGCTATAAAACAACAACAACAAAACCAAGCCTTAAGTCCCACTAGGTGGGGTCGGCTATATGAATCATTTTCTGCCAATTTATGCGATCATGGACCATTTCTTTTGACAAATTTAGGGATATTAAATCCTTACTCACTATCTCATCCCAAGTTATTTTAGGTCTACCCCTACCCCTTCTACTGTCCTCCACAATAACTAACTCACTCACTGGTACACTATGTGGTCTACGTTGCAAGTGTCCATACCATCTGAGTCGTCCTTCCCTTATCTTATCTTTTATAGGAGCTACACCTAACTTACCACGAATATGTTCATTCCTTAATTTATCTTTTAATGTTGTACCACTCATCCATCTAAACATTCTCATCTTGATAACTTTTACTTTTTGGATATTATGTTTTTTTGTCGCCTAACATTTCGATCCATATAGCATAGCTGGTCTTATAGATGTCCTATAAAAGTTTTCTTTCAATTTTAAGGGTATTTACTATCACAAAGCACACTTAAAGCACTTTTTTCATTTTACCCAACCTGCTTTAACTCTATGCATTACATCATCTTCAATTTCTTCTTTAGCTTGCATAATAGATCCAAGGTATCAAAATCTACAAGTGCTATTTATTTCTTCATCATCAAGTTTAACTTTGTCTCCAATATTCCTCCTATCATTACTAAAATTACATTTCATATATTCTGTCTTATTTCTACTTATCCTAAAATCTTTAGATTCCAAAGCTTCTCTCTATAATTCTAACTCAGCCTCTACTCCGTCCTTAGTTTCGTCAATTAATACAATATCATTTGCAAACAACATACACCATGGAACCTCCTTTTGAATACTCTTAGTCAATTGGTCCATTACTAAAGTAAAAAGATAAGGACTCAAAACAGACCCTTGATGTACACTTATGGTGATTGGAAATTCTCTAGTTTCTCCATCTATAGTCCTTACATTAGTCATTACTTCATTGTACATATCCTTAATGACATTAGTATACCTACTACATACACCCTTTTTTTCTAAAACCCATCATAGAACTTCCCTAGGTATCCTTTCATATGCTTTCTCAAGGTCAATAAATATCATATGCAAGTCCCTCTTCTTTTCCCTAAACTTTTCCATTAATCTTTTTAAAAGATATATAGCTTCTGTTTTAGATCTCCTAGGCATAAAACTAAATTGATTTTCTGAGACCTTCGTTTCTAACCTTAATCTTTGTTCAACTACCCTTTCCTATAGTTTCATCGTATGACTCATAAGTTTAATTCCACGATAGTTATTACAATTTTGAATATCTCCTTTATTTTTGTATATAGGTATTAAAGTACTTTTCCTCTATTCATCTGACATTTTCTTAGTTTTTATAATTGTATTAAATAAATTAGTTAACCATATAATTCCGTTATCACTTAAGCATTTCCAAACTTCAATTGGGATGTTATCTGGTCCCATAGTTTTCCCATTTTTCATCTTTTTTAGTGCAAACTTAACTTCGTTAACTCGAATTTTGCAAATAAATTTCATATTTTTAGTCTTTTCCTCATTTGACAGTTCTAAGTTTAAGCCTTCTATTTGGTTTTCATTAAACAACTTACTAAAATAATAACTTTGCCATCTTTCTTTAATGTCTTCGTCCTTAACCAAGACAATGTTATCCTCACTTTTTATACATTTTATATTTCCTAAGTCCTTACTCTCCCTTTCTCTAGCTTTAGCAATTTTAAATATATCTCCTTCCCCTTGCTTTGTATCTAATTTATCATACAAACTATTAGATGATTTGTATTTAGCTTCACTAACGAACTTTTTTGCATCTTTTCTTGCCTCCTTATATTTTTCAAAGTTATCCCTGTTTCTACATTTTTGTCATGTTTCATACCAAATTCTTTTTGTCTTAATGGCTTTTTGTACGTCTTTATCCCACCACCAACTTTCTTTGCTATTCAAGAATCTTTCCCTTGATTCACCTAAAATCTCTTTTGTTATCTTTTTAATAGAGCTAGCTAATCTACTCCAAAGAGTATTTGTATCAATCCCATCCTCTATAGTCCAATTGTCATCTTTGATCATTTTATCTTTAAATTTTATTATATTTTCTCCTTTTAGGTTTCATCACCTAGTTCTCTTACACTGGTGTATTTTATCATTTTTCTTCCATTTTTTAATGCATATATCTAACACTAAGACTCTATGTTGTGTGGTTAGGCTTTCACCTGGAATAACTTTACAATCCTTGCATGATAAACGATCTACCCTCCTAGTTAAAAAAATATATTTTACTACTATTTTGTCCACTTTAAAAGGTTATTAAGTATTCTTCTCTCTTCTTAAAACAAGTATTCATTATACTAAATTCATATGACACAGCAAAGTCTAAGATCATCTCCCTAAACTCATTTTTGTCTCCATATCCATATCCTTTATGTACCCTCTCATAATTTTTATTATCCTTTTCAATGTGTCCATTCAGATTTCCTCGTATAAATATTTTCTCAGTCCCTGGTATGCCTTGTATATTACTATCCATATCTTCCCAAAATTGTCTCTTAAGATTTTCTGCTAAGCCGACTTGAGGAGCATAAGCACTAATGATATTTATTGTCTCTTGTCCAAATACATGCTTGAGTTTTATAATTGTATCCCCTACTCTATTTACATCAACAAAGCTATCTTTTAAGTTTTTTTCTATAATGATTCCTACTCCATGCTTATGTTTTTCTTTTCCAGTGTACCAAAGTTTAAATCCTGATTTATCAATTTCTCTAGCTTTCTCCCCCACCCTTTTAGTTTCTTGAAGACAAATTATATTAATTTTTCTTCTGGTCATTGTTTCCACAATTTCCATGTTTTTACCCATAAGTGTCCCTATATTCCAAGTTGTTAATCTAATCCTAGTTTCTTGAACTAACGTCTTTACCTGCTCACATCCAGAATGATGTAGGAACCCTCGCATATTTGACACCGTACCCGGGTGCCAACACAACGCGTCTCTTCGGGGCGACGAAAAAATGAATGCTATGTTATGTGACAAATATTTTCTGCTGTGAAATAGATTAATAATGACTGAAATAGAATTAAAATGTGATGATTTCTCACTTTTAGCACACAAAAAGTTATGTTATGTGACAAATATTGAATTAAAACTTTGGATTGTTAGATATAGCATTTCATAATGAAAATGTACCATGTTCTGGAATGTTCATAGTGTTACATAGTTTGTATTATCGTTTTTTGGCAACTATGAGTTGTACGTTCCCTTCATATAGAGAGAGAGAGAGAGATAGCTTTTCATAATGAAAATGTACCATGTTTTGGAATGTTCGTAGTGATATAGCGTTTTCTGGCAACTATGAGTTGTACTTTCCCTTCATAGCTTTGCTTCCAGAGAGAGAGAGAGAGAGAGAGAGAGAGATTACATAATGAAAATGTACCATGTTATGGAATGTTCGTAGTGATACATAGTTTGCTAGATTGTTAGCGTTTTCTGGCGAGTATGAGTTGTACTTTCCCTTCATTGCTTTGCTCCCTCTTTGAGAGAGAGAGAGAGAGAGAGAGAGAGAGAGAGAGAGAGAACTATCATTTATAAGATTATAATTATAGTTGTTTTTAAGGGCTGCATGGACCCCTCTAGAATATCATTTCTAAGAGAGAGGGAGAGAGAGAACTTTGGATTGTTAGATATAGCATTTCATAATGAAAATGTACCATGTTTTGGAATGTTCATAGTGATACATAGTTTGCTAGGGTGTTTGCGTTTTCCGGCAACTATGAGTTGTACTTTCCCTTAATAGCTTTGAGAGAGAGACTTTGGATTGTTAGATATAGCATTTCATAATGAAAATGTACCATGTTCTGGAATGTTCACAGTGATGCATAGTTTGCTAGGGTGTTAGCGTTTTATGGCAACTATGAGTTGTACTTTCCCTTCATAGCTTTGCTGAGAGAGAGAGAGAGAGAGAGAGAGAGAGAGAGAGAGAGAGAGAGAGAGAGACAATTTGCTAGGGTGTTAGCGTTTTCTGGCAACTATGTGTTATACTTTCCCTTCATAGCTTTGCTTCCTCTCAGAGAGAGAGAGAGAGAGAGAGAGAGAGAGAGAGAGATACATAGTTTGCTAGGGTGTTAGTGTTTTCTGGCTACTGTGTGTTATACTTTCCCTTCATAGCTATGCTTCCTCAGAGAGAGAGAGAGAGAGAGAGAGAGAGAGTAGCATTTATAAGATTATAGTTTATATTTGTTTTTAAGGGCTTCATGGATCCCTCTAGAATATCATTTCTATCATTCAAATGGTGTTTGTGAATGGTATATTTTAGATGTGGTCTTGACTCTTGATTACAATTTATTAATGAGATGCCCGAATGAGTGTAGAAGGTTGATGAGTGTTGAATTTTTAAAATGGACTTCAATAAGATTTATGATTGTGATGATTAGAAATTACCTAGACCATATTCACACTCCAGAGGCTATGGCACTGGTTACTGTGGAAAACCAAGTTTGTAATGCAGCTGAGTATGGAAGTTCTGATGGTTATGAGTATTTGAGGCTTATGATTGTGATGATTGCATTTCAGCGTGTGTCAGGAAAAGGTCCTAGATTTTCCTAAATTGAATGCAGTGTTGTTCTATCGAACAGGTATTGTTGTGCATAATGGGAAACAATAGCAGATTCACGCTATTGTTGATATAGGAGCTTCCATGAATCTCTTCTTGTTGAGTTGTTCACCAGCTTGAGCTACCTCTAATACAATGCTGTCACATCCCCTTACGTGGTATTTGATCTCATTTTGCAGCTGTTACTTCTTGTATTGTGTTGATTGATTTACAGTTCGACATGTTGTCCGTTCCAGTTTGTGACCTGAATACATGTGATATTATTGTTGGATGACCTTGGCAGTTCCAAAACCACATGATTTATGATTCGTTGAGCATTATTGTCAGTTTTATGAGATATGATGTGCAGTCGTTACTCATGGAGATGCAGTTGTTCTTTGCAATTGAAATCCTTCTTCAGCTTTTAGATCCTCTTGTCGTTTGTGGTTGAACTCTTTTGAAGCTATGATCTAGACCCCACCCATAGGTGTTTCTCTGCTGCAACTTAGAGACAGGGGGATGCCATATCTCACTTCATTTAGCAAGATCCTACTTTTATTTTATTGGAAAATTTCCCTTACTTTTTTTACTTTAGGAGATTTCCTTAGGATTGAAATTTGTTTCCTAGTTTTAGAAGTAGGATTCTTTATCCTCAAGCAATAGCCCTATTTAAATATTCTCAATGTAATTCAGTGATCAGTTTTGAAGAGATGAGCTGATTTTGAATTAGTGTTTTATCCCTTTCTGTGATGAGGTTTGGTCGTGCTTCTATGAGTCAATAGTGTATGATTTTTCTTCTTCTTCAATAAAATATGCATTCCCTGTTCACTACTTATGAATTTGCATTGATGATCGTGTTATTGAAAAGATAATTTGATTTGAAGCACTCAAACCATTTGTTTCTAGTTATTGTTATTATTTTTTTTTGAAAGATGAATATTTGTTTCTATTTTGAATGTTCTCCTGATTATTGCTTTTATTTCATTGACTTACAAAAGGAAAACAGTGACCTCGACATTGTTTCAGATTTTTGTATGGTTGGCACATGTATTGATGGATGTAACAAATGTTTTTAGTGTGTTAGATTTCTTAATAGAATGCCGCATTGTTGGTGGTTGTTAGTGGTGGTGGTTATTCTGACTGCAGAATTGTTATTCCAGTTATCTGATATCCCGTTCTTCTGTATTTTAGGAATTGGAAGGCCATTCCTTGGGGACATCATCCCAGTTTGATACATTTGGATTTACTGCTGCAGAAATAGCTCGTAAACAAGCTGAGAAGGAACAAGAGAAGAGGTCATTCCAAGTGCTTATGATGTGTATTTATTGATATGAGATTATTTGCAGCAGAATTGAAGTTGAAAACAACTACTCTGATATTTTACCTTTTTCCAATTCCCTGTTGCACTGGTCAGTAAATAATGATATTATTGTGATGCACATAGTTATGTCTGCTGATCATGGAGTGGAAGTTTGTTTTGCAATTTCTTCCATTCTAAGCCAAAGTTTTTGAGGTATTCTTTTGACAATTTTTTTGGATGGGCAGCTAACATATTAATAAGGAAGAAAAAAAAATACACAAATAGAGGATGAGACATTATTCAAAGAAAATGCAAAAAGAATAAAAAGAAGTCATGAGGTTCATCAATGAAAAAAGGACTCCTGAATAACTAATGAAGAACAGCCGATCAGTCCCCTTGCAAATCAGCCAAAAAGTTCCTTTTGAGAAGCCATTTGCTGAAGCTGATGCCAAGGAGGCCACTGTACACGGCAACTAATCACCAGAAAGTGCATAATCCTTAAAGATAAATAATCACCAGAAAGAGCATAATCCTTAAAGATTCTAGCATTGCACTGTGACCAAATACACCAAATCATGGCAAACGCATGATTTCACCAGAGCACCTTCTTCCCCTTCCCTTTACAAAAACCTCTAAAAGAAAGCAAACACAATTCCTCCAAAGGTGAAGGACAAACCCGCTGCTCTCCAAAAACAGCAAACGTGTTCCAAATTCCTCATGAAGAGGAACAAATTAAAAATGAGTGGCACCCTCACCATTTTGATTACAAAGAATATACACATCAAGGGTCAAATCTTTATTTGGCCTTCTCCTCTGAAGGAGTTTGTCAGTATTAAGTCTTCAAGGTCTGTTGTTCACATGGAAGCCTTGATTTTGGGTAAAATCTTGTGTTACATTTGGTGCATAGAATGGATGGAATGGGAGTGAAATATTTAATGTATAGGGATGTAATAATTTACTAAAAAAAGAGGGTACCATTCTATGGCAAGTGACCATGCAAAGCTAGTGTTATTCCAACCATCAGAGAATAGGATAGGAATAGACATTCCCTAGTAAAATTTGGGATTAGTCAGTCCTTGTTAGTTGGAATAAATTTTTCCATCCTTTCTAACTTTGGATGGCGATTTTTTTTTCTTGGGACTTTCATTTGGGGAGGGATTTGAATGATAGGGAGATGGAGGAGCTTTCTTCTTTGGCTGTCATGTTGGAGGGTTGTCATATCTCTAATTTGGGGGGGGGGGGGGGTTTAATTAAGAATGTGGGTTTTGGATTCTTCTGGTGAATATTCCTGTACATCCTTTGTTTGTCACCTTATCAGGGGTGATGCCTCGTTGCCCCTTCATTGTTGTATTTGGGAAGCCAAAGTCCCTTTCTAAGATCTAAAGTACTTGTTTGTTCGGTGGTCCTTAGTTTACACCAACAATCTGCTAGTCTGCTACGGAGAATAGTGCTTTCAAAACTTTGTCCCATGATGTGTGTTTTCTGTGTTGTAAAAGTTTGGAGGCTGTTTTCATTTTTTCCCTGTTCATTTACTTGGGCATGTGGAATAGACCTAGGTTCGTGCGTGCCTGAAGTTGGTGGAAGAGCTATTGAGTATTTCTTTTGCAGGATTCCGAGAGACTGGGGGAGTAAGGACGGTGGTACTTTGTGATGGTGTGTATTACTTGCTGGTTTGTCGGGGATTTGGTTATAGCAGTATTTTCGTATTTTATCTGGAAAGAAATTGTTTTACCTTTGCTCTGGGACAGGTGGCAGTATTTGACATTTCTTTGAGGTTTAGTGCAGGCTGTTTTAAGGGTAGTTGTTTTGATGATGTTGAGTGCGATTGGAAGGCTTCATTGAGCTGATTGTATTTATTTTTTTGTTTTCCCTTATTTATGTGGATTTGTTGCCCTTTTCATTGTACATTTTCTTATTCTAATAAATATTCTTTTTCTATAGAAGAAATTGCTTTAGAGAATTGCACCACCTTTTCTATTGTAAACTATCATATCCTATGCAATTGCTATTCCATTTAACACCTTATTCTATTCGCAAACTAAACGTGGCTTTAGAATTCCAAATAGAGGTATATACATGGAAAGGAGTATTGTTGGGAACATGTGAGGGACAGGAAAAAAACAGTTTGCAAGGAAAAATTATGGGAAGAGTCCAAAACCCAAAATATTTTCTATCTCCCCACTGAAAAATGAAAGGAGATGAAAGTACTCAATGGTAAAATAAGATCACTGGTTTCCTCTCATTCAAATTTTAAAAAAAATATATGTTTTTTTTAATAGAAAGACTAACACATTTCGGTAAGAAAGAATCAATGAACAAAAATGAGCATAAGAAATCCTAGAAAATGAAAAAGAGGAAAAAATTGCAATCAAAATAACACAGCTATACAGTCACGTTTTAAATCTGAAAAATGCACTCCCTTAAAACAACCTGCAGCAAAAGCCCATAACAAGGCCATATACTGAATCCTATCCCAAAGCATACACCGAGTCTTATTCTTCCTTGTAAAGATATCAGTTCCCCATTTCAACCAAACACTTGACAGAACAGCAAACAACCCACAGCTCCACAAAGCCGAACCATCTCTAGCACCAAATGCTGTAAAGGAAATAGCCAACAGATTCTCCACTGATTTTCGGAAAACGCAGCTCTCTGCAAAAGAGCCATACAGTTTATTCCAGAATCTAAACCCTCCAAGAGAAAGAACAATGCAAGAAAAGATGAGAGGCAGGAAAAATCAAAACAATGAGTGCAAACATCTGTAGATAAAGTCTTTCAAGGTCTCCAACTCTGCAACAGATTGTTGGTGTTAACTCTATGATGAACGCCCAACCAAATAAAAGCCTTAATCTTAGAGGGAATTTTGGCAGGAAACAATCTACAATAGGAGCATCATGGAGACTCGATAGATGAAAGACAGTGAAAAAGCTTGAAAGAAAGGACCTTCCTCAACCGAAGAATCCTCTCAAAATCAAACCTTCTTGTCAATACACAATAGCAACTTAATACCTTACCTGAGGAAGAAAAGATGTGAAACCTGAGAAACAAAATTTCAAGGGCTAGCCTCCCCAGCATTCAACCAAGGTTCAGGAATAGCATCCCTCTTATTTAGTTGAGGCCAATGATTGATATGAATTACCTTATGCCACTGGGAGTCGGATTCTAAGGGAATCACCATACCACTTCCCTACTAAGGAAATGTTCTTTGACACCAGCTTGCCAAGGTCCAATCCTCTCTTAGATCTGCAGTCAGTCTCCAACCCAGCTAGATGATCTTTTGAGTATGGCTTAGACTGGACCATAAGAAATCCCTCATCATCTTCTTTAACTGATTGGCTATTTGCATAGCTATTGTGAATAGAAACTAATTATGCAAAAGAATAGAGGAAAACAGGCCTCAACTGAAGTAACCCAACCCCGTAATGTAAAGTAGGAACCTTTCCATCCTTCTGACCTCCAAGAAGCCTTCTCAACCACTATTCCCAAAAAGAAATGGCAGATTACCATAATTTTAAAACCTTTACCAGTGTTCAACCCGGAAAAGGCCCTGGGTCTGTCAGGCCAGTCGAAGTGGCGCCGGTCTGACCGCTGGTTGAACTGGTATGTCAGCATGACATTATATATATTATATATAAAAAATATTATTGCACTAATTTAAAATATTTCAGAAATAATGGCCATATAACCTATTAGCTAGTTAGATTTACTAATATGTCTTACGTGAAAAAATAGAGGTTTCTTATATTTATTGTTATAAATATTAGGAGGAGTTCAAAAAAAAAAAATCTTGAAACTTATTAATTATTATATCTGTTAATTATTGTTATAAAATATTATGAGGGGATTCAAAGTTTTTTTTTTTGAAACAAATTGTAGAAAATGTTTAGATTCAATTAACCATTTGTTTAATTTGGTGTGGGATATATATATAACATAATATAATACTTGGAAGAGATCCAACAAAGTGAAGTGGGCATGGTGGTAGCTCATAGTTGAAAGAATGGTGTGTGGCGTGTGTCCCAGGTTCAAGTCAGGTGGGGACTATATTTTACCACTCTTTTCACATTACCTTTTTTCTTGGTGAGGTGCTGGGTTGACCCACAGCTGACTTTGGTTCTGGCCAGGTTGGTCCGGTTATATTACTGGGTCAGCTGGGTTAATACCAGTTTGCATTAAATCTGGTTTTGGGGCATTGACTGGACCAGCCTTATCACTGGTTTCGGTTGAACCAGGTTGGACCGGCCGGTCCCAATCTGGGTTTTAAAACCATGCAGATTACTATTCAGGGAAATGCCTAAGAGGTCAATTTTGAGCACTACACCCTGCCACCAAAGCTTTATGGGTAAAAATACTGGATTTATACTCCTTGACAAATTAATCTTCAATCCATAGACTTTCTCAAAGATATGCAAAATACTCAGCAAATTAGAGAAACTACACCAAAGTCTCTGGTGTGGAACAAATGGTATTGTTTGCAAACTGTTTTCACATTACCTTTTTTCTTGGTGAGGTGCTGGGTTGACCCACAGCTGACTTTGGTTCTGGCCAGGTTGGTCCGGTTATATTACTGGGTCAGCCGGGTTAATACCAGTTTGCATTAAATCTGGTTTTGGGGCATTGACTGGACCAGCCTTATCACTGGTTTCGGTTGAACCAGGTCGGACCGGCCGGTCCCAGTCTGGGTTTTAAAACCATGCAGATTACTATTCAAGGAAATGCCTAAGAGGTCAATTTTGAGCACTACACCCTGTCACCAAATCTTTATGGGTAAAAATACTGGATTTATACTCCTGGACAAATTAATCTTCAATCCATAGACTTTCTCAAAGATATGCAAAATACTCACAAATTAGAGAAACTACACCAAAGTCTCTGGAGTGGAACAAATGGTATTGTTTGCAAACTGTAAGTGAGAAATAGACACATCTTACAGGTCATACAAATCCCTTGCACTGCATGCATCTTCACCCCTCTCTACTCATCATCCAACTGAACACATACGCCACTGGAGTGAAAAGAAAGTAATAAGGGATCCTCTTTGCCTAACACCCGTTGAGCTTTAACCCAATAATTGGTCTCTCCATTGACTGACAGAAAACACTGCAGATTGTCACGGGCTAAGCTTGTTCAGGGCATTATGCTTGCCTATGACCGCTTATCTCGTGTGCTTGGGATGGGTTTCCATCATGTAAATACTAGTGTAGGGTTAATTTCTGCTAGTAGAGTCTTTGTAAGCCAAATAAGGCAGTATGACTCCTCGGTCACTTTGATGTTTCCTAGTGGCAGGATGATAATTACATAAAAACCTCTTTAGGGGAGGGTGAGTGTTCATCAATCATTGTAAAACTCACTAGCAATTGTCAACGTGCTTAGCCTACTTGCCTCGCTCGCTAAGTACAACATGTCAACGGAGGATTTGTTAATGAATTACGTTTGCTTCAATATTTACTGCTTGGTTGCCACGGCTTTCATGAATTGATTATTATTTCCGCTGCTATCTGATTGAATGTTAATGAAAGTGCTTCGTGGATGAATGTTGGTAAACAATAGGCTGGCTAGTTAAGCAAGAGTGCTTTAGCTAGCGCCGCACGGCCCTTCACAACGGTGTGAAAAATTCGGACCGTGACACAGATGAAGGCAGCCTCTAGTCCAATTCATCCATGTACCCCAAAAATCATTCCTTTTCCAAGATCCTATCAAAGAACTTCCAACAAGCACGATCATCTGCCTTTTCAAAGACTAATTTAAAACATCACTTTTCTATCACTCCTTCAAGCATCATCTATGACCTCACTAGCCACCAAAATTATATCCAAAATTTGATGACCTGTGATAAAAACATTGAGTATCAGAGTGGGTATCACCGTATCAGTCAACACTCCACAAAGCTTACTAGAAAGAACATTAGTCAAGATTTTCTAAAAACAAAAAACAAACTGATAACTAGAATCTCTGGTCTAAATAAAACTATCCTTCTTAGGAACACTAGAATAAATGTGCCTCCCAACCATACCATTTGTTTTAAAACTTATTAACCACTTTATAGGATCACAGTTCACCACTTAGCAACAATCTTGAAAAAATGCCATGTAAAATCAGGCTCTAGATTCTGTGTAGTATTGGCACTCCATTGAATTTTATTAACTGGATTGAGGAATGCATATGCTCTCACTCTTTTTCTATTGTCATCCATGGCTCTCTTGAAGGGCATTTGAAAGGAAAGAAAGGTGTTTTTCAGGGAGATCCTTTATCTCCCAATCTATTTGAGATGGTTATGGAAATCTTCTCAAGAATATTACTAAGAGCTGCTGAAAGAGGTAACTTTACTTTTCATAGCAAATGAAGCTCTTTGAAAATCACAAATCTAAGCTTTGCTGATGATCTGCTTATCGTTGCTCATGGATACTCAAGTTCTGTTACTTATATTAAATTTGCTTTGGACCTCTTTTATGCTTTACATCATTTGAAATGCAACCCTGCAAAATCTGAATGGTTTTGCTGTAGCATATCTCCTTCTGAAGTTTTAAAAATCTCTCGGGTTCTGAGTATCCCTAAAGGTGCCTTGCCTGTTAAGCATTCAGGTTTACCTCTTGTCACTAAGAGGATAAGCAAGGAAGATTGTAATATCCTAATTGACAAGATCACTGCTACAATCTACAATTTGACTTAAAGGCATTTGTCCTGTTCTGGAAGGCTCCAATTAATCAAATCAGTTCTTCTAAGCATTGAAGCTTACTGGGGTTCTTCTCTCCTCCTCCAAAAATCAGTAATCCAGAGATTGAAAGAAGATTTAGTTATTCTTGTGGAAGGACAATGAATGGAATACATCTGGTTGCAAAGTGGGTTGGAATAAGGTCTGCAGACCTCTTTAGGAAGGATGACTGGGCATTAAACTCTTATCAGATTGGAACCTGGCTTCAGCAATCAAGTTAATTCGGAAAATCTGCAGCTTCTCTGATGCTCTTCAGATGAGACGGTTTTCTGTTTTCAAGCTTAAAAATATAAGTTTATGGGCAATTAAGCCTCTTCCAAGTGCTTCTTGGACTTGGAGAAAAATCTTAAAAGCAAGGGAGGCCGCTTATAGTTGCATAAAACACAAAATTGGTAATGGGGAAATGCCTTATCTCTTCTATGATAATTGGCATCCCCAAAGCCCTTTATTTGTGGCTATGGTGCTGGTATTTGTGCTGATTTTTGGCTATACCAGAATGCTAAGGTTTCCGATATTATAAAATATCAAAGATGGAATTGGCCAAGGAGAAATTCAAGAATAGCAGAAATAATTACTCAAACAGAAGGCCTTCCTAACTGTAAACACTGAAGATCAAATTCTATGGATCGTAAAATCTTCAGGTAATTTTTCATTTCCCCATCTTGCAACCAGATCAGAGATTCAAAGGCTGAAGTTCAGTGGTGGGGTATTATCTGGTTTAAGACAAACATCCCAAGGCATTATTTTTTCTGCTGGCTTGCCATTAATGATAGATCCTCTACTTTGGATAGAATTTATGGGGGGGGGGGGGGGGGGGACTACAAACAGAGTTTGTATACTTCGCAACAATGGAGATGAGAGCACGA
The DNA here is from genome assembly GCF_029873635.1 of Malania oleifera. Taxonomy (NCBI): domain Eukaryota; kingdom Viridiplantae; phylum Streptophyta; class Magnoliopsida; order Santalales; family Ximeniaceae; genus Malania; species Malania oleifera. The sequence goes on along the minus strand of NC_080429.1, from coordinate 79,990,294 downwards.
ACCACCTCTTTTTTGACTGTTCATTTTCAACTGAAGTTTATAATGGAGTTTTCGGCTCCTTTCATATTGATAACATCTATTTCAGCTGGGGAAGGTATTTTCAACTGAAGTTTATAATGGAGTTTTCGGCTCCTTTCATATTGATAACATCTATTTCAGCTGGGGAAGGGATTTGCAATGCCTCGTGAACCTGAGAAAAGGTGGAAACGATGACAAAATAAACATATGGTGAGCTAGAAGTGGCCATCTTTGCTATTCAGAGAATTTGCCTCGATGTTCAAGGAAGATGCTGTGGAACCTTTATGTAGTATTGTTCAGATTTGTTATCTGTTCTCCTTTTTGGTTCTGGTGTGTATTCTTTTTATATGCTTTGTAATTTCCTGCTAGGCTAATATAGTCACTCTTACATTCTTCTCCCCCCCCCCCCCCACCCCCCCCAAAAAAAAAAAAATCAGGCCATAGACTCCTCACTCCTTCCATATCAAACGACACCCCCCTCAATTTCTACGAGAAGCAGGTATATGGATGGATAATTTCCTCCCAATTTGGAGGCCTGTGTCAAAGAAGAGGGTCAATCGATCATTGGGTCCTAAACCCAAATGTGCTTGGTTAGTAAGTTGTTCTTTTTTGGTGTGTGTGTGTGTTTAGTTTTCTTGTAGTAGGATTATGTGTTTGGGGGCTTGTTTGTAATATTTGTGTATTTTAGTGGTGTGGTTGTAAGTTCTTGTAGTTTTAGGTGTATATGTGTGATTTCATGTGTTGGAGGATAGTGTGTGAAAGCCATGTAGGAGGTGGTTATTGCTGAATTTGAATTGAAAGTGAATGTACAAATTCTCCTTCTATCTCCTCCATTCTCTCTTCCCCTCACTTTCTTCAATTTCTTCTAATCTCTCCCTTTGGCTGCAGATTCTTGGTACTGCCCTGCATCATTTGGCATCAGAGCTCAACGATGACTTCCGTTCTTCCATTTTCAGTTCCCCACTTTCCTTCCAATCCCTTCTTCTTCCTTTTGTTCTCCCTTCTCCGCCTGCCCATCTCTTTTCTGTTCTGTCTAATAACTCTTACCTGTCTTTAATTTCTTCTATGTTACCTGTTCTACCTGCAGCAGTCTCTATTATCATTTTCCCTCCCTCTCCCTTCTTATTTCTTCTTCCTTCTTTCAATTCTTTCTGTCTCTCTTCCTCAATTATCCCTCATCTCTCTCCGTTTCTGAATTCCGGAATTCCTGTTCAGTTTCCCTCTTTATCTCTCACTGATTCCTGAATTCTACTTTCTGTCCTACACCAAAATCAGTGCAAATCACTTCCAATGATTGCCAACTTTGCTTCGAACCAGTAATCCCAACTAGAAGTTCAGAATCTGCAGGAAAATCACAGAAACCTGAAGCACTATTCATCTGTAACTTCCAGCCAATTACAGTCGTGCCCCTCAAATCCAAACCCTAATTTCCAGCCAAAATTTTACAACATCACGCGTACTATTGAAAACAGAATGCCTCAAAACCCTTTCCCCTGAAATTTTATCTTCACTGATGAAGTCCCATCTGCCAGACAAAATTTTCCTGCTGTTGCTCTGCAATCCCTAATTTCCTGGGATTATTTCTGCACATCATCACCTCCATTGCAATTCCCATCTCCTGATCTACCTTTGCCCAAAATTTCATCGTCAGAGGTTCACATGCCCCATGTGCTGGTGACGCATGTGAGGAAACCTGCCAGTCTGCCCATTATTTTCCAGTTTGACGATAAATTGATCCAGCCATGATATTTTGGGTTTTTTCCATGATATTTTGATATGTAGCATGATATTTTGATTGTGGGCATGATATATTGCAAGCACGCGCGTTAATTTGATACGAAAAGCTAGAAAATTGTCACTGCTAGCATAAAAAATCAGGTTTTATTGCTGCATTTTTGGGATTTCCTAAATGAATGTTTCATTTCATGCTCAAGATCAAAGGTGAACCGAACATAGTTCTTGAAAATTGGGAATCATATTTTTGGTTTGCAAGAATAGATTGAGGATCGTTAGCAAATTTTTTGAGGTTTCTTTGTGATATATAATTGCAACATGGTGACTATTGTTGAGTTATCTGCAAAGGTGGAATTGTTATCTGGTTGGGGGGGGGGGGGGTGGGTTACAAAACATGGAGAATGCCTTGGAGATTACTATTATAATTTGAATAGGCCAACAATCGAAGTTGCAGCCTTAGGTAAAAGGCCCATGGATTTTCCTACCAAACAAGAAGGTGGTATAGCTGCTGTCCCTCATGCTTTTGAGTTGTGAGAAGGCAGAAATGATCATTTGAGCAAGGGAATTAAACTATGTCTCAGATTTTAATGGTGATGGTTCCTTTGATGAATTTGATGATCTGGTATCTGGAGTATTATTTTGGATGGTATGACAAGAATGATGCTAGAAAGTTGTATGTGGCTGAATCAAAATTGAAGGGAACTGCTCGAATATGATGGATTGCACAATAGGAGATATTTAGAAGGAGATATAGTGAGATTACAACGTGGGTTGAGATGAAGTGGGCCATGCAGGAGTGATTTGTGCCTCCAAATCATCAACAATGTGTTCGTATTTAACTCTTTGATTTGAAGCAAAAAGAAAAGATAGAGACACAGTACACTGGTAGATTCTATCGTTTGGCTATTCGTGCTAACATAGAATGAAAAGATGTGATGATAGCTTTGTACGGGACATGGTTGAAGCCAGCCATCTTATTACTATGAGTCCAGGTTGCCACTCATATTGAGGAGGATATGCAGCATAATCCTCCTAGAGCTACATTAACCTTTTAGTTGAAAAAGAGTACTGTTGCAATTGTGCGAGAGAAGACAATTGAACAATTAGGGAGAGGGGTTTAGACTAATAATCCTTGGGAGACTCCTGAGCATTCTGGAACAAATTCTAAGAGCCAACCATCAATTAAATGCGTTAAATTCAAGGTTTTAGGCATTGAGCTGCACAATGTCCTAACCAAGTCATGATTGTTGCAATAAAAGAAAAAGAAGATGGCATTGAAGTAGTTGAAGCTGAAATAGAAATTCCAAGTGACTTAGATGATGATGGCAACATGAAAATCAGTTTAGTTCTTCAACATATGTTCTCTTCTCACAAGGTTGAAGAAAAAGATGATTGGAGGCGGTCCCACACCCTTCAAACTTAGGTGATTGGTCAGAAGTAGAATTGTAATTTGGTTTTGACTTTATAGTCAAAGTTAAATTTGGATGTTGAACCTCATCAAGATCGATACAATATTGCTTGGGTGAACAATACCAACTTGAAGGTCCATGATTGTTGCTTGTACCTGTTAAAGCTTGATATACATTGTTGGCCCACAACTAACAATTGTTGGCCCACAACTAACAGTTTAAGTTTTTAGGTAAAGTTGTATTCTAACATGGTACTGGAGTTGGTTACCATGAGGTCTTGGGTTCTAGCCTTGTTGCTCGCGTTTATTGTGTTGCTTTTAAAAAAATTATTGTATTCCTTGGAATGGGTTTTATTTATTGTGTGTTTATCTCTAAATGTGCTGTTGGGCTGCATGTGTAGGGGACTTTTAAAGCTTGATATACATCATTGGACTGGAACCTAACAGCTTAAGCTTTTAGGTAAAGTGATATTCTAATAGTACCTTCAAGATTGGTTCTATTGTGAAGTAGTGCAATGTGTTATCCTTCCTTGCAAAATTTGTTGTACCCTTTTGGGCCATCCTTAGATATTTGATAGGGAGGTTAAGCATGATGGATATGAGAATTCTTATTCTTCTCCATTGAGAAGAAGAGGTATAAGCTGATGCCATCTCGAGCTGTTCCACTCACCAAGTTGAAGCATATTGCTGGTTCCTTTCTTATGAAGCCAGATGATTCCATTCATGGTGATGGATCCCTTGGTACCTTACCAACTGGACGGAGTTGAGTTATTTTTGAAAGGAGAAAATTGATGTAGGATGAGAAATGGGGTGACACCTTATCAATGTGTCATTTCCCCTTGTATCTCCTCTCTTCTTGCTTCTCCTTCCACTTTTCAGTTTGTTCTCATCTCTCCCTTGGCTACAGATCCTTGATTCTGTCCCGCATCAGGTGTCTTTAACCAAATAGCATTAGTATGATCCTTGGGAATCATACATTAGTATGATCCTTGGGAATCATACATCAATCCTAAGCCTTCAATCATAGGTCTACCATTCTCCTCCTCAGTAAGGAGTTTCATAAAGCTTCAAAATTTCACATGCTTCTCCTACCGTTACCCCAACCTATGGAAAACCAAGTATTACAGTCCCCTTCCGCAATCCATTTTAATGTACTTGTTTTTTTCTTCCAAGACTCTAACTGATTTCTTCCCTCTAAAGAACCTGATCAAACTCATTCAATAGTTGAACTATTCTATCCAAATCCTCAGAAAGAGGGTCCTCCTTCAATCTAGTCATGCTACCAATCTACTGCAAGATCTCCCTGTTTTGATGTAAATTAGAAGTTGTCTTTTAAGTCCAATTTACTTGAGGGAAATTGGAAAACAAACATATATAGAATAGATATTTTCATGAGCTAATGTGAATCACATCTAGAGTGCAAAACACATGAGCTTTTGGGGCTTTTTGGCTCAGGTGGTAGAACTGTAGAGGGTTGTGGTGTGGTAAGAGAGATTCTGGGTTCAAACTTTGTGATCTAAATACAAAAATGACTGCTGCACTGTACTATTATTTTCTTGAAATCCTTCTTTATTATTATTATTATTATTATTATTATTATTATTTATTTATTTATATATTTTGTGTTCTTGATTCTTTTTTTTTTTCAGCTCTGTATGTATGTTCCTTCCTGGTTTGAGAAAGTGTGCCTATTTTAATATTTTTTTTTTTGTTGGGGGGGGGGGGGCCGGGGGATGTGTGTGTGTTTGTAACATTGCAGGCCATCAGTGATTCCTGGACCTGTGCCCAATGAACTGGTCCTTCCAGCCGCAGAATCCATTGGTTTGTTTTAGCTGATTTGTAAAACAGTGTTTTCTATGTCATTTCTGTGGTCATCATTGTTGTATTTGTTATTCGTCCTTATTTTTTTTAATGTCTCCAACACATTCCTTGATTAGGTGTGAAATTGCTGCTGAAGATGGGATGGCGGCATGGTCGTTCAATTAGGAATTCACATACCAATTCACTGTATGGTATGTTTCTTCCTTATTAACCATCTTGCATTTTATCTGAGTCGTAATGTCTTACCATCCTTGTCCTACTGTCCTTTGTGTCGTCTGTTATTCTTCTGTTGCATTGTTTGGAATCTTTATTTTTTTTTAAGGGAGCTTTGTGTCTGAACTTGAATGTGAGAATGCAGTGAATGTGTGGATCTATGTATGGTATGGTGGGACATGGCATTAACTCATCCTATATGAAAGTTTGGATATAAATGGTATGTGGAGTATGGTGTATGCATTTTACATATGCAGAGTACCTGAAATCAGAAGGTGTATGGTGCTATATTTTAGTCTGTTTTGAATTTTTTAATCTTTATTTTTCAAAAAATAATTGTGTTGTATTACCTTCAGATTTGGCATGCAATTGTGTGAGCATAGTGCATTATCACAGCAGGTTTTTTTGTTTATTTTTGTAATATTCCTGAGTACGAACATTTGTTGCTTTGAGATACTTTCTATCACACAGTTGATGGTTTTTTCTTCTATATTTTCTGAAACATTTTACAATAATTTCCAAAAATTTTTGAAATACTCCAGGAAATTTCCCCCTGTAAACAACTGTTAAACTCTTTTCCAGCTAGGGAAATGTGTGTTCTGTGTGTGCTCTCACTTGTTTCTGAGTTTGACAATAACCATATTAGCCTGGTGGTCCCATATATTTTGAATGTGCAGAAGAGTTTAATATTCAGACATTTTACCTATCACTTTCTGGTGTTATCTGTTGGGTATATACATGTTCTCTTTTGGGACTTCTATGTGTTTTTTTTTTTTTTTTCGTGCAGAAAAAGAAAGAAATAGTCATGTAAGGGCACCAAGAGGCAACTGCCCATTTACAAAAATACTTAAAAGCGACTAGAAAGTAGAAATCTGCAAAATCTACAACTGTACATGTCCAAATGTACAAGCCATTAAACAAACTAATATGGGAAATAACAATGTCAGTTTTCTATGTTTATATTTAATCCTTATTTTTCTTATAAATGCATGTTTTTTTTATATATTCATCCAAAAATTTAATTGATCTTAATCAAATTTCCTTCAACTAGTGAGCTCCCTTTTTTGTTTTTACATATATATTTTTTGAATTTTTTTTTTGTCAATTTGAAATCATCTCCAGTTTTTTTTTTGTTGCAATTTACTAACAGATGCTCGTAGAGAAGCTAGAAAAGCCTTTCTAGCACTTTCTTCTGATGATGCAACGGCAGAGCTTGTTGATTCTGAGCATGTTAAGAGTGACCTTGTAAATGATCTGGAGCTGCCTGCTAAGGATGATGTTCAGTCTTCACAAAGCACACCGGTTAGCGATGATCCACCTTGGTCCTGTGAATTGAGTCAATTGTACATTGTTTCTTAAGTTGGCAATGGAATTCTTCATAAATGAAAAACGATAGATATACAATGATTATCTCTATTCTCTGTAATTTTCTATATGAAAAAACACTAGTATCTCAAGAAAGGCTCGACGGACGTGAGAACTTAGAAGGATTTTTTATTGATTTTCTTCCCATGTTGGCATTGCACATTGTAGAAGTTTCCATGGACTAAAGAATAAAATCTTTTGAAAATTTTCTTTTCACAGTTGCACTTGTTTGTCATGCAAGTTACATGGACTTGACAATATAAAAGAATGCTCTGCATTCTTAAGTCCATGGAACCTTTGTTGAGGTGCTAGTGCTTTTGTTGGTCAATTTCATTCTGATACCATCCTTTTTTCAGCGTGGTAAGCTTTTGAAAATAGATGAGGGAGGTTGTGTAATCTCAGAATTGCTCTTCTTCTGATTTTGATAAAGCAGGAAATCATTTTTGGAAGGAAAAAAAAAAATGAGAAGATATCTTGGACAAGGACAGTGTATGATAATTATTTTTCTTATAATAGTGGTTATTTGTTGGATGAGATTTGTGAAAAAATGCATTATGTGCCTGACTCTTCTGATGCACCTGGGGTTCTTTCCTATGTGCCTCCTCTGTTAGAAGGTTTGGAGGATATTTCTATTTTTGATGAAGGAGGCTTGGATGTAGATTGGGCTTGAATAATTGAAAGTAGGAATGGGTTATTACCTTCTCTTGTGGAGGAGGTTAGTGCGCAGGATGTGGTTGCACAAAATCTTTTAGATGAAGTGGGTTTGTGGTTGGGAGATTGTGAAAGGAATGAAGTTCGGTTGGATGGGGCTAGGAGAAAAGCATCTAAAGGTCAGCAGGAACTGGAAAAACTATATTGCTCTATTAATTGTGTAGGGAAGGGCCTTAAAGAGAGGTTTTCTTAATTAGGGTTAGCTAGTTTATTTCTTTTTAAAGATTTTTAACTTTTTTTTTCCTTTCTTGCTTTTCCTCTTGTTTTCTTTAGTTTTATTCTTTTGAGGATCTCTTGTCCTCTCTTAGGCTGTAATTCTCCTTTTTCTCTGTCTTAATATATTATTTTTGCACTAAAAAAAATATTTTTTTTCTTTTATTATTTATAGTCCAATCCATTTAGTAATTTGCATTTCTAAGTTGATCTTCCAAATGTTTTATAATTTTCATTTTTCACCATAATGCCTGATAAAGTTCAAACTGTCTTCCATATTTTCATTTCAGGTTTATGTACTCAACCCAAAACAAGACTTGCATGGTTTAGGTTACGATCCTTTCAAGCATGCTCCTGAGTTTAGGGGTGGGTTATTGTCTTGAAATGAGTTTGGTTGTTGCTAGATGATTTGTATGTTGGTAACACCATTGCATATTGATGGACCTATTTTCAGAAAAGAAAAGATCACGAACAGCAGGGAATAAGGAAATGAGATATAAAGAAGCTTTTCTTACGAAAGAAAATCTTTTTTCTTTCAAGTGTAAGATATATAATCTTATTCAAATTTCTTTACATGTCTATTTTGATTGTATAATTTCAGGTCTATCTTTATTTGGTTGCTTTTATTTGCTTTCATGGATTTGGAGCTAAGTTTCTAGATTTATCTCATTGACTTGATTTCATCAGCAGGAAATGTTGCTCCTGGTTTTGGCATTGGAGCACTTGAAGAACTTGATGCTGAAGATGAGGACGTGTATGCCACTAGTGAGTATTGTTATGACCTGGCTGAAATTAGCAGAGAGTTATGAGTCTTGATGATAATGATATTGTTTGTTGAGTTCTATGGGTGTTAATAAAAGAATTTCATTATATGCATGGCAATATTCTGTAAATACACATGTAATTTCTTTATTGTTGAAGTTTATCTTATTAGGTTAATTTGGGTTGTAGCATCTTTTTGTTATCTCTGAGATTATCAACTTTCATTCCAATAATGTGAACACAAACTTCTGATGATGTTACTGGGTACCAAAGCTTGGAAGCGGTTGAGACCAGAACCTTTAATTAGCTCTAAATCTTGGACCATTATGTCATGCTGCCTGGTGCATATTAATTCGTTTTTCTTTCTATTTCATGATCACATAGTTTTATTTTGTTTCATTTTTCTATGCCAGGCCTTGTCCATCTTAGGTGTTCATTTCTCTTAGTAAATATAGTGTAGTTGATGTCTTGCCCATTCCATCTTTGGAGGCTCCGGGAGTGTTGGGGGGGGGGGGGGTATCTACTTTTTTAGATGAATCTATTGAAGCAGTGTTTGTTTGGAAAGCATTTTTATCGGTTGTCAAGGAAACACCTACAACAACAATAACGGCAGCATTACCTTGTCTAGCTAGTTAGGATTGGTTACATGAATCTTTTCTACTAATTCTGCTTAATTTTGGACGGTGTCCTTTGAAAGTTGGAGTGTTCTCAAGTAATCTGTTACAAGTCTAATAGTAAATCACTCTTTCTCTAGTGCACTAGCAATTGCCTGTACCATTGTAATCACCCTTTCCTTGTATATCTCATAATTACATGTTTGGTACGTAGGAATGGAATGGAATCGAATTTGTTACTTGAATTCTTCATGCTCCCCATTCAAAGTTTCATTCGATTCCTTTCCTATGTCATTCCAATCCACAAACCAAACTTGACATAAGTGTTACTCCCAACTTAATATGAGCGTGGTTTTTTGAACAATAAGAAATGTTTTTGGCAAAAAAAAAAAAAGAAAAAAGAAAAAAAAAAAACTCGCACACACACAAGACGCATTCAGGGGAAAAACTGCAATAAGAAAATAGAAGCCAAACAAATAGCAGACAAAAAACTAATGGGGCACTTGGTACTTAAAAAATTATGGACACAAAATCATGAAAAACTGAAAATCAGTAACAAGAACTAGAAAGGGAAAGCTACTAACTTGTTTGGTTAATATATCTAGAACTAAAACAAATTAGAAACCTAATTGAACTCATGGTCGTCTTTGTGGTTGAATCAAATGACAGTAAAAATGATTAATAATAAAAATGCAATATAATAAATTGTAAAAAAGTATAATAAAATAGAAATTAATTATAATAATTTATATTTAGACTCACTTGTATATTCTCTAAGAACAATCCTATTTTATAATTTATATGATTATTGAAAAATGGTAAAAATGAATTTTTGAATGATATTTTTTTTTTCAAAATTTTAGAAATTTTATGTGTATTTTTAATTTTAATTATATTTTCATTTCACATGGTCATTTTATTTTTTGATTTTAGTTAAAAATTTTGTATAGATTGCATTGAATGATTTAATCTACAAAAATTAATTTTGGATATTAAAGTATTGTAGCAACATGTTGCCACCACAATTTCATAAGATATGGTTTTTAATCTTTGCAAAAAGCTGACAACAGAAATAGAAATCCAACAACACAAACAAATGCGTTGTCTTAACCTGTTGCTGAATAGCAACAAAACTAGAAACAAAAACAATACCAACCAGTCTCTAATAAACTTAAAATATAGAACTGAAATCCTTTGCATTTATTCTGTACTTTATCTTTCAGAGTTTTACTGCTTATCCATCTTAACATTCTCAATTTTATTGAACTTAGGGCCTGTTTAGTTAACAGTGTCCAAAAACAAGGGAACGAGAAGTACAAAAAAAATGTGTTTGTTTTTTAGTCATTTGTACAAACCTGTTTTTAGTATTGTATCCTGAAATAATCTTTTTTTGTGAATCATGATACAATCCAAAACTCTGAACCCATTCTTATTACATTTCACCACCTCCCAATACTTCCAACCGCACTACCATGCACCACTGCCCATCACCACGACCACCATTGGCCGCCATTCAACACCATCACTACCACCAGCCGCTACCCACCTTTGTTTGCCACCGCCTCTCATCAGTCATCACCTCTCATCACACCACCACACCCTGCTACCAATCACCACTCCTGTCATTAGTTTAACAGTCTTGGGCCCAACTTCAGTGAGGTATTGTCCTGTTTGGCCTTTCAGCCTTATGGTTTTGTCCTATAAAAGGCGCCTCATATAGTTGGAGTCTGACCCAACCTTACTAGCCGGAGATCTCCCGAATACACATCCAATGTAGGACCATACATGCTCTCTAGTTCAATCTCTGATTCCTTTGTTAGAGTGGCCCATACCTTTGTGTAGGATCTATCCACATGATAGTACCCTGGGGTGGTTCTGATACCAAATGTAATGGTATTGGGCCCAACTTCAGTGAGGATTGTTTGCTTTGGCTTGTTTTGTCCTATAAAAGATGCCTTGCATGGTTGGAGCCTGAATGAACCTTTAAGTCCAAGGTCTCCTTACTACACATCCGTGACTCTAAACAATTAACCATTGTTGCAACCACCATGACCCACTGTTGCTCATCAACAGCCGCTGCCATCGTCGGCCACCACCACCCACCTCTGTTTCTCTATCACCTGCCACTGCCACTGCCACTGCCAAACCACAACCTACTATTGAGTCACTGACTGCCACCAGCACCCCCACCTAATGCTGAGGCCAGCCTCCTGAAAAACATAAGAGAAAAAAATATTTTTGAATTATCCAAATAAATTCTCTAGTTTCATTTTTAGAAAACTAAACTCAAAGTTGATTATCAAAAATGCATTTTTTGAATACAGAATATGCATAATGCAACTTACTGTATTCAGACGGGCCCTAACTTTTGTACTTGTTGTCTCTTACTTCTTAGTTGCTCAACATTTTGATCTGTATTATACATCTGCTTATAGCTGTCTGTCCAATAGTTGGTGTTGTTTCTATATCCTCATTTGTTCAAGCTCTGTTATTAAACATTCAGAAAAAACCATCTTTTTTTTTGTTCGGTGGACTTTGGTAGTCGAAATTTATATCCAACCCTCTTTTCTTCAAGTCCTTAACAGTTCTGTTTTCATCTAATGAATTTCAGTAGTTTCCAAGGTTGACAATTCTTGCTTCCTTGAATCTGGAAATCCAGCTATTATTTTTTGTACAACTCTAATTTTTCCCCAGATTGTCATAGTTGCTACTGTTGTGCTCCAAACTTCTAATATATAATCAAATGGTCCTTGAACCATAATTTGCTTCTTGATTCGTGACTAATTGTTTCAAATTTGCTCGAGTCACCAATGTCGATGCCTCATTGTACCTTTTTTTTTTCTTTGTGTTTCTGCTTTATATGAAAGATTTTTTTTTTTTTTGGTGGGCAATTAGTGGCCTTTAACAGCACTTTACTGTCCAAAAATTACAACAGTTGGAGATAATGAGGGGCTTCTTTCTATTTGAAAAATTGCATCGAGGTCTAAGGTGCCCAACTTTGTGATGTGTAGTGGCTGAGGAAGAGGGAGGGAGGGAGAGAGGGCCTATGGTTGCATGGGATGGGGATCTTTGGGATCATGGTGGGATGTCTTCCTGTGTAAAGGCATGTCATGTGTGATGCCATCCCTTTTTTTTTCCAAGGACAACTAGAGGCAATAGTTGCTTGGAAATGGGATGTGTGAGAGAGAGATCATGTGGTGATGCCAACCCTTTGTTTTCCTCATGGACACTAAAGCGCATAGTTGCGTGGAAATGGAATGTGGTGTTACGTGGCCTTGTGTGCCAGAGAGAGAGAGAGAGAGATGGAGAGAAGAGGGGGGGGGGGGGGCGGAGGGAGGAAGGGAGAGTCTTCGGTTTGCCTGGTGTGTCTTGTATGATGACATTCCTTTTCCCAGACAAGTAAAGGCATAGTTGCGTGGAATTGGAATGGGGATGTTTGGGGTCAAGGATGGGGAGGAAGTCTTCTCTCTTCTTGGCATGTCATGAGTGATGGCATTCCTTTTCTCACATACAAGTAAAGGCCATTGTTGCGTGGAAATGGAATGGGGATGTTTAGGGTCAAGGATGGGGTGCTATGTGGCCTGTTGGGCAATTCGCAGAGGGTATGTTTGGTTCACTAATTTGATCCATTTTAGGGTGCTTGTTATGTGATGCCACTTGTACAATCATCAACAGAAAATAATAAATTCTTATATATGGTTAGGTTATTTAACTATAAATTTAAATTACATAATCAAACAAGATTTTGTTGCAACTCTGCTATAAGTTTGATAAGTACGTGACAGATGAGTACGGTTGATATTTATATCTGCCATTTTTTATTTTTTGAAAACTGGTGAGTTTCTTCTAATTCAAGTATGGTTGATTTTTTAGGTCTATATTTATGTTTAACATTTATCTTTCAGAAGTTAAGTTATTATTCATTTGAATGAAATTAGGCATTTTACTGTAGCTTGATAATTTAACTCTTTCTATCATGTGTTTCAGTCACACTTCTGATTTATAGAATATTGAAATAATGTTTAATTTACATGCTAAAGTGGTAGAAGAAGACCCATGAGCATGATTCAATTATTTGATGCATAGTTCGTATATGTATCAGTAGCTAACCATTTATATAAATAGTAATGCATTAGCTAAAATCTTGTAAATGCTATTGCTAAATGCGAATTTATCTAATTTGGTTTAGTTTTTAATAGGAATATATCAACTTTTTGTATCGTGTGTCTATGTGTCATGTTTTTGATTTATAGAATATTAAAAAAATGTTTAATCATACTAAAGTGGTACTAGAAGACTCATAAGCATAATTAAATAATTTTGTCACTACCTAACTAGTTATATAAATTAGGATTTATTAACTAAAATATTTACAAATGTTTTTTTTGTGTACTTAATGTTCAATTAATGAGTTTCTTCTAATTTCAAATAAGTTTGACCTTTGTTATTTGAAGAGTACTTCTAGGACTTAGTTTCATTCCTAATATCTATCTTTCTAGTAATCAAATTATTGCTCATTTGAATGATATCTAAAAACTTTACAATAGTTTTAGAAGATGCAAAGATTTATCTGTTCTACATTTTTAAAAGATATACATTCATTTTTTTCATATTTATGATAGTTTTACTTTTATTTTATTTTTTTAACCAAACATGTGATTATTCTTTAGGTCCAAAGTGTAAAATATATAAAATAAACTTTTTAAGTGTAATTGGCCTAATTTCATTTGAGTTTAATTCTTTTTAAATTATTGTTTTGTCTTACTTATAAAAGATAAAGGATCTTTTTGTCAAAAAAATGATTTAAGCCGTTCGTAGTTTTATATATAGTATAAATAACATTCTGGAAGATAATATGATAAAAAGTATACCTTACTAAACAAAAGTAGGGAGTAAGGAATATAAAAGCTTGCTAGGGCTAGGAAAACAAGTAAAGACCCACAAATGTATTGAAATTGAGGACAACAGTTTGTAGTTAAAGAAGAAAATATGAAGCAAGGATGGAAAACTTTTTTAATTAGCTTGTTAATAACAATGATGAAAAGCCTAAATTTAGGATCTACAAATGAAGAAAAAACTAAAAATTGAAAGATACATCCTAAACTTAGAGCAAGTGAAGTGAAATATGCATTAGGAAAGACCAAAAGTGGAGAAGTTGTAGAGTATATGGTATCTCTTGTTGAAGTTTGGAAAAGCTCTGGAGACGATGGAGTGATTTGGTTGTCTGGTTCTTTAACAAGATTATAATGACTAAGAAAACAATTAAGTGGGAAAAAAAGCATTTTTCGTACTTATACATGCGCGTGCGCACACACAAACAAAAGAGATTCATAATTGTGATATTTTGTATGGAATAAAAGGTGTGATTCAAACAATTAAACTTTGGGGAAAAATAATTGAACAAAGACTAACATGGTGTTTTGTTTGTTGACGAACCACATGTAATCAATTCAGGCCCCAGTTCCCAACTTCCCATTCTGTCGTTTGGTTATCATTAACAAATTCAGAATCACATTCCTAGCAGAATGCTAATATCCAAATTGTATGAGTGTATAAAAAAGAAGCCACCATACTAACTAGTTAAAAGTATTAGTCCATCTATCCTTGATAATATGTAAGGGCGTAGTTGATCCTTTGAGTGCTTGTCTATTTCTCACTCCACATAACCCAAAACGGTAAGGGGAATCCGTCTTTCCTTGTTGAGCGAATGCCTTTCTAAGGCCATACTTCTTCCAATGTTCTGGCAATAGCTCACTGCAGCCTGATCAGTGCAGATCCTAAAGATTTCTGGTCCAAGAACAAATGAATAGGATATGCTGAATTGTCTCAGCATTTTCAATGCATAAAAACATCTGTTGACTAACAGCCTCCTTTTTGGCAGGTTGTCTATTGTAAGGATTTGGACTCCAAAGAGTTGTTTTTCATGCCGAAAAAAAAAAAAAAATGCTACCTTTAGAGTGGCAGCGGTTTTTCAGATAGGCTTCTAGAGGAACCTGCTCCTGGCTGCTGCAGTGAAGTGAGATTCCTGTAGCAGAAGCTGAATCCCAAGCAGCTGTTTTGTCACAAGGTGATCAATCTCCCAATCATAGGCATTCTTCACCAAGGGAATGTTCCTTGAAACCCCATTGGCTGAAAGTTGGAGGTGATTACTAAATTAGAGATTCTTTGTCTCAGAATCACAGGCTAAGCTGAATATAGAAGGAATCCTTGTGCTAAGGGGAGAAGGGACACACCTTCTCATGTCAATTTCATGAGAGAGAAAACATCTACCCAGCCTCATCTGATGAAACTCCAAACTCTTAACACCATATAATCCTTTAATTTCTTTAGGGGTCCAAGCATCGTGGTCAAGACCATAGTTTGAAGCAATGATTTTTCTCCAAAAATGGTCTTTCTCCTTCATGAACCTACAAAGCCATTTTCCAAGGAGGGTTCGTTGAAAGTGTGAAGAGGGACTTTAACCCCAAGCCTTCACTTTAAATAGGTTGCTCAACAACCCCCATTTGACAAGATGGTATTTTAAATCCCCCATGCTTCCCCAAAGGAAATATTTTTGAATGCTATCCCATCTCTAGGAAACTGAGCAAGGGAGGGGGAAGAGGGATATATAATGGACCGGGAGGTTTGAGAGATGCTCTTGATGAGGGTAACACAGTATTGGATCCTTTTACACCAACGTTCCCCAAAATCCATTCTTTTGATAATGTGGAGGAAATCCCAACTCACATGGTCAAAAGATTTTTCCATGCTAAACTTGCAAAACACTCCTCTTTCCATTGCCTTGATGTGGGCATCTACAACTTCAAATTTAACAAGGGCTGCATCCCTGATCTGCCTGCCTGCTACAAAAGCATGTTGTTGCTGGCTAATAACTTCCCAGAATTGCTTTCTTGAGCTTTGTAGCTTGGACTTTGGATAAGATCTTATAGATACTACTCACAAATGCTGATAGGGCAAGAGTCCTTGATGCTATAGGCCCATGCCTTTTTGGTTAGCTGGGCAATGCTGCCCACTAATCTGCCTTTTCTGTGAAAATAATCAAAATTTCTGTTTATGTCTTGCACGAGGAGGTCCCAGTTTGCTCGATAGAAAGTCAAAATGAAACTGTTAGGTACTTGCACTTTGTCTCCATTGCAGTCTGTGAGGGCTTTTGAAGGACGAAAGGGGTGGCTGTGCTTCATCAATTTTTTTTATAGAATGTTTGCTGTCATCTGAAAACAATGAGAGAATGGCTATGCGCTTAGTGTCATCTTGGTTTAGAAAATTAATTATTTGTTTTTGGGAGAAAAATACGTGTTGACCTCTTAAGTTTTGATACCACTTTTGCGAATGAACTTATCTCTCCATGATGTTGCGCAACATTCTGTCTGTACAATGTCATTTAGCGAATTAATCAAAGTTCAATATCTTGTTATCTTGCATGTTCTAAGTGAACTTCTTGTTCAGGCTATGACTATGAGGATACATATGTACAAGAGATTGAAGAGCCTTTAAGATTGAGTTCTGATCATAAGCAAAGGTTGGCTGGGAAGGAAAAGGGTATTTTGCCTGGTTTTAAAGTTGCATCAAGTTCTGACTACCAGCTAGAAAGGTAATTGCTTTTAGTAGCTTTTTTGCATACTTAAGTTGAAGCAGTTGTCTCATATTAGTGGTCACTACTTGTGTTGTTTTATTGATCAATAATTACCAACAGTTTGAAAGGTGAAGGCCTCAAGGCATTGAGGTATAAACCTTTTGAATTTTTTATGTTTTACATAAAAATATGTATAAATTAAATATATTTTTAAAGGTAAAGAATCTTCAACGGCTTTCAACGTTTATCGAAAACACCAAAAGTTATTCCAGGATCCTCGTGATGGATGGCACAAACTCTCATGATGGTCTTCTTTCTTGTGCATTTTCCTTTTCATCTCTCTTCTCTCTCTTGCGTCTATTTCATTTTATTAGTTAGGTGTGATGGTGGGGGTTCTCTCTATCCAGATTGAAGGGAAATCCTTTGATTTGAGGCTGGATAAGGTTGGGAAGGTTGGAGCTTTGTTTGTTCTTGAGAAGAATAGAAAATGAAATCGTTGGGCTTGACTCTCTGCAAGAGCAGCTTTATGGTTTTCTCAGCAGTTCTCAGATATTGTTGGTAGTTTGGGCAAGTGATTTCGAAGATTCAGGGTGGGTTATGTTGATTGTTCGATGGGGATTCATGCCACTAGGTCAGGGAAACTCTTGGAATTAGGACAAGGATGGAAGGGAAATAAGTATTCCATCTTTGTTCCTAAATGGCTGAAAAGATAAGGATGGTCTCGGTTTGGGGATGCCTTTGCTGGTTTGGAGAGTTATTGTCGGAAGCTTGAATGGAGCAGACAGCAAAAAGATCAAAGGAAATCGCTCTTGGAGTGAGGTTGTTGCTAGAAGCGTAGGCAGGGGTGAAGGTAGATTGGTTGCTAAGAATATACCAGAAATGGTTTGTGCTCGTTGCAGGGGAAGGTCACAAGAGGAGTTCATTCAGTTAGCTTCTCAAGAACAACCGACGATGTTGAAGGCTACGTTGCTGACTGAGCAGTTGAAAACAGAGGCGGCTAGGGTTTCTCATGTGGAACACTGCAAGATGAAGAGTGATGCGGCTAGGGTTTCTTGGGTGGAAGATCGGTTGAAGAAGATAAGAGTGGTTTGGGCCTGGCCTGCTATCAATTAACATTGATTTGGGTCAGTTGTTTGAAAATAATAAGAGCCAAGCCTATTGAACTCTGTATTGGGCCTATTGGTTAAGGAGGCCTAAAAGCTGTCTTTTGATTTAAAACTGGGCTTGGCTGGTGGGAAGCTTCATCAGAAGAGCAGAAAGGCCACTCAACCAAGAAGGCCCAAGAGTTTCTACAGTTCCTTGAACATAAGGGAGCCTGTGTTTAGGGAGTCTCTTCATCTACGACTAAGGAGAATACCCTGGGGGGGTGTCATCGCCCTTCGAAGCAGCAACAAATCAAACAGCTTCCATCTCCTAATGGTGTACAAGATGATCTGGTATTTTGTAATAACATCTTTGATGGCCATGATGAGGGATGTTTGGATAAAGGTAAAGTGCAGGAGATGGAAGGAGCAAGGCCTGATAGGGATGCCGTTTCTCCTCGGCTGGAGGAAAATGACACTAGGGGGAGCTCTAGGATAGTAAGGGAGGAGTTTGGTTTTAAGAATTTTAATTCTTGTGATTTTGAGAATCAGGATTTCATTTTTGGTTCGGTGGGAAATCAAGTTGGAAAGGGAGTCTATTTGAATAACTTGAGGAGTGGTATGCTCATTGTAAGGAAATGTAAATGGGTTTTGAAGGGAGGAAATATGTTGAAGATAAGCGAGAGTTTTCTAGTGAGAAAACACATAAAATTATAAAGAGGGATTCTAAAGGGATATTAAGTATACGGGAGGAGCCAATTGATGAGAGGGCAAATTTTTGAGCAAGGAAAGTAAGAGATGGGAGATGTTTCAGATGAGGACAACAGAGGGAGTAGTGATTTTGAAAAAAAGGTCTATTATTGGACCATATTAGGGAACAGTGTGGATATTCCTCCAATTCTTCCATTGATAGTCTTGGAGATTTAACTTACGTGCCGCCTCCTCCATTACAAGTTTATAAGGTATTAATCCGTTTAAAGAGGAGGTCCCAAAGAAGTTAAAATGGTGAAGGATGGAATTTTGCCTCTCCTGTTCAAGACAAAATTCTTGAGAAGGGTGTTGAAACTCGTAGAGGTTTTTGGTGACTTGGGCATCATGTTGTTTGATCAAGTTGGTAATGAAGTTAGGCTTGATGGTGGCAAGTCTAGGGTGAAAAAGGGTAAGAGGGAATCAGCTAATTTGAAATGTTCAGTGAACTATGATGGGAAGGGTTTAAAGAGGGGATTTCTCTGCTGATATTAGCTGTTGTTATTTTCTATTTTTCGTTCTGTTTTTATTTTTTATTTTTTCTTTTATAGTTTGTTTTTTTGTATTTTTGAGGAATTAGTATCCTTGCCTTGGTTGTACATTCTCTACCTTAATATATCTTATTTTATTATTGAAAAAAAAGTAAAGAAAAACGAAAATTACAGATAAAATTTAAAAATTAAATTGCAACTAGTTGGCACTTGGCAGTTCTAAAAATCCTAACATGACTTCATTAAGTAAATCAGCCAAGAGATAACCATAACATTTGTGTTCAAATTATTTTCATGATCTAAAATGCAATTTTAATTGTTTTGGAAAAAGTTGAGTGTCAACAGTTTTATACATCTACTCAGATTGGGACATTCCTTGTGCATAAGCACTTGATTAAAATTTTCAAACTAAATCTAACTTAAATTCACACACCCAAATTAGGTAAGCCTCAACTAAAAAGGCATAACTAGTGCACCTTCGTACAAATGGACCAGCTTCATTGCGTAATATGTTTGCTTTTCCAGGATTCTGTATTTGTACTGTGGGCTATGCCTCAAGGCATTTTGGGCATGCCTTGCCTTAAGGCGAGCCTCAGTTGAGCCTTTTAAAACATTGATGAGTACAGCTATTAAAGTCAAATGTTTGTATTTGTTGCATTTTTGAGTGAGTCAAGGGGCAGGCAGTCATAAATTTGAATATTGATTTTTTTTTGTACATTTTTGTTTAATTTAAGCTCCTTTGTTTATTATTATTATTATTATTTTTTTCGTATGACTTGCTACTAATTTTTGAATTTTTATTTAGATTTGACCCTCCTGTAATTCCAAAGGATTTTGTACCCCACCACAAATTTCCTGCTTCTCTTGAGACTGATAACAAATTTGCGGATCTTGGTCCTCCTGAGGTTCCTCCCCCTGGTGATAATAATCTGAAAGTTTTGATTGAGGGGGTTGCAAGCTTAGTAGCTCGGTGTGGGAAATTATTTGAGGACCTCTCCAGGGAAAAAAATCAATCAAATCCGTTATTTTGTTTTCTGACTGGGGGTAATGGCCATGAATATTATACAAGAAAGCTGTGGGAGGAGCGAAAAAAGCGTACTGATCAAACTAAGATACAAGTAGATGGGAAATCATTTCAGTGCATGCAGAAATTAACAGCAGAAACCCGTGGCAAAATTTTAGGAGAAAGGCCTCTTGGAAGAAGTCCCAAAGAGTCAAGCTCATCTGTTGCTTCTGCTGGATTGCTTCAGCTGCAACTCAATCTTTCAGATACGTTTACTAAACCTGCATCACATGTGAGTACCTTTTTATTTATTTATTTATTTATTTATTTTTTATGTATGTTTTTAGTCTATATTGAAATGAATTAATATGCTTCCTTTTCACGTTGGAGTTTGATGTAATTTTCATTTCATGTTTTACTGGGTTTGTTCCTATAAACGTAAAAACAAAAGTTGGGTTCTAAAATTTTGTGTATAAAAAAGAAATTTCTACTTAGTTATTTATTGTTTTCCTTTGGAATCTAGAATGAGTTCCCAGAAGTCGCAAAACCTTTCAAAGATGATCCTGCAAAGCAGGAAAGATTCGAGCAGTTTCTTAAGGAGAAGTATCAGGGAGGGCTTCGCACTACATTGTCTTCTGGGGCTAGTAATATGTCAGAGGCTGCTCGTGCTCGTGAGAGATTGGACTTTGAGGCTGCTGTAGAGGCAATGAATAGAGGGAAATGGGACAAGGAAAGTTATCTTTCTATCGAACAATCTATGGGGATGTCAGCAACTGCAGGGATGCAGTTTACATCTGGTGGAGTAGAGGTATTTATCATGAGGTGTTTTCCTTTGTTGGTCTTTCTGAAAGTAATAATTTTGATTTGCAACTCTATCGCATTGGACTCAAGTTCTCTTAATCTTTGAACACAGCAAGATAAAGTTACTCAGTTTACGGGGATATCAGTTACTGCAGGGATGCAGTTTACATCTGGTGGAGTAGAGGTATTTATCAGGAGTTTTCCATCAATTGGTCTTTCTCAATGTGCTCAATCAAGGCTCGTCTCAAACATACGCATGGCATGCATAAAATGCCTTGAGGCTCAATCTAAAATACCAAATACTAAAATGGCTGACGCATGACACCATGAGGCTTACATATTTGTACAAAAGGCACACCTTTTGCACCTTTTTAGTTGAGGCTTACTCATTTTGGTTGTGTGCTTCTGAAGTTAAAATTGCTAGAAAATTTTAAGTCCATGTTTAAGTAAAAGGAACGTCGTATTTTCAGTTGATTTCTAAAACTCTTGGACCTCAAATGTTTACAAAATAACTTTGAATGCTCGACAACTAGTTTGCAAATTATATTTGACTTTTTTTGTACATTATATTTTGATATTCTTAATTTTTTCTTAAGTTTTAAAATTTATGTGATTTATTTACATAGTTTTATAAAGGCTTTCTCCCCAGCGCCTTATGGCTTATGCCTCGTCTCTTAAGTGTTAAAACACCTCGCCTTATACCTTTGTCTTTTAAAACACTGGTCTTTCTGAAAGTAATAATTTTCATTTGGAACTCTATAGCATTGGACTTGAGTTGTTCTCTTAATGCTTGAACACAGCGAGATAAAGTTTCTCAGGCTGAAGGTCTGACAACAAGGAAAATTTACCCAAAACGTGAAGTGTTTCAGTGGCAACCTGCGCCTATTCTGTGCAAGCGCTTCAATATTGTTGATCCTTATATGGGGAAGGTACTCTTATATTCTGAAGTCTCTTGCTTACATTCTGTCTAAACTTTCAAAAATTAAAATTTCATTGTATGTTTTTTTTTTTTTTTTTAAGTTGTACTTTTCAATTTTTTACTAGCATGGCTAGAACCCATTTGCATATCACCAAATGAGCCAAAAATATCAAACTAGTCAATTCAGGCTATCAAACCTTGATAGAATTCTTCTAGATTATTCTTGCTCATTTCCAGTGAAGATGTCCTTGGAAATTCTGTTGGAATTATTGATCTTGCAATGGGATAGTTTCATTATCTGGCTCTATGCTTGCATGCATGAGGTAGCTAGCAACTTGCTGTTGTTTTCTAATTCTTGAATGCATATAAAGTGCATTTCCAAATCATTGAGTTGATTGTGAAAGCTGTTATGTGAAATCTTTTCTTAGATGTTTCTGTTAATTACACTAACTCAGGATATACAATCTTTCCATTTACAGCCACGTCCACCTCCCCGAATGAGGAGCAAGATGGACACATTCATGCTCACAGAGGATTCAATGAAAGCCACTGAATTCAAAGAAACTGCAGATGGAGGGCCATTGGATGTGTCTCAATCCGATATAAACAAGGAAGTAGCTGAGAAGGAAGAAGTCAATTTGGAAGTTGAAAATGTGGAGAGACCAGTTGATCTCTACAAAGTAAATGCTTATTCTGCCAAACTATGTTTCATATTCTTTTATTTTTCAACTGATGGTTATTAGATGGGTTTTTAATATTTGAATTTGTCACATTGGACATGGATTTTCATTTGCTTTATATCTTATTGGATGTCTTACTATTTTGTTTTCTCACTGGGCATTTGTGTGGTGGCATGGGTACAAAGCCTAGCTTAACTAGTTGGAATCAATTATATATGATTATTCCATTTTGTTATATATTATATCATCTTAACAAAGCATTGGCTATATAGGCCCAGCTACACAAGCCCATTTTGATCTTTTGTTCAATTTAAGTTTTTAAAAATTTATGATTATGTGAGTTATAATGGTTTATAGTATTCTTCCTCCTCGCCCTTCTAGATGGAGATGGGTATTGGTTGTCTTCTCAAGAGATCGCTTCTCCTTTTTTTTTTTATATTTTATTATTATTTATTTTAAGACTTATTATTTAAGAAGATAAGCAACAGAAAAATGTTTAAACTAAGCAAGCCTCATAGCCAACAACCTAGGAGGTTGGGCCACTTCTTGGCATCTCTTAATAAACATGTCGTGAGACTAAATAGGTGTTGGGTGAGCCATAGTTTTTTTACATCTAGGATAGAAGGTAGAACAAAGGAGAATGCAGCTATCAGCTGAAGGAATTCCTTGAAAGGAAGGATTAGCCATAGAGAAGAGCCACACTAGTCTACAGCATGACCTTATCTGCACCCACTTTCCTTGTGAAACACAGGGCAGCTAAAGCTCCTACGATTGCTGCCATGACAGCGGAATCACTGCATGTCCAGTCACCAGCACATCCCTCCATGCTTCGTGATTGATCTTATTGAAAAATTGGGTAAATTGGAAGACCTAATCACAACGATAGGTCTCTCTCTCTTTTATAATATTTGTCAAGCAGATTGTAATGACCATAATACTCTTACGCTTACTAACATAGCAATAATGTATTAATAATGCTAAATTACTAAAAAATCCAGTAACAGATCCAAATGGTAGGAGCCACCAAAGCAGTAGTTTGAGTTCGAGGACCATGAGCTATCCAAAAAAAAGGTCCCACAAAAAGGTTAGTTGCCTTCGATTGCTGAAAGTGATAGCATTCCTCTCCTTCTGAATTGCCCACAAGATCATACTTTGAATACTAAAATGTTCCCCTAGAGTTCTCCAGAGCTGTTTGCCTAAAATGAAAGAACTAGTTGCAAAAGCTGTCCCGGTTGGGCTGAATTTACAGCAATATTTGTGAGCAAACAAGACCCTTTTGAGCTAGTTACATGTTAGGAAAAGATGTTCAATGGTCTTCCCCTCTGAGTTGCAAAAGGCACAAATGGGAGCTGCTGTTCAGGTTCCTTCTAGGGAGCAGTTCTTCCATCAAAATGGTGTCGTGGCAGCGCTTCCAAATAAAATGTTTTATACGGATGACTTTTAATTTCTTGATACAGTTCATAGTGCAGGAGAAACAGCTCACGATGTCAATACCCTGCCAGTTCCATTTTTTACCATGAAGTCCAAGGCTACTCAATAGCCAGATACATTCTATATCCCAAACCTATCATATTTCTAAATGCACGCATCTTCTGAATGGATCTGAAGAGACACAACTGAGAGGAACCCGAGCAATGACTTCCTCAAGGGAAGGGGGCAGTCAATGCACAATCCTTTCCTGATTCCTTTCCCTACAAGCACTGTTAATAAAATCACAACCCAGATCAAAGGAGAGTTAAATGGTTTCCTAATGTAAATTCTAGATGTTGTGTTTGAATGGATCCAGGGTTCTATCCCAGAAACTAATTTAATTCCCAGCTCCCACACCCAGTGGAGGCTTCTTTCTAAAATACCTTTAGATTTAACTTAAGCCTTTTCAGAACCAAGAGCAAGGTCTAGCACTATAAAAACGAAGGCCTGACTTGCTGCCGTATTTGACCTTCAGACTGAAGCTGCTAGAGGTGATGGATTTTGAATGAGCCTTCATAGTTTTGTAACGAGACCAGCTTGAATGCTTCCATATCCACCCCACACCTCCTCCTTCGCCCTTCTCAGTGTGTCCCCACCAAAATTTCCTAACCAGTCTATTAACTTGGTCAGATACATTTTTAGGAATAACAGAACATGATGTAGTTTAGGTTTGGATAGCTGAGGCCATATATTCAAGAGGCACTTCTAGCCTGTTGGGGAAAGGAAATGACTCATCCATCATTGAACTTTTGATTTAACAGTATCAATTGTTGATTGGCGGAAATTTTTCCACTTTATTGTGGAAGTGTGGAACTGGCAATGAAAGAGTATTGCCGGAGTTCATCATTCTTGGTCATAGTTTCTATCTGGCTTCCTCCTCACTCTCCGTTTCTGTGTGACTGCTATCTGAACCCAGATTAAACTATTGTCTTTTATAGTCCTTTGCAATGTGATCTTTATTGTTGAGTCATTTGATCTGATGAACCATCTCATCTGGCTCATATTGTGCTCTGTTGGTGCTATCTTATGTTTATTCTTGTCTAAATTATCTTTGGCCATTTTACACTTAATCTGTCTACATAATTATTTTATTTGCACTCATTGTAAGGATATGCTTCTAAATTAATCCTGATTTTATTTAGCCCCATTCAAGCATTTGTTTCTAAACAAAAGAAAATCATGGGTGCTGCCATGTGAAATTTCTCAAAGCACAGTAGTCATGCTATCATGTAAAATTTTCTCTGTTTTAGTCAATAATATGAATTTAATGACAGCCCCAAATTGCCTTCTCACTTATTTATTCCATACTAATGGGAAATTCATCTTGATTTCTATCTTTATCAAGGATTAAGCCAATATAACTAAAGACTTGCTCTTAAGAATCACATGGTAATCAATCGTAACAATTCTGTAGTATGTACAAGTTCACTAAAATTGAGGTACTACAGATATGGTAATTTACCTTGCTTTTGTTAAATCTTTTGATTCTGAGGCATCTCTTTATATTTCCTAGCATAGGGTAATTTAGTTATATACTGAAAGCATTTTCAGCACTGCTCTCTTGCGACTTGTTTTGGATTATACTAAATATTTATTGGTTCTTTTTTCTTGTAATCTTCCATCTGCACATTAATTTATAGTGACACATTCTCTGCTTTCTAGTGACTTTACAATTTGTATGCAAAAAATGATTTCTTATATAAGCATGCTTTACGTTGGTATGCTTTTGAATTATTATTATTATTATTATTTTTTGAGGTAGTGATAGTCCACTTTGTGCAGGCTATTTTCTCTGACGATTCAGATGATGAAGAGGAAAAATCTAGTCCCGACGAGGTGGGGGATCCACAAAGGAAGGTTGAAGCTGCTAATGCAACGCTAAACCGTCTTATAGCAGGTGATTTCTTGCAGTCCTTGGGTAAAGAATTAGGCTTAGAGGTCCCCCCTGATGTGCCATACTCGGTAAACAAAGCCAAGGCGCCAGCTCCTAAGAAGGAAAGCATCAATGCCAACGGAGGAGATACTACCATCCTACCAACTGATAGTAAGGATTCATCCACACAGAGTCTGGTTAGTGGAACCCCCATGATTCAGGGATTGTCACTTGGCCAACCACACCATGCAGAGATCGTGCATGCAGATGGATCCCCAAACAGAAGTGGTGGCAAAATGGAGTTTGATTCTTATAAAAATAAGTCTAATAAACCTAAGCAGGGCAATATGGGTCTTGAAGTTAGAAGGGCTAAAAAACACACACACCACCACAAAAATCGAACCAAAAGTTCTTCATCAGAAGATGAAAGGAGTAGAAAACATTCTTCACGACATCGGCGAAAAAGCAGTAGTTCAGAAAGTGATTTGTCTGGTGATTATCAAGATCAATACCATTCAAAAGGGAGAAAGAAAGAATCTTTTCGGGGAAGTAGCAGCAGCCGAAGACACTCAAAGCACCATCATAAGCGTGAAAGGAGGGACTCTCCCAATAGATCCTCTCATCATGGTACAGGAAAAGAACGTACAGAAACTGGAAGGGAGAAACGGAAATGGAGGGACTAAGGAAATTTGGTTTCCATAAAGCTCCATTCCAATTGGAAAATATCAATTAGATCTCAAATTAGAAATGATCATAATGGAATCATCATTCAATGGGAAGGTCTGAAAAGTTTGCTTACTGCTCAAGCGGCTGCCACTGCTGTAGTTGAGTTGGTGGGGTTGCTTCTTTTCGTCTCTTAGCACCAGGGTGGTCGACACAAAGGATGTACATATATGGCCTGTTTAAATGATTCTGCTGCTGCAACTCAACAATGGAGACACGAGAAATGCTGTGGGGAGTGCCAACGTGGTCCATGCCCGCAAAGCTCTGTGCTGTGCTTGCTAGGTTTGAGCGGTGGTGATTGCAACACCCCGCCGTATCTATTATATGTATATATACACACACACATATATTAGGAGAAAAGACTCCCATATGTCTTGCCTTGTGTCTTCCTATTTACATTCATCATATACATTTTGTTGTTCCTCAAT
This sequence comes from Malania oleifera, assembly GCF_029873635.1. Classification (NCBI taxonomy): domain Eukaryota; kingdom Viridiplantae; phylum Streptophyta; class Magnoliopsida; order Santalales; family Ximeniaceae; genus Malania; species Malania oleifera. The sequence goes on along the minus strand of NC_080429.1, from coordinate 79,963,645 downwards.
TGTAGTCTTTTTCAATGTTATGTAAAATGCAATGTAGAATTGCATTAAAAGAGAATGTCTACATCTTTTCATCTCTATCTTACTCCCTTTTCATCTCCCTTTAGTTTGATTAAATTTGTTGAGATATGCAAAATAACATGTGTAAATTTTTTGAACCCACAAATTCATAGAGGTTGGAAGCTGGGTTTCAAAGCATGGATTTTAAAATATATACTTAAATTTATGTTAATTTAAATAAAATTTAATATATTTTTCTATAAATTTTAAAATAGGGGTAGGGTTGCGAGACCCTCCTCTTAGGGAGGTCTTTTAATTTTGAATTTTAGGCTTTCAAACATAAAATAAGTTTTTGATACCCTGCCACATGATACATCTTGAACAATCATTTCAATTGCAGAGGCTTAATTAGTCTTATTTGTTTTATTTTTCCTTGTAAATGGTATTGCCGCTTTGGGGTTTCTGTTTTGGGGGTTTTTTTTCGGTGTGTTTTAGAGTGCAAAATCAAAGGATGGATTTGGAGTTTGGAGGTCTGATTTATATTTGTAGATTGCTGTTCACAATGGAGTTGGGATGAATAATAAGGTTAAAACCGGTGCATCGACAAGAAATCCTAACGCATCCATCTTAGTAGTCAAAGTCAACATAACAACTCTTGTCCTAACCCAAAAAAAAAAAAAAACACCTCTTGTCCTAACAAAGGAGGTCACCTAGGAACCATCACTTGAACATTTAGAGCATTGAACTCATATTCCATAAGCTGTGACTCTTATTCTTATAGTATAAACTTTGTGTAAATGAACTTGTCCTTAACCACCCACAAGTTCGAAGTTTAGGGAAATGATGTCATACATTAATTGAGATAAAAATCTCAACACCCTCCAATAGTCTAATTGGGTATAAGATGACTTGCTTTATACCAAGGGTCAACATGGGTGAATGTCTTTTAGGTTGAGGGTGAGTGTAGCCTCATTCTCTAATGAGTTGTGTTTGGAGCTTCCATTACCACATGGAAGCTCAAGATACCCCTCAAGAATGTTAAGAGCTCAACCTTGAGCACTCGTTAAGCTGCTCACCTAGTCTCCAAAAGAACATCAGGGATGGTAAGACGTTCACCTTGTATTACCTTCGAAGATATAATCTTTTCGTCACATTCTTACTCTAGCATAAGCAACCATCTTAGATATGAAGAATCACACATTGTTGGGCCAAGAATGGCACATTGACAATTGCTTGGATTTGCCACAATGTTATAGTGACATCTAAGTTTACCATAGTTCCTTCCGCAATCCACTCAAAATCATCACCATGCCCGAAAAGGAAGGTTATTCCCAAGAGAGGGGCGAGGGGGGGGGGATGAATTGAGATTTAAAATTTTTTTTTAAATCATTTTTATTAAACTCTTTCTCAATCCTCTTTAATTTTAACAATTACACATGTAAAATTTATTAACAATAATAAGTACATCGGAAGATTAAATTAGTTATTAACCTTAATAAATGAGTATGCTTACTTTGAATGCTTTATGGATTAGTCAAGAATTCTTTCAGCAATTATCCAACAAACCAATTCAATCAAAGTAACCAAGATAAGATTCATTGTTAATTCAAGTGTAATCCTAAGAGGGGGGTGAATTGGGTATTTTAAAATTCTTTAAGATTATTTACCACTTAATTCCTATTTCTATATTTAATAAATTAATTGCAGAGGTTTGAAATTGATTCAAATTATTATCTCAATAAATTCGATTTTACCCAATTAATTATCAAGTGCGTGTGGGGTTATTCAACATACACACATGCGAGATAGGTAATGAAATGCATTGCGAAAATTAAAAGGAGGAAAGGGAGAGAGAAGGCAAACACAATTTTTACGAAGTTCAGCCAACCCGGCCTACGTCATCGCCTTGAGTAACCCACTCAAGGATTCCACTAAATCCCTACTCCTTTAACTGGGACGGAGCTTCCCTTACATCCGCTGCTTACAAGAGGTACAACTTCCTTCTCACCCGATTCACAATCTGAATCGTGATTATAATATAGAATTTCAAATCTGCAAAACAACTCAATATTACTTCTAACAAAGTTAGTGAGTACAATGGAAAACCTAACACATATCCATATGATAACACTTGAAGTTCAGTATATATGTAACGATGTAAATGTTATGTGAATGATATGTTTCACTAAATTTCCCTTTGATCAAATCTCCTAAAATAATTATATAAGTAAATGCTTTGGAGAACTTAGGGTTTTAGTTCAACTTATTAGATGCAAGAATACATAATGTGATCTTATTAAAAAATTGGTCTTGAATATTATGAAGATCTAAGTCCTTACTATCAAATAATTTGTGAAGTTGAATCTTTGAATAAATAAAATACTTTGAGTATTACAAAGATTTAAACACTACTTGTCACAACAATATTTCTCACAAATGTATATTGAGAACCTTTATACTTTTCAATCAGGTAGATTTCACAATAACAAAGTATTGAGTCTTTGAATGAAAATAAGAACTTAAAGATCACCAAATATTCGATGTTTAGAAAATCCTTTCACAAATAAATTTATATGTAACAACACAAGGATTTTTTTTTTTCCAATAAGAGTAATAGATGTATGAGTATGAGATATGAAATATCTTCAAGATATCTATATATTCAAAATGCAAACCAATCCCTTGTTTACCAAACCTCAATCACCAAAGCTTTCTATCAAGATGTGTAAATGAAATCCCTTCGTTTTGCTGAGATAATTTGCCCAAACTTGATTAAGTAAAAGTTGGAGTGCAGGTAATCGTATTGCAATATGTTCAAGTCTCTTAATTCTATTCCAAAAGTTGGGGCACTAGGGTTTAGAGATTGATTATATAGGTAAACTTGGCCTTAGGATAAGTCCTGACAGTTGGATCAAATTGATCAAGTGTAAAACCCACACGTTTTCTTGTTAAAGATTAAATTTTTAAACTTCCCGCAAGTTCAGACGACTGAGGTCTAAGGTTCAGACGTTTGATGTTCCTTAAAGTTTCGAAAAAATTGAACTGGACACAGAGTCAGACGTCTAAAGTTGAGGTTCAAACTTCTGAAGTCCCTGCTTCAGACGACTGAACTTAAGGTTTAGACGTCTGAAGGTGTTCTGCTTGTTTTGTGCTTCAGCAATTTATTCTTCAGATGACTGAACTTATTCTTCAGTCTTCTGAAGAAATTCTTCAGACATCTGAAGTAAAACTTCAGTTGTCTAAAGTTGCATCTTCAGACGTCTAAGGGTAATCCTCAGTCGTCTGGGCAGTCCAATTTCAGTTTTTTTTTTTTTTTCAAAAATTATTTTTGCTTTCTTGCTTTGCTTCTTCATAAAACATTTTTCGGGGGTTTAAATAGAGTCTCTAAGTCAATGAATAACCCCTAAAAGATTTTCATGAGATGCATGAGTCCTAAGATCAGTTAAGGGTACATTTTGAGCTTCCAATTAAATCATATGAAATATGTAAATACATTCAGTTCTAAATACCCATTCCCATGACGATCTTGAACTTGGTGCTTGCATCTTCATTCTTCTACTCTTTTAGTTCCATGGATTGTGCCAAGATGTATATACTTTAATCTTCATGGCTTCCATGACTTTCTAACCTTCCGTGCATGCTAAATATTGTTCCTGTTCACAATCTCAATGCACAAATCAAATACCAAGTGATTTGTCATTATTAAAACAGGATTGGACTCATAGAGTCAACATTCACAATAACACAATCTCAGCAATGTTTCCAAGTTTCAGCATTTAAGTAATTCAAAGTTGAGTTTGAGAATGAATGCTTGCTAATAATAAGTCCTGTATTTATGGACCTATTTTCTCAATGCAAACCACAAATCAAACATTCAACAATCTTCCAAAAACTCAGAATTTAAATAAACTTTCAGTTATTAGTCTTATGTGTTAACCAATCAAAGTACTCCCTTTAAGGTTTCTGCAATTTATATTGATCAGCCAACATACTCCCTTTCGTTTTTCGTAATCCCAAAACCAAATTAAACCTTTGTTTATTTAATTTCCAATCCACGTAGTATATATGATCAAAAATTAAAATCCAACCACGCAGTTAATATAAACAGGAAATTAAATGAGAGTACGGAAGAGAGTGAGGCGAGAGTTTTACGAGGTTCGACTTATACCCAGCCTACGTCCTCACCTTAGGCCAATACCACCTAAGGATTCCACTATACCGTTCCTTTCCGGGCGGAACAAACCGCTACAAGCCTTCTTAAGAGCAGAGCGCCCTCTCCAAGAGATACCCCACACTTGGTCACTCCTTCAATAGGCTAGAGTGCGTCTCTCTAAGCGATATCCCACACTCGGTCTAACAATAATTCAAGAACCTGAACCGTCTACAAAATAAGAAACAAATATTGGTGTACAAAGACACTCTCAAAAGAGTAGATTAGTACAAGTGAAATTTATATACTTCAATTAAAATCACAATATGGAAAGATGAAACTCAAGAAGATATCACCGTAAGTCTTCTTTCTAGGTTGAAAGAATTAGGAGTAGACTCAAAATTTTTGTGAGATATTCACAGCAAACCTTAGTAGTGAAACTCAGAAATTTATTGCACAAGAGAGCTTTAAGAGAACTTGGAGTTTTGAGAATAAGAAAGCTTGATTGCTGTATTTTCTTAGTGTAATTAATCTTTAGCCTTGGGGGGTAATTTACAAGTCTATTTCGTGTTCCCCAAGTGACTTGGAGTGTTTCCTAAGTTTATAGAAAGTTTGGTGCCCAAGCAACCACTTTTAAAAACTTTTATTAGCTGTTAAAAAATAGCTGTTACAAGGTTCAGTCGCCTAAGCCTTCATCCCATTATTTTGTTTTTCTGTTGAAAACATGGTTAGGTGCCCGAGGTCCAACTTCAGTCGCCTAAAGCTACACTACCTCTTCATAATTCTATCAAGAAAATCTTCAATCGCCTGAGGAAATTTTTCAGGTGCCTGAGCTTTGACTTCAGTCGCCTGGACAGACAAAATTCCTATTTTTCTGTTTAGTTTATAAAAACCCTTGACTTTCTTACTTTCTTACATTTAAAATATATTTTTCAGGGTTTTTAAAATAAGGTCTCTAAGTCCATTTTATCCCCTAAAGAGCTTCATGCATCCATATTGAAATTCTTTGAAGTACTTACATAAAGACTTCTTAAAACTTTGACATTCTAAACACTTAAGTCTTCATGCTTTTCTTTCTTTGACTCCATCTTATCTTCAAGCTTTATTAGATCATCTTTGAATCCATGCCTTAATATTCTATAAACTTCATTTCATCATCTTTCTTTGGAGTATAAGCTTTCAATGATCCTTGTGAACACTTGACCTTGTATTCTCCTACCTGAGTCATGAAATAACATTACTTAACCAAATATGTTAAGTTCCTCTCATTTGTTATCATTGTTGACCCTATAGGCCATACCCGGTTTTGATAATGACAAATACTCTGGTATTTAATAGTTGCCAAGTTTGTGTGCAGGTTCTCATTGGCAAGTTCATATAATGACATGCGGCAACCTGAAAAGAAGTGAAGACCCGACATATTCATTAATTGTTTTAATATATTTTGGGTCTTTAATAATTTCATTTCAAATGGGTTTGTAATAATCGCAGCATATCATGCATGTAGGATATATTGTAAGCTTAGTAAGACCCTAGTATGACTTTAGGTCCCAACACTCATGCACATATATCATACAAAATTCATGAGTGTTGAATATAAACTGAATTGAACATTATAGGGAAGTTTGAGAGAGCTCAGGCGACCGAATCCTAGGAGTTCAAAACTTTTCGGGCTCCCGAATTGTTGAAAAGTCAACAATTGACCTAGCTCTCAGGAGACTGAACACATTTTGAACATATCTTCCTCGGGCACTTGAACCCTCCGAAAGGGACCCTTCACCAACTCGAGCTAATGAGGAAAATAGTTAAAGAATAGGCCCGGGCGATCGAACCTCTGAGTTCAGGCTACCGACCCACTGATTGGGCACTCGAAACTACAAACAAATGCTACTGACTTTTGTTCGGGCTACCGAACTAGGACTCGGGTTGCCGAACTATTTTAAAGAGTTTTAAAAAAATAAGTCTATTTGGATGACCGAACCTTGATTCAGCCGCTCGAACCTTCTCGTGTTAAAATTATTTTACCTGAGGTAAACATGGGTTAATTTGGGATTAATATTTCCTAAGCATTTTAGAACTTTTCTTATAATACCTTGAAGGTCCCAAACGGTTATACTTTTTACCTTGTCTATAAATATAGGCTCATTTGTGAGGATTAGCATGTAATTAGAAAAATCATTAGCCAAGAATCCTCTCAACTCCAAAAATCCTACTTTGCTCAAATACTCTCAAATACTCATTTCTTTGATACATCTTGGTATTGTAAGAGCTTAGTGAGTGTGCTTGTAATTGCTAGATAGTGCTAAAACTCCCATTTGCTTGATCAATTTTTGATATTATTTTTGGGGAGTATGACTAAGTTTTATCTCACTGATTTCATATTATAAATCTTTTATTGGGATAGACTAGCAAGCTTAGGGGTCTTTGCATAGTTGTTGCAAGACTCCCATATCTTTGATTTTTGTTGAGCAAAAATATTTTCTACAAGCTATAATATTTTTCAACGTACTCTTGAGCTTATTACATTGAAGGAAAATATTTTGAGTTAGTTTGAATATTTGATTAAGCATCTTTAAAACTTTGATTGAACATTGAGATTTGATATTAATTTGTTTCAAAGATATAACTTGTTTTGAACACTCTTGAACATTCTGGTGATAATATCTTGTTGAATATTGTTTGCACAAATATTCACATGACTACAGTTCCTATATTGTTGATGTGTATTTGATTGATTGCCATTGGTACAAATCTGCTTGTATTAGAAGCACTTTTTATTGTACGAAAAAGCTTTATCTGTTTGTATTTCCAGGCGTGGCTTGAGGGGGTTTGATCTAGTTCAGAAGGATCAGGTTGGGGTCAACCTTGTGAATTTGACTTAGGACTTTCACCACCCCGCAAGGAGAATTTGTAAAGGTTGAGGTCAGCCCTGTGCTAATTGACCTGGTTGTAATCGGTGTCGCTCCACTCGTTAAGTGAGCTTTAGTGGAAACCTTGGGCTTACAAGTTAGAGGCGGGGATGTAGGCACAGTTGGCTGAATCTCGATAACATATCTGGTGTTGATTTTATTTTCTGCAATTTATTTTCTGCACCTGTATTTTATGTTTATCGTTTAAATTTTTGATTGAGATTGTGGATACATTGAAAGATCCTAGGTTTGTGAAATACTGCTTGCTAGATTAGTTGAACTTAGGGGATTAATTTTTTAAATACCCAATTCACCCCCCTCTTGAGAATACACCAAGGCTAATAATCATCAAAACAAGATTTTATAAGCCAACAATGCCCTTTCTACCTAATACCATGGGTGACCATGTCAAATATGGGAAGACATAGTGTTTTTGGCTAAAAATGGTCTATCTATTCACTAAAGGGATTCATATCTATATGCCTAAGTGGGTAAATAGGAAACTTGAGAAAAAAGATCCTTAAGAAGTGTCATGTCTCCAAATGGGTTGGACATCTAGGGATTCTTCAAATACTTGGACTTATAAAGCATTATTATTATTGTCAAAAGATAAGGGATCATGCATGAACTTGTTTTGTGTGCTAACAAGATAAGGTGGAGCAACACCAACCCTTAGGACTGTTAAAGCCTTTGCCTATACCTAAACAAATTTGGGAAAGCATTTCTATGAATTTCATGTAACGCCCCGACCCCCTAAGTTAGCCCGGAGTGCTACTAATCAATTCATTTACCTAATAATCCACATTCTAATATCATTTATGCAGCGGAAAACATAACTAAAATCTTTCAACAAATACAACACCAAAATTTTCTACATCCATCTACATTCTAACATACATCATACATCCACCTGTATTCACATAAATACATATCTCCAAAACATAATCCCCAAATATCAGTATGTTTCACAACCATCCATCACTCAGAAGACTTAAACATAATACATAAAATATTTACATTCCCAAAAACATCAAAATTATACCCTTTTCCTTAAAGGTGCTATAACAGCTCGAGCTCTCTAAGCTCGATCTCGTGGAGGTCCTGAAAAAGACTAGTTCATATTCGGGTGAGACACATCTCAGTAAGGGAAGAAACAATATATTAAAATAGTGTGTGACCAACATGAGTTTATAATCAACATAATATTTAACATTTGTAAATCTTTAACATAATTTTTGAAATCATTTTCTGATCCTATTCAAACACGTGCAAGATATTTTACCCACAAGATTACCCAAGGATAGGGGTGATTACCCACCCATACAAGTAGCACCCCTCTGCTCTGATACATTTGTCAACCCAAAGGTCACAACTAAAGCATACCGGGGCACTCACCTTACTTAATAAGCCCTCAAGTGATAAATTGATCTCGTACTCACACAATTCATACAAAAGTTTACCGGCGAAGACTCCCAAGAATAGGGAAATCTACCTGCTCATACAAGTAGTTTCCCTTTGCCCTAACACGTTATGCAGCCTACTGCTACACTTGATACAACCAGGGCACTCGCCTTTCTCAACAAGCTCTCGGACGAAGAGTTTGCCTCACCCAAACGTAACATGTTCTACTAGCATAAATACTGCTAATACCATAATACATTATTCTTTCTGTCATTGTTCAACCATTCACCTACGTTCATGTTCATAACTTTAACATTACACTTCATTTCACTTTAAGTGACTCTTTCCCATTTTACATTATTCACATTTCATATTTCATTTCCATTTCATTCATTTCTTTTTTCATTTCATTTCATTTAATACCTAGCATCTTTCAGCTATTTTACCCAACATTTTTCAGCTATCATACATTTACCCAGTATCTTTCAACTGTTTTACTCAACATTTTTTAACTGTTACACATTTACCCAGCATCTTTCAGCTGTTTTATCCAACATCTTTCAACTGTTTTACCCAATATTTTTCAACTGTTTACATGATTGCATTAACACACACAAACAACATAGTCCATATTATATTTTATTCACAATGCATTACTTACTTAACTTGCATCTCATACATTTAACATATATTTGCACATAACTTACATTTACTCATGCCACATAATTTAACAATAAAATTCATACACTGCCTGTAAAATAAACTAACCAACATTTAATGTTTATATACTAAAAATACCTTTCATTTCTTACATAATTACCCTGAAAATATTTTTCCACTTTCATCAGTTCATTTTCACATATACGTATCTAATAAACAGCTCTAAACTCGAAAAAACATAATTTAAATAGTTGACATTTTAAATTCATACCGAAACATATACACGTGCATATAACATAATTTATTTTTCATTAAATTCGTAAAAATTCTAGTTTAATATATATTTTTCCCTTTACCTGACTTACTAAGAGTCTCGTTAGAACCCAAATCCCACGCCTTTGGCGCCTAAAATTCAATTCTTGTAATTTGCATTTTTTTCAAATTAATTAATTCATTTCCCCAAAATACTACCCATCTAGCCTTCCCTAGGCTCCATACACCCCAAATTAACATTTAAACTAATATTTAACACACCCACTTAATTTTCTGAATTGTGCCTATGGGGCCCAAAATTACACCCACGACGCTCACCTAGACCCTAAATTCTGAAAATTCTACTTCAACTCCAGATGCTTAATATTTTGACATTTCTAAATTAATCCTAATTAATTAAAAATAAACCCCTTAATAACCCTCATACCCCAGATTTGGGGTTTTGCCCACGACGACCCCACGAGAATTCCGTCCTACTAGACTTGTAGAGAATCATCCCTAGATTCTCGTGGTGGTGTCCGTTCGTCAATCGGACTTATAATTTGCAAGAAATTAAAGAAAAAGGAAAAATTGGCTTACCCCAGAAGATACATCTACGCTGCTCCTATCACCGATCCGCTCTGGTAGAAATGACGGCAGCGGAGAATGAAGTCCAGCGGTATCTTCCGATTTTTGATCGGGTGAAAATCCACCATGAAATCGAGGAGAGAGAGAGAGAGCTGTGGGGGGGGGGGGGTCTGGTGGCGCAGGAATCTTCCTGCAAAGAAAAAAAGATTTTTTTCTTCTTTCCTTCCTTCAGGATCATTCCTGAATGAAGTATAATAATAATAATAATAATAATAATAATAATAATAATAATAATAATAATAATATACTTTATTAATAAATATATATATATATATATATATATATATATATATATATATATTGCGAATCAATCCACCAATCTTCTATATCCCTTTTTGGGGTTATTGCATTTCATCTCTTAATTGCCTACCTAATTCCAAAGGGTATGCTACTATCATGGTGGTGGTGGATAGATTTTACAAGTATGGGGTGTTTAGTCCTACGCTTTATGAAATGTATAGAAAACAGCAAGTTATCTATTCTTTAGGCATGTGTTTAGGTACTAGGAAGTTTGCATTACTATAGCAAGTGATGGGGTTGGAAGATTTAGGAGTGATAGGATGGAGTTTTTCTGACTGGTTGGTTCAAATCTTAGCTTCTTTGCAAGCTTTCATTCGAAAAGTAATGGCCAAGTGGAAAAGGTGAATTCTTTATTCACTATGTGAGTGCTAACCAGAAGGATTGCGCAAAGTTGCTTGACATTGCTTAATTCTCTTACAATTACAAAAAAAATGAGTTGATACATTGGAGCACTATGACAACAACCAATGACAGCTTATACCATTGCCAAAGGGTACATGGGCAATGGTTTAGCATCTTGCAAATTTGAAAATGCGATGGATAAACTGACATAACCAAATCATTTTTGGCCAAGGCAACTAAGAAGATGAAGAAATGGTGAAATAAGAAACAACTACAACACATGGAATGTCAAGGAGACCTTGTCTTAGTGAAACTTATCTCCCAACAAACTAGAGCATTCAAGATGTTACACAAGGAGTTGGTAAAGAGACAAAAAGGACCTTTTTCCAATCATTCAACTGGGTGGTAATTAAGACAACCTTCCAATTGAAACTACCATTAAAGCTAAGGATCCGTCCTATTTTTCAAGCGAGAATGCCCAACTCATATCATGCCGATATGGAAGATCAAAGCCTAGGGTATTCAAAGAGGCCCCCCACATCCATAACTACTTCTTACAACAAGAAAGTGGATTGCGTCCTTGCTCATTAGGCCATTCCTAAACAACGAATCATATAAATCTATGTATAGTACTTGGTTAAGTGGAAGGGACGACCTGATAGTGAAGCAAATTGGGAACATGAAAACTCTTTGTGGTAGTGGAAGAATAAAATAACCAATTTCCAAGAAAAGTTAATAATGAGGACGTCGACAGAATAGCTGGGAAAGAATGTCACAACTTGTCTACTCGTAGGTGACGTGGCTCCATGCAAATGCTTATGTGGACATTTAAGTAGATTTATCTTTAGAATTTTCTTAGAGAAAGATCTAGCATATGCAATTATTTATAATTTCTAGAGAGTTCTTTGAGAAACATCTAAAAAATGTAATCATTATAGCTAGTTAATAAGGTAGCACATATTTTCAATTGGAGCACTCTTGATGCTCATTGTAAACCATTGGACCAAATGGATCTCCATTGGTTAGGGAGATGGAGTAGTAGAAATAGGATGGAAATTTTATTCGTAAGCATTCAAACAAATTAAAGAAACCAATATTATTCTTCATGCATCACATCCTTCTATTTCTTTAATTTATTGATTTGTAATTTGAGTGGGTTAAGGTTAAGTTAAAACTCTGAGTCTTCTAAGAGTGTATAAGAAAAAATACAGGGTAAGCACTCTCGTGACATTATTCCATGTCAAATAAGAAAAATATGAGCTTCAATGGAAAAGGAAATTGTAAGGTAAGCATGACTTTGCTAGTTAAACCAAACACTTAAAATGACTTCTTGCTTCTTTAAATAATTGAGATGAAACTGAATCATTTTGGTTGGTTAATTGATAATTTGGATTAATATCCGATTGATTGAATCAAATCAATTAATCTTAAAAAAATATACTTTAATTTTAAAATAAATAAAAACATACGCTTTAAAGAACATAATTTTTTTTATTAAAAAAGTACTATTAACACTCCAAAAACTACACTCCATATTTATTTTTTATATGTGTGAAATGATAATTTTACCCCTTGATTTTTCAATGAAATAGTGATTTTTTTTTTTTTTAACTTGTAAAGTTGAAAGTCTAAACTTGTCATTTAATATTCATAAAATAAAGAAAAATACTTGTAAAGAGATTTCTTTATGTGAGATTTTGAGTCAAAATACATAATGTTGTATCAATATTTGAACCTACTCAAGTGATGCGGAACCTACATCATTGGAATCCATGCCAACCATGCATCTCAATTGCATGCAAAATTAGTGAGTTAGATAATTTAAACACGCCGTATTTTAGACAACTAATCATATCATATAATATTGAATGATTTTGAATAAAATAATTAACTGTTTACTTTAAAATTTTCTGAAATTACTCAAATATTTTAAAATTACATTGCTAATATGGTATTTTATGATTGGTAGATTTCAAATCCTTACAATTCCCACAAATGATTTAAGTATTTAAATATTGTGGGCATGTGCTTCCACCTTTCTAGAGAGAGAGAGAGAGAGAGAGAGAGAGAGAGAGTTCTTACCATTCCACTTTGTGAGTATGGACTGCAAAATTGCACTCTACTTTCTGTGGGTAAGATCTTTCAGTTATAGGTATTGACCATTCGGTGCTGACTTTCTAGTTTAATTAGAACTGCCGCACTTTCCAATTCTTTTGTATCCAATAAAAGAGTTATCTTCATTAATTTATTAGCTTTCTGCTGTGCTCTGCTCTCTCTCTCTCTCTCTCTCTCTCCCTCTGTCTGTTGGTCTAGTAGTTGAAACTAGTATGCACGTTTTGGGTGATGTACTACGTTCAGCTACAAGTCAGAGTCGTTTTCTAGGTCCAGAGCTTCAACACCTGCTCCTTGAGGTACGAAAATAATATTAGTAATCTAGTAAGAACAGGGTGAATTCTACCCAAATTCAAGGAGACATTGAATTTTGGATTGGCTGGTTTCAGGGTTTTTGTTCTAAGAAGCAATTTTCTTTCTCTTTGCGTAGTTTCTTTTTTGGGTTTATCTTGATTTGTCTGTAGAATTTGGGTGTTGGATGCTAGTTGCACAGAATGGCAAGTCACAGAAGAAGAAAGCAGCATTTCAGCAGAATCCATGCCTTCTCAGGTGGGAAAGTATCATTCAATGGTGAACATTCTCTGATTGGAGGGCCTGGCTTCTCCAGGGTAGTCTTCTGCAACGATCCCGAATGCTTGGAGGCTGGTCTCCTCGGCTATGAAGGCAATTATGTCCAAACTACAAAGTATACTTTTGCTACATTCCTCCCCAAATCCTTGTTTGAGCAGTTCAGGCGCGTTGCCAATGTATATTTTCTCATCTCTGCGTTGCTGTCCTTCACCCCACTGTCTCCTTACTCGGCCTTCAGCTGTGTGCTACCTCTTGTTGTGGTGATTGGAGTGACAATGGGGAAAGAAATCCTGGAGGATTGGAGGAGAAAAAGGCAGGTAATGGGATTTTGTGATTTTGTTTCTTCATATTCATATTTGTCAGTACTACTCTAGATGCAATTCTCTGGGTATTGTCGTTGCTTTTTTTTACAGCTTTGAAAACAGTTTGTATATGATGAACACTTCATTGTTACCTTTTGACTGTCTCCATATGTGTGCATCTTTATAATTGACCAATGAAAATATTACTAGGATATTGAGGTGAACAACAGAAAGGTTAAAGTTCATCGAGGTGATGGCATTTTCGATTATTCTAAATGGAGGGACTTGCGAGTTGGAGACACTGTGAAGGTGGAAAAGGACGAGTTTTTTCCGGCTGATCTCATACTGCTATCGTCAAGTTACGAGGATGCAATTTGCTATGTTGAGACCACGAACCTTGATGGAGAGACTAATTTGAAACTAAAACAAGCACTGGATGTAACTTCAAATTTACAAGACGAACCTAGCTTCCCGGCTTTCAAAGCCATCATAAGATGCGAAGACCCAAATGCAAATCTATACTCTTTTGTTGGAAGTTTGGAGCTTGAAGAGCAACAGTACCCTCTCACACCTCAGCAGCTTCTGTTAAGAGACTCCAAGTTACGGAATACGGATTACATTTTTGGGGTGGTTATCTTCACAGGTCACGATACAAAAGTCATTCAAAATTCAACAGCACCACCATCGAAGAGAAGCAAGATAGAGAGAAGAACAGATAAAATTGTCTATTTCTTATTTTTTGTTTTAGTTTTTATATCTTTTATTGGGTCAATTTTCTTTGGGATTGCAACTAGGGAGGACCTAGAAAATGGCAGGATGACAAGATGGTATCTTAGACCAGATGAAACTACTATTTATTATGATCCAAAAAGAGCACCAATTGCAGCAATTTTGCATTTTCTGACTGCTCTTATGTTGTATGGGTACCTAATCCCCATTTCCTTGTATGTGTCAATTGAAATTGTCAAAGTTCTTCAGAGTACTTTTATCAACCAGGATATTCACATGTACTATGATGAAGCTGACAAGCCAGCACGGGCTCGAACCTCAAATTTGAACGAGGAACTTGGCCAAGTTGACACAATACTTTCTGATAAAACAGGAACTTTGACATGCAACTCAATGGAATTTATCAAGTTTTCTGTGGCTGGGACAGCTTATGGCCGCGGAATTACAGAAATTGAACGAGCAATGGCTAGGAGAAAAGGGTCACCTTTAGCCGAAGATGTTCTGATAGAGGAAGAGAGCAATGTTGAGAGCATTTCTGAGACAAAGCCACTTATTAAAGGGTTTAATTTTATGGATGAGAGGATCGTCAATGGTAATTGGGTTAATGAGCCTCACTCAGACGTAATCCAGAAGTTCCTCCGGTTACTGGCTATTTGCCACACTGCCATACCTGAAGTGGAAGAAGAAACAGGAAGAGTTTCATATGAAGCTGAATCACCAGATGAGGCAGCATTCGTAATTGCAGCTAGAGAGCTTGGGTTTGAATTTTATGAGAGAACTCAAACTAGCATCTCACTGCACGAACTAGATCCTGTGGCTGGCAGGAAAGTTCAAAGGTAACTTTCTTAGACTGAGGAATCCTCAATATGTTTAGAGTCCCAATTATTGCTTGAAATTCTTGTTGTCCTTTCTTGTATGCTACTGCCTTTTTGTTAGGTATGTGTATTGATTATAGCTTCTACTAGCTTGTTTCTATATAATTTGTTATGTTCTGCTTAAGTTATTGTTGAAACTTCAGAGTGTTAAATGTACTTTTCTGTTTTTGTAGATTGTACAAACTCTTAAATATTGTAGAGTTCAGTAGCTCAAGAAAGCGAATGTCTGTGATTGTGCGCAATGAAGAAGGAAAGCTACTACTACTTTGTAAGGGCGCTGACAGGTTTGTAAAATGAAACATCAACTCAAAGATTATGAAGTTATAACCTAAGTTTGGTTTTCTTTTCAACTTGGCTCCATCTTTAGGAGCTGAATCCCATACCACCATGCAAGTGGTTGGTTGACTTGTGCATTTGGAAACCTAGTTCTACCCATGTCACTCTGAGAGATGGGTGTCTTCACAACCATAAAATAGACAAGGAATGGCAATACGTATGGGCTTGGTTTTCATTAGAATCCTTGTACTCACCACTCATAAACTTCACAAAGAAAAATGATAATGCATGGATAGATTCATCAGCTGTGAAACTATTTCCAGTAATATCTTCTTCTTTGTTTATTGCTAATTGTGTTGTCTTACAAGCAGTGTCATGTTTGAGAAACTTGCAAAAAATGGAAGGGAGTTTGAAAAGAATACTAAGGAGCACATCAATGAGTATGCTGATGCTGGTTTGAGGACTTTAGTGCTTGCATATCGTGAGCTTGATGAAGAAGAATACATTGTATTTAATGAGGAATTCACTCAGGCCAAGAACTCACTGAGTGCAGATCGTGTGGAAATGATTGATGATGTGGCAGAAAAGATTGAGAGAGGTCTGATTCTTCTTGGGGCCACAGCTGTTGAAGATAAACTTCAAAATGGGGTGGGTATTACAGATTTGAGGAAATGGTACTTGGATACCATGTGAAAAAATTCCCTTTTGCATGGTCTTTTAAACTTTAAAGCAATGTATTGGTCTTCTAGTCATTTTCACATTCCTTTTGTAGTTCTTAGTCTTTTAAAGCTATATATATATATATTGGTATTTTAAAGCTGTATATATCTTGGTCTTCTTATATTGAATCATAGCAAAAGAAAAGCTCATCAGCAAAAC
Organism: Malania oleifera; assembly: GCF_029873635.1. Classification (NCBI taxonomy): domain Eukaryota; kingdom Viridiplantae; phylum Streptophyta; class Magnoliopsida; order Santalales; family Ximeniaceae; genus Malania; species Malania oleifera. Next base: position 79,947,243 of record NC_080429.1, on the reverse strand, counting down.
TGGTTCTGAATATTGAAACAATCCGTTTCTTGAAATCCTCATGCTATGTTAGTCTTGTTTCAAGTTTAGCCGTAAGGGAAAAAGAATAATTTCAGTGCTATGCTAAACAGAATGGTTTCTTTCTTTTTTGCATAGTGTCCAGGTATCAACAGTCTGAAGGATCTTTTCTTGATGCGTATTCTTTCTGCTGTATAGGTTCCTGAATGCATTGACAAACTTGCACAAGCTGGAATCAAAATATGGGTTTTGACTGGTGATAAGATGGAGACTGCTATTAATATTGGGTGTGGTTTATCGATATCAATTTAATTATCGTTTCCTTCTGAAGCCTTTTGTCCACTTGTCTTACCTTATGTTCAATTTTGCAGTTTTGCATGTAGTTTGCTTAGACAAGAAATGAAGCAAATAATTATAAACTCTGAGGCTCCAGGAATTAAAGCATTGGAAAAAGCGGGTGACGAGTCTGCTCTGGCTGAGGTAAGTTTTAAGTTAAATTTCTGTTTTGCTTTTAGTAGAATTATGTGACTAGCTGAAAGGTTATGATACATCACATTGCAATTTTATGATAATGTCTGGGAAGAAAATGACAATGCAACGTTATCAATTTCTGTACTGTAAACCGCATAAACATAATCCCTCCCTATTTCAAATAAGAATTGCCTAACTAGTGCTCTCTCTGTACTGCACAGCTATGGACGTATTTTACTGAGTAGAATTATTAGAAATCCATTTTTAGGTGGACACATCTTTTCTTAAACGCCTGTTTCCTAATCTAACTTGATGAATATGAAAAATCTATCGATAAACCTTTTCCAGCAGGGACTGTTCTCCATTGTCCTTAATGATATGCAAATATGATGTTTTATCTACCACTTTTAGGGTTATGTTTGGTTTTTGGAATCCTATTCCTAAGAATAGATTAGTCATGATAGGTTAGTTATAATCAGTTATGTAAGAAATTATGTTTTTAACATAAAGCAAATAACAGTGTGAAACTTTTTATTCGTCCATAACTAGGAATGAATAAGGAATACCAATTCAAAAATTTAACCATGGGAATGTCTATTTCTTTCTTATTGCATGTTCAATGAAATGATAAGAAGTATACAAGGAATGATTATTACCTAAATTCTGAAAATTTTCACTATACATCATCTTATTCCATGAATAGCTATTCTGCGAACTAAACATAACCTAAAACATTACAAAGAAGCTTCCCACCATTTTGTTATGTTGTAATAATAATGGATCGGATATAGGATGCACAGCGGAATAAAAACGCAACAAGCAAATAAAATTCAACCAGAAAACATGAAATAACAAGCACAACAACAAGATGTACATGGTTCGGAAAAACCTACATCTACGGAAGCAATCGGCACAAAAATTTCACTAAGAAATTTGAAAATACACAATATACTTCACAAAGATCTCTCTCATCTCTCACAATACTCTCAGATAGGGATAAATAGACTTTCCTTTGGAGGTTTCCCTCCAATTACCCAACCACCACAACATTCAAATTTAAAATTTGAATTTCTTCTCGCAGCCCAGGCGCACTCGTTGACGATAATAGGGGATTCGTCGACGAGTCAAAGAAGCCCGCTCATTGACGAGCACAGGGCACTCGTCGACAAGTCCCTGCTGCTACACCACACCAAGAAGCATCCATATGTTTTTCCTTCCTTTTGTTTATGAACCCCAAGGATAAGAGCCATACCATAAACAACATGTTAACATGGCAAAGTTCTCATAGTTTTATGTCATGTTTAACTGCGTATAGAATATAGAGAGAAGAAACACAATTCTTGGAATAAATTGATGAAGCTATTGTTTTTTTTTTGACTTTCCTTCTTTTAATAACTTTTTACCAATCAGTGGAGCATTCCACTACTAATGCATTTTATTGGTATTTATAGTCAGATATTTCGTATTCTCATAAAGTGCTCTACAGGTTTCCTAATGCTTTCAGATATTTTTTTTTCCATCTTCATTATTCTTTTCTGACTCAAGCTCCCAGATTCTGTTTCCTCTTCTTTTTCTTTCCTTTCTGAAATTACTTACTGCTTGACAGATTTCAAATATTAATTAAATTAAGGAAAATTTAGTTAATAGATGAATGTGTTCCAATTAAGAAATAAAGTGCAGGTCAAAATATCAGCTTGATATCATATAAGATATTTTGAGGTTGGAGTTTCTTGAGCTGGAGTGTTTCTGATATTCATTAGCAGCAGTTTAGAGAGGTCTGTCATGTTTGTAAACTATTTTCCTATCCATTCATCCGCCTCCTTCATGCAATCATACGCTGACATGTTTTTCAAAGTTACTCCTGAAGCATTTTTCTCCAAATATACTATGATTGTAATGTTTGTATCAATTTCTTTCTGCAACCTGTTTAGCTAGCATGAAGAATGATTTGTTAATTCCCAAGACAATGAACTCCAAAAAAAAGAAAAATGTAGCATGGGTGCTGATGCTGAATGATATTTTAATCATCTTGAACATCCAAAATGCAGAAATCATGGGAATCCAAAAATGCTTGAAACAAGAGTGTCTTTCTTAATTCATCAACCATAAAGTTCCAAATTAGGATGTCTGAAATGACTTGGGAAATATAACACTAGCTTATGACTTGCAAGATTCATGGGATGTTGCTGATTCTGTAGGCATCAAAGGCAAGCGTCGTCCATCAGATAAACGAGGCAAAGACACTGCTTACATCAAGTCAAAGTTCAGAGGCATTGGCTTTGATCATTGATGGAAAATCTCTGACTTATGCCATTGAGGATGATGTCAAAGACATGTTTCTAGAGCTTGCCATTGGCTGTGCATCCGTAATTTGCTGTCGCTCTTCGCCTAAACAGAAAGCACTTGTGAGTCGCGCAGTTTTCCTCTTTTCAAGTCAGGTGTTTTGATGGTATGTAATAAATGCTGTAAGCTGTGTAACAGATTAAATATTAGCTCATATAAGAAAGCCTGTTCCTTAAAACATTTCATAAAAGAGATAACAAAAACAAGCATCCAAACATCCTCGTGGGTTTTTTCTTTTGTAATTTTATTCCTATTTCAGTCTAAGTTCATAACCGGGTGAGATTTTTTATTTGATTTTTGCATAGCAGGTTACAAGACTGGTTAAGATTAGAATAGGTAAGACAACATTAGCAATTGGGGATGGGGCAAATGATGTCGGAATGCTTCAGGAAGCAGACATCGGAATTGGTATCAGTGGAGCCGAAGGAATGCAGGTAAATGCTCCACAACTCAAAAGGTTTGTTGCATCTTCATGCATATATGTCATCCTTCATTCTCTTTCTTGACATATACTTCCAAGATTTCAGGCAGTCATGTCTAGTGATATTGCGATTGCACAATTTCGATTTTTGGAGCGTTTGCTACTTGTGCATGGACATTGGTGTTACCGACGGATCTCATCAATGGTAAGTTGGTAGTGTGGTTCCTATAGGGAACATTGAGTCTTGTGAATATCTTTTCCTTAAATTTCCTGCTATGCAATTGGAGACTGTTTATTTTATGGGTGAAGGGCTCGGATTACAATCAACGCTTAACGTTAATTTGAGACCTGGTTATAATCGAATATTGAATTCTTGAAATGTTTTTGGTCTTCATGGAAGTTGTAATTTGGATGTAAGGCTTAAAAAATTATATATCTAGAAAACCCTGATCTTTCTTCTGCGAACTTACTAACACAAGTATCAAGCACCCATACCAAAACAAATAAATTGAGATAGTTGATGTTTTCTGCTCTCTATCTTGGGCAGATATGCTATTTCTTTTACAAGAACATCGCATTTGGCTTTACTCTCTTCTTCTTTGAGGCATATGCCTCATTCTCCGGGCAAGCTGCATACAACGATTGGTACTTATCGCTATATAACGTTTTCTTCACTTCGCTTCCTGTGATTGCGTTGGGAGTGTTCGACCAGGATGTTTCCTCGCAGTTTTGCTTAAATGTATGGTGCTACATTCTTACATTAATTCATTGCTTCAAACCAATCAAAATTTCATTGAGACAATTAGCTGAAATTGAGAAACCCCAAGGTTACTACCATTCGCATGATATCTCAACTGCTTCATTCTTTTCATCTCACAGTTCCCGCTGTTGTACCAAGAAGGTGTGCAAAATGTTTTATTCAGCTGGATTCGAATCCTAGGCTGGGCATTTAATGGGGTGTTAAGTGCCACCTTAATCTTCTTTTTCTGCGTTTGCACAACCGAGCATCAAGCCTTTCGTAAGGGTGGGGAGGTTGTTGGCATGGAAATCCTTGGAGCGACAATGTACACTTGCGTCGTTTGGGTTGTGAATTGTCAAATGGCATTATCAATTAACTACTTCACATATATACAACATTTGTTCATCTGGGGAGGCATTCTGCTGTGGTACCTATTCCTTCTGGCCTATGGTGCCATGAACTCTGACATATCGACTACAGCCTACCAGGTATTCATTGAAGCCTGTTCCTCCGCCCCGTCCTACTGGCTGCTCACTCTCTTCGTTTTGATCTCCACTCTCCTTCCCTCCTTCGTTTACATCGCCATTCAAATGCGGTTTTTTCCAATGTATCATGAGATGATTCAATGGATCAGAGCTGATGAGCAATCTGATGACCCCGAGTATTGCCAAATGGTGCGACAGAGATCGTCACCCACCGCGGTGGGCTATACAGCACGCTTGGAAGCAAGAAGCAAAAGCTCAAAAGAGATCGAAGCCTCATGATAATACATGAAGAGATGTGCAAAGTTTTGTAGAAGAGCCATATCTAATCTCCATGAGTATACATCTAATGCAACTGGTCTTTCACCGGCACCTTGGATATGGAGATTGTACTCCAGCTGGTGCAGCCATTCTCTCTAAACGTGGATCATGGCTAGAACGTTGTCAATTTCAATTAATTGTTAAAGTAGGCAATAAAAGCTGCACAATGATTATTTTGGTATTGTGGTGGCTTTGAGGCCTTGGAGTTTCTATTCATTTTTCTTTTCTTGGAGAATTAAGGCATGCCTGAAGTGTATTATAAAACATAATTGAGGTTTAGTCTGTATGAATTCTTTCAATTCTCAACTGCATTGAAGCTGCAGCTGCAATTTTGTCTTCCCCAAGACCTTTATTATGATATATTAATGTTTTTCTGTTTTTTCTTCTTCTTTCCATCTATATATTTCTTAGAAAAAGAATGCAGAAGGGAAAAAAAAAAAGCCATATCCCTTCAAATAGTTTTGCAAGTTTTTCCTGCTAGCCTCTTAAATAAATGCTAATATGTTGATAGAATTTGGGGAGTGTACTATATGACTACTAACTTAATCCAAAAGCTTCAATTTATTGGTTCTTGGGCACAACCATGTATATCAGTACCTATCTTCTATTCTATTTTTTCAATGTGGACAACTCACGAGCGGAATAATCAAAATATATTCTCTCAATTTTACTCCATTAATAAAAGCATGGACTATGCATCCCTGATTTAGATAATGTATTGCTTTGTTGGTAATAATCACAAAGAAGAAGTAACTAAAAGCTAAATTGTTGGAAAGTGGCCTTAATTAGACCCTTCAAGCTTATTGGGAGACTCCTAAACATGTTTGAACGGGGAAGGTTTGAAAATTTCACATTCGAGGTTTCAAATTCTAATGACAATAAAAGGTGTAAAAGAATAGATGCATTACCTTCAATTGTGAAGTTTAATTCTGGCCTCTGATGGATTCAGAAAAATCAAAGACGATAAAATTTATAACTTTTATGTTAGAGATTTTAAGTTTGAATCTTGAAAAAAAAGAGAGTATGGAATAAGAAGGTAGATCAAAATTAAATAGAAGTGCAATTTTTAATAAAGAAAAATATCAATAAAAATAAACAAAAAGAAGTTCATTCCTACATCAAGTAGGTTATTATATATTTCTCCATCTTTTTATTTATTTATCAAATCCCTACTCTAATTTTCCAGAACAAATGAATCTCAACCTCCCATTGGTGATGATTAAGAACTCAAAAGTCCTCATCCTTGGATTTGGATTTATTTGGGTTTAAATTAAATTAAATATAATATAAAATTATATTAAATTTTATCTAAATCTAATCAAATCTAAATTGAAGGTTCAAAAATTATGTTTCCAAACCTATAATCAAATTAGTCTAATAAATTAGTAAAAATTAGGAGCCCAAAGTATGATAAATGTAGTAATCAAAAGCCTCTTTAGTTGTCTTCAAAAAGATAAATTCTATGTTATCAAATTTTTTTTGGAGTGGAGTAAATGACAAAAGGAAAAGGAATTGGTGTTCCTGGTCTAATATATGTAAGCCTGTTTGTGAGGGTGGTTTGGGTGTTAGGGATTTGGAGGAGGTAAAAAAATCATTGCATATGAAGTTTGTGTGGAGATTGTTAACTATGGATAATCTGTGGACTCAATTCTTTAAAACCAAGTATTTGTACAAGAAACACCACTTGAGAGAAGTGAAACTAGAAAAAGGAACCAGATTTTGGAGATCGATTGTTCGTGTGATTCCTGAAGTTTTAGAGCATGTCCATGTTCGAATTAAAGAAGGGTCGGCTTCTTTCTGGTTTGATCGTTGGTTAGCCTCCGGACCCCTTTATGCTAAGGTTCAGGAAATCAGTAACCATAAGCTTCGAACCCGAGATTGTTGGGATAGAGATGGGTGGAATGTTGATTTATTAGTGGAACTGTTGGGTGAGATCAAGCTGAGGAAGTAATGAACTTTGCTATTTCTTGCAAGGAGGGTTTAGATACAGTAATTTGGGAACCTTCAACAAATGAGAAATTCACCACGGCAAGTGCTTGAGAAATTATAAGGGAGCATAAAGAGGACTTCTTAGTTGCAAAATGGATCTAGCATCCTATGTTGCCAAAAAGGGTGTCAATTTGTATGTGGAAGTCTTGGTTCGCTTGTCTTTCGGTTGATACTCGTATTAAAGAAGTAGGTGTCCATATGGCCTCTTGATGTGATTGTTGTTCAAATGTCAAGATTGAATCTCTAGACCATGTGTTTTGCACCGGATCTTTTGCTCAAGAGGTATGGAAAAAAGCAGCAGTGGCGTTGGGTGTTAATTGTATGGCAACAAGTACATGGAAAGGCAAAGTTAATGTCTGGTTTAGTTGTGCAAGACGGGCCTCACAGTTAAGTATTATGGTAGGTCTTATACCTAGTTTCATCATTTGGAGACTCTGGACTTATCGATGTAGAGTCAGGATGGAATCAATTCATGATTCGGTGAAAACTGTGTGGCTTGATATTAAATATTGGTTGAGATCCATTTCAGACAAGTTAAATAAATGTGTACCTGCTTCTTGCACGGATATTGCAGTCCTTCGTGCTTTGGATATTCAAGTAAAAAATGTGGGGGTTCGACTTCCTCGTATAGTCAGATGGTGTAAACCTGGGATAGGTTGGGTTAAGTTGAATGTGGATGGGAACTGTAGAGGTAACCCAGGGAATTGTGGTGGTGGAGGCGTGATAAGAGATGAAAAATGTTTATTTAAAGCAACTTTTTCCTCATTATTGGGTTATGGAACAAATAACATAGCTAAATTGAAGGCAATTATTTTAGGGATTAATCCGTGCAAAGATCTCGGATTTGAACAAGTGGAGATTGCATGTGACTCTACTTTGTTGGTCCAGTAGATAAATTCTGAGAAGTGCTCGGTTTGGAACTTATGAAAATCGTGGGAAGAACTTATGCTAGCATTAAGATGCATACAGTTCAAAGTGGAACATGTTTACAAGGAGGCGATTAAAATTGCAGAATTCTTTGTCAAATAGGGTGAATCTGGTATTTCTCGATCATATAGTTGCCAAGATGATCTCCTTCAGTAAGTTAGGGGAATGATTCGATTGGACTTGTTGGATTTTCCTTCTTTGCGATCATGATGTTTTGTATTATTACACTTTTAGTGGTTTAGTTTCTTAGTTTTTTTTTTTTTTTTTTGGTTGTTGGTATTTGGTTTTTTGGTTTGGTTTATGTTGATTAAGTTAGTTTTAGGGTCTTCGAATTTTGTTTTTATTATCTCAAAGTCTCAAAATTGAAATCACGGTTTTCTTCCGCCATAAGTGAAGGGTTTTCTAATAAAGTTTAGGAGGTGTCACCCTCTTTTACCAAAAAAAAAAAAAAAAAGGCTCTTTATTGTGGACTTGTGATAGAGAAAAATAATTTATTTTTTATTTCTAAATTTATAAATAATTACAAAAGTACACGGTATTTTTTAATTTTTTAAAATTTATATAAAAAATTTAGAAAATACTAAAAAATATTCTAAATTTTTATATAAATTTAAAAAACTTAAAAATAAAGGGATATTTTGTAATTATGCGAAAAATTTAGAAAAAGGAAAATACAACTGTTTTCCACGCGCGTCCTAACCCCCAACCCCGCCGCCGCAACCGCCGCGTACCCCGTCGCGACATCCCGTTCATGAAAACGCCGGCCCTAGAAAATCCACGGCGGACCTCCCCATGATGCAGGCGAATTCGTGGAAGCTAATGACACCGTCGCCGTCGGTGTCGGCCTCCCGGATCATCTCCACGAGCTCCCGGTACGTCACCGGCTGACCCATTTTGGCCATGGACCCGGCGAGCTCCACCGCCGTGATGTACCCGTTGCCGTCGCGGTCGAAAATGTTGAAGACTCCCAGCAACTGGTCTTGATTCATGAGGGTCTCTTCCGGCAAAATGGCGCCGGCGAGCTCGTCGAACTCGACGGAGCCGTTGCCGTTGGTGTCGATGTTGGCAAGGAGGACGTGGATTTGGTCGCCGGAAAGCTTGAGGCCGATCGATCGGAGGAGGGCGGCGAGCTCCAACTGCGTGAGGCTGCCGTCGGAGTCCATGTCGAATCGGGAGAATATGTCTTTGAGATGGTTGAGCTGGTTGGTTTCGATCACCTCCATGCAAATTAATCAATGGAGGTTTTCTGTGTTGTCTAGATAAAGTACGTAGCTGCTTTTCAATGTATAATTTTGTTTTTTCTTTCAAAGAAGATAGAGAAAAATTTTAGTACCAGCAAGAGGGAGAAGAAAGTTGATGATGGTGAAGGTTGTGAAGAGGAGATTGAAGAGAATTGGTTTTGTTTAATTTGAGGGCGTGGATTCTAATATTGTGGGTTTGACGCAATTTTAATTGATTTATATGTGTGATTGGTTAATTTTAAATCCCGCGTGAAGAAACATAACCATGCTCTTTTGGTGTTTCTTGGTGTTCGGTTTGGCAGTTGAAAAGACGGCGTAAGCTACGGTTAGTTACGGGTGGGAGGGTTGCATTTGTTTTCATGCATGTCACAACGCGTCAGTTGATTTATTTGTTATTATTATAGCTTTATTTCTCCTACGTTGTATTTTTTTGGCAAGACATACTTCAAAAAGAAAGTTTAGTGTGAAATTCAGAATCCACCAATTAAAAGGTGTCATCATATATTAAAGACTACTACTCTTTAGGGACAAATTTTATAAAGACTGCTTAAATATTTGGAACTCACCAACTAGAAGATATCATCGTGTATTAAAAACTACTCTTTAGTGATAAATTTTTAGAGACCAATTGAATTTTACTACTAAGAGCATCTTCGAGTAAAGAAATTTAAACTTGTCGCCAAAAGTTTGAAAACAAAGGTCTTGGTGATGAACCATGTACCAATTTGTCAGTGACTAGTTTTTGGACGTTTACAAGGAGTTTGATATATTATTGTGATTCACCTCAATGAGATACCATTTTGACAGTGGCCAAACTGAGGTAGCCAACGAAGTTATATTGTCGTTGTACTAAGAACTTGACTAGGATGGATACTAGGAAGGTGGATAAACAAGCTGTTAGCAATTTTATGGGCATATAGAACTGTGCACAAGCTATCAACACACAAAATACTTTTCAGTATGACTTTTTGATTTTGAGACAATAGTAGTTCCAATAGAGATATGATTGGGTTCTCATTCATTCATATTATATCATATTCTAAAAAAAAAAGTCATGACAATTTATTTTCTTACTTGGACCTACTCAAAGAATGGATGAGAAACATCTGTAACATGGTTATTGCAATATCAACAATGCAATATAGCCAAATATAACCTTGTCAAAGGCAAAACAAAAAATATTTTTGTGGTACGATATCATAATTGCAAGGGAAAGATAGAGATAAGGAAAATTCCTTGGTGGTCTTGGCATAAGTGAAGGGATTGGGATAATCTTGGTTCTCTTCTTGAAACAATTTTTCCAGTAGTGACCAGTGAAATTTCCCCTTATCCTTAGATGGAAAGTCCTTGGTGGCCTTTTATATATCAGTCAGGGTTTGCTTAATGGCTTGCTATATCCAGCTTGGACTATAGCCTTCTTCTATAAAGCCATGGCTCTATACTTGGCCTTTAGGTCATATATCTCTCCAAAAAAAAAAAAACCACAACTACCCAGCAACACTTGCAAACAAGACATGCTAAAGAAACTGAGAAGGGAATCCATGCTACAAATAATTTATCATGTGGGGTGACAAAGAGACCGAGTCTCAATTGCAATAGATGAAAGCTAGAAAGACAATATAGTAGGAAGATGGATAAACAACCTCCTAATAGTTTTTTGGGCATATAGAAGCATGCACAAACTATCAACTGCACACAAAACGCATTCAAAATGGCATTTTGATTTTGAAGTGATAGCTCCAACATAGATTGGGATCATCTTCGGAAAGATTGAAAACTTATTTGCCCACATGGACCTACTCGAAGAAGTGATATTGAGAAATACTTACAACATAGTTATTGCAACATCAATAGTACAATGCACAGTTAACATTGTCGGGGCAAAACAAAAGGCTTTTGTAGTGGGAGATCTTGCTTTGGAGTTTTTTCCCAGATTATCTTTTTTTAAAAAATATATATTAAATAATACCCCTTTCTGGGAAATATTTCCCAAAATGACTTTGACGTATTCTTGCTACTCCAAGTAGCGAGATTTACTTTTGAAAGAAGGGCTCGTGTCGATGCGTGGCAAATCTCACTGGTTCATCCAGCGAGATTTGCTTCGGATACTTAAATGCTAGGCCACCCGCCGTTTGACGCGTGACAAATCTCGCTACTTGGAGTAGCGAGATTTGCTTCGGATTCGAAATGCCCATCCACCCGGCTATCGAAGTGTGGCAAATTTTGCTGGATGAACCAGCGAGATTTGCTTCAGCCTAAACTCAATTGTTCTTCCACATTCCATGCGCGAACAGAGCAGTACCTATTTACAGATGGGGAGGAGTAGGGCTGCAGGTTACCGTTGAAGGACTTCGGATGTTTGCGTAGGTGACCGTTGCCACGAGTGGGGTTCAAATCGTTGAGGGCGTGTGTATATAAACTCAAGATGGGGTAAGACACATTCTCAATGTTTGGTTCATAAATTTTGAAATTAATTTTGTTTGATCGAAAACTTGTTTGATAATTGGAGTTGATTGAGTTTAGAGTGCTGAAAGCTTCGTTCGGAAGCACTTTTCTTTAAGGTTAGTATTTGTATTTTTGTATTTGAATTTTTTTTTTTTATGATACTGCCCAAAACATGTAATTTTTTTTGTTTAGAGTGCTGAAATTTTTTTGTATGTACTTATATGATATATATAACAGACACTTATACATATTACTATTTACATATAATATATATGCATATATATAAACATTTACATAAATACATATAAATGCATACATATAATAATAATAATAATAATAATAATAATAATAATAATAAATATATATATATATGTTAATATGTGTACCTATACATATAATACACTTATACATATTACTGATTACATATAATATATATGCATATATATAAACATTTACATAAATACATATAAATGCATACATATAATAATAATAATAATAATAATAATAATAATAATAGAAATATATATATATATATATATATATATATGCTAATATGCGTACCTATACATATAATACACTTATACATATTACTGTTTACATATAATATATATGCATATATATAAACATTTACATAAATACATATAAATGCATACATATAATAATAATAATAATAATAATAATAATAATAATAATAATAATAATAATAGAAATATATATATATATATATATATATATATATATTTGCTAATATGCGTACCTATACGTATAATACATATATTAACATACTAAAATGTAAGAACCCAAAACGTGATATATGAGTTTATTTTGTTAAGAGGGGTAAAAGTGGAAGTTGTACAAACTTTGTCGATGAAACTATAATTCGTCGACGAAGCTAATGAAGAACTCGTCGACGAAATTCAGAGGCTCGTCGACAAGAAAAGGTCGAGAGGTTTGGAAAAATTTAAATATCAGGGTTCGTCGATGAAATTACCGTCTCGTCGACGAAATCCCTGAAGACCTCGTCGACGAAGACACCAATTTGTCGATGAAATCCTCCCGGTTAAAGGCTTATAAAAGATCTTTTGGGCTTGCTTCATTGCTAAGTTTTGGCTTTCCTCTCTCTCTCTCTCTCTCTCTCTCTCTTTCTCTCCTCAATTACTTCGCCGTTTGTCGCCTGAATTGTAAATTCAAAGTTATTGCGAGGATCAGTGACAGATTCTCTACATTTCTAGTGCATTGGAATCTCGTTTGGAGCGATTTTGAGTTTCAGGCCAAAATTTAGGTAAGATTCGGTTTTTGTTTCTGATTCAGTATATGTATAGTAGTACGAATTGTAAGTATGTTTTAACTATGGTTTGTAGGTTTCGGAGTCTCAGTTCATAGTTTTGAGGACCGTAGAGTTCGTAGTTGGTTTTTGGGTTAAGGTAAGGAGATTCTGTTTATATCAGTCCATTTTCAAAATCAGGATCGGTAAGCTTGTAGACTACGATCATATGTATGTTATGACTACTTACTTTGGAAAATCTATCAGGTAAAACTACATGATTTTCGGGTTACAGTTTTTCGGGAAAAGTGGGGATTTCAGGTATCATCTCTACTTTGTTTGGAAAACCGTTTGTTTTTTTAAAACTGTATTATTGAGATGACTGTAATCCATATTTGCATAAACTATATACTTGAAATTGTAATTGATATGATTTTTCGTAAACCAAATAAGTGTGGTATGTATGGATGTATGAAATTGTTCCAGGTATTTGTAAAACAGTTATGTGGCGGCTAATTACTGTACGCTGAAATGTATAGGGACGCGAGTTCCAAAATGATTCCAGGTTTTTTGAAATCGGATAGTGGCGGCTAATTATCGTATGCCAAAACAGCTATGTGGCTGCTAATTACCGTACGCTGTGCCATGGATCGGTTAACTATCGTAGGCAAGAGTGTCCGACTCTATATCCGAGGGTGTGAAATATCACCAGTCTAATTTCGGTTGGTCACCGAAGTGGTGTGAGCTATATGCTACATCGTATGAAGCAATGGATTCACTGTGGGCCTAGGTCGTCGCAGCGTAGTTTTGCATGTGGCAATATAATCGTGGTGAGACTAGGCGACCTTGTGTAGTTGCGCATGTAGCAATGTAATCACTATTAGGCCTAACTCGTAGATCTTTGTAGTTGCATGTGTAGTAATGTAATTTCTGTGAGATTAGGTGACCTTGTGTACTTGCGTATGAGGCAATGGATTTACCATTGGGCCTTGATCGTTGCAGCGTAGTTACGTATGTAGCAATGTAATCGTTGTGAGATGAGGTGATCTAGTGTAGTTGCGAACTAGTGTGACGACACTGATCGTATGTATGTATGTATGTATGTATGTTTGGTATCGTATGAACTGGAATGGTTTTGTGAAAATACTGGAACCGTATGTATTTGTATGAAACTGTACGAATTGTTTCAAATTGTATCGTATGTATAGTGTTATGAAGTATGTAAAATGACAATGGTATGCCACACACTGATATAAACTGTTTTCTTCCTTATTGAGAGGTGTCTCACCTTGAATGTACTTACAATATTTTCAGGACCTTCAGGTAGCGATAAGTAGTATCCTAGCGTCGGGAAGCAAAGGGTGTCGTAGCTACTGCTAGTACCTTTTAGGTACAAGTTTTGGTATCCAGGTTGTTGTGATGGTTTTTGTAGACACCTGGGGTATTATAGGAATGTATGTCCTAGTTTGTATAGACTCTGGTATGATCTTGTTTATGTATAAAAGACCATATTCCGCTGCGTATATGATGAGTATGGATTGGTATAAGTATATATATAGGGCAACCGTGTACCCCATGGGGTCAGACCCTCTTATTTGTATTGTATCAAGTATGTTTAAATTGATACAGAGACAGGTTAGGTTACTAAATTCACCTCTGGGTCCCATTTCCGGGTTTGGGGCGTGACATAAAATACATACATATATATACATACTACTTATCTAATGTTAAATAACATACACAATAATACTAAATATATAAATATTAGATATAAACATATTGGTATATGAATATGCCTCCTGTGCATAAGAATAAATATCATTTCTTGATTGAGCATATTGGATATATGATGTTTTGTTAAGCATATTCAATGGTTTGGTGTGTTTGTTGAGCTTATGGAAATTGAACTTGCTATTAAGATTGATTGAATATCTTGTGATTGAAAAAAATTGAGCATATTGAAATATCTTTGTGAATAATTTTATGAATTTGAGCATAATGTTAAGATTATTAAACTAAACAAATATTGAGTATCTTGTGCCTTGTATTAGCATAGCATTTTGATTAAGACTTTTATTGAGTATCTTGTGCCTTGTATCCTTCCCTTTTATCCCTCCTTTCCAATTATTGCCCTCCCCTCCATTATCTATGATCTCGAATTTTATTATTTGCATATCTTCTTTTTAAAAGTTTTTAGTATTAATCTATGCTTCAAACTTGTAGGAGTAGTATTGTAAAAGTTTCTATTATTCTATCATGAAATAGAATATGATAAAATCGATATTCCAATAAATTAAACAATTTCAAAAGTATTAAATCAATAAAACTTATAGGCTTGTGGTATGCTTTATGGATAAAATAAATTAAGAGAATTGGGAATAATTATTATTATTTTTTCTAGCTAGTTGAGAGGCTTGTTTACGAAAGTTTGCATACTTGTCATGGATGGTGGGAGTCATGGGAGTATTGATTCTTAAGAGATGGTGAAGTTATCATGTGTGACATACTTATGGGAAGACCTTGATCATATGGTAGGCATGTAATTCATGATAGTCATGGGAATACTTGCACCTTAAAAATACTTAGAGTGAAAATTTTACTTTTACCAAGGAGGTGGCAGTTTTCAAATACCAAAGAAAGAGAGCAATGACATTTTAACTTTGTCCAAAATGTTTAAAGGAAGTGCAATTGTGTACTCGTTAATAGCTAAAAGAAAGAGATTTATCTTCATAGTTCATAATAGGTTGGAAGATCTCTTAACGCAATTTTAAGATATTAAGCCAGAAGATTTACTAGGTTGCCTCCTTTAAAAGACATCTACATAAAATTGATCTTATTTAGGTGTTATTCTTCTCAACAAAGCTCATATTAGAGTCTTATGGAACATGAAAAGCTAATCAACAAGTGGTGAACTTATTTTAGAAAGGGCATACAAACGAAAGCACGTGTCAAATTAAGAGAATACAAACACGCAAAAACATGTGAATGACTTGTTCTATTTATATGTTCCTTGTCATTTATTGTTAAATTCGTTTGGATATTTGAATAATATCGATAAAAGTGAATAGGTGATTAATCATTTGAGTATTGTTATAATCAGTTTGAAAGGTGAAATAAACCTAAAGTATTTATTTTGTTAAGCTATAAGTAACACATATCACTTATACATACAATTTTGTTTTGCATTGGTTTTTTTATTTCCTGATCGCCGATCTAAATGGTAGGAAGTTTAAACAGTGCTTCGGTGATGGTATTATTATATATGGGGGGGGGGGGGACATCATAACCGGATTAAATGGTGTTAGGTATAGTAGTTCGCCGGTTCGACCTATTCAAATTGGCCCTAGGTGTAAATTAAATAAATTATATACGAAGATATATAAATATTTGCATATTGATCCAAATCAATATGCATTGCGGGTGACCGCAAGATACCCTTTGCGAGGGTTAAATAATACAACCTTCTACGAAGTTGTTCCCATATCTAATGATTATGGGCTGCGTATTGTATTGGATGCACACTGCATCTGTGAGACATGTTTAATGGTGCAATTATATGTTGAGACCATTCCTCAAATGGGTGTAATTGCAGTTAGGCAACTAGATGCGCATGCGAAGCAATTCGATGAAGTCGGTGAAGACACCGAATAAACACATCACCTCGATGTTAGTGCGGAGGTTCGTGCTATGTCTACGGTTGATTTTAATGAATATCCGGGATCGTCATTTGAGCCGTCGGCGTACGAAGCACCTGTTCCTGACACGTTTTCGCAGGGAGGTTGCGAAGACATCCTGAGTGCATATTACGTATTACAAAGATCATATTGTGTTTTGATCTTTGGAACTCATATCATATATATATTTACATATTACAAAGATCATATTGTGTTTGGATATATGGAAGAAAACTTTTTGATCTAGATCTTTATAATATTTAAGACAAATTTTTTAATAAGATCACATTTGGTATTCGTGCATCTAGTAAGTTGAACTAGAACCCTAATTTCTCCAAAGCATTTACTTATATCATTATTTTGGGAGCCTTGATAAAATGGAAATTGTGCATAAAGCATATCATTCATATAACGATTACAATGTTACATACATACTGAGCTTCAAGTTTCATCATATGGATATGTGTTAGGCTTTCAATTGTACTCACTAACTTTGTTAGAAGCACTATTGAGTTGGTTTGCAGAATTGAAATTCTATATTATAATCACGGTTCGAGTTGTGAACCGGGTGAGCAAGAAGCTGTGCCTCTTGTAAGCAGCGGATGTAAAGGAAGCTCCATTCTGGTTAAAGGAGCAGAGATTTAGTGAAATCCTTGAGTGGGTTGCTCAAGACGAGGACGTAGGCCGGGTTGGCTGAACCTCGTAAAAACTGTGTTTGCCTTCTCTCTTCATTTACTCCTTTTAATTTTCGTACCACATTTCATTACTTTTCTTGCATGTGTGTATGTTGAATAACCCCACACGCACTTGATAATTAATTGGGTAAAATAGAATTCATTGAGATAATTATTTGAATCAGTTTCAAATCCCTAAAATTAATTCATTAAATATTAAAATAGGGATTAAGTAGTAAATAACATTAAAAAATTTAAAAATACCCAATTCACCCCCCTCTTGGGATTACACCTAAATTAACAAAGTTAGTGAGTATGACGTGTTTCTCGTGTGACCGATCACCAAAGGTATCGCTAGATTGGAAAGTTCTAGGTAAATGTGGGTAGATTTTGCGGTAGACTACTCGGTTGTGAGTGGATGTCCACTGGAGCACTATTCTAGTGATTGAGGATCTAGGCTTGGTGTTATCTTCAGACTGTACACTTTTATGGGATATAAGAAAGGTGGGTGCAAGCTGAGTGATCCTATGGAAAACAAAGGGATGATTAGGACATAACTTTTGGTGATAGAGTCATGGGGCAGCGTACTCAGGTAAAGGAAGAGAAACAAGTACTAGAGAGCTGCAGTAGCAACAATCATGTTATTTAGGTAGAGTTAGGGACTCAGGGCAGAAGTGCAGGGAGTTTTATCTCGAGTCAACAGTATCACAGTATGAATGGGTGTGTGATGCAGGTGGAGCAATAGACTCAGGGCAGAGATGACATAATTCATATTGCCGGAAGTTTTTTAGTTCGGGAGACCAGCAGGATTATGGTGGGCTCACATGTACTATCAGATCACTACTCAAGTGAGTTGGTGAGGCTTCCAGTTTGGAAGAGGGTGACAGGATGCCGTGGAGTGATGTATATGTTGTGTGTGAATAACATGTTATTGGCTAGAAATGCTTTGACTGAGACTAATTAGTTGGAAACTCTGTTGAAAATTTTGACATGAATGTGTTGGGTACGACTAAGATAGGTCTTGGTTTGCTGATTCACATGGAAAAAAACTGCAGGGAGATTGGTGTTATCTCAAGGTGGTTTTGTGAATAAGGCTACAGGGAGATTGGTGTTATCTCAGAGTGGCTTTGTGGAAGGACCGTAGGGAGACTTTGTTTGCCATCTCAAGGAGGTTTTGTGGAGAATTGTTATGAAATTTTTACCGTTCGGTACCCAAGGATGGGTTGTGATGTTTGGGTTATGTCAAAGGTCCTCCATGTTTATGTAGTAGAGTGTTTCAACAGGAAATAGAGTTGACCGTTATTTGTTAGTTTTGTTGAAGACTATGCAGGGGGTTTTGGTGATATAAGACTTGTAGCAGCTTTTGTGTTTACTGTTGTGGGAAGGTATTATTGGAAGCCTAGGACAAAGTCTTCGTGTGTTGCATCTACAACTGTATTGGGGTTGATGGTAGATTCTAAAGTTGCCATCGGCAAGTTCAAGCAGTATTTCTTGGACTTGGTGCATCTCTCCAAGTGCTAGAAAGGAGACAATCCTAACCGAGCGTTCTTAGTTCAAGGTGGAGTAGTCAGACATGTTTTTCGGGTTCTCCTAAGGGGCATATAATCGCCATGGTGGAGATTGTTATTTATAATGTGGCTTTTATACTTCATAGGCTTGTAAACAAAGGGAGAAAAACATATGGATGTGTTCTTGGTGCAGGGTAGCAATAGAAGACTCCTCAACGAGTGTCCTGTGCTTGTCGCCTAGTAGATATAGAGAGTTAGAAAATCTCAAAGTAGAAGACTCATTGATTAGAGAATAGACTCGTTGAAGAGTGCGCTTGGGCTGCGAGAAAATATTTGAATTTTGAATGTAAACAATGTGACGGTTGGGGATTCGGAGGTGTTGACCTTATAGGTCACGCCCAGTTTTGATAATGACAAATACTTATTATATTTAATGAGTGTTTGAGGTTATGTGCAGGAACTCAAATTGAAAGATCATAATGCACAAAGAGAAGATTGAAGTTGAAGACCCAATTTCTATTGTATTATATTTCATTCTCATGCAAAGGGTCTGCAATAGTAATTAGGTTCTATGGCTTGTAATAATTGCATGCATCACCTGCATGATTTAATAAGTAAGTTTAAAATGAAAATGACTTTAGAAAGACATTAGGGATCACCCTTCGGTCGACCAGCGCTAGATTTTTTCGGTGTCTTCAAAGGACTTAGAAAAGACCCTAGAACACTCACTATTGCCCATGTATGTACTAGAATTTTGAATAGGGTGCTTGTTGAATGAAATAGGACCGAAATGCACAAAAGGTGCACCTTCAGTTAACTGACCTTTCAAGTATATTTTCAGCCCGGTCGACCGAACTTGGTTCGAGTCAACCAGTTGACCACAATCCGATCAATCGAACTTCTATAGTTCAATTGACCCTGATCAACCGAACCTCCATGAAGTCAACTTTTTGACCTCTTGGTCGATTGAGTTATTTTTGTATTGCACCAACCTGGTTGACTGAGTTCCCACGTGTGGGAACCCAACAGTCCAATCGATCGACCAGTCTAGTTCAAATTGACCCTGGTCGACTGAACCTCAGAAATATTGAAAAATCGCCTCGGACATACATGTTCGGTCGACCGAATGGACAGTTCATTTTTGGCCCGGTCGACCGAACTCCAAGAACTCTAGTCGGCTGAACTTATCCTAGTCGACCGGTGCTCTCGAGTTGGACCTATTTTTTTACCGTGGTTAACTGGGTAAAACAGGTTGAAAATAATTACATATCATTAAATATTTTATAATTATTCCAACCATGTCCTTAACGGTTATATTTCAGGGGAAGTCTATAAATACCCCCTCATTTGAAATAATTAGCATGGGATTAAAAATCTTGAATAAGAGAAATTCTCTGAAATTCCCAAAACCCATAATACTTATTTCTAAGCTCTATTCACTCACACTTACCTTCTACTATTGCCAAAATCCTTCGTAAGTTTGTTTTGAGTGATTAATTGCTCTAAAGGTTTGCTCTCACTTGGTTTGTGATTGTTTGATATAATTTTTTCTTGAGAGCCAAACCTAAGTATTCTTAGGAGACTTTGTTAATAAGTCTCTCCTAAGAAGACTTTCATTTGATCTTCTGAGATTGCATGTTCGATGCAATATCTTGAGAAGCTCTTATATTACTTTGGTTGCAAAATATTTTCAAAATCATTTACAAATATATATTGTGTTTTATCTTGAAGAATATTTGAAGAGATATTTGTTTATGAGTTAAAAATATTTGTTGCAGCAATATTCATTGAGTTATATCTTTTGCTGATTACAGAGATTCAAATTCTTTTTGCAAACCCAATTTATACGTTGCTTAAGCTTTATACTATTGAGAAGATCTGCTAGTTGAAATATGTATAAGGATTGGCTGACATCTTTGTTTGAGCACTTTGATTGAATACATCTTGTGATACAAAGATTATACTGATTGTACTCTCACGCACTGATTACATCGATAGAAAATATTTATTTGAGAGTTGATATATTAAACCATATTGAGCTTACATATTAAATCATTTGGTGGTGTATGTGATTGAGCTTAACTAGGTACATATCTGCTTTACATGAAAGCATAATCACTGTACCATTTCATTGATTGAGTAAATCTGTTGTATTTCCAGGCACGATCCTGAAAAGGTAGACTAGCCCTTTAAAATAGTCTCGGATTGACTTAGACTCGGTTAAGAAAGTTAGGTGCACCATCCTGTGAAGGTGTAGGTTGAGGTCAGCCCGCCCTGGTTGTAAAGGTTGAGGTCGACCCTGTGCTAATTGACTTGTTTGTATTAGGTGTTGCTCCACCTGTTAAGTGAGCCATTAGTGGAATCTTCGAGCTTGTGAGCTAGAGGCGGAAACGTAGGCACAGTTGGTTGAACCTCGATAACATATCGTGTGCCTTGTTTATATTTATTCACTTTATATTTAGCGCACTTGTATGTTATGGTGTGAATGATGCGCTTGATTTAAATTTCTGCTCATTATATTATTGGCGCATTTGGAATTGCATATAAAGACCCTAGGTTGTATTATACGAATATTTCATTTAACTTAGGAGATAAATTTTAAATTTCCAATTCACTCCCCTATTGGGAATACACCAATTCTAACAGGAGGGAAGCTTCCGAGGGCTTGTTATATATGTTTTTCTGATCATATTTTAACAAGTAAGAGAGTGAGAGAGGGTAAGAGAGTGAGAGAAGATCATTGCAGTGTGTAATCTTTGATCTTCATAGTGAAATCTCTTGTCGATTGCTCCTATGGATGTAAACTTTGCCGAACCATGTAATTCCTAGTGTCGTTTCCTTTATTATTGTTTTCTTTATGTTACTATGGTTGTGGAATGTGTTGGCCTTACAAGGCTTAAAATCTTGTTTGGATGCTAACAAACAAGTGAAACTTAATATTTTTGGTTGAGTGGTAATATTTCAGAACTCACAAGAATATGTTCATTTAATAGTGTTCAGACATTTAAACTTTCGGGTTCAGTCGTCTAAGGTGGTTCTGCCTCTTTAGAAAACCTTCAACAAAATCTTCAGAAGACTAACTTAATCTTTAGTTGACTGAAGATATTCTTCATACATCTGAAGTTACACTTCAGCCATCTAAAGTGGCTCTGTCTGTTATCTTTAACTCCTCCCCGCTCCAGATATCAAGCCTGCCAGAGTGGGAACCCCTTGATTTCTCATTTCTTCCTGTGCTCGTTTCATTTTTATGGTATCTGTCACCAAGACAAAACAGATTAATATGATGAGTCTAATAGAGGAACAAAAGGCAAAACAGATTAATATCAGTCAAATTGAGGTGCAATACTAACAAATTTTATCTGCAGGATTCATCTAATACAGTAACCCAAATGTGGGGTGGTAATGGGAATAAGAATGGACATCCAACTCAAATACAACAGCCACATGGCTATCCAACAACAGTAAGATGTTTCCACGTACATCAAGTTAGTTTTTGGAGGTGGGTCAGACATAAACGTCAATTGTCTGTGTAAAAAAGAAGCACGCGGTCTAAAGAATGCTGGGGTACAAGGAACCTGCCGATACAACGCAACTTTCACATAGGCTGTTTCTGCAACTTGAGCCCATGACACCAGGTAACTATACACCAACCTTTCAAAGCAGTGTGGCAAGGCCCTCAAGTCAGAGAAATGGAAGACTACCCATCTATTCTATATGGCAGCACGTGAAATGAAATATATCGAAGAACAAGAACGCAAAACCTAGGTTGCATCCATGATCACCAATTTCAGGCCTCAAATTTTGATTTTGACATAACTTGGCACAGTTTTGATTGCATTTTATCCAAATCCACACAAATCTAAATCCAAGGACAAAACTCCAATAACCCAAACATGGGATTAGAGCAGATGATTAAAACCATAGAATAAGTTTTGGCCCAGGAGTGCTGCATAAGCTGTGCTCTATTTTGAAATTGCAATTTGAGGATTAGATGGATCTGAAAATTACTTTTTGAGTCTGAGAATCAACCAAGAAGCTGAATTTTGAAGAATAGATGTTACACCTACTCCCATGATAAAATTCCCCAATTTAATATCTAAGAAACTTTAGAAAACGACTTACAAAGAAGTAATGAGTCAGAAATAAGAGACATTTGGAATTTATTCAGAATGATTTTTGACTTTGGAGGGATTCTCCTCAATAAGATGAGCCATTTGGGATTTTTTAAGAATAATTTTAGAATTCCAAGAATAATTGAAGGATCATTCTTAATACAATTGATGACTACAAATAAATTGTCATGCTCTTATCAATAAATATATAGTCATGATGATGCCAGAGAGATCAAATCAGAAAGGTAACAATTCGACAGGTCAAACAGTTTCAGAGTTCACTCCACCCAGATATAGTCTGTATCATTCCATAAAATGTGAAAAACAATTAAATAAAAAAATGTATAGTGCAAGTTCATTGCCGACTAAGAAAATAGCACAGATCAGTAACCAAAATCCATTAATAATCATTTTTAAGACCCATCATCCTCCTGGAAAAAATTTCTTGGTCACAAACACAGAACCAGAGGCAGTTGTCAGTTCCAGCAAAATCATCTGTCTGTGCCACTTCAGATAAACTGAAAATTACTGAACTATATGTCATCATTGAGATTTGTATGCTTAACACAAAACTGGTGTATCTTGGGATGTTGCAAAATAAATATTTAAAAAAAAAAAAAAAAAACTCAAAAGAACTTTGTCTCAATGGTCTTGATGTGGGAACTCCTTTTAAGTGTGCAAAATATTTTGCCCCGGGGGCATCAACAACTAAAATTGACCCAAGGTGAGTCAATATGCAATTTACAACATGATTCTAGCAAAGCCCATACCAGTGAAAAGGCTTGTAAATCAAGAAGAGCCAATTCAATGGGGCATACTATAGCAAGTCAAAGCCTAAGAGCTACAAATAGAAGTGTCAATGTTTCTGAACGAAATATAGACTACTTTACCAATATTCTCCATTAGTTTGGGCATAAGGAACACAACAATCAGCATGAATCCCATCATCAGACCCATCGGGCTTTTCAGGACTGACATTATGGAGAAGGGTTCCCTTATCTGTAGAAAAACAAAATAACAGGGCCAACAGTAAATAAAAATTCAAAACTAAAGATTGTCAAGTGGGAGGGAAAAATTAGAACCAAAATAAACCTCATAATATTGCTCTTCTCTCAAAGGCTCCAAAACCAACTCAGTCAAGCCCTTCCTGTTCTCTGCCAGTGCGGCCTGAATCTTACCAGGGTTTCTGGCACTGACATCAACTTGAACCTGGAAGTAAATCATAGAACACAATAAGAAAACATCTAGTATATATAACCAAAAGAAATACATGGATAGAGTAAACTCACTGGCGAAAAGGAGTAATCAATTGCAGCAACTTCAATAAGATATGTTCCAGCTGACACATAAGGCTTTTAGCTTGTGTTAAGGAATCATGAATCACCTAAGAATTATAACTGGCATTTCACCCAGAAAATACAATGGGAAGAGAAAAACAGTTTTTATTTACAAGCATTTGCTCAATGGCTTAAAAATAGGTGATTTTTATAAAATTCAAATGCTTGAAAACATAGGCAGATGTCTACTAAAATACAATTGAATTATAGTTAAAAACCTAAATTATAGGCATCATCATTTTTTTCCATATGGCCTGATTTGCTGGGTAATGTTTTTTTCACATTTTGTGCCAAACATCAGAACAAAGATCAAGCAATCCTAGACTAAGCAGATGTACTTATGATAGAGAGACAGAGGAGATTTCCTCACTTCTTTGTTGCAATCTTAACAACAGGATGTTAAGATTTGGTGTTTGGATGCTTCTGGAATTTTTCTTGGACATATTTTTTTTTTCCGCATCTAACCCAGTCTTCTCATTCTTTTCACCTCGATAAAAGTATGTAGAAAGCTAAAATTCCTTTAAAGGTAAATGCTTTTGTGTGTAAGTCATTAATAATAGAGTTAACACCAACAATAGTTGCAGGTTGGAAGACCATACATGGTTCAAAATCTTAAATTTTGATGTCAACTAAAATTTTGAGACTTCATAGGTATGGAAATTTCAATGTCAATTTCAATTTCGATTTTTAAAAATGACAAAAATATGCAGGAAAGCATGGAATTATTTCATGAAACTTCACAAACTACAAATAGACAAAATAATGCAAGATTTGGAGCTGAAATGTTATAAATAAAATGTTGTGTATAAGGTGCAATAACTGATACAATAATGATATTAAACATTCAATTAATATGAATGAAATTTGTAAATCAATTAAATGATATACAAATAGAGGGATTTAGACATAAATGATTAAAAAATACTGTGCCTAATATCCAAGTTTAATTTTTCATACAATTTCAGAAGTCTAAATGCTATTGAATCTCAATCAGACAAATAACAATTTGGGTTTTGAATCTCAAATTTGAATCTTGAGAAAATTTTGTTCTATAGTTAAAATTTAGACAAATTGCAAGAATTTCAAGATTTCAATAAACTTCTTTCATGGAAATTTCAACAGAAATTTTGTAAGACAGAAACTGACTGCCATTTTTTATTTCAATGGTGACAAAAGGCAGAAATTTCAACAATTTCATAGAAAAGTAACACCATGATATGGCTATTTCTTCTAATAAAAAGGATGTCGCCGGCCAAAATGCTTCCCGCTTTGTAGGGGGACGGTTATCACAGTGTGCACAGCATACTGTTTCCTAGGACTCAAACCCATGACCAACCGATTGCAAAGGAGCAACCTTACATTGATTCAAGGCCCTCCTTCGCTATTTCTCCTTATGTGTGTAATATATGTTATGTCAATGAGGATCATTCCCATCGTTTTCTTCATTGTTCTAGGCTTGGTCATAGAGTGTTGGGTTTGTCCTAATTCTTTGGACACTTTTTTGCCAATTGATTAAGAGGCTTTGGTAGGCAAGAAGAACACAAGAATTTTGTAGTGGTTTGCAGTTTTCCAGTTTTATGGGTACTTCAGATCAAGAGAAATTCCTAGATTTTTTGAGATTGTGCTTCATCCATTGATTGATTGGGAACAAGATAGTTTTCTTGATGGGGTCTTCCTTAACAAGGTGTTTTGCAATGTGGTTTTGACTTTGGCCCAATTGTTACAAGAGAAGGATACAGGAAATTAATAGAAAACGATAGGAAATTAAAAGAGAATAAAAAATATATATAAAGACAACACTCAATTAGGGTTCAATGCTCAATATTCCATTCTGCCTCTCATGGTTACATCAAGCCTTTATATAGGCTTTGTCCTAATAGTAAATAAAGAAAAATAATTTCAGAAATAATAGCAAATCCCTAATTACCACATATTGCAAATCACTAAATGCTGAAAATTACAAATTGCAAAATCAAATCTAATTATCCTAAGGTGTGACTACATGCTCCAATTCCCTTAATCTTGGTCATATGTGGCCTTCTGATGTTCCTTGTCATTATCCTTAATTGGACAAAATTCGACCTCAAATTGGGACATTTGAAAGATGACAACTTGATGGATTGCACAAAATTTCAAATGAGCCATATAATCCAAAAGTTTCAAAAATAAGCAAGAATGCAAGTGGACAAACTCATTGAAGAAAACTTACAGGAATGATAAATTCCACATCCAATCTCACTCATGATTTCAGCCTTGAACTCAATAGCCTCCTGCACTCCATGAATGTCTTAATCTTGCAATTTCAACCTTCTCAAGTTCCTTAATGGATTCTATGGCTTATATCATTATATGCCAACTTCCAAAGTCCTTTATGCCCTTGGTTCTTGTTGCTAATACGACAGGTTGCAGCTCCAGTTTTGAAACAAACTCATTAAGCATCTCCAGGTACATCTCGTTGTCTTCTTCAACAATTAAATCTTTTTAGTCAACCACATTATGAGCTTTAACAATATTTGGCTGACTGCTATGTCCACGTCCACATATCTAAACTGGCTAGTAGTTATGTCAATAAAGTAATAATATATGTGTTCTTAATTAGTCTGCTCCAATAGGACATGGATATCTCTTCAGACCTTTAATTCAGGCACATCTCACTGAATGGATTTGAATTGGTCCTTGGTCAGAAAGTTTTTTTTATCTTTTTTTTTTAATTATCCCTCCCTTTACTTTTTCCTTAATATATTTTTTTTAATGAAACTGAACTGGATCAAATAGCATCAAAGCCGCGTCAATCATGCTTTGACTGCAGCTTGAGTTGCGCCAGTCAACAGATTGAGTTTGGGTTTTATATAAGTGGATTAAGTTATAAAAAAAGTTGGGTTGGGCTCATGCGGTTTAAAGCTGGCTTTGTTGTTACATGCAAAAATTGAATAAGGTTCAAAGAAGAGAAATAAGAGAATGGGGTCTTACACAGGTTAAGGATTCGGGAAGTTCTCACACTCTATATCACATGCAGATGGAAGATGGCAGAGCCACGAATCTGCTATTGAGAAGATGCACAGCAGACACCTTGCAGTCCTGCAACTAGTGCTGGTAAAGCTTCAAAGATGCTGGTGCTCTGGTTGTGGCCCATGATTGAAGAGAAAGGAGATTCCAGCAGACGATTTGAAATTCAACAAGAAAGATCTGCTGGTTGGGATTCTTCTCGAGGGCAAAGCTGGTGGTGATGCAGCAGCAGCAGCATTTTTTTTCCCTGCTATCTGCCACCTCTGCTTTGTTCTCAGCGGCCACCAGTGACAATGTTCTCTTTTTTTTTTTTTTTGTTAAACCACTTACTGTCTTCTTCTGTCCT
Source organism: Malania oleifera (assembly GCF_029873635.1). Lineage (NCBI taxonomy): Eukaryota > Viridiplantae > Streptophyta > Magnoliopsida > Santalales > Ximeniaceae > Malania > Malania oleifera. The sequence continues at coordinate 79,919,946 of NC_080429.1, read as the reverse complement.
CACCCACAGCACAGCAAATAAAATAGGACCTCAGTATGTGATGTATTATTTGGTGATTGGTGTTTCAATGTAATTGTTTGAAGGAGAGGAATCAGAGTTTGGATGTGTTAATGAATGAAGCTTGGGGCTCGGCTAGGGATTGGGAAGAGGTATTAATATATGAATGATGGATGGGAAGGTTTTTGAGTAGCTGCTGCTTGGGCAGTGACTGGATGACAAGATCCGCATAAATGGCTCAGGGGAATGATGGCAGCTGGTCTGAGATGGTGGAATACATAGGTGACTGGTGACCATAACTAGTGGCCGTGATGAAGCTGTGATGAGGGATCAAAATGAGGCTCTGATGCCAAATTGATGCAGGACCAATTGGCAGTTGGCACAAGAGAAGGATACAGGAAACAAAGAGGGAAAAATAAGAAAAAGAGTTGAAAAAAATGAAGATAAACTCAATTAGCATTAGTGCTTAATATTCCAATTTGTCCCTCATGGTTACACATCAAGCCTTCATCCCTAAGTAAGGAAACAAAATTTAGGAAATAAGACAAACCCTAAAATTGCATATCACTAAATGCTGAAAATTACATAATTAAATCTAATTATCCTAAATTATTTAAAAATATATTAAAGGACAAAGATCTCCAAATCCCTTAATCTTGCTCAAATGTGACTCCTGATGTCAAGAGTTTCTTAAAATATTCAGTGCAATTGGTTGGCCTTGTTAGCCTGATTTTTATCCTTCTTTTTATCTTTGTTTTTTTTTTTTTTTTTTTTTCAAATCAGCAAAGAGCATTATATTAGAAAGAAGCATCAAGGGGATGTGACCCAAGTACAAAGGAAAACGGCAAAAGAGAAACATCTCTTACTGTAAAGTGTCAAGAAAATCATGGATCACAAAGGGGTCCCTTCCAACCAGCCCATAATGCCAACTAGAGATCATAGCAAACCCACTGGTCCATGACAGACTGAAATAGGAGAAAAATTCTTTTAAAGGCTCTTCCATTCTTTTTTCTCCACACCGCCCAAAAAATAGCAAGGAGGGTAATCGAGAGGGATTTTCTTCCTTCTTTATTTGATCTGGTCCCTCTCCAAGCCCACAGCTCATATTCCACGGTAGCTGAAGTGACTCACTACTGATTTATGATGGAGATGGCTAAGTTTCATAATTTCTTGGTCAATGAACAATGCAGGATGTGATCAAACAATTCATCCTGCACCAGGCATAAAAAGCATCTATTGGCAAGAGAAAAAACCTTTTTTCCTGAAGATTGTACATGGTACCGATTCTTCCAAGAGTAGTTTCCCATGTGAAAAAGGCAACCTTGAGGGAACTGCCATATTCCAGATCAGCTTCCAAAGTGCTGCTCTCAGCTTGGGAACTAAGGTATTTGTAGAAAGAGCTGACAGTGAAGTTCGCATCTTTGCTCAAAAATCCCATTTGATCTCCTCAGAATTAGCCTGACAATGATTTTTATAGATTGCTGAAAAAATATGTAAGAGTTATCAAGTTCCCAATCAAAAGCATTCCTAGTCATGGGAATATCCCAAACAATCCCTTGACTAGTGCTCGAAGCTCTCTCTCATTGCCATTGCCGTGCTATGGAAGCCTCATTGCTTGAACCTCTCTTTAGCCTGATTTTTATCTTTTCATATTGTATTTTCCTAGAGAATTTTCCATCCTCTATGTATATTCTTTAACCTTAATATATTTCTTTTTCCATCCAAAAAACATTCCCAAAGAGCTTGTGAACTTCATACTTTAGAATAGCTCCCATGACAATGAAAATGTTACACTGACAAGAGACTTAAATTTCAAAAAAGCTATCTTCGATCCATCAGAACGATACTGTGATGGAGCTTCTTGTAGGATTGTTGACCATAGGGATATCCACAGAATATGGTGGCTCATGATGCATAGCTGCTAGAATCCATTGTTCTCAAACCTACTTTAAGGGCTTACTTCCATGTAGGGGCAGGTCTAGGGTGAGGGCAGGCAATAATGGTACTTGCCCCACTGTCCCACCTAGTATACGTGTTTGCTCGTGCATGTGTGCGTCTTGCCTCCATTCGCCCTTCCAATTTATGTTTGTCAGATAAATAAATTTTAAGTGTCATGTTATTTTCAAAATTATAAAAATTATAGTCTCCTAAAATTTTCAATTTTCTTCTATCAATTTCAAGTGTCATGTTATTTTCAAAATATACAAAAATTAAAGTCTCCTAAAATTTTCAATTTATTTTTATCTTCCAAAATTCTGCCCCCATTCTTCTTTTCTACTTGTGATTTTACTTAAATATTCAATCTAAATAATATCTAACACAACACTTTTTTTTTTATTGAGAAATGAGAAGTACACAAAAGACTTGCTAAGGGAACCACAAGGAGGCCAGCACAAGTACTTGAGATTACTTGTGGTAGGGATCAACATAGTCAATAGCAATTCAGGCATTAACAAAGTGCTGCCCATTGAGCCAAAAATAAAGTTGAACCAACAATCTTTGATTGTGATGCTGGACAGTACAAATAAAGGAAGAGAGAGAATAAAGAAAGGACATGAAAGAGGAGAGGAGAGGAGAGGAGGAAGAAGAAAAGAAGTTGTTGTACGTTATAGGGAGAGGAGAAAATGCAAGGAAATTCTGTTGATAATTAATCCCGGAATACAACTACAAAATGCATGTATACCTATAGTTAACTAGATCTAAAATTACAAATTAAGCCTAACATAACATAAAAATACACTACAAACAAAGTCTAATACATGCATCTTAATTCCCTAAATCTAGGCCTGAATTACGTATGCCAAATAAGAAAACGGCGACGACAGTTCTCCATCATACTCCCCCAAATAAAGGGAACTTGACCCCAGAGAGCGTGACTGTAAATACCACTCTAGCAGCTGGGGAACACTCACACGAACATCATCCACAGTAAGCTATGTAGCATACAAAGCATCCACCACATTGGAAATAGGGCTAATGTTCATATGATCAACCAAATGAAGCAAGTACGCATTAGGTCAAAGAAGGATGGAGAATGGGCTCCTCCGGTGACTTCTTGTTCCCAGAGTACTTCAGTGTGAACTTAGAATGTGTTCGTTCCCTTGGACATACACATCACAGTAGACCTTATCCCTATAGTCCCCTAACTGGATGGGCACCAAACATCTCTTTGACTCGCAAAGTGGATCTGTTAACTCATGCTACGCTAGAGGCCTAGGGATGTGGTTCTAGTTTAATGTTCAACCTAACCAAAACAACCTAAAGACACATCATTTATACCACTACATCCACAACTGCATTGACCTCTAGCTTACAAGACCTATCATGACATCTAATGAAAGGGTTGAAAATAGTGGTCCTCCTCTGGTCCAAGGTTTTTAAAATCTAGATCCTACATGGGACTGCTAGAAGTGTTAGCAGGATGCCAGGATCCAATCAAGGATCATAAGATTCAATCCTACTAACAATAGAAAATCAATATTTTTTTGATAGAAAAATAAATTCAATAACAAATGATACGAGCAATAGATAATCAATATAAAAAAGCATCAATATGCTATTTTCATAAATTTAAATTTTCAAGTAACTAATAGTGTCCAAGACTACTAAAACAACAAGTAGCTTATGTGCTAGAGCCCTCATGTAACTAAAAGTGTTCAAATTGTAGCATTCCTAAACCAAGCTCAAAATGAAAAAGGACTAAATACATATAGAAACAAAAGAAACATATTTTTTTAACACAAAATATCAACAAACAAACAACTATACAGCATGAACATTTAAGATATTTTTTAAAAAGACCCAGGTGGGAGGGAAGGGGGCGAACAAATAATGCCACTCTGCAATGTAGCTTATATGCTAGAGCCCTCATGTAACTAGAAGGATCAAATTGTAGCATTCCTAAACCAAATGGCTCATAATGGAAAAGGAATAAATACTTATAGAAGAAAAAATAAAACATATTTTTTAAACACAAAATATCAACATACAACTATACAGCATGAACATCTAAGATATTTAAAAAAAGGGGGTGGTTCAAATAATGCAACTTTGCAATGTTTATGTAATTTTCTGTGATCAAGTGTTGTTATTTAAGGGTACTAGGGGCCTTCCTGTAATTTCTGAATTTTGGGGTTTATTTGGGTCAAATTTGCTTTTGGGGTTTATTTTGTAATATTCAAGGGTACTTCCGTCATGGGAGGGGCTTTAAATGATAAGTAGTTTTTAAAAGGGATTATGTGCAAAATCGGAGTTGGCTTCTCTTGGAAGCCTCAAAGTTGGTATGAGTACGAGCCTTCAACTAAGGTTCTGAAGATTTGGAGGTGCTTGGGCTTTGACTTTTCAGGATTCAACCCTGCAATGGCTTTCAATCCCTCTATAGCTGCTAAAAGCAAGAGGCCATGAAAAAGCCACCATTACTCTTTGATTCCAGTACAAATCATTGCCAAAATCAAGTAGTTGTTTAGATCTAGCATAGACATGAGGTGCTTACATCTGTAACTTAAAATAGATGTTGATTTAGCCTTGGGCTTGATATTTCCCATTCGTTTTCTTAATTCCCTGCATAGTGTCATCTTGTATTGGGTACTACACTAAGGATAAAGTGGGGTTGTGCCTAGAAATAGCCCTATTTGCTGGACTAAAATTCACAACAATAATAAAAGGGCAGCCTGGTTCCCAGAGTTCCCACGTATACAGGGTTCAGGGAAGGGGCAGACCATGATGGGTCCATAGTAGCAAAAGGCTGTTTCCACGCCTCGAGCCCGAAACCTCCAAGTTACACAGCGACAATTTTATGTTGTGCCTAAGCTCCCCTTCAAAATTCAGAACAATTATATTTTATTATTTTTGAAGATTCAGTTGTTATTTGAGTAAGCTCCACCTATGAGGCACTCAATGTCCTAAATCTTGTCACACCTAGTAGGTCCCAAGCCTGAGTAAAGAGCAAGGATTACATTGCGTAGCTAACAGCCAGCATAAAACTTGACAAATTTCTATGATATGTATCCTTACCAGTTATGTGTTGGGGCATCCCCAACAAGCGACATGTAGCACTTATACCATCTAGGTGTAATGAAAAATGGAAGAGGGTCGGCTAGGTCAACACCTTGAAAAAATGGTTCACAACTAGAATCGAAATTAGAATGCACTAGAATAAAAAATGGAATGAAAAATTCCTCTCTTACGTGTGGTTTGACATAAAAGCAAAATAAGAATTGAGTTATAGTGTTCAACACATGCAAACATTAGAATTGGACTCGATCTAATTTGTTAGTTAAAACACTGTATAATATAAAACCTTATGTAATTTAATATAAAATAATAATATCATAAATTAATAATTATTATATAATAATTAATTAATATTAATATCATTATCATTATTTTATTTGTTATACTTTGCATGTTACATTTATATTTTTTTTTATCATTCTATTTTTCTATAAATATGTTAATATTAACTTTTTTCTTATATTTAATAATAAGAAGAATTTATTATTATGTAATTTATCAAATATACGAATAATAATACACAATATTATATTATTATAATGCAACATATTATTTAATTTAAAATAATAATATAATGAAAAGAACCATGCCATAATATTAGCACTATATTTTTTATGATGCAATACAATACATATTATTAATATTTATTATATATTTACAATTAATTATAGTAATAATAATGCATAATATTTTATTTTAATTTTAAGGTTCATTTGATAATTTACCAAAATTAATAATAATCATAACGATGAGGAGGACGAGGAGGATGATGATATTTTATATTTATAATTTTCAAAAGCTTGATATACATTATTGACTCACAACCCAACAACTTAAGCTTTTAGGTAAGTGGTAATCTAACATCCTATCAGAGCTGGTTACTAGGAGATCCAAAATTCTAGTCTTGTTGCCCACATTTATTTTTTGGTGTTTAAAAGTTATTTTATTTCTTGTAATGGGTGTTATTTATCTATTGTTTGTCTCTCCACGTGTTGTTGGGCTGCATGTGCGGGGGATTGTTAAAGCTTAATATACATTATTCGCTCACAACCTAATAGCCTAAACTTTTAGGTAAAGTGGTAATCTAACAATAATGATGATGATTAAAATTAAATTTTATTAGTATATTTTTATATTTAAAATATATTTAATATCATAATATTCATATATTATTTTTTCAATTTGTGCAATATACATTATAAATACATAATAATATCATATAATTTTAAATTATAATAAAACATATTGTGTTATAATATGTATGTACATATATGAATATGTAAATACTTGTATATTTATGCATATGTACATAAATCTAAATTCATAAATGTGTGTGTGCGTGTGTCTGTGTGTGTGTCATATATATATGCATATGTGTACATAAATCTCAATTCATAAATGTGTGTGTGCGTGTGTCTGTGTGTGTGTCATATATATATAGGGGGTTGATATTGTATTTATAAATTTTTTTATAATTCCAATAGGAATAAAATTTTGATTATAGAGTAAGACGTGCGAATCAAAAAGAGGGCTAAAGGGACAATCTGATTCCTCCATGAATGGGAATCAGAATGAAATTTTGGTAAAAATAAAAAAAAATGCTAGGAATTAGAATCGTCAAAATCAACCATTTTGATTCTGATTCATAGAGTTGATACCTAATTCCCAAACAACACTTTTGAGGATTCAGTTGTTATTTGAGTCAACTCTATCTATGATGCACTCAATGTCTTAAAGCTTTTCACATATAGTTGGTCCAACTCCGAGTAAAGGAGGGTTGCAACTGCTAGAAGTGGCTCACCATGTCAGCGCCCAAATGCACAAGGGTAGTTTTAGAAAATTGTCCACAACCATGTAAATTGGAAAAAAAGGATTCATTTAGCTACCCTCACCTGGTGGGACTTAAGACTTGGTTTATTGTTGTTGTTTTAGTTGTTATTTGAGTCAACCAAGGTTGTTAAAGTACTATTCTCAAACCTCCGTCTTTCTTTGTGAATTTTTCTTTTATTTCAACACCTATTTGCACCAAATTGGTATTAAAGCAAGTTTGATCTCGTGGGTTCCTGGCAAGAAGGGGTGGAAAAGGAAATAGAGGCAGATATGTGACTATTGAGCAGTTTGGAGAGTTGCAGGAACAAGCTAAATAACTTACTCAATTATTCAGCTTGCTACACAAGCTAAGGGTAATCAAGACCACCAAAACGGTGATAATAGATTTGATCATGTTAGAGGAGCAAGAGATTAAAATCAATCAGCAATCTAAGGATGAAATTGACAGCTCTAGTGATGAAAGGAGTTTTGAAAATGAAAGGTCTGCACAACAAAACAAAAGGCCTTCACAAGAAGATTGCATTGTATGTTCTCTACAAAAGACCAATGGGTAGAACCCTTCTTCTTTAAGATTGGTTAGATTGCTCATCGCAAGGTTATTTCACCACTTCCCACTTCAATAGGTGGAATTCAAATGTCTCCTTGGTGCTACCCAAAGAAATATTGTATGGATATTCTCTAATTTTCTTGCCACCAAGCAAAAAATACACAGAGGTTAGAAGGAGTACCCTTGAAGAGAGTGAACCTACCTCCCTTGGATAAGTAATTCCCTTCCCATCCCATTAGTTTTTTCTAAACTCTCCACAACAAAGTGCTAGATGCCTTCATTCTTGAATTTTGCGCCTAGTAGAAGACTAATATACAACAGAAGCCTTCCAACCACGCACCCTAAAGCACCGACTAAAAGTTTCTTATCTGCTTCCTCTCCAATGGGAATAAGCTTGTCTCTCCCAAAATTAACCTTCAAACCAAATACTACTACAAAGCATTAAAGAATGGTCCTCAAATCATCTATTTCTCTAATGGCCTCCTCTCTTAGTGTCAAACTAATCCTTCCTAATCTATTGCAATTTTGCCTCAAAATCCCGAATTTCTTGTCTCTCACAATTATTAAATTTTTCGCTCTTTTATTGAAATACTAAGCATCCTTTTGGGACACATTTGAATTTTTTTTTTCTTTCTAGTATAATATTAGTTGCAAGACAATCTTCAACAACTTGGTTGGGAAGTCACATCCTCATAATTCATGATTGATTTTAAACCTAGGACCATTTTATGAGGAAAGTTATTAATGATTTCAATAAAAATATTTTTTATATTGACGATCACTTCCCAACTAAGAGGTCGTATACAAGTATAAAAATGGTTTTGTATGATAAAATTATTTTTACTTCAAGGTGCCCCAATGCTAGTTAATGAAAACTAAATGAAAGAAAGAGATTTGAAATAGCGAGCATCACTTGAATGTCAAAGGCATTGTAAAAGAACTTCAGTATTCATATTTGTTTTAAATGCTTATTATTTCGGTTAATAATATGATATGAGTTTAATTATATTGTGATATAAATGAACGTTATGCATTTTAAAAATAATTAAATATATTCTAAGTGAACCCCTCTAAAAGAAAACCTTGGATTTGTTCGTGGCCATGTGGTTTGGCAGATAGAAGGTCATGAATCCTACAAATTGTACCATGACTAGATTTAGCTCAAGACACATCACTCCAAGTAGCACTTTCAAACATTCATCGGAAGTAGGCAATGGCTTCTAATTTGATTAGTTAGGCTATCTAGAATTGGAAACAATAATAAATACATCTATTCATTCAAACCTAAACCCTTATTCTATTTTGTATGCTTTCTAGATTCAAAGGGTAGCTATTAGATCACAAATAAAGTTACTCTAAGGCTAAGAGGCTCAACTTTAGCACCTCAATGTGAACTCTTCTACACGTGGGATTTAGCATGATCCAAGATCAAGTGACAAATAATTTCACCTCATCAATATTCATATTGTGAATGTTCAAAATTTATACAGTGCAAGATACACCTTTTGGTAAAACACGTGCATATATAGCAATCCATAGATTTATCTCTCTCTTCCTTTATTGCAAATTTCTTCAAGATAGCATAAACTACATTCCTACCTAACCCCAAAGTTCTATGTGGATGATTACTCATTGTCAAAAAAAAAAAGCAAATCATATTTTAGGGATGTTAGAGAAGATAGTCTAATAAAAAGTCAAACAAGTTGAGATTAAGTCCTAGATTTCATAGAGGATTATAATTAATGTGTCTCAATTCAAGAATAACATGGCTAGAAATCCAATATTTTTATAATAAACACAATTACAGTCTCATGCCTCCAACTACATACAATAATGACTTTGGTGGGGCTAGGTCTAGCCTAGACATGTTTGTCTAAGCCTCGCATAGCAATGTTTCCAAGCAAATAAGGGCTCCTATAGCCATGCCTAGGAGGTTTTCCATAAACTCATCTCCACTCCTACCTTTCTTTTGCCCGAGAGGAAAAAAAAGGAAGTACAAATAAGTAAAGAATCAGAAAATGAGTAGAGGCTGGCGGAGTTTTACCATTCAAGGGAAGTATGTCAAATGAGAAATGAATCAGTTTCAAAGAAATCTAATGCAAAAGGAAACAATAGTAGGATACAATGAAAAATATCCATCTGGCCGGAGAAAGGTGACCCTTTGGCCACCATTGAGTATAACTTTAGCATTTGATAGTTTTGCAGGAAAACCAAACCCTTTTTCCCCAGTACCTGCCAAATCAAGTCATCAATAATAAAGAAATAGTGAATAAGTAACAAGTTCTAACTTCATTTCACTGAAGTTCAGTATGAAGAAAGACAAGCTAGGAGCAATAAATTTGCAAAGAAACATGCAATGAATAGTTGTACACTTGTACATCACAACAAGACACAACATTAAAAGTTTCAGCCACTGAAGAATGACTACCTAACAAAGAAGACAAGTTTCCAGCTCTCTCCCTGTCTCAATTCTCTCTCTCTCTCTCTCTCTCTCTCTCTCTCTCTCTCTCTCTCTCACACACACACACACACACACACACACACACACACACATTTATAATAAAAGAAGAAAAATAAAGCAAGCTTCATTCTATGAGCCATATTTCCACGAAAACCAAAACAAAGTGCCTCAATCTCATAAGATGACAAATGGATTGATTCAAACCTACTAACATAAGCTATACACCTTCTCACAAAACTCAGTTGAATTAACTATGAACACAATTAAGTAGTTGAATTAAATGCAAGCTAAATTCATATATGAATTAAGCCTTTTTAAAAATGAATTTCAACCAAATTTGGGTACAGATACAGATTGGATAATAGTCAATACGCCTCCCTAAAAAATACAAATTAAGAACCTAAGAATAAAATAACCTCACATAAAAGAAAGGAAAAAAATTAATCAAGTTTCAAGTACAAACACCGTAACATGTATTCACGCACCCCAAACTACAGCATTTTAAGAATGAATTATGTTTAAGTATAAAAATTAAACTAAAAAATACAATGAGAAAAGCAACAAAGACATACTCCCGATCTTCACCCGACCATTTATAGCATAACCATCACTATTCCTGCAGAAGTAAAATTAAAAATAAATTAAAAAAATGATGTCAAAACTCCTGTAACCGTCCATCGAATTGCATAGGGAACAGAGGGAAAGAGTAAAATAAAATTTGAACATTATTGGGCATCAAACGTAGAATCTCAACTCATTGAACTGTTTAAAGAAAACTCAAAATTCCGCCAGTTAATGAAATATCAAACGCTCAAACTTCTAATTTTTTTTTGTTTTTTCCTGCATTTTCTCACTATCCAAACAAATAATCATCGACAAACATAGATTTGAAATACATGATTAAGTTTTTGGAACAACCATGTATAGGGAGAGGGAAATAGAAAGCGTACGGAGATGAAACTACCAGAACCGAAGGAAGAAAAAAGCAGAAGAAATGCAGAAGTGAGGCGAAAAGGATCTGTTTTGCTCCGTTGATTGTTGCCATGGAAACGAATTGGCAGAATCAAATATTGGAAACCTCAAGAACTCTCTCTATCTGCGCTCGTTAATTGTTGCTTTCGTTTGGGAGTCCGAATCAACGAGTGAATGGGCACGGGCCGGCCCGTAAACAAGGTTGCGGTTCAAAATTTACGAGTTCTCGGGGTAGGACGGTTCAGAAATAAATGGGATGTTTGGGGTAATATGGTCATTGTAAATTTGTAAGAAAAATTAAAAAAATTAAAATGCTAAAATAGAATGCATTGAGTTTAAAATATGATAGATAAAGTGGCAAAAGCTTAGTAGAGGCAAACACATGTCCACATGTCATAAGTCAAGCTTGTTCAGGACATTATATTTGCATGTGACTGTTTGTCTTGTGTGTAACGGATGAGTAATAATCATGTAAAAATAATATAGGTTCTATAATTTGAGTATGTTTATATTTTAGTAAAAGTGGAGAATGACTTTTCGATCATTTTGATGTTTATGTGAGATTTAAAATAACATATAAAGCTCTTAAGGAAAAGATGAGTGTTAATCAATCTTATTAAACTAGTTTTGTAAACGTGTTTAACCTACTTTTCTCCCTTACTAAACATATGTTACCTACGAAGGTGTCAATGAATTATACTGATTCAATATTTAGCACATATTGGTCATTTGCTTACATAAATTGCTTACTGCTTTTGTTTACTTTGTAGTCAACTGTTGTGAATGTCTTCATATGGTAAAACACGGTATGCTTTGACTAACTAGTAAAAACTAAGGATGCTCTAACTAGTGTTGCACGACCCTTCACAAGGTGTGAACTGTTTGTCTCATGACAATTGGCATCAAAGCTTAGTTAACTGTTACGTGAATTCAGTTGTCATCATAGTGAAATTGTGTGAAACATTATTAAGAAGAGATCAAGAAAACCAATAACGAAAGAATTAAGGTGCTAGAGGCACAGGCTAAGATAGCCAAGAATATGTCCATAGCGATCGATAAACTTGTAGACCGCATTGATTCATTGGAGGGATCACAAAAACATTAGCAAGATTCTATAGTGGAGATGTTAGAGAACTTTTATGCTACAATAGAAGCTTTGCAGATTTAGATAAGTGATATGAATGTCAAGATGAACCTAATGGTTCATGTTATAAGAAATTCTAGCTCTATAGGGATGGAGTATGAAATAACAAAGATGCTAGAACCCTGAACATATGGGGGTGCTTGTGGTGCTAAGTAATTTGAGAAGTTCTTATTTTACATGGAGCAATACTTTCGTGCGACGAGAGGAGGCAAAAGTATCCATGGCAACAATGTACTTAATTGGTGACACTAAACTGTGATGGTGTGCCAAATACAATGAGATAGAAAATGGATATTGTGTAATTGACTGTTAGACATACTTGAAAAGAGATCTCAAGGCTCAATTCTTTGTTGAGAATTTTGAGTACAATATTCAACGAAAACTGTAAGACCTTAAGCACATTAGAACAATTAGGGATTAGTGAAACAATTTTTTACTTTGATATTGGATATCCGAGACATGTTAGCGAAAGACAACTTGTGCTACTTTCTTGAAGGTTGGAATTGTGGACAAAGGTCGAACTTCATCAACAAAGAGTTCAAGACTTGCGTACCATACAAGCTATAACAAAATGTTTAACTAACTACACTGAAAAGAGTTCCACGATGTCTAAAGAGAGTGACATAGGTCGATATAATGGAAAGTCTTTCTAGAAAGGCACATCCAAAAGTGGGGGAGTTGACATCAAGACATCAACTTCAAAAGTAGCTTCATTGTCTTGTTGGTTTGACACATCCAGTAGTAATGGTAAGATAACATGCTTCTTATGTCGAGACCCTCACAGAGTTGTTGATTGCTGTTAACTTTGGTGTGATCCAAAGAGGGGGGGTGAATTGGGTATAAAAAATTTCTTCCTAGGTTAAACCAGATGATAATAGAATTATGCAGGTCCGTTTAAGAATTATCAATTCCCCTAATCAATCAAGTAAGCAAATATGGCATTCACTATAAATTATATATTTGCATACGTGCATCACAACATATCCCATTTTAATTTAAAGTGTGTATGAAAAATGATTTACCAATTAACGCAAACATACACAAGTGCTACGTATCTTATTCAATTTAAATGTGAGCATGCAAATAGTTATAACTATAAATGAACAGACATACACATATGAAAATTAAAGTGCATAAAATAAATGAGATAGGAGGGGGGGGGAGAGAGAGAGAGAGAGACACACACACACACATGATATTTATTTTCAAGGTTCGACCAAACCAACATACGTCCTCGTTTTGGGCATACCCCCAAAGGATCACGCTAACCTTACTCACTTAAACAGGTGGAGTAGAAGATGTTACAACCTCTCTTTACGAGGCAAGGTAAACCCGAGCTCAATTACCAAGTTGAGCTCAACTGGTCTTTCTTATGGGGCGGAGACATCCCAGTTCAATTTTCGGGTTGAACCGAACTGGTCTCACTTACGGGGCTGAGACTTCCTAGTTCAATTTACAAGCTAAACCCAACCGGTACAATAAAAATATTTTTGTACATATAAATATGCTTCCGAATACAAGCAGAAATGTATAACATTAAAGCTCTAAAATGCACTAATATGATATGAAATAATGCTCAGTAAAGAAAGGGTGTTTTTTCAAAACAAATAATCCAATCTTTGAAGAAAGATATATATGATAAAATGCTTCAAAGATTTGGCCCCTAATAAAAGTTTTCTCCTAAAATTTATTTCAATAAAAACTATAGGAGACCTTAGGGTTTTGCTCTAAAAATATTTTTTCAAAAACAATACATATATGATCTTTGATGTGAACTAAATATGCAATAAAAAATCCAAAGATCAAAATGTAATAAAAGTTTTCTTGAACAAAAATTTGCAATAAAAGATATTTGGAGAAGTTATGATTTATGCATGAAAAGGTTTTTACAATACACACACTCTAAAAATAAATGCCTAATAAAAATACTCTCTTCAAAAATGTTTTTAAAGAAGGAATCAAAGAGAGTTTGGAGATTATGAAAAGATTTGCCCCCAATGAAAAGATTTTTGCAATAAAAATAGGTTTGGGGGAACCTTGATTAGGAAAATCTAAAATAAATTTGAGAGAAAATTATGGCTAATCAAAATTGCTAATCTAAGCAAATGAAGGGGTATTTATAGAATTTTAGGAAAATATGACCGTTGGAGACACGAAAGTCATTTTGGAAAAAGATTAATGTTGTTTAATTAAAAAATAACCTTAATTAAATGTGGTAAAAATTTGGCAACTCGAGAGGTTCAGTCACTCGATGCCTAGGGTCGGTCACCCAAACACTTATAATGGCTCAGAGGCAACTTTCTAGTTCGGTCGATCGTGGCCAATGGACGGTCGGCTGAACCAGATGATTTCCCAGGGCTTCGTGGTTTCGGTCGCCCAGTTAGGGGTTTAGTTTGCTGAGATGATATGTTCGATTGACCGAGGGTATTTTGAACTGATAGTTTGGTCAGCTGAGGTAGGTAGAAAAATTCAGTTTTAAGGTTCGATCGATCGTGGAAGATTAGCTCAAATTTGGGTCAATCGTCCAAGGCAAGTCAAAGATTTGATTTCCTATTTGGTCAGTTGATTGAGTCATTTATAACACCAAAGGTCGGTTATCCAAGGCTTAGTCAAACATTTGACTTTCGGCCTACGATGTGTTCAGTCCATTGAGCTGATTATAACTAGAGGGGTTTGGTTGACCAAATTTTTAAATTAAACCCAAAAATCTTCAGTCAACCAAAGTCTTTGTAAGCCCTAATTTGACCCTAAAGTTATGTTAAAACTTTTTTAAGATTTTAACATTTTATGAAAAGGTTTTGTATAGTGTAGGAGCCCTAAGGTCAGTCTAAGGTCATATAAGCATTCAATTCATATCATGCAGATGCATGCATTATTACAGACCAAAGTATGAAAACCAAATACAATTACAATTGAAATAAACAAATGTCTTCTTTCTTATGTGCTCTTTTCTTCATGGAATACGCCAGTATGTGCGAGCTTTAAGTCCTTTCTGGATTCCATCTTCCTCTTTTGTGTGTGCATTCTGAATTGTAAACCTGTTCAAAACACTAGGCACACACATGAGACACTTGTGTTTGTCAACATTAAAACAGAGATCGGACTCAAAAAGCCAATAATTGCCTTCATAAGTCATCCCTTTGCAAGGGGGAGAGGGCACAAGGATCTGATGAGGATGAGGAAGAAAACCCAATGGGTGCAATGCAATTACTCAAAGCATTAGAGATGTTGAAAAAAGAACTTAAAGTTTCACAAGTTAAAGGGTTACTATTTGTGGATCTACGAATCAATGGGAAGAGCACCTATGGTTTGGTGGATGCTAGGGCTACCTATAACTTTGTTTCGCAGAAGTGTGGGATGAAACTCTTAAGAGAGACTAAGGCATTACCAATGTATTTTGCTAGTTTTTATTGTCTTATAGGAGAACACCCTTGCATGGTGCAAGTTGTTACGAAGAAAGTGGATGATGGGAAGTTTATCTTAGCCATGCAACTCAAGAAGAATTTGAGAAGGGGCGAGTAGAAATTTCTTGCAACACTAGTCGTACATGGGAAATTAGGCTAAGAGTGGGTCCTACTATGATCCAAATTATATTGAATGAGTATTAAGTTGTGATGCAAGAGGAACTACCTCACAACTTGTCTTTATAATCGGGCATGGAGCATAAGATTGAGTTGTTACTTTTAAGTGACTTGCGGTTAGGCTACTATTAAGTGAGGATAACATATGGTGATAAGTTGAAGAGTACTTGCATGACGAGCATGGGGTGTATGAATTCTTGATGATGCCCTTTGGGTTGATGAATGGGCTAGTGACATTTTTGCACCTTGATGAATTAGATGTTTCATTACTATGTCGATAAGTTTGTCATGGTATACATAGATGACATTGTTGTCTACAATTCCCCTTTAAAGGAACATAAAGAGAATCTATGGAAGGTGTTTGATAGGCATAAGGAGAATAACCTTTATGTGAAGAAAGAAATAAGCTATTTTGCTTTGCAGATCATCAAATTCCTTAGTTATACAATCAAGTAAAGTTGTATCCATATGAATATGGAGAAGGTGATAACTATTTAAGATTGAAGATCCTAACGACAATGAAAGAGTTGTGTTCCTTTCTTGGACTCATCAAATACTGTTGGAAGTTCATAGAGGGATGTTCGAGGAGAATTGCCTTATTAATGGAATTGCTAAAGAAGGGTCACATGTGGAATTAGACCGAGGATCCAAGAAAAAGTCAGTTAACTAGAGCTTTAATAAGGACAACAAAACTTGGTATAAAAGAAGTTGAAGTAATCCTTATAAACGAATAGCAAACATCATCAAGGAAGAAGCGACGTGAGTTCTTGGTGAAGTGGAAATTGCTTGGAGATGAAGAAATTAGCTAGATGTCAACATCAAAGTTGAGGAATACCTAGTTTCAAAGTCCATAAGGACATCAACCCTATAAGTGGGGGAGAATGTCATGAACCAAGCTTGTTTTGGGTGTTATGCTTATATATGATCACTTACCTTGTACATGTGGGATGAGTTACGATCATGTAAATAGTAATATATGTTTTATACTTTGAGTATATTTATGTCTTAGTGTAAAGTATGAGTATGTCTTAGTTATATTTATGTTTTCTACTGCCAGAGTTAAAATAGCATATAAAGCTCTTTAGGGGAAGTTAAGTGTTCATCCACCTTGTAAAATTCACTAGAATTTGTAAACGTGTTTAACCTACTTGCCTTCCTTGCTAAACACACATTGCCTACAGAGGTGTTACTAATTGAATACATCACTTCAATGTTTACTGTTTATTTTCATTTGCTTACATGAATTGATTGTTGTTTTTCGTTTATTTTGCATTCAATTATTGTGAATGTGTTCTTGTGGTAAACCACAATATACTTTAACTGACTAGTTAAGTAAGAGTGCTTTAGTTAGTGTTGCATGACCCTGCATAAGGTGTGAAGTGTTCCGCTCTTGACAACCTATGTTAACATGAGAAATGAGAGAGTTTAAAAAGCATCTATACAATTCATACAATATGCCAACACTA
Organism: Malania oleifera; assembly: GCF_029873635.1. NCBI lineage: Eukaryota > Viridiplantae > Streptophyta > Magnoliopsida > Santalales > Ximeniaceae > Malania > Malania oleifera. The sequence goes on along the minus strand of NC_080429.1, from coordinate 79,902,935 downwards.
TCCAAAAAGTGATCTTTTGTTATAGCAGGTGCAATAAACTATAGAAGAGGGAGTAATGAGCTTTCACAATTGCCACCTAACCTCTAATCGAAAAGGACTCCAAAGTTCGTAGGAAAATTGTAACGACCTGCTTAGTTTCCATAATATATATATATATATATATATGTTTCCATAATATAATAATCTAGCAGATCATAGTCCACCTGGGCCCGTGGGTACCAGGGATATATCAAAAATACATAATGGAAGCCTAAGTAGCAGGAAACATAAAATCATCATATCATAAACACAAAACCATCCATCACAATACCAGATAAGTTTATACATCCCAAAAAGAAAGACCTAGGGACATTTTTCACAAAAATTCAACCGTCCCCACCAAAACTTACCCTTTAGAAAAGGCAGATCAACAGAACTATATCAGCGGAGCTTTACCTGCTCTCCTATCAGGGGCTCCTGAAATGTTTATGAAATTCGGGGTGAGACACCTCTCAGTAAGGGAAATAAACTAACACTAGTGTGTAGCAACATGAACATTTCTGTGGTAACATATAATCATAAACATAACTAGTAAAACTATGTTGGCCTAACAAGGCTTACAATTCTTATTTTGATGATAACAAATCATGATGTGTTTAATATGGTTTAAGTGAAAGTTTTTCAGGAAAAAAGACAAAGCTTAAAGGTAGTAACAAAACTTAAAAGGATGATAGAGTTTATGGATTAAGAAAAGTCTTGAAGAGCATAAGAATTAAAGATAATTTGATGAAAGCTCAAAGAAAAGATCAGAAACTCAAAGATGATGGAAGAACAAGGACGTACTTGAAGATCAAAGGAATAAAGTTTTAAGGATATTTGTATGTAAGTACTTCAAGTTAATTTCAAGTATAAACTGAATTGAAGCTCACATAAAATCAAAAGAAACTCAAAAATATATTTTTGGAAAAATCCTAAAATATGTTTTTCAAATCATAGAAAAGAAGGGTTTTTAAAAATAAAAGAAAAGTTTTTTAACAAAAAGGCCAGGCGACTGCCTCATTGTGGCAGGTGCCTACCAAATTAAATGAAAGATTTTTTTCAAAGAGACAGTAGCATGCTAGGTGACTACCTGAATATAACCAGGCGCCTGGGTGGTCATGCCAAGCGACTGTCATTGTTCTGTGTTGTGAGTTTCTACTATGACAGGCGACTGTCACTCGAACGTTGGCTTAAAAACTCTCAACGGGAAGATTTTATAAATGGATTTTTTGGACACTATTATTTTGAAAAACTTGGAAACTACTTCAGGGAAACTTTGGGGGTAAGGAATTACTTTTAAACTTCTATTTAATAGCCCCAAACTTCAAAGATTTTAGACACCAAGAAAATTCCAGCAATCAAAGTTCTCTAAAAAGCTCTCAAATTCTCTTGTGTTCATCCATCTTCATCCACTGAGTTACTGCTGATATAAACTTCGAAGTAAAGCGTTCAAAGTCTAAATCTTTCAATACTTGAAAGATATTTGGTGATTTAAATTCAGTATTGAGCTTCAAATTCTTTTATATTTGAATTACCTTGAAGTATTATAGTGCTAAATGTTGTACTAACCTACTCTGCTGTGAGAGTGTTTTCTTGTACACAAATTCTTCTCTATATTGGTTCTTGTTTATAGACAATTCAAGGTTGTAGAATCGTTGGACCAAATGATGGAATATCGTTTGGAGAGGCAGGCTCTAGCCTAATAGAAGGAGTGATTGTAATCGGTATTGTTCCACCCGTCAACGGAACTAAACTAGTGAATCCTTTGGTGGTTTGCCAAAGGCGAGGACGTAGGCTGGGTATAAGTCGAACCTCGTAAAACCTTGTGTCTCTCTTTTCTTCCTTGCTCTTTATTTTTTAGCAATACTTGCAACTTGCATCTATGCTTTAAATTTTTAATTCTGAGTGTATGGTTGTTAAATAGACCAAAGGATAATTTGTTTTGGTTTGATCAACATTGATTGCGGAAATCAAAAGGGACTATGTTGGTTGATCATCCTAAACTTATTAATCTGAAAGTTTGTTTAAAAGCTAAACACAAAGAAAAATTGTGAGTTTGGAATAAACACAGGGCTTATATAAATTCAGCGTGCTTTAAAATTTATTACAGGGCTATTGACACAAAGATCAAAATTTTGATTATCTTGTTGATTGGTTGTGGTTGAATTTCTTTTTGTATTTGTTGATATAAAACAAAGAATTAAAATTGAAATAATTTTAAAATTCCAATTCACCCCCCCTCTCTCGGGAAGCTATCCTAATTTCAAACTATATATATATCATTTCTAGGAAAACATGTATAATCAAAACATGGTAGAACATAATGGTTTCCATAGCATAATTCATCTCATATAAATAATAATACAAAAACAATTCTGGTAGGTTAGTTGGCTATTGTCATGTATTACCCCCATATGACTGGGTTGTGTGGCCCGAAGGCGGGACTTGACAATGATTGGCCGACCACTGCCAAGTCAAAAGTACAGTATGTAAGTTTGATGGGTTTGCCAGACCTGGTCTATACACTAGGGGCGCTCACACACTTCTTAAAACCACATCGAGCATCCAATCTCACACCATTCCGTACAGCGACATTAACACAAATATCATGATAAATCATGAACACATAGCATCGGTACCGTGCAAATGCTAGCCTAAACTAAGCCAACCAGATTCTGATAACATATATCATATACTGAAACTATGATACATGGATATTTCATACTATTAATTATCAAGTCAATTATATCATTTTGCATATATATATATATATATATATATATATATATATGTATATCATGAAAATCATCGGCCCGAATGCCGGTATTTCACATTTTACCATAACTCGGCCCATACGCCAACAAATCATATCCATGGCTCGGCTTGTACACCGGCAAATCAAAATCATAGCTCAGCCCGTACGCTGGTAAATTATACACATAGCCCGTACGCCAACAAATCATATACGTAGCTCGGCTTGTACGCTGAAAAATTTTATACATAGCTCGGCCGTACGCCATATAAAAATATCGGCCCATACACCAGTTTTTCATTATAACAATCCATATCTTTATCATATTCACAGAAAATAGTATTTCATAATAATTTCTACTCATACCACACAAAATGGGTATTTTGTATAATCAGAACATAGTATCGTTTTCAATAGTATTTCCTAACATAATGCATATATATATATGTTTCTCTAAAATCAATTGCTATAAAATCATACTTAAAATTTTCATAAAAACATCTAGCTTAGTTTATCCCCTTACTTGATTCCTGAAAAGCCCATAAGAGAAATACTCTTACACTCGTAGCGTTCCCTGCTCGACACCCTGAAAATGACATTTCCTAAAACTAAACTTCAGTATTTCTATGCATACTACGCTTTCTACAACTGACAAGAAGTTAACTATTGAGTAGAAAGTCTTACCCTAGATCTGGGATGAATTCCGAACTCAACCCACCGACGATCAACTCCAGTAGATTTGAAGAGAACTCTCCTAAGAGTGTCGTGATGGCTTCAGATCGTCAAACTAGCATAAATCCGGCCCAAAAATTTAGAGAGAAGAGAGGAAAACAGAAGGATGGGAGAGAGAGATATTCCTATGCACAAATGGACTAAAAAATCACATTTAACCACTATTTATACACTGGCCTTCGTTGACGAGCCACGTTATCTCGTCGACGAGGCCAAGAAGAAGACTCGTCGACGAACTCTCTCCTCGTCAATGAAATTCAGAATCACCAAAAACCCTCTCTCGGTATTTTCTTGTCGACGAAATGTACCCTCGTCGACGATGCCTGTTGCCCCTTTCTTTATCCCTTCCAATTTCTATTTCCTCCCTCTCTAATATTATTTAATTATTATAATTATTCGGGTCACTAAAAAAAATGACTTAAGAGAATCTATTATAAAAGTAGAGAATTAACTCCAAAAGAAGATAAGTCTAACCAAGAACAACTTGAAGCATTAACTAACTTCATCTTTAATGCTCTGGTTGACTTAAGCATTGAAGATAAAGGGCACCCCAATTGCCACCAAACCAAAAAGGATTTCGGAGTTCACAAGAAAATGACTTATCTTGTAAAGACCTGGAAAATAATAGTAGTTAAATAAAGAGGAAAGAGGAAAAATTTAAGGAGGTAAAGCAGGGATCGTCGACAAATGCCTTGGTTTTGTTGACGTACTCCCATATGCGATTCGTTGATGAGTTACAGAGCCTCGTGGACGAAGAGTTATTGAGAGGGGTAATTCAGACCCTTTTGGTTTAGCGACGAGCTCTTCACTTTCGTCGACAAATTCTCTTATTCTGTTCGTTGACAAGTCAACGTGTCTCATCGACGAGGCCACGTGGCCAACCTTTTATATAAGCGCAAAAATCATAATTTTGATGTAAAATTCAGCTTATTCTCTTTCTCTCTCTCTCTCTCTTTCTCTCTCTTTCTCTCTCTCTCTCTCTCTCTCTCTCTCTCTCTCCCTCTCCCTCTCTCTCTCTCTCTCTCTCTCTCTCTCTCTCTCTCTCACACACACACACACACACTAGATTTCGATTTCTCTCACTTCTTTCTAGATTTTCGGCTCCGTTTTTCATCGGTTCAACAATCAAAAGTAACCACAATGATCCTGGGGAGATTGTCTACAACTTAACCAGAGTAGAATTTCGATTTGAGAAGTTTGAAAACCATCCTAAAATCAGGGTAAGTAGATTATTTAAGAGTTATTTGGTTTGTAGGTTTTTCTGAATCCATATTTAGTAGTAGATGTTGTTATACTGGTGTTTGGGATGATTTATGTGGGTGTTGTGAATTCGGGGTATTGGGGCTTTTACTGTAGGAACCTAGTGGGTGTTGCGAGGAATCCAGGTAAGATGATGAATTGTTTATGATTTAGGAAATATGAGTATGAAAATTATTTTGGGTATTCAGTTGATTGATAGGAAAATATATGTGTGTATAATTTTAAGATTTTGTAATTATAAACGTCATGGACGTGAGTTAGAATCAGTAGGCGAGTTCAGTTAGCCATGTAAGGGAAATATGCTATGCTAGTAATTTTAGGAATTTTATTAGTAAAATATATATGTTTTAGGGAAAATTCTACAAATTATAAATTACTTTTATTATTAGTAAATACATGATTTCAGTACAGGGGTTTTCATTTATTTAGTTGTGTGGCATGAGTTAATATTAGATCAATATAGAGTTTATACAGTTTTTAGAATACCATGATTTACAGTATACGTACAAAAATCCATATTTTCAACATTTTCAGAATACCATGATATATAGATTTAAGAACCATAACATTCAGTTATTTCAGTTAATTAGATATTTCAGTTATTCAGATAATTCAATTATTCAGATATCTCATATATTAAGTTATTACAATTTATTTAGATCAGTTTATACAACATTATGGTTATTTCAATTATATCAGAATCATGGTAAAATAGTAAGATAATTATATATATAAGTATTATACAGTATCAGACCCTGATGGATCAGATGCAAGTCATTATTCAGAGCACGGTACCATAACTATTTCAGATCAGAGTACAACCACATATCTTAAATAGTGTATGGATTCCATCAACCGAGCCTTTGGAAGGATTGCAGGCTTCCCAGTATTCAAGGTAGAGGTGGTCAGTTTGACAAGGTAGATTCTAATATCGAGCCTTTGGATGGATTGCAGTAAAGCTGGACTGAGGATTGATAGAGTATCAGCTGACTTATCCTGGTGGGCCAACCAGAGTTAAGTCTTGCCTACGAGCCGCATAACCCTATCATGAGGGGTTAAATCATGACATACAGATTTTTAGGGTAGTTTTCACAATTATTTATATATATATATATATATATATATATATATACACATATTTACAGGATCATAACAAATATATTATAATACTAGTAGTATGATTAAATAGAAAACTTAGATATTAGAGATGTATTTTAAGCCACATAGGTGTGAGTTACGCAGTATTATATTTTATATGATATCTCAGGTCAGTTATTTATCAGTAAATTATTTTTACAAACTCAATTATCACACACTAATAATAGCATATTTCGTCTTACTGAGGTGATCCAATTAAGCGAGCAGATCAGGCTCACAAGTATAAAGGACGTCTACACTACCCTGTTTGTTGGGTAAGTGTTATCAAGAGATTGTATTTTGAGTAGCATTCAGAAGTTTTTGGGTAAATGATGCTGGGATGATGTAATCATGTATGATTATTTTGTGAAAATACTAGATTCTGGTATTGTAAATATGGATGTATGACTTTATGTTTTCCGCTATATAGGTATGTTATTTTATGAATAGGAATTTCCTCAGTGTCCACTTGGGGCTTGAGATGTCATAGCAGATATTATAGGGGTATCAGAGTATATTATTTTGTAGTATATTAAAAATAAAATGGTATGAATTTTCAGGTCGTTACATATCTTCTATTTGGGAGTATGGACTTTAGGTATTGGATTTGGACAAAATACAACATAAAATAAATTTATGCTATAACAAAACATGTTCGAAGCATAGAAACAAAACAAAATCCAAAACATGAATTTTAGGCCTTGGGTGTGTGTGTGTGTGTGTGAATATATATATCTATGTGTGTGTGTGCGCGTGCGTGTATATGCATGTATTTATTTATATAGTATTGTATAATATAAGATAAGGGACAATAAAATGGATAGGGACAAACCTAAGATATCTTGAAATGAGATAATAAGTAAGAATTTAATAACCGTACAATTCTTGGAGGAAACCACCTATGATCATGTAAATTGACGAAAAATAATTTATGTATCTAATCCTACCTAATGGAACTTAAGGCTTGGTTTTTTATTATTGTTGTTGTTGTTGTTGTTGCTATTGTTGTGGGTGTATACATTTCTAATTACTATTGATAGGTTTTTGTCTTCTAAAGAAAATTAAATTGTGCAAAAGAGACATAATGTGTGAAAATACTAGTTTAATTGGAGATGAGCATTATGGTATAATCTTTTCACACTGTGATGTTGGAGTCTCCCAACCATAGGATGGGAATGAGAAAAAAAAATTGTACCATGTTAATTATAATTACAAAAAATTTGGAAATGTGTGGTGCATTATTGTCTATTATAAATAATAGACACATGATAGTAATCCAATTGAAATTATTATTTGTTCATTGACTAACTAGTTTAACAATCCAATTGAGTTATTATTTGAGAGTGACACAAAAATGTGGGATTATTTCATACTTAGTTAAATTAAGAAAATGTAGTAATTGTGAAACAAATGTTAAAAGATTAAATTCTAACCATTAGCTATAAAGCTAGTGAAAAACACATTAGGTACAGTTTGGTTCACAGCTAGAATCAAAATCAAAAGTAGATCTAGAGTACAATGGAATCAAAAATGAAATGTCAGATTCTCCTCTTATGTTTGATTCTGTGGCGCCCCGATTTTTGCACCAATTTTTTTTAACAATAATAAAAATTAAATATTCACTAGGCATCAACAACATCCATAAATCGGCCACGTCAACCTCCTTATTACCATTCATATGACCCGACCCGCATTGGGTACTAGGTTAAAAGTTATTTCATTATACGACCTAATAGCGGAAGGCAATATATACATATCAGTTAGAATACAATACTTAGAGTATCAACATACATACATACATATATATATATATATATATCACCATAACCGACTCAAAAACAACTCAACTCTAGGGGAAATTACACCTCCCCTAGTCCAAAAACTTACCCTATGAGTCCGGGTCCCAGCTCCCTATTATCACGGAGCTCTATCACCTGTCCTATGCCTATTCCCTGAAAAATTTAGATAATTTGGGTGAGACACATTTCGGTAAGAAGGAATAGATTATTTATAGTGTATGACCATATGAGTTCAGTTATAATACACTTTACTTTTCAAATCATCATTTTATCTGAGAAAATACACTGATATACGCATTTTCATAATCATATAGATATACAACATAAGTTTTTATGGGCTTTAAAACCATTTCTCAAATTCAATGATTTCCAACACATATTTACCCGTGAAATTCCTAAGAATAGGGAAGATTACCCGCCCATACAGGTAACTTCCCTCTGCCCTAACACATTATGCAATCAGGTGACTAGCATAAGGTATTCTATTCACTTGATTTTAGGTTTTCTAGGTTTGCTCATAAATCTACTCATTTGACTTCCACCATAAGATAGATCAGCTCTAGAACATACCATAGCATACATTACACTACCAACCATACTAGCATAAGGTATTCTATTCATAAATAGTGACTCATTTTCAGTTTCAGGACACTATTTTCTAGAAAATTTAACATGTTGTGCAACAGGAATGGAAGTAGATTTAATATGACTCATTCCAAATCTTTTTAATACCTTTGAAATATAAGACTTTTGAGACAAGTAGAGAAACTTTTTATTCCTTTCTCTAGTTATTTCCATACCAAGTATCCTTTTAACAGGTCCTAAGTCTTTCATTTCAAATTCATATTTAAGCATGCACTTCACTTGATTTAACATATCCATGTCTTGACAAGCAACCAACATGTCATCAACATGTAATAGCAAATATATATGACATTTATCACATAATTTAAAATAAACACAGCCATCATAATTGCTTCTACAAAAATCATTTTGAATCATATAAGAATCAAATCGTTTATACCATTGTCTAGGTGATTGTTTCAACCCATATAAAGATTTCTTTTCCGTATCAAAGCCCTTAGGAGGTTGCATATAAACTGTTTCTTCTAAAGTACCATGCAAGAAAGCAGTTTTAACATCAAGTTGTTCCAAATGCAAGTCCTGTACAACAACAAAGGATAATAGAATTCTAATAGAACTATGCCTCACAACAGGGGAAAATATTTCATTATAGTCTACCCATTCCATTTGTGTAAATCCCTTAGCCACTAACCTAACTTTATACCTAGGTGGTTCAACTCTAGGGATTCCCTCTTTCCTTTTAAAGATCCACTTGGATCCTATGAGTATCTGTTTTTCCAGTCTAGGTACCATCACCTATGTCTTATTCTTGTTTAGAAACTTCATTTCTTCTTGCATTGCAAGAATTCATTTTTCAACCTCTTTTCTATCCATGACCTCTCTAAAAGTCCTAGACTCTACCTCAATTTCTGTTTCAGTAACAGAAAGAGCAAAAGCTGTCATATCAGCTTTCCCATACCTTTGAGGAGGTCTTATGACCCTCCTCTCCCTATCCCGTGCTAGAAGGTAAGTTTTACTTAATTCAGAGGTTTTTGTTTCTAAGTTTTGCTCTTAAAAAACTACAGCATCTGTTTCTAAATGGCTATGAGAAGTGGAGGGTTGCCCCACCTCAAGCCGCGGGTCACTAGTATTAGAGTGCCTAACACTTTCATCTGAATTTTTTGGTTTTTCCCCAATTTTAGTTTCATTAAAAACTACATCCCTGCTAAAAATACATTTTTTTTTTAGGTTCTATAACCCAGAGCTTATAGCCTTTAACCCCCTCTGAGTATCCCACAAAAATGCATTTCATAGCCTTAGGCTCTAATTTATCAGTTCTAATGTGGGCATAGGCTACACACCCAAAAACTTTTAAACCCTGATAATCAGTAGGCTTACCTGACCAAATTTCTTGAGGGGTTTTAAAATTTAAAGTTGTGGAAGGACACCTATAAATAAGGTATACAACAGTGATCACCACCTCTGCCCAAAAGGTCTTAGGCAAACCTGAAGTGGCTAACATGCATCTTACCCTTTTCATAATAGTCATATTCATCCTTTTAGCTAATCCATTCTATTGGGGAGTATCCCTAACAGTTCTATGTCTAGCTATGCCCTTAGCTTTACAAAATTCAAAAAATTTATTTGACAAGTTTTCTAATCCATTGTCTGTTCTCAGTGTTTTAACTTGTTTGCCAACTTGATTTTCAACTAAGGTTTTCCATTCTTTAAACTTTTCAAAAGTATCACTTTTATGTTTTAAAATATAAACTCATACTTTCCTAAAAAAGTCATCTATAATTGACAAAAAATACCTAGAACCACCATGAGAACTAATCGTAGCAGGCCCCCACAAGTCTGAATGTATGTAATCAAGAGTCTGTTTTGTGGTGTGAGTGGACTTCTTAAAACTAACCCTAGTAGACTTACCCAAGACACACTCCTCACAGAATGACAATTCCTTAAGTTTCCTATCTCCAAGGAGCCCCTGTTTCTCTAGCTCCTTTAGGCCTTGTTGGCTAACATGTCCTAACCTCTTATGCTACAGGGAAACCTGATTTTCTATCCTATGATTGATAAGTGAAGCCTCACCAATCACTGTCTTTCCTACTAAGGTGTACAACCCATTCTTTAGCACCCCTTTCATCACTACTAGTGAACCTCTACATACTTTTAGGCTACCTTCTTTAGACTTAAACGTGTACCCTTTCTTATCTAAGCTACCCAGAGAAATCAAGTTTCTCTTTATCTCAGGTATGTACCTCACAACTCTTACTACTCTTTCCATCCCATCATGCATTAGAAGTCTCATAGTCCCAATACCCTGTATTTTACATGACTTATTGTTTCCTAGGATAACATGACCTCCTTCTAAGCATGTAAAGGACTCAAACCAGTTTTTCAATAGACACATGTGGAAGGAACATCCTGAATCTAATATCCATTCTTTTCCTGAATCTCTATCAGAGACATTCAGCACTTCCGCACTATCATACCCATCTAAAACTATAGCTGCCTTACCCTTTGATTCATAGGTGGTGGCATCTGCATCATTTTTCCTCTCAGGGCAGTCCCTCTTAAAATGTCCTTCCTTGTGACATGCAAAACATTTTAGTATCTTGCTCTTAGATTTTGATCTAGACCTCTTGTCTTTTCCTTTCTTATTCCTCTTTTTAGACCTACCTCTCACATTTAACCCTTCCCTTGACCCTGATTTAGACTCAAACGTAGTGTGCAATTCCCTAGAGTGCAAAATGACTTGCACATCTTCTAAAGTCAGCCTCTCTCTCCCATACATCATAGTTTCTTTAATATGTTCATATGTGGAGTCAAGAGAACTCAATAAAAGAATTGTCTGGTATTCTTAATATATACTAATATCAATATTAGCAAGATCCAAAAAAAATTTATTAAATTCATCTAAATGTTCATCAATCGATGTTCCGGGGGTCATTCTAAAGGTGTAGAGTCTAGTCTTCTTATGGAGTCTATTTGCTAGGGATTTTGTCATATACAAACTTTCTAGTTTTGACCAAACTCTAGCTGTTGTATCCTCATTGGCAACTTCTCTAAGCACTTTGTCTCCTAAGGACAAGATAATGGCACTATGTGCCTTTTGGAGGATTTTGGGCTTCACTTTGTCAGCGGAGGGTAAACCTAGTTTCCCCTCTTGTGAAGTGGAGGCTCCCTTCTTTTCTCCAAGAAGAGGCTCCTCAAGCCCCTGCTGTACCAAGATGGCACGCATCTTAATCCTCCACAAACCAAAGTCATTTTTTCCGGTGAATTTTCCTATTTCTAACCTAGTGGTCCCCATCATATAGTCAGACTCTGATACCACTTGTTGTGTGTAATTCAACTGATTGCTAATTCTATTTTCAGATTTTAATTAATTTCAAAAAAACCACAATAACAATTTTATTTTGTCCAAGCATCAACTACAATCACACTTAAACCTATTTATTTTAACGCGCGTGTGTGTGTGTGCTAAGCTTGATCAAGAAAAATATATGTTCACCAATTCAATATTCAGCAAAGCCTCAATAAATCCAGCAAAATATAAACATGTCAATCACACAATCACAAGAACACATTTACGTGGTTCGGCCTAAAAATTGGCCTACATCCAGGGCAGAAATTTCCTTCTTCAATTTTTGGTCATTTTAAAAATTAAAAATTTTAATTTATTTTTAATTTTTAAAAATTATTAAAAATATAGAAAACAAAGGGTTTGTAAATTAATTTTTAATTTTTATTTTCACATTTTAAATTAATAGACAACTTGTTTTCTAATTTTTGAATTTTATATAAGGTAATATTTAAAATTATGGAATTTTGGAATTTGAGTTTAGATTTGTGTGGATTTAGAAGAAAATTTGTAAATGATACACATAAATTAAAGTCTATGTTCTAAATTTTGATGCTATATTTTTAAAAATTTTAATATAAATTTTAAAAATTTAAAAATAATGAAGCATTTTTGTAATTATTTGAAAAATAAAAAACAAAAAATAAAAATATTTTCATAGAGAAATAGTGCCAAAATTATTTCAAACAAATGTTGTAGAAATTAAAATTAGTTTTTTTTTTTTTTGTAAATTTTAGAAAACTAAAATGAAAAAAATAAAAATTATTTTATAAAACTACACAGACCCTTAGGTTTTGAATATTCTATTTTTTCTAAATTATACATGTGAAAATAAAATCATATGCATTTTCTATCTTCCAACTCTTAATTTCAAAACTAAAAAAATTAAAGAAATTAATGTATTCTAATAAAATTGAAGACTTGGTTGGTAGTGGTACTACCAAAATATATATATATAGATGCTTCATTTTGTTAGGAGCTTTGTAAGAACCCGGAAAAATATAAAATGGATTTTTGCATATTTCGTCGACGAAAGCAGTAGACTTTTCGTCGACATAATTCAGAGGCTCGTTGACGAGGAGAAGCCGAGAGGTCTGGAAAAGTTTAAATATCAGACTTCGTCGACGAGGCTGCTGACAACCGCGATGAAATCCTGTACTTTTCATCGACGAAGGTACTTATCGTCAACGAAAACCGGGCGGGTCAAAGGCTTAAAAAGGGGATATTTGGTTTCTTCTTCACTAAGTCTCTCTCTCTCTCTCTCTCTCTCTCTCTCTCTCTCTCTCTCTAAACTCTCTCTAGATTTCCTCGCCGGTCGTTCATAGAATCGAAAATCCGAGGTTACCACGAGGATCATGGAAGGATTCTCTACAACTTCTGTGGATCGGAATCCCGGTTCGAGCATTTTCAGGTTTCGGGCCAAAATTGAGGTAAGGCTCGATTTTCATTCCTAATTCGGTATATGTGTAGTAGTATGGATCGTAAGCATGTTTAGTATTGTGATTTGTAGATTTCGGAGTCTCAGTTTGTAGTTTTAAGGGCCGTAAAGTTCGTGGTTTGGTTTTGGGTTGAGGTAAAGGGATTCTGTTTATATCAGTTCATTTTTGAAGTTGGGATTGGTAAGTCTGTAGGCTACGATCATATGTATGTTTTGGCTACTTATTTGGGGAAATCTATCAAGTAAAAAAACGGGATTTTTGGGTTATAGTTTTCGGAAAAATTGGGGATTTTGGGTATCATCTCTTATTTGAGTGGAAAACCGTTTATGTTATTTAAACTGTATTATTGAGGTGACCGTAATCAATATTTGCATAAACTGTATACTTGAAATTGTACATGATATGATTTGCCGTAAACCAAATAAGTGTGGTATATGTGTCTGTATGTATGTTGTTCCAAATTATTTGTGAAAAACAGCTATGTGACGGTTTATTATCGTACGCTAAAATGTATAGGGACGTGCGTTCCAAAGTGATTCTAGGTTTTGTGAATTGGCTAGGGGCGGCTAATTACCATACGCCGAAAGTGGCTGGCTTTATATCCAAGGTGCGAAATATCATCGAGAGTGGCTGGCTCTATATCCAGAATGCGAAATATCACCAAGAGTGGCCGACTCTATATCCGGGGTGCGAAATATCACCAGTATGATTCGGTTGGTCACCGAATGTAGCGACGGACCATAGTGGGCCTAGGTTGACGCAGCGTAGTTTGCACATGGTAACGTAATCGGGGTTAGACTAGGTGACCTTGTGTAGTTGCATATGTAGCAATGGATTCACTATTGGGCCTGAGTCGGAAACCTTCGTAGTTTAATGTGTTGGAACGTAACCGCTGTGAGACTAGGTGACTTGTGCAGTTGTGAGTAGTGTGAGGACACTGACCATATGTATGTATGTATGTATTTGAGTACCGTATAAACTGGAATGGATTTTGTGAAAATACTGGAACTGTATGGAATTGTATGGGAATGTATGGAACTTGTTATGAAACTGTACGTATGTGTTTCAAACTGTATCGTATGTATGTGTTATGAAGTATGAAAATGACACTGGTATGCTACACACTGATATAACCAGTTTTCTCCTTTACTGAGAGGTGTCTCACCCCGAATATATACATATATTTTTCAGGTCCTTCGGGTAGTCGAAACTAGCATCCTAGAATTCGGAAGCGGGGGATGTGTTTAGCTACTACTAGTACCTGATAGGTACGAGTTTTGTAACTAGGTTGTCATGATGGATTTTGTAGACACCCGTAGTATGTATAGTCTTGTGGGAATGTATAACCTTGTATGGTATAGACTCTGGTATGATATAGTTTGATGTATAGAAAGACCGTATTCCGCTGCGTATATTGATGAGTATGGACACGTATTATATGTATGTAAATAGGGCATCCGTTACCCCATGGGGTCGGACCCTCTTGTATATGGTATCATGTATGTTTATATTGATACAGAGACAGGTTAGGTTACTTAATTCACCCCTGGGTCCCATTTTAAGGTTCAGGGCATGACAAGCTTTATTTAACAAAATCTTAGAAAAGTCCAAAAAGGACGATCTTGGTGTCCTTGGAAAATTAAGAAAAAAATCTCACAACTTTTATGTTGATGACTTTTTCTGATTTAGGGCAAACAAGGGATTTGTTGATGAGTGGCAGTGTGTGACTGGTTGACGAGAGTAGGGGACTAGTCAATGAGTTTAACGGGTAAAACTCCTCCAACGGGTGAAAAATGGCTAGTTTACCAAATAAAATATTTTTTCTTCCCCCCAACGGCTAATTAATGACTTCTTTGGCTCTTAGGGTATAGATACAAGCTATTAGACTTGTATTAACATGGTTTGGAAGGTCTTTAATCATTCTTAGTGAAAAACATCATTTTATACAAAACCTATCACATTGCATATTAGTTTTTCATTACATGTGCCCATTCTCTCTTGCTCACTTATTGTGTTTGATTCAATTCTTAAGAGAATAGTGCGCGGTTTGAGTTGTAATTTATATTTTGCTCATTTGAGGAGCATTGTATTGTATTTCCATCTTCTTGTAAGGTTCTTTGTGAACTGTTTGGTGAAAGTTTGTTATGAACCAAAGTGAAGGCTCTTAGTGAGCACAGTAAGGATTTGTTCTCGAGTCTAGGATTTGGTACTCGAGTTGTAATGCTTGCTCCACCGGTGAAGGAGTACTTATAGTAAATTGTGGAATCCTTAGCTTGATGCTAAGGCATGGACGTAGGCTTGGTGCCGAACCACATTAAATCTTCGATGTTAAGTATAATCTCCCTTCACTCTTTTATTTATGTCTTGTGCGTGATTTATATTTCATATATTGTGATATAATTACTTATATCTTGCAAACATTCTATTTTGTATAAAAATACGAATTCCATGAAAAGAGTCTTTTTTTTTTTTGTCTTTAAAGAAGGGCGGCACCTCCATTTATTTATTGATAAACCCTCACTTTTGACGGAAGAATACCGTGGTTACAAGATAATCAAAGTGGGAAACAAAAGAAAAAACTTTAAAGGCCTTCCAAATAACAACACCAACATCTAGTCAAAATAGGATTACAAGTCAAAACAAAACAAGGACCTACAAAACAAATATCACGCAACAAAACAAATAAAAGATAAACAACATAAAGCATAGACCAAAACCAATAGGAAAGCCGCTAAACATTCCGTGAAAAGAGTCTATTCACCCCCCCCCCCCTCTAGATTATATAATCCTGAGGCTGGGAAGTCTAAAAGTAACAATTCACCTAAATAGGGTCTTTCATATTTTTATTCTCTCAACCTCACTAGGTAGAATTGAGTTTTTATTAATTAGGTATTTTGCACAAAATGTATTACACGCATACATTTTGAGCATTAAAAGTGTAATTTTTGAAAAAATACACCATGAATGATGTATCTTTTAAACATTAAATTTGAATTTTTGAAAATTGAGATATGGACAAAGAAAAATATAAATGACATTATTTTCTCATTAATTATTATAATAAAATTGTTAGAAGAGGTCTATGGCAAATTGGCAATTTCTTGTCTGCATTTTGACTTTTCGGCAAATCAACATTTAATCATGCTAAACATATTTCAACTTTCCAAATGGCATAGAAAGATGTTCTAAATATTATCAACTATCAAATCTATCATTTTCTTCATATTAAGATTAATAAAACTGTATATTATATTATTGAATATCTTATTACACGAATTGAATTGCAAGTCCACAAATTTTTAAATTGTGTTTTAATCTTTTGGCAAGTCTCATGATTCAATTACGCACATTAAAATTTTGTTTTGAAGTGTCATTAGAAAAGAGCAATTAGTGGGAAAAAAAAATTAGAACGAGCAAAATTGAAGAAATCCAATGTAATTTAAAGATCAAGAGTTAATTTAGTAGCAAATAAGAGCAAGCAAGCGGAGAGACCAGTGAGAACAAAAAGGCATGAATTAAAAATTTAAGACGAGGCCAAGAGTACTACTAATTGAAATCATTTGCAATTCTTTGAATCAAAATTTATTAGAACCAGATCTGACTTTTATTGGCGGCAAGTGGATAGCGCTAATAGTAGAAATTTGCAAAGTATAAGTGCGTGCTGAAGTGTTAGAGTATAGCATCTTATATAGACTATTGACACCTTATTTTGTGGAGTCCAATTATAACAAAAAATGTTAAATATAAATACAAAAAAAAGATAATAATAAAAAACTCCAAAATACATGTGTAAAGGCCAGGTAATCTATCAGTTTCGAGGGAAATTAAAACCCAAATTTCTTTAATATTTTATTATATATATATATATTATTCTTTGAAAAGTATTCTTTTATTTCTTTTCCTATTTTATTTTGGACAAGCATTTTTTTTTTTTTAAAGAAGGGCGGCACCTCCATTTGTTTATTGATAACCCCTCACTTTTGGAGGAGGAATATTGTGGTTACAAGACAATCAATGAGAGATAACAAAAGACAACACGTTAAAAACCTCCCAAAGAACAACACCAACATCTAGCCAAAAACTGAGTTACAAGTCCAAACAAAACAAAACAAAACAGGACCTACAAAACAAACCTGACACAACAAATCAAAACAAAAGATAAACAACATAAAGCATAAACAAAAAATAAAAGGAAATCAGCTAAACATACCTCATATAAGTCGTACCCATCTTCTCTAATTTATACAAATCATTGCTAACTCTAGGGAGTTGACTACTATTTGTAAACAACCTATTCCTCCCCATAGCACCTTGTCAAGCCAAGACATCTCCACTTTGTACCCTTCTCTATACCAATGATTTATCAAAAAATCTACTCCCTCCAATAAACCAATAAGCTGCTCTAAAAAATTCCACAAATACCAGAAGGAGCACTTCCTGGCCCTTATCCAATTAACTACAAAATTCGAATCACATTCAATATCGATACAGGTATAACCCAAATGTTTGCAAATCTTAATTCCTTCCAACATAGCTCTTAATTCAGCTTCATTATTTGAACAAGAATCAAAATATTTGAAAAACCAATCACAAAAGAACATGTATGGTCTCTAAGGATGCCACCACCACCCGCTAGCCTAGGTTCCCTAGGCTGCACCCATCTAAATTTAGTTTCAACCTTCCTTGCCTTGGTTTTAGCCATCTCACACTTTGCATAGTCTTAATTCCTTTATTAACAATTTGCACTTCTAGATTTTGCAAAACCCAAAAATCAGCATCCTTTAACTGAACCAATTCTGTCATGTTCCTACTCAAAACCTCCACCCAATACTTAATGGAGAGCCACACATCAGTACTACTCTCTAGTTTTCCTCCCATTCTAACCACACATCTCCTTCTCCATAGCCTCCAAACTACTAAACAAGGAATCAAACCCATCAATGAACCCAGTTGAGAGAACCTGGAAGCCCTATTAAACCACATTTGGACTCTTTCTTTCCAACTTTATTGCCTAAGGAAAGGAACACCTACCTCCACTGAAACCTTCCTCCAAACCTCAGAAGCAAGGTCTCCCTTATTTAACACATGCTCCAAATCTTCTGATTGCCTCATCTCACAACAATTATATGCTGAAACAAGTGAACCCCCCACCCTTCTCACTTTTTCACCAACACTTAGGCACTCAAAAGGGGAAATGAGGATATCTTGCAATGTTTTTGTAAGCGTCTCTTTTAGAAGGATTCCAAAGGGGAAAAGTGATCCGAGGCACATTATACTCTGCAACGATTGGGTTTGGATTGAATGCTTCAAAGTTGCTTTTATCATCCAAATCCAAATTTCGTAAGAATATATCTTTTTCTTTTGTAAATTGCAACTACCCGCCGCTCCCATTAACAATGCATGCACTGCAAATCATTTCCAAATATGGAATTTTAGCTATGAGAGGAGTGATTCTCACACTAACTCACGCACTGCACACACACTAACCTAGTGATTGTTCGACCTTCTCTCATTTATTTGAGTTTACAATTAATATTGACAATAATATGATGAGTATGCATGCATTGTGAGGAGAGAGAGGTTCTTACAAGAATAAAATATTTTGAATAGAAGGCCATGGGGAGGAGTACTACTTTTGAATGCCTTTGGCTTTTTGGCGAGAATATGAAGCGGAGTCTCTTCTTTTTCATTCATAGAAAAAGCAAGTTTATCGTACAAATGAATTATTTCAAATGCCAAATTTGTCCATAAATGAATCAAAACACTAACTATTTTAGTATTCTACATATAAACTAATTAATTTGAATCATATGATCAAGCTAATTAAAGATTTTTTTTTCAATAATAAAAAAGAAAGAAAGAAAAGAAATAACATTGAAGTCAAATTAAAGGAATTAAATATAAATTACCAAAGTGGTCTTCAACAATAGTACATTGGAGAATTAATGGTGTCACCGTTAGCCTTAAAGGAATAGCGGAGGACTATCGACTTTCTAGTGCTTTCGTCATTGGTAATAATCAATGACTAGAGGTAAAGAAAAGCATTTTTATGGCCATATGAGGCTGCCAGGAAGAAGGGGGTTTCGCCTTTGTTGTTGTGGAGACCCATATATAGATCTTGGGATTTCAAATTCTTGTTGGTGCAGCGACACAAGTTCAGACTCCCCCTAATTGCCACCAAATGGAGAGGGTTATTCCCTTTCTCATTCCTCAACCGTAAGTTCGACTCGATCCATACCCCACTATCCCTCCTTGCTACAATTTCAAGCAGTTCTTGCGCCACTCTTTCTTTGCCACCTGATATCGACATGTGCAACATGATTTCACTACTTTGGTTGATTCTCGCCTAAGGAGACAAAGGCTCTTCACGGTATATTTTCTCCACTTCATCCCATTTCCCCACCGTCATGCATTTGAACAAGTTTTTATCCACATTCTTCAAGTTTTTCTCCGCATTCTTCAAGTTTTTCTCCGCATCCTTTGAGTTTTCCTTTGTATTCTCCAAGTTCTTCTCAGCATCCTTCAAGTTTTTCTCCACAACCCTCGAGTTTGCCAAGACTACAACCACATACAAGTTTTTCAACTTTTCCCCCACATTCTTCATGTCTTCCAATTTTTTTTCCCATATTCTTCAATTTTTCCAAGTTTTCTCTCACATTCTTCAAGTTTTCCAAATTTTTTCCCACATCCTTCAATTTTTTTTTCCACAACTTTCAAATTTTCCTCCACAAGCTTCAATATATTCACCTTCAACTCTTTCTCCTCGGCCTTCATTTTTTTCACGTTTTCCTTTGCATCCTTCAAGTTTTTCTTTACATCCTTCAAGGTTTTTAAGTATTCCTTCACTTTTTCCTCCGCATCCTTCAACTCTCTCTACACCTCTCCCCATACCGTCCGTTTCGGCTCTATTCTCAATATATATAAAAGAATTCAAGCTAACCAGGCAAAGTTTAATTATATATATATATATATATGTAATTATTCATTTCTTCATGCTTATCTTTTATATATATATATATATATATATATATATGTAATTATTTTAACAATAAAATCAAGATAATATACGTAAGCATGAAGAAATGAATAATTATATATATATATATATATATATTTGAGGAATTCGTGAGATCCCCAAAATGCTAATAGAGAGAGAAAGAAGAAGAAAAATGGGGGAAGAAATCTGTACCTTTGCTCATGAGGAAAGTTAGGGCACAGATTCGCCGGAGGTTGCCTCTATCAGATTCGCCGTTCAGGTCCGACGACGAAGGCTTGCATTCTCGAGCGAAAACTGGGGCACAAAATTGTTGCAACGAGCATCGTTGGCGAAGAACTTCTGATAGCGTCCTTTCCACTTAGACGGAAAGGGTCCGAAGCCTTTATTGTTGAGGCTCTATGTGATTTCTTAGATTTTTCATTCGAAGCTTCATGGCCTCTCTCAGATTCGTTGTTTGGGTCCGGTGACGGAGGCTCACAAGAACTCGCTAGTCTTTTTTAGTTTTAGTTGGCTTTTGGTTTTCATTTCATGATATCAATGGCCTCAATAGACCCAAAAAAAAAAATTTTATGAACCCTACAATATGTACACAATATATACAATCTCAATTAATCTTATAAGAAAGTGAATATTAGCATCTTATGACATGTAAAGTTATTCCGCCAATCATCAAGAGAAATTTTTAAAAGCAAGCAAGCCACGCAACTAGATTAAATAATTTGGTATTTATATCTTTAATTAAAATTTAATAAATTGACCACTTGAATTTAAAATGTAACTAAAATAAAATTTTAAAATTTTTAAAAATTATTAAAAATAGTAAAATTCATTATAATGTTCTTTACAATAAGTTTTTTTTTTTTGTAATACTTTAATTTGTATTTTTTTTGAATTTTTGTCATGTTTATTAATTTTTTTTAATTGTTATTGACACAAAATACAAAGAATGAACATTTTCTTAATTTATCTTATAATTTGCTTTACTTTTAAAAATACATATTGACAAATAGATTGCTAATTTCTATTTTAATTTATTTCGTAATTTTTGGCAATGATACAAAATTATGTGCGCATGCCTTCCACTATGCATGTTGTGGAGGTTGAGTTCAAAAGTTGAGAAAGCGTTTTGCTCTTTCAAATTCCTCCATTCCATCAAAGCTAGTGTTTTTGGTTGGCTTGCAATAACCAACAAAATCCTTTGGATAATTTGTAAAAAAGAGGTTGGAGGATAACTTCTATGTGTGTCTTGTGTAAAAAAGAAAAGTGAAAACATGGACCATATTTGTTTGCACTATCATTTTAGCAAGTAGATATAGGCTAAGGTGTGTCAGAGAACATGTAGTCATATGGTAATGACGAATGCTTTGAAAATAATTACTCCACCGGCACAAAGGTGTTTGATAAATGTTTATCAAATTTGTACCTTTGTACTAGATCCAATTGTTTATTATCGCATCTGGATTGCGAAGAGTTTTTATATATCTTCCAAGATTTGGGAGAGTGATTAAATTTATTCTTTCCCATCTTATGTATTTCTTTTTCGCTTGGGAGGATTAAAATTTTTTGCTTATCGCTCCTTTAATAAATTTATTTATTTTTAAATAAATCTTTTCTTACCTTAGGAAAAAAAAAAAGTAAAAGAAAAACATTGCATTAGGACTGTTGTAGGGTAAAATTTGCAGGGATGCTCCTTCGACTTCCGTTGACCTAAAAGAGGAAGAAAAGAAAGGCTTGGAGGACCCAAGGTGTACTCCGGGAGATCACTCCGATACCTAAGTAAGAGGAATGCTTTTAGAGAGGTTGAATGCAATAGTAGAATAGTGTTGAATGACTTACCTTGGCCTCTTCTCCAGATCCTTTCTTATAGGGGCTCGAGTTGACTGTAGGTTGGTTCGTCTTTATTGCGCGGGGCATGAATCACTCCCCAGTTATAAAGTGCTTGTGCCTATTACTCGGCTATTTAAGCCGCTAGCGTGGATCTCTCCTCCTCTTTATTAGGTTGGAGCTGATCACTCGTTAGAATGTTTGACTCGAAGAAGGCGTAAGACAGGTGTTGACCTGTTCTCATTGGCGATTATTTTAGGCGTATCAGTTGTCCCCCCCTCAGTTTCAAATTTCTAGACGGAATTTTAAATAATTGCTTTGTCTACATTTTTCGTCTTAGAAGGTTTAATGCTCCCTCTTTTTTTTTTTTTAGGCATGGTTTACTGAACGAGTTGCCGAGCAGCTTGTGTCGAGCTGTTTTGCCGAGTTGTCCGAGCTGCTCCATGGAGGGAATTTTGTCGAACTGTCCAAGCTGCTCCATGTGGGGAATTTTGCCGAACTGTCTGAGCTGCTCCATGCGGGAAATTTTGCCGAGTTGTCCGAGTTGCTCCATGGAGGGAATTTTGCCGAACTGTCCGAGCTGCTCCACGCGGGGAATTTTGTCGAACTTTTCGGGCTGATATTCATGGCTCTGGGCCTTTTTGATTAGTGATTCGTGCTCCACTGCTTAGCAGTTTTTGGCCTTACGAGTCATGCTCACCATTTTGGCCTTCATTGCTTAATGAGTCGTGCTCATCTGCTGGGCTGTTTTTGGCCTTATGAGCCATGCTTGCCCTTTTGGCCTTTGTTGCATAATGAGTCGTGCTCATCTGCTGGGCTGTTGCCTTCCAATTTGTGCTCGGCAGTTTGGCATTTGTGACTGATGAGTCGTGCTCATCCGCTGGGCTATTTTTGACCTTATGAGCTGTGCTCGCCCTTTTGGCCTTTGTTGCCTAATGAGTCGTGCTCATCTGCTAGGCAGTTGCCTTCCGAGTCGTGCTCATTCTTTGGACCCTTGATTCTTAATGAGTCGTGCTCATTTATTAGGGGTTTTATCTACTCCTTTTTTTGAGGGGTCGTCACCATCCTTTCTATCCTGCTAAAGTTTGATAAATGCATGTTCAAATGCGTCGTACCTTGAGAAGTGGCTTAGATGAAATGTTCTCATTTATGGGTTGTCGATCTGACGTTGCATCTGAAGTGATGTGGTCCTTCCGAGGTGTCGTTTGTCCTCGAGAAGCTGCGGTAGTGTAGATGTCAGAGATTTTTTGTACGTTCATGGATTCTCTGTGTCCTTTCTCTCCCTCGAAACGCAATCTTTTTTCTCCAGATGAGAGTTTTTGAGATTCCCGCCTTGGGGATTCGTGCCATCCTCTCTTTATAAGGCAAGAAGACTCCCTTATTCTCTACTCATCTTCAGTCCAAAGGACTCCCTCATTCTCTTCTCTTCTTCAATCCAAAGGGTCCCCTATTTGTCATTAAGTACGCTCTTCCTTTCAATTACATGTTTGTTTTGTTATTCTTCATGTTCTTCACTGTTCTTGCTTTCACTTTTTCTGCTTGATCTTTTCTTATATGATGACTTTGTTGTTTGTGTACAAAATTTTTCTGTTTTGATCTGCTTCGGCATCTTTCCCTCTTTGTTTTTGCTGGGTGCTTACTCATTTGATCTGTTTGTAAAGGTATTGTTTGGTTCACGCTTTGTTTTCCCGATGGAGTCTTCTTCGCAACCTTTGAGGGTTCCTATTACAGTGAGGAATGCTCGTTGCAAACTCACCCCCTTCGATCTACAGAATGTTCATTATTTTTTTTCTATACCACAGAGTACTACTGTTAGGTTACCCTCTGTCTCTGAGTCAGCCCTTGATCCGGGCTCAGAGGAGCTCTACCTGCATACAGATTACTTAGATTTGGGTCTTAGTCTCCCCCCCCCTTTGTCTCTAATGCACTGGGTTTTTACCAAAGAGCACCCTCCCAACTTGTTCCGAACTCCTATCTCTCGCTCACCTATTTTGTCGTCCTTCTGCTCCGCCTGGGCCACCAGCCTACAGTTGCTTTCTTTAGGAGTTGTTTCCAAATACGAACGCATTCTGTAAAGAAGGAGCTGTACTATTTCAACTCTTTACCAAGTTATAAACTTTTTTCGTCGGGCAGTTCTTCCATACATAACTAGAAGTCCCGGTACTTCTTTGCCTCGGGGGAGTTAAACTACACAGGCTCTCTGGTTTGGTTTGCTCCTCTGGATGGTAACGTTGTCTATCCCTTATCCACCTTCTTTTGCAGGGCTACAAGGAGGTTATCTGCTGACTCACCTTTTTTTCCTCTCTTCCCTTTTCCTTTTGTAGTTCAGATGCACCACCTTCTTACAAGACTTTCCCCCAAAGAGCAGGCCATCCTGAAAGAGCTATGAGCCCTTGGTGAGTAGGGGATTGTCCCTCACGAGGGGTTGCTCCAAGAGCATGTCCTCGTGCAGTGGGGGATTAGCCTCGTTTCCCCAAGTCTTACCTCGCCTCTGATTTCTATACATGTGTTCGGATATTATCTCTATTTTTGGTGTTTTTACTTCTTATTTCCCTGTCTTTGCAGATATGGACTTCAACAGATATGAATCTCTCACGGGGGAAGCCAGGAAGCAAAGGGTGAGTAGGAGTAGGAAGAAGAGAAGGGAGATTGAGGGGGAATCCCCTAAAGGGATGCACCTGCTGTAGGTGATTCTAGTGCCCTTACTGATGAGATCAATGCTGCTTCTCCTCCGATCACCTAGACTCATAATGAAGCATTTTTTCATGAGCCGATTTGTTCTGCCACTTCTCTCCGTTGGGCGATACACATTGAAGATTTTGTGCAG
Source organism: Malania oleifera (assembly GCF_029873635.1). Lineage (NCBI taxonomy): Eukaryota > Viridiplantae > Streptophyta > Magnoliopsida > Santalales > Ximeniaceae > Malania > Malania oleifera. The sequence continues at coordinate 79,878,222 of NC_080429.1, read as the reverse complement.
GCTCAGTGCACTCTTCCGAATGCTCTTTCAGTGAAGATCCGCCACACCTCATACCAAGTATACTCTTCAACTGGTTTATTTTTCTCCTTATACATTGTTTTGTTATCTGTTCTGTATTTTGTCCTCCTCCTCAGCTGGCGACGATGGGTTTAGCCCAAGAGGAGAAGGTTGCTAAGATGTACCGGCAGACCTTGGATGCCAGGGAGAAGTACGTTGTTGCTCATAACAAACTTCATGAGGCTGAGATCCGTGATCGGGCTCTGCAAGCTGAGGTTGAGTGGCCTAAGTAGGGAGGAGTTACCTGCTAGAGAAGCTGTCGCTGCTGCTACTGCCTCCCGAACCGTAGTAAAGGAGTACAAGGACTCCAACCAGTTCGTCATCGGTACCTCCAAGGCTTATCGGGTGGGGTTTAGGAGGTGTCGAGATCAGGTCAAAACCAAACACCTTAACCTTCTGCTGGACGGTGTGAGCTCACACGGGTATGGGAACGAGAGTCCTGAATCCGTGGAAGATCTAGACGAGGATGAGGAAGGGGAGGAGGAGGAAGCTGGAGAGGGGAGTAAAGCAAACTAGTTCGTAGGAACTTTACTTGTAATATAAATTTTTCAAAATTTATTGATGTAGTATAATTATTGTAATTAGTACTTTATTACTGCACTGTAAGAAGCACTTTCAAGAATAGTATTTTTTTAACATATCCGAGTTCCATGTGTTATTAATCTTTTCCCCCTCTACATCCTCCAACTTGTATGTCCCTGGCTTTATCTCTGTTGTGACTCTGTATAACCCTCCTAGTTTGGATTTAACTTGTGCGACCCCGACTCTGTTGGGTTGTTCCACGTCTTCCTTAGGACTAAGTCTTCGGGCGGGAAATTCCGTACTCTGATGCGATTGTTGTAGTACTTTACTACTCTCTATTGGTATGCTGCAAATTTTAGACTCGCCTGATCCTGTCTCTCTTCTAGCAGGTCTATTTCTGATCTGAGCTCTTTGTCGTTGGTCTGCTTGTTAAAGTATTGCCTTCACCAGGAGGGTATCCCTACCTTTGCTGGGATGACCGCTTCTGTGCCAAAGACAAGCATGAAAAGGGTTTCCCCTATTGCCGCTCTCTTGGTGGTGTGGTATACCCATATGAGGGGCGGGAGTTCCTCTGCCCATCTACCTTGCATAGATTCGAGTCGCATCCTCAATCCACGCAGTATCATCCGATTCATGTTCTCTACCTATCCATTACTCGGGGGGTTCGCCACTGACGCGAAGACGAGCTTAATAGATAGGTCCAAACATAACTTTTTGAAGCGCTCGTTGTCGAACTGCCTCCCATGGTCTATAACTATTACCCAAGGGATTGCGAAACGGCAAACCACTGATGTCCACATGAAGCGCGTAATGTTCTGCTCTGTTATGGTGGCTAGGGGTTCGACCTCTACCCACTTAGTGAAATAGTCAATTGCTACCAACAAAAACTTTCTTTGACTAGTCGCCTGCGGTAAAGGTCCTAGGATGTCTATTCCCCACTGGGAGAAAAGGCAGGGACTGGTTAGAGGGGAGAGTAGATTAGAGGGTACGTGTGGTACTACTACGCATCTTTGACACCTATCGCATTGTTTGGTGAGTTTGATCGAGTCTTTCTTCATTGTGGGTCAGTAAAATCCCTACCGCATGGCCTTGTGGGCTAGGGCCCTACTGGCAAGGTGGTTTCCGCACACTCCTTCATGGATTTCCCTTAGTACGTATTTCCCTTCCTCATTGTTTAGACAACGAAGGTAGGGCAGTGTTAGGGATCATTCGTATAGCTCCCGACCTATCAGCATATGTCTTGCTACTTTCCTTCTCACTTTCAGAGCTTCCTTGTTGTCCTTTGGTAGGGATCCGTCCTAAAGGTATAGGAATGGAGGTACCCTCCAATCATCCTTGCAGATTTCAGATTCTAGTGAGTTAATTTTGTCCTCCTCATATGAGGGTTTCCCTATCCGCTCTAGATAAATAGCGTCCTTCCATTCCAAACCGATTGTTGAGGCCAATTTCTCTAGTGCATCGGCCTTTTTGTTTTCTTCCTTTGGTACGTGTTTTATATTGAATTGAACAAACTTTTTCACCTATTCTTGGGCCTTAGCGAGATATTTCTTCATTCTTTGATCTCTAGCCTCAAATTCTCCTTTCAGCTGCTCTACCACCAGTTGGAAAACACTCAATACCTTGATCTGTGTCACCCCTAATGATCTGCCAAGCATAGACCTGCTAACAAAGCTTCATACTCCGCATCGTTGTTGGTTGCCGTGAACTCTAGTTTTAGTGCGAAAAGAGTTTCACTGCCGTCCGGGGCTGAAAGGATGAATCCAGCTCCCCCTCTAGCAGTGTTGGACGATCCATCAACATGTAGTGTCCATATGTCTGACTTAGTGGATGACTCGGGGAGCATTTCTGCTGTGAAATCAGCGAGCACCTGGACCTTGACAGCGGGCCTTGGTTGATATTGTATGTCGAACTCACTTAATTCGATTGACCATTTCGTCATCCTTCCCGTACTCTCTGACCGCTACAAAATTTGTCTCATTGGTTGGTTTGTTAACACAATTACCTTATGGGTCTGAAAGTAGGGCCTTAATTTTCGTGCTGCACAGATGATGGAGAAGGTGGCCTTTTTCACCGTGCAATAGTTCTTTTCGGCTCCACTCAGCACCTTGTTAGTGTAATATATGAGCTGATGTTTCCTGACTTCTTCCCGGACCAGGACCGAGCTGACGGCATTTTCCTTGGATGCTATATATAGGTAGAGGTCTTCCCCATTCTTTGCCTTCGTCAAAAAGGGAGGGTAACCGAGGTATTGCTTGAGCTGTTTGAAGGCTTTGGCCTGTTCCTCTCCCTATTCGAATCCTCCCTTCTTCCATAGTGCTTTGAAGAAAGGTAAGCCTTTGTTACTTGAGTAGGAGACAAACTTGCTGAGGGAGGCTATTCTCCCTGTCAAAACTTGGATCTCCTTTTTTTTTTTTTCCGTGGAGCCTCCATTTCTGGCAGTGCCCTTATTTTGTCCAGGTTTGCTTCTATGCCTCTATGGGTCACCATAAAGCCAAGGAATTTTCCTGTAGAAACACCAAACACACACTTCGATGGGTTCAATTTCATGTGGTACCAGCGAAGGAGTTCGAACATTTCCCTCCAGTCTTTACAATATTGCCCTGCTTCCAAGCTTTTTACCAGCATATCGTCCACGCATGCCTCCATTGTTTTTCCAAGCTGATCTTTAAAGATCTTGTTCACCAACCTCTCATATGTGGCTCCTGCATTTTTTAGCCCGAAGGGCATTACCCAGTAACAATACAGCCCCTTTTGGTGATGAAAGATGTTTTTTCTTCGTCTGCTCTACTCATTGGGATTTGGTTGTCTCCCGAGTAGGCATCCATGAAACTGAGGAGCTCGTGCCCCGAGGTTGAGTCCACTAGCTGGTCGATTCAGGGAAAAGGGAAGTTATCCTTTGGGCACGCCTTATTTAGGTCAGTGAAGTCTATGCAAGTGCACCATTTTCCGTTCGGCTTCCTTACTAGAACCATGTTGCTCAGCCACTCCGGATAGTCTACCTCCCTGATGAAGTTGGCTTGTACCAGCTTCATCACTTCCTCATCGATTATTTTGATCTGCTCTATCGCGATGTTCCTTTATTTTGTTTCATAGGTCGGTTGTTGGGGTCGAACTGCAGCCTATGCTTTATGACTGCAGGGTCGATACCGAGCATGTCTATGGCCGACCAGGTGAACAAATCAGTGAATTCGTCAAACAATTCGCTCAGCTCTACTTTCAAGGTGTCGGGCAACTGATTTTTTATTTGTATATTTCTCTCCTAGTGGCCCTTCAGGGGTATGTGCATAATGTTTTCATCCACTGTACTGATCTAAGGATACTCTCCCCTTACTTCTAGATCTTCCACCGTTAGAGTTTCTCTAGCCTCCATCTTTCCTTTTAGGGCCATTACATAGTAGCTTCGAGTAGTGGCTTGATCTTCCTTGGCAAATCCTATCCCATGCGGAGTAGGGAATTTGATTTTGAGGTGGTATGTTGATGTTACAGCCTGAATTGCGTTAAGGAAAAGGCGGCCTAAAATGACATTGTACACCGAAGGTCAGTCAACCACAAGGAACTCTGTGAGCATCGTAATTTTCTATGGGGTTGTCCCTATTGTCACTGGTAGCGTGATTGTACCTATGGGGTGAAAAATGTCTCCACCAAATCCGACCAGGGGGGTCAAGACTGGCTTGAATCGTTCCTTGCTGATCTTCATTCCGACCATGACTGACCATAACATTATGTTAGCTGAGCTCCCATTATCTATCAATACGTGCCTGACCATGTAATTCGCCACAAGTAAGGAGAGTACCAGTGTGTCATCATGTGGCTGCTGCACCCCTTCTTCATCTCCGCTGTCAAAGGTTATGATGTCATCTTTTTTGTTTCGTTTGCTACTGGTTTCCCCCTTCTCCATCAAGAGCACCTATTTAGCATATCTTTTGCAGGCACTCCCACTATCTTCTCCACTAGCGGATCCTCTGAAGATCACCGCAATCTCCTCTATGACCTGCTCTTCTTTTTCTTTTGCGCCATGCCTTCTCTGCTCAAGAGGTTCCCTTGGTGGATCTTCTTTCTTTATAAACTTTGACAGGTATCGCCTCCTTATTAGGACTTCAATTTCTTTCTTCAACTGGATGCATTCTTCCGTGTCATGGTCATGATCTCTGTGGAATACGCAGAACTTGAACATGTCCCGCTTGTGAAGAGGTGTTCTCATAGGTTCGGGCCACGAGACATAGTCCTTCTTTCTTATCTGCATTAGCAATTCAGAGCGTGGTATGTTCAAGGGCGTGTAGGTAGAGAACTTAACTACGTTGCCCCCTTATCTTTGGGTTTGCGTACAATGTACTAGCCCCTTGTCTTTTCACGGATCTATAGGATTCTCCCATTTCCCTGCCGCTACTTTTCCTCTTCTGCTCTATGCAACTTCCTCTAGTGTCCATCATCTCCTCCAGTTTGATGTATTTCTACGCTCGAGCCATTAGCTCTCCCATATCCATTAGTGGCTTTTTTTCTGGAGAATATAAGAAACTTCCGAGCTGGAGAGCAGTTGTCAAGGCTACTAAGGCCACCCCTATGTCCAAGTTGCAGATTTCTAGGGTTGCTGTGTTGAAATGGTGCATGAATTTCTTTAGAGTTTCGTACTCTCCTTGTGCCATACTCATGAGATGGCTTATTGTTTTAACAATTCTCTGGCTTCTAAGGAAGTGGCCGATGAATAGTTGTTCCATTTCTAAGAAGAAATCAATCAATCCTGGTCACAGAGTTCGACACCAGTCCCTTGCAGTACCCTTAAAGGTTGTTGTAAAAGCCCGACACATGATGGCGTCTAGAGCACCTACAGCTGCATCAGCATTATGAAGGTTTCCAGATGATCAATTGGGTCAGATAGACCTTCATACCTTTCGAAGGTTGGCATTTTGAATCTGGTGGGCAGTGGAGCCTCCATGATCTCTTTGTTGAATGGTGGCTCTGAGGTCTTTAGGGATGCCTTCCCATAGAAGTGTCTAGTTCTGCCCTCTTTCATCATCTTTTCTATGTGATCTATTTTCTTGATCCTTTCTTTGAGCTCTGTGGATCTTTTTTGGTTGACATCCATGCTGTTTGCATCCTCTACCTTCTTGTTGAGGCAGATTTTTTCTTCGTTCTCCTTTGTTTTATCAGTTTTCTTGTCCATACTAGGGCTCTCTTACCGTTGGTGGAGGACGTGCCCTTCCTGACTCTTTTGTTGCAAGAGTTGGTTGAGCAGATCCTTCATTTCCTTTTGGAAGGCGAGGAATTCCTCCCTATTGACACCCGATGGTTCAGCGGGTGTGGATTGGATGGAGTGGGATGATTCTTTTCTTGCAGTAAGGGTGGAAGTAGAACTATGTAAGGTCGGCATTGCCTGAATGTTGAAAGTCGAGAGCAAGATATGATCGCCTCTTAAAAGAAATTTCCCACAGACGGCGCCAACTGTTGCAGGGTAAAATTTGCAGTGATGCTCCTTTGACTTCCGCTGACCTGAAAGGGAAAAAAAAGAAAGGCTTGGAGGACCTGGGGTGTACTCCGAGGGATCACTCTGATGCCTAAGTAAGAGGAATGCTTTTAGAGAGGCTGAATGCAACAGTAGAATAGTATTAAATAACCTACCTTGGCCTCTTCTCCAGATCCCTTCTTATAGGGCTCAAGTTGACCATAGGTTGGTTCGTCTTTATTGCGCGGGGGTGTGAATCGCTCGCTAGTCATAAAGTGTTTGCACCTATTACTCGGTTATTTAAGCTGCTGGCATGGATCTCTCCTCCTATTTATTGGGTTGGAGCTTATCACTCATCAGAATGTCTGATCCGGAGAAGGCGCGAGACTAGTGTTGACTTGTTCTCATTGGCTAGATTATTTTGGGCGTATCAAGGACTATATAATAAAACCTCAATTCTTATCTTCTTAATTACAATGGAACTAGCACATATACTTTAGCCCTTCTACAATTACAACTTTAATGTTCCCCATGCATGATATGATTATTTAATTCCCACCAAGTTAAATCTTTAGAATTTGTTTTATATAAAGCTAACCATGTAAAGTTTAACAATAAAATCAAGATAATGTATGTAGGTATGAAGAAATGAATAATTATATATATACATATATAGGGTGTGAGAGTGATAAACTCAAATGGATTGAGAATGGAGCGAAAACGAACGGTGTGGGGAGAGGTGCGGAGATAGTTGAAGGATGCGGAAGAAAACTTAAAGGAATTCTTGAAAACGTTGAAGGATGTGGAGAAAAAATTGAAGGATGCAGAAGAAAATGTGAAAAAAATGAAGGTTGAGGAGGAAGAGTTGAAGGTGAATATATTGAAGCTTGTGAAGGAAAATTTAAAAGTTGAGGAAAAAAAATTGAAGGATGTGGGAAAAACTTGGAAAACTTGAAGGATGTGAGGGTAAACTTGAAAAACTTGAAGAATGTGGGGAAAAACTTGGAAGACGTGAAGAATGTGGGGAGAATTTTGAAAAACTTGTATGTGGGTGTAGTCTTGGCAAACTCGGGGGTTGTGGAGAAAAACTTGATAGATGCGGAGAAAAACTCAAAGGATGTGGAGAAAAAGTTGAAGGATGCGGATAAAAACTTGTTTGAATGCGTGACGATGGAGAAATGGGATGAAGTGGTTAAAATATACTGTGAAGAGCCTTTGGCTCCTTGGGTAATGATCAACCAAAGTAGCGAAATTACGTTGCACATGACGGTATCGAGCGGTGAAGAAAGAGTGGCGCAAGAATTGATGGAAATTGTAGCAAGGAGGGGTAGTGGGGTGTGGTTCGAGTCGATCTTAGGATTGAGGAACGAGAAAGGGAATAATCCTCTCCACTTTGCGGTAGCCAAGGGGAGCTTGAGCTTGTGCCGCTACATCGCCCAAAATTTGAAATCCCGAGATCTATATGTGGGTCTCCACAACAACCAAGGTGAAACTGTAAGAACCCAAACCGTAATATTGTAATAAATAAAGAGAGTAAATTGGAAGCTTAGTAGGCTTCGTCAATAAGGCCAGACTTTGTCGACGAAGGCTTTGCACTTTTCGTTAACGAAATTCAGAGGCTTGTCAACGAGGAAAAGCGGAGGAGTCTCGGGAAAGCGGTATTCTCAGGCTCATCGACGAGGTTGCCATCTCATCGACGAGGTGTCTTTAGTGCCTCGTCGACGAGGTCGCCATTTTTTGACGAGGGCGGCCAAGTCAAGAGTGCTATAAATATCTGTTTTAATTTCTTCCAAGCTAAGAAACTTAAATATCCTCTCCCTTTCTCTCTAGAACTCATCCTACTCTCTCTCTCTCTCTCTCTCTCTCTAGATTTCTTTACCGTTCATCGTCTGATTTGATAATACGACGTTACCATGAGGATCGTGGAAGGATTCTCTGCAAAACTTACGGATTGGAATCTTGTTTAAGAGATTTTCAAGTTTTGGCTTAAAATTGAGGTAAGGCTCGGTTTCCTTTTCTAATCCGGTAGTTTGATAGAGGACAATGTTGTGAGCATATTCTGTACTGTGTTTTGTAGATTTTGAGAACTCAGTTCACTGTTTAGGAGCCGTAGAGTTCGGGATTGGTCATTTGGGGGAAAGGTAGGGGAATACAGTTTATATTGGTTATTTTTGAAATTGGACTCGGTGGAATTGTGGTCCACGGTCCTGTGTGCGTTTTGGTTACTCATTTAGGGGGATCTAACGGGTAAAACTATGGATTTTTCATGATTATAGTTTTGGGAAAAAGGGGGTATTGGGTTGCATCCCTGGTTTTGTTGAAAACCGTATGTATATGATGATTTATACTGTGTAATAGGGATGGTCGTGCCTTGACTTTATATTGAACTGTATATGTTTGAAAACCCATGATTTTAGATTATCAAATGAGTGTGGTATGTTTGGTTATATGAGCATGCATGGATGTGTTATGTTGAAATGCAATAGGAGGTTCCGAATTGTTCCAGGTACGAAAGAGTGTCTGACTCTATATCTGAGGGGGTGTGTTTATCGCTTGCCATGTTGGCAAGAGTGTTCGGCTCTATGTCCGAGGGCGTGAGCCTATTCTGGTTGATCACCGAAGGGTGTGGATCCACCAGTTTGCGCCGATACGATGCCATGGGAGTCAGGAACTAGCCATATGCTGGTGGCGCCATGCATCGTGGGTTGGCTATGGGCCAACTTCGGATATCACGGACCGGCTATGGGCCGAGGGGTGTGATGACACCAGGTAGATCATGGGCGTGCGTATGCGTGTGTGTGCACGTATGCACTATACTAGAACTGCATTGTGAAAATACTGGAATTGTTTATAACTATGTATATTCTGCTGTCATGATAACACTTGAATGCCACACACCCATATAACCTGTGTTTGCCTTACTAAGATGTGTCTCACCCCTACTGTACGTACATTTTTACAGGTCCATCAAGTAACTAGAACTAGCGTCCTAGTATTAGGAGTGTAGTGGCTGATGTACTGCGGGTAGCGCTTGGGTAAGTGCTAGGACTTTTGTTTTGCGGGTTGCCGTTTTGGGGTATGTTTGGCACCAGGGTGTACGTCTTGTATTTATGGAGCTTGGACTCCACTTTGTGTATAGACTCTGGTATGGTACTGAATGTGTATAGAAAGACCTTTTTTCCGACGATGTCGACGGCAGCCCTGAAACGGAATCCATGGATATATGATCCCACTTCCACTCGGGGATAAATAGGGGTTGCAACTGGCCTGCCGAACTCTGGTGCTCACCTTTTACCTGCTAGCACATCAAACATTGGGCTACATACTCAGCAATTTCCTTCTTCATACCACTCCACCACTAGAACTCTCGCAGATCCCTATACATTTTCATACTGCTGGGATGAACTGTATACAAGGATCTATGAGCCTTCTTTAAAATAGTCTTCCTAATGTCAGCATCAGCAAGAACACACGGTCTGGAATAGAACTGCAAAGCTCCGTCATCTGAAATGCAGAATTCCTCTGCCTGACCACTCTGCACTCTATCCATTACCTCTACCAATTTTGGATCTTTTTTCTGGGCGGCTTTAATTCTTTCCTGCAGCGTAAGCTATACCACTAAATTGGCAATACATATTGGAGTATTACTCTCTATCAATACAATGCCGAGTCTCTCTAGATCCATCATGATTGGGCGTTGGATCTCCATAGCTGCCAACACTGATTCCCTAGACTTCCTGCTCAATGCATCAACTACCACGTTTGCTTTCCCTGGGTGGTAACTGATAGTACAGTCAAAATCCTTAATCAACTCTAACCACCTTCTCTATCTCATATTCAATTCCTTTTGAGTGAAGAAATACTTTACGCTCTTATGGTCGGAGAAAATCTCGCACTGCTCCTTGTACAGGTAATGCCTCCAAATTTTCAATGTGTATACCACTGCAGCCAATTCAAGATCATGAGTAGGGTAGTTCTTTTCATATTCTTTCAAATGTCTAGACGCATACGCCACTACCCTGCCATGCTGCATTAATACACAGTCAAGTCCTTTCAAGGACACATCATGGTAGATAGTATAACTTTTACCCCCTGACAGGATGACTAATACTGGCCCTGTGACTAGCCTTTACTTCAATTCCTGAAAACTTTGCTCACAGCTGTCGTCCCATTCAAATCTAGCATCAGAGGCCCTGATAAAGCTGAGAACCCCTCGACAAAACGACGGTAATATCCGGCTAATCCCAATAAACTCTTGATCTCCTGGACGTTCTTCGGTTTAGCCCAATTCACTACTGCCTCAATCTTATTGGAATCTACAAAAATTTGGTCTCCTGAGATAACATGCCCTAAAAACACAACTTTCTCGAACCAAAAGTCGCATTTACTAAATTTTGCATACAACTTCTTCTCCCTAAGTATTTACAAAACTTGCCTCAAATGTATCTCATGCTCCTCAAAGCTCCTCGAATAGACTAGTACATCATCAATAAAAAGAACTACAAACTGATCTAAATATGGATGAAAAATCTTATTCATCAAATCCATAAATATCGCAGGAGCATTCGTCAGACCAAATGGCATAACCAGGAATTCGTAATGTCCATACTTGGTCCTGAAAGCCATTTTCGATACATCTTCTACTCTCACCTTTACTTGATGGTAACTTGATCTGAGGTTAATTTTAGAATATACCCATGTAACCTGGAGCTGATCGAATAAGTCATCGATACGGGGTAGAGGATACTTGTTCTTGATTGTGTCTTTATTAATCCCTCTGTAATCTATACACATTCTTATAGACTCATCCTTCTTCTTCACAAACAGTACTGGAGCTCCCCACGGAGATACACTAGGTCGTATGAAGCCCTTATCAAGTAAATCCTGTAACTGATCTTTCAATTCTACCAACCCTACTGGCGCCATTCGGTATGGTGCTTTAGAAATCGGCGCTATACCTAGAAGTAGATCAATAGGGAAATCTACCTCACGATCAGGCGGCAAACCTAGTAGTTCATTTGGGAACACATCCGTAAATTCTTTTACCACGGGCGTATTGATAAGCTTCAATTCATTTCCTAACCATTCCTTCACAAAAGTCACAAATCCATGACAACCCCTCTAGAGCAGTCTCCTCGCTTGAACAGCTGAGACCATCTGAGGTAAAGATTGTACTCGTGACCCTGTAAATCTGAATTCTGGTTTCCCTTGAGGTTTGAATATCACTTCCCTTACACGACAGTCTTTAATAGCAGAATTAGCTGCTAGCCAATCCATGCTGAAGATGATATCAAACTTGTGCATATCCTGCACCATCAAATCAGCAGATAAAATTCTCCCCTGAACATCAACTGAATAATCATGGAGTACCCTACTACATCTCACTGTTAACCCGGTCAGTGTAGCCACTAATAACCCGACATCTAATGATTGTGTTTCAATCCCACACAATTTAACACATCCCAAGGACACAAACAAGTGTAGAGCACCAGAATCAAAAAGTGCAATAACTTTAAATGAAAACATATTAACCGTACCTGTCACCATGTCGCCAGCCGCCTCAGCATCACCCGGTGTCAAAGCAAAAACCCTGGCTGGGGCCATATTCCACTACTAGCCTCCACGTGGTGGCTAGTAACCTCCTCGAGCAGGTCTAGACGCAGGAGAAGCACCAATCTGAGCTTGGCAATCCCTCATCACATGCCCTGGCTCCCCACATCGCTAGCAAACACCTCGCCCTGCACAACACTCCCCTAGGTGCCTCTTCCCACAAGTCAGGAAAATTGGAGGTGGTTGTACACCTTGAAAATTGCGATTCCCGGTCTCCTGTCTCTAGTCTTTATAATAGTCACCTCTCTTCCACGAACCACATCCAATCCCCTGCTGGGAACTAGAAGGTATGGATCTCTTCTTCTGTCTCTACTCTTTAGCCTCCAACCGCTCTTCAATCTCTGCTATAGTGGCCCTATCAACTAGCTCGACAAAGTCCTGCAACTTCAGAATCGACACTTGCTTATATATTTCCCTCCTTAGACCTCTTTCAAACTTTCGTACCTTCTTCACCTTATTTGGAATGATGTACGGGGCGAAGCGAGATAGCTCGATGAACCTTACCGCGTACTACTGCACTGACAGCTGTCCCTGCTTCAGATTCAGGAACTTCTCAATCTTAGTCTCCCTGGATGAGGCAGGAAAATACCTGTCGAAGAATATTTCTTTAAATCACTCCCATGTCATTTCCACCAGTACCGTCCTTTGCCGCTCCAAAAGTCTCACTGCCGACCACCATCACTCAGCCTCTCCAGCTAATTTATAGGTAGCAAACAGCACCCTCTACTCCTCAGTACACTACAGTACTGCAAACACTTTCTCTATCTCTTGCACCCAGTTATCAGCAACTGCGGGATCTTTTCCTCCTGAGAAAGTCGGAGGATTCATCTTAATGAACTTCTCTATCGAGCTACCATGGTCTGCCGATGGACCACCCTGTTCCATCAAACTCTTGGCAATTTCTGCCATAACCTACTATGCCACGCTACATAAGACGGCATCTGAATCACTACCTGTAGCACCTGAGGGTCCAGCACCCTCACTCCTACTAGCATGGGCACTATTGCCACCAGGGTCCATCCTAAAAAACAAGTAACTTAACTCAGAAACCCCTTCTCTATACATATCATCCAACCTATATAATATTTTCTCCTAATTAATTCATATCTCTTGATCTTAATTCAAGGATCAATCCTACAACCTAGATACCCAACCCAATGATAGTTTACAATGACTTTCCTGAAATCGTCACCCCAGGAAAATCACACAAACCACCACGGAAGTTCTACATCTAATCTACAAAACCAGCCCTCAAATTCCCTTATCCTATACTCTAGTATTATTACTGCTGCCTTCTAGAGTCTACAAAACCTAGTATCCTAAGTTCTGATACCAAACTATAACGTCCCCCTTTTGGGTGTTGTCACTTAACTTTGTGGGCCTCGCGCCCGTGGCAACAATAGGTACCAATCAGAGCACTCACTGAGATTAAGGTGTTACATATCGTCGTCCCTCAATTCAGTAAGCTCCTGGGTGGAGAGTCTTACTTCACCACAATCATTCATAAGCGAGAGTTCTCGGGGATCGGGGTAACTAACCCTTTGCTTTGATACCAAACTGTAACGAACTCAAAATCTTAATATAAAATGAAACATAATAAATAGAATAGTCAACCCAAACCTGTGGGTAACGGGGACACCTGTCAATCATAACAGAAACCTAAGCAGCAGTAAATATAAGTCACATTCTCAAAGTCATAGAATACATAATACTAGAGTCTACTATAATTCCATAATACTGTGTTTATATACAATCTCCAAAAATACCAAAATAAACCTAGGATCATACAACAAAAATCTATTGATCCTAGTACAAGACTTACCCTCCTAACGGGGTAACTCGATAAACTCAACGGCGGTCAGGCTCCGCCGGTCTTTCTGGGTTTCCTAAAAATCATTTAATGTTCGGGGGTAAGACACTTCTCAATAAGGAAAAAGAAACTAAATACAGTTGTGTGGCAACATGAACATTTAAGGCAATTATACATATACAATATATTTCATATTTTTGTAAACATTCATCATATTGTACTAAATAATTATATACTTTCATATTTGCTAATAAATCATATCGTACATAAAACAGCTGTTATAACTGATAATACTAAAAATATACTCAGGATGAATAGTTAGCTGATGTCATGTATTACCCCCCGTGACGGGTTGTGTAGCCCGAAGGCAGGACCCGACAATGGCTGATTGACCACTGCCCAGTCAAAAATGTCTGTAAGTATGATGGGCCCGCCGCACCCTGGTCTGGACTGCCAGGTGGACCTCTACAACTCTACACTAAAAGCCACATCGACTATCCATCTCCCACCCCCTCGTGGGGTGGTTAGCACAAGTCTGAACATAGATACCTGATTTATATAGCTACGGTACCAAGCTCCTGAACTAAACGAAACTAACATCTGGGTTTTGATAACATATAATATATGATAATATAGCATCTTTCATAATTTCATGAATATGACCCCGTGCCGAACATTTCATAATTACGGCCTCATGCCAAACATTTCATAATTACGGCCTCATGCCGAACATTTTATAATTATGGCCTCGTGCCAAACATTTCATAATTACGGGCTCGTGCCAAACATTTCATAATTACAGCCTCGTGCCGGTCATTTCATAAATGTGGCCTCTCACCAAACATTTCATAAATACGGTCTCGTACCAAAATCATACATAAATACATCATTTTGAAAATAAATCAATTTATCATGTATTTTCAACATCATAATGTACTGTATTCTTTTATAATTTCTCAAAACATACTTCATTCATATCATTGTCATATCATGATATTTTTCCACGTAAAATAATATTCATGCCACACATTTGTTGTATAAAACCATACATTGTATTCCAAAAATCATAATTTCTGGCATCTCATACATATATATACATTTCAACATAATAGCAACATTTTCCCAAACGTGCATTTCCTTTGTAATACATATAATACACATGCTTTCCTAAAAATAAATTTACTCATACATAATAATAATTTACATTGAAAATAACTGCTTTAGTTTATTCCCCTACTTGGCTACTGAGAAAAGCCCCTATAAATTCTGGTCTCACACCCGTAAGATTTCCTAATCAATACCCTAAAAATGAAAACTCCAAGTACTAAACTTCAGTATTTTTATGTGTATATTATTTCCTATAACTACAATAAGACCAAATTAGGTATAAAAAGCCTTACCTCAACTCAGAGATGATTTTCAACGGAGTTCCACCGACGATCCGCTCCGTCAAATTTGGAGAGAACTTCCCCAGGAGCATTGTGGTGGCTTTAGATCCTCGAACCAACGGAAATCCAACCCAAAATCGAAGGGAGAAGAGGAGGGAGCCGAAGGGAGAGAGAGAGAGAGAGAGAGAAAGAGAGAAAGAGAGAGTGAGAGATTTCTTAATTTTGAAGTTTAAGTCCAAGTTTTTGATATTTATAAGATTGGATTCGTCTACGAGACACGTCACCTCGTTGATGAGTCCTGTAGAAAGTTCGTCGATGAACCTGCACCTTCGTTGACGAATTTCAGACTTCCCCAAAACCCTTTCTCGGTATCTTCTTGTCGACGAATCTTGTCTTCTTCGACGAGGTCCTCTTATACCCTCGTCGACGAATCCCCTGTGTTCGTCAACGAGACCGTAATGAATTCCCTCGGTTAATACTCCTTCTGTTATTGTTTTCATTTCCCTTCCTCTTTATTATTTAAATACCATTATTATTATTCAGGTCGTCACAAGTTCATTCCCTTAAAATGACCAATTGTATTATTTTGTGTGCATAAATGCCAAATAGAGGGAGAGTGTTTCAAAAAGGGGGAGAGTTCTCCAGGTAAATTGAAAAATATTTTAAAAAGGGGGATTTTTTCTTTAAAGCTAATTTTTTTTTTAAGAATCAATTTTTATATTAAGTTTACTATTTTTTGCTGATGCCAAAAGAGGTATGAATAAAATGATAAATTTCTTATATGAGGGACAAATATAGTGTAACGACCTGCTTAATTTCATATATATATATATATATATATATATATATATATATATATTTTATACTATAACATTTATATCACTCTGATACCAAACTGGATTAAACCCAACCATCAACCTAAGTAGTAAGAAGCAGAAATCAAATAAACATAATCATACGTAGTTATATACAATGCTAGAGTGCTAAAGTGTTTCCCAAAATATACATATATGACTGTTTTCCAGAATACCCTCAACTGGCTAGGGTTATACAAAAATACTCTCAAAAATACTCACACTACTGTCAGGGCAATACCAATGCCCTTTTATCAGCGAGTCTGATCTGCGAGCCTATCTGGATCACTTGAAAAATGTTAAAGTAATTGGGATGAGCCAACGCTTAGTTAGACGAAATATGTTATTACTAGTGTGCGGCAAATGAGTTACAATATTATGAAAATATGTTTCTATATAATCATGTATAACTGATCTATAAATACAGTACAAGTAATAGAAACCACCACCATTTCCATGTTGTTTAACATATCTATATTTTAGGTTACTATTCAAAATACTTCTAATGTACATAAGTATATTCTCTATCTCTGTAAATCTATATATACATAATAATAACTGAAAACTTCCCTGTGGATAACTGTGTGTCATGATTTACCCCTCATGATAGGGTTGTGCGGCCCGTAGGCGGGATCTACCCTGGCTGGCGGACCAGAGTAAATCACTTTAGTCCCTCAGTTAGATCGGCCACTCCTCAACCCATATCTGTTGAGGAGCCTATCCACATGAGGGCACGATCGACCTACTACCACGTATTATCTAAATATGTGGTTGCACTCATAACTAAAATATCTGTAGCTACGGTACTATGCTCTGTAACTGTATGAAGGCTAAAAATTGACTAAAGGGTCTTACCCTAAATTTGGGATGAATTCCAACTTTATTTCACCAACAATCCGCTCTGGCAAACTTGAAGAGAACTCCGCCTGGAAAGTCGTGGCGGCCTCAGATCGTCAATCCGGCAACTAATAAGGCTGAAATCGAAGAGAGAAGGGGGAAGGGCCGTAGAGGAAAGAGAAGAGAGAGAGAGAAAGAAAGAGAGGGTAATTTGCACTGAAATAGGATAAAAATTTGAGTTTTCACTATTTATAGGGCCGGATTCGTCGACAAGACACGTCACCTCGTCGACGAGTCCTTAAGTAATTTCATTGACTAACCTTACCTCCACATCGATGAAATTCAAACTGTCCAAAACCCCTCTTTGTATCTTCTCGCCGATGAGGCGTGGCTTCGTCAACGAGGTCCCCTTATGCACTCGTCGACGAACTCCCCATGTTCGTCAACGAGGCCCTGTATGTCACCTCTTAGTTTTTCCATCCAAAGTGCAATGTCATTGATGAACGCTACTGCCTCCTTCTGTTTCTGCTTCCATTTCTCTCCCTCTTCATTATTTAAATACCATTATTCTTTGGGTCATGACATTCTCCCCTCCTTATAAAATTTCGTACTCGAAATTTACTATTCATATGACTTATCATCCCTTAAGGGCAAAACAGTCTACTTATTTTATTACCTGCCCTCACTTATGGCGGAAGAATACCGTGGTTACATGGGTAGTTTTAAGAGATTACAAGTATAAAAGAAAATTCCCTCAAAACCAAAATACTACCTATCCTATATACTATATTACAATTCCACTATTTAAACAAAATAAAATTAGTATCCTAGCATATACATCAATACTATAATTCATTGAACAAGTGAGGATATTTTTGTTTGATTTCATCTTTGAGCTCCCATAAGGCTTCTTTAATTGCGTGGTTTCTGTCGCGGCGTCCCGGGAGCGCATATGCCCCAGGTGGCGAAATTAAAAATCATTTTAATATTTTTAAGAAAAATATGGTGTAGGAGTCGCCATTAACCTTTAGTGCAGTTAGAACACATGATTACTACCTCGTTAAGGGTAGAATCGGTTTACATTACCTGAGTTGGGGTCGGGAGTTCGGTTACGCGAGGGGAAGGTACGAGCACCCCCTACGCGCCCGTTCTTGCGAACGGTACCTAATTAATTTGAAATTATCCCTTAGTTAATCTAAAAATTCTTTAAATTACTCCTTTTTTATGAATTTATAAATATATGTGAAAAATAAATAAATAAATAAAATAATAAATAAATAAAGATGATATATACATATATATTCCCTCAGAGCTTAGGGTACGTGATGCCCGAAGGCTCATACCCCCGCAATAAAATCATAGGGATATAATTAAGAAAATACACTCCCAAAATTTTGAAATTATATATAAAATTTTTATAGAAAAATACTAACATGGGAGGTTTTTAATATATGGTAATAGAATAATAAGCCTCACATACCTACTAACATATTATGAATGTCAAAATAAGTAACTAAATACTATATATATTAATATATTAAGGATACTTAATACTAAATATAGTAAGATTCTAATAATGATTATTACTAAACATATTTATATACTAAAAATAGCTGATACTAAAAATACTAGGATACTAATAATTAATACTAACTATATTAATATGCTAAAAAAATAAATAAATAATTGATGCTAAACATGTGATTAAAATGCTAATTTACTAAACATATAATATCCATTAAACCTAAATCACTAAATATATAATATTAAAAAGAAAATACAAAAAAGGCTAAATATGTAATATTTACCAATATGCTAATATGTGATATACATATAACTAAAATTATTAATTTACATATAATGTCAATGAAACACCAAGCTATGAAATATGTAATACCACATTATCACAATAATAAATTTACAATATTATAAAAATGCTAATTAATATAATAAATATATGATATCAATAAAAATTCTACCACACTAACATTAATCGTTTAATATATATACAATAGATACCACAAAAATCTAACACTACAATATGAACATTAACATCAATAACCAAATTCAAACTTTGAATGTTAAAACGACAAAAAATTCTACAATAATAATAATAATCGTTCAACCATAAACACAACAAAAATGTAAACATGAATATCAACATTTAAACAAATATTACAGCATTATAAACCCTACACCATGAATATTAATTGATGTATAACAACAAGACAAACAAAGCATATATATTAAACATTAAAGCAAACATTACAATCCTAAAACCTTAGAATAACAACCCTAGAGTATATGTACACATTATCATAAAAAAAAACTTTGAAACTACTCCAATCAATTAATAATCTCAAACCCTAGATAAATATAAACAAGAAATAATGTGACTAGTTCAACACCGATAAAAAAAAAGTTTAACTTAAATAAATCAAGCATACTAAACATATAAATAATAAAACATACTAAAAAAAAACTCAAAATATTATCTTATCAATACTTGACCCTAAATAATACAATACCAATTCAATGTATATATACATATACACACACACATGATACAACAACAATTATACAATAATATTAAATGTTTAATACGTACAACGAATACAAATATATGACCTTTAAACACAAACTCTGACGATTAATATTTCATAACAGTAATAAATTTATTAATAATAAATACAACAAGAAACAATATAAACATGAGTATCAGCTAAAAGATCTCACCACAATATTATATATGTAACAAATATGATAAAAAATTTAAACTTTAAATATTAGAACAAGTTCTTACAACAAAAATTCTATAAATACAACAATTATAATATAAATATATAGTAACCATATAAAATAACTAGTATTAATCATATAATATACATGTATAATTTAAAAACTTAAAATTTTAAATGTTAAAACCCAAACAGTGTGCGTGTGTGCGTGAGAGCAGGGAGGCTTACAGCGGGGGAGCGTGGGCTTTTTGTGGAGATCTAGAGAACAGGGGGCTGCCGGAGAGTGCAAGTAGATGGCCGGAGAGGGATCACTGGAGAGACTAGGAGATCAGCCAAGCGTGCCGGCGATGACAGAAACAGAGGAGGCCATGATCCGGCTGTGCTGGCGTGAGGGCGGTTGCAGGTCAAGGTTGCTCCTCGGGTCGTGGCCGTGAGCAGCGACAGGTGCGGCCGTGGGAGTCTGAGTGCTGGGGTAAAGGGGCTGGCGGTAGAGGTTGCTTGAGGCGCAGGGGTTGGAGCAGCTGGAACAAAGGGGGCAGCCGGCTGGAATCTGTTCGGGTTGGTGGTTCTGCTGAACTACCAGAAAGATGGCCAGTGGTTGCTGTTGTTGCAGTGGCCTGGAACAACGAGAGAGAGGCGGGAGGCTACTGCGGTGATGGTGGCGGTAACGGGGAGCTGTGATGAGTGATGGTATGCGGAGGATGATGGGAAGGAGATGAAGGAGCAAAGAAAAAAAAAAACAGAGGGAGAGACCGGAGGCAGGGGAAGAAGAAGAAGAAGAAGCAAAATTTTTTTCTTTTTGGTATGAATGGCCCCCGCGCTGTTGTACTGTGCCCCCCCCCCACCTTCTTATAAAAATAATTTTGAAAAAAAAACCCTAAAAACATTTCCTTTTTTGGTTTATGGTATTTTTCTCTTTTTTGGAAATAATATATACTACTATTATGGTAATAAAGAAATAATAATAATAATAATAATAATAATAATAATAATAATAAGGTAAAAATAATAATAATAATAATAAAATAATAATAATAATAATAGTAATAACAAAGGTAAAAATACTGATAATAATCATAATTAAAAAAAATGTCAATAATAACTAAACTAATAAAAACTAATAATACTAACAAACAATAAAAATAAAAATAAAAATAAAACTCATAAAAATAATACTAATTAATAATAATAAAAAATAAAATAATAGTAATAATAGTAATAAAAATACTAATAATAATGAAAATAAAAATTAAAAAAAATAATTAAATAATAAATAATAATAATAATAAAATAAACGAAAAAAAAAAAAATAAAAGTAATATTAATAATACTAATGAAAAATAATAATAATAATAAAGAAAATAATAATAATAATAATAATAAGATTAGTGAAAAATTAATAATAATAATAATAAGAATAAATAAAATAATAATAATAATAATAATAGATAATTAAATAAGAATAAAAAATGATAATGGTAAAGTAATAATAATAATAATAATAAAGTAATAAATATAATGAAAACTAATAATAATAATAATAATAATAATAATAATAATAATAATAATAATAATAATAATAATAATAATAATGATAGCAAAATAATAATAATAATAAAATAATAATAATAATAATAATAATAATAATAATAATAATAATAATAATAATAATAATAATATTGGGCCTGGGTAAAAACGGGGTGTCTACAGCTGCCCCTCTTTGTAGGCTTTGTCGCTAAGTAGGAATTCTCCTACGTTATTTGTAGCAACAAGCCTGCAAAGATAAAAGACGCTGATTTTGGACCGGACCCAATGTAACAAAAGAGACCAAAATGATTTGTGAAAACTGATTTGCATGTATGATTGAGAGCACATGAGAATGACTTACGTCGGATGTAGGAACTCGAGCTATAGTTCATGAGGGGTGACTTGCATCGGGTGTAGGAACCCAAGCTATAGTTCACGGAGGATGACTTGCACCGGGTGTAGGAACCCGAGCTATAGTTCATGAGTGGTGACTTGCATCGGGTGTAGGAACCCGAGCTATAGTTCACGGACGGTGACTTGCACAGGGTGTAGGAACCCGAGCTAAAGTGCACGGAAGGTGACTTGCACCGGGTGTAGGAACCCAAGCTATAGTTCACGGAGGATGACTTGCATCGGGTGTAGGAACCCGAGCTATAGTTCATGAGGGGTGACTTGCATCGGGTGTAGGAACCCGAGCTATAGTTCACGGAGGATGACTTGCACCGGGTGTAGGAACCTGAGCTATAGTTCACAGAAGGGTGACTTGCACCGGGTGTAGGAACCCGAGCTATAGTTCACAAAGGTGGCTTGCACCGGGTGTAGGAACCCGAGCTATAGTTCACGAGTGGTGACTTGCATCGGGTGTAGGAACCCGAGCTATAGTTCACGGACGGTGACTTGCACCGGGTGTAGGAACCCGAGCTATAGTTCATGGAAGGGTGACTTGCATCGGGTGTAGGAACCCGAGCTATAGTTCACAAAGGGGTGACTTGCATCGGGTGTAGGAACCCGAGCTATAGTTCACGAAAGGGTGACTTGCACCGGGTGTAGGAACCCGAGCTATAGTTCACGAGGGGTGACTTGCACCGGGTGTAGGAACCCGAGCTATAGTTCACAGAAGGATGACTTGCACCGGGTGTAGGAACCCGAGCTATAGTGTATGCAGTAATAACTCAAACATTAGTGAGACAAAGGTTGTTTGGATAATGATCAAAAGAGATGCATGACAAGAGGAGTATGACTAGAATGCAGTAGTGCATGTATGCTGTCTACCGTGGTGCTAGAACATAGGGATATGTTGCTACATGTTTCTATGCCATGTATGGAATGTATGGTAATGAATGTTGGAAATGCCTGAATCTTTTCCCCTAGTGCTTCTATGATTAATAACCTCATCTTTCATCTGGCCATGTTTTTGATACTTGCCACATCTGCAACTGATCTTGGCTCAATTTTCTTAATTCACCCGATCATGGAGACGATTGACTTGGCTAAATATTTGCCTCAGTTGAATGGATCTACAACCAATATTAACCCTGTTTGCTTAATGCAATTAAATAGGGAGACATCTGACAAGCTTTGGCACTACAATTGCCTCATTGCAAATGCATCAGTAAAAGCTCTCAGTTTCATATGAAGGCCACCACCTCTCCGGATCCTGCCTTATTCATCGGTTGTACACCACATTTCCATTTTTCATGAAAGCCCTAAGTCATATTTGCTGATTATGCCTGAAACAGGAAGCGTACTAGCGAACTCTTTTGATTACCCCATTCTTGAGACTATGAAAAAGGTTTTTTTTTTTTTTAAATATCCAACCATGTAATTGTAACATCCCTTTGCTACATCAAAAGATCATATGTGCAAGATGACTAGTTTACCAGGCTTAAATGTCAATTCAAAGGGAAAACTTTATACTAGTATTCAAAAAGTTGAAGCACATGAATGTTAAGTTGTCAAGTTTAATTCTCTTTTGATTTTTCCCCTTTCGTTGATGACCCCAAACATTTCTCCCTCCTTTCGCCCTATTCTGTTGTGAACCCCTGTAATTCTCAAGTTAAATTATTGCCTCAGGTTCAGTTCATGTTTTGATCTCAAGATGGTCTTTAAGACTCGGGACGAAACGTAGGCTTGGGGATATAGGTTTTCTGAAGAAGAGGGAAACTATGGCTTAAAAATCCCAACACCTAATGACATTCTCTGCCCTAGTTTAAGTTGAGGCACTTTGTTTTGGTTTTGACCGAACTTGTCTTTTGAACAAGCTGCCTACGTACCTTTTCAGGATCAGGTCATTACGTAGTTCAGACTCAATCATTGAGTCTGACAAATCATTAGAGACAACAATGTATACCAATCTGGTCAGGTCTTTTATTTGGACTGTAATATAGGCTAGGGGTACGGGTTAAAGAAAGAAAGAGTTAAATAAGGCTCAAAATTAGCACTTTCATTAAGGGCAACTTGGTCAAAGATCACATGCGTAGTATGTCCCTTATTTTCTTTCTCTTTTCTTCTTTTTCCATTTGCTTTTGTTGCTCCCTTTTGTTTTTCTCTTTCATAAAGGGATTCGGTCATTTTTGTTTGGACTTCATTTG
Organism: Malania oleifera; assembly: GCF_029873635.1. NCBI lineage: Eukaryota > Viridiplantae > Streptophyta > Magnoliopsida > Santalales > Ximeniaceae > Malania > Malania oleifera. The sequence goes on along the minus strand of NC_080429.1, from coordinate 79,854,848 downwards.
GGACTAATCCTTTGAAATTGCCCCAGTGTGGGGTGTGATCCTTTGACGGGTTAATCAAAAATTGAATTTTCCAGGCTCAAGAAGGGCTTGCAAGGGATCTCTTTTTGTTTCTTTTGGGTAGCAGAAAGATGGCCTGCCATCATTTCGAGTAGCCAATTGTTGTCTCATATGACTTGCTAGACCCTAAAGGACCCATACCCAGGTTAAATTTTGTAAACTGACTTTCGAAAAAATACTGGTTTATCATTTAGGCTCAATTTGGTTATCAAATGGTAAATCGTTATTTGGATTTTTTATAGGAAAGCAGATCGGCCAACGATGGCCATCTATCATTTGATCAAAACATGAATAATGAACAGTCATTAGATTTATGAAGCAAATCGTCATCTTATTGAATTTCCTTGAGAGTTTACAGGGTTTCTAAGAAAAATATTTCTTTACTGCATCTGAGTTTGTGGGGTGCACCAGATCGGCTCCATCCATGTCTGATAACAATAAGGCACCTCCTGAAAATGCTTTCTTTACCACATACGGCCCTTCATAATTTGGGGTCCTCACTTACTTCGGGGGTCATTATGAACTGGGTAAAAATCTTTTTCAAAACGAGATCTCCTTTGAAACCGTCGAATACCACTTCTTGTTAAAAGCTCTCATCATTCTCCTTTGTTATAACTGCCCATTACTATATCTGTCAATCTTTTTTCTTCATAGATTCAACGGTCATATCTAGATTGCACCCATTCTGCTTCTGTTAACTCTTCTTCTTTTTAAGACTCTACGAGGGGAATCTCCACTTCTTCGGAATTATGGCCTCCATTCCGATACCAAGAAAAGGGGTAGCCCCTTGATGTTCGAACACTGGTTCGATAGGCCAATAAAGCGAAAGTAACTTCCTCATGCAATCGTCTATAGGTCCTCCGTCCTTTTTTCAAGTCTCTTGATGTTCTTATTGGCTGCTTCACTGTCTCCATTCATTTGAGGTGATAGGGGGCGGAATTAGATGCTTGACCTTGAAATTGACCCGCATAATTTTGTCAGGACCTCGTGGTTCAAGGTTTTTAGCATTGTCTGATATTTCCTTCTGGGATCCCATACCTGCAATTTAAAATTCTCTCCTGATAAACGAGGAGTACCTTTGATGACATTAGAGTATGATGCTGCTTCGACCCATTTTGTGAAGTATCCAATGGCCACAATTATCGATGGCCCATTACTGGCCTTCGGGGTTATTGGGCAGCACATCCTTGCCCCATGCTGAAAAGGCCAAGGTGCTGATAAACCTTGAGTTGAGTGGGTGGGACTTGATGCGATCTCCATAGATGTGACACTTATGGCACTTGCCGAACATACCTATGCAATCCGTTCCATGGTTATCCAATAGTAGCCCACTCCTTAGGATTTTTCGGGCCAAAAGTGTCCTCCCGCATGGGTCCCACAAACCCGTCGTGGTACTTCTGTATATGTGTCCCTGGCCTCTTGCAAATCCACGCACGGTAGGAGGGTCATATCTGGTTCCTTTTATACAATATCTTTCCATCTAAACAGAATCCCATAGCTAGCCTCCGCATTGTCTTTCGGTCATTATTATAGGTCCTATGGATACTCCTTCCATTGAACTGTTGTTTTGATATCATGAAACCATGGCTTCCCATCAGCTTCTTCCTTCATTACAATATGCAGGTTCCCTATGCATCCTATTCGAATGGTTCAATCTCTATTCCAGACTCACCTTAAATAAGCCGTCCAAGTATTTCTACGCCATCAGGAGTAGTTACTCTCTCTCGGGAAAATTAAAAACTGATAGTATCGAATTCCTCATCATTTTCCTGAATGAATCTTGATATGGTATTAATTTGGATCCCAGTTTTCCCACTTTCCAGTCAACGATAAATTACCCAAGCAAATCTCCTTTTACATCAATTTTTTAATGCCTCGTCAATATCTCGCCGTAATCCCAATCGCACCTCATACTCAGCTATATTATTGGTACACGAAAGGTAGTTTGGCTGTGGACTTGGGTAATTTTCCCTCTGGTGATATTAGTATAGCCCCTATTTCCAATGCCCCCATACTTGGTTTGCTCCGTCAAATAGCATCTCCACCCAACTTACGTTCCTTTTCTTCCTTTTCTTGATCAATTTAATCATATCTGAGTCCTAGAAGTCAAACTCCATGGATTTTGTATCATCAACGCCCTATCAGCCAAATTATTTTTGCTATAATGCTAAGCATATATATTAAACATTAAAGCAAACATTACAATCCTAAAACCTTACAATAACAACCCTAGAGTATATGTACACATTATCATAAAAAAAAAACTTTGAAACTACTCCAATCAATTAATAATCTCAAACCCTAGATAAATATAAACAAGAAATAATGTGACTAGTTCAACACCGATAAAAAAAAAGTTTAACTTAAATAAATCAAGCATACTAAACATATAAATAATAAAACATACTAAAAGAAAAACTCAAAATATTATCTTATCAATACTTGACCCTAAATAATACAATACCAATTCAATGTATATATACATATACACACACACATGATACAACAACAATTATACAATAATATTAAATGTTTAATACGTACAACGAATACAAATATATGACCTTTAAACACAAACTCTGACGATTAATATTTCATAACAGTAATAAATTTATTAATAATAAATACAACAAGAAAAATATAAACATGAGTATCAGCTAAAAGATCTCACTTCAATATTATATATGTAACAAATATGATAAAAAATTTAAACTTTAAATATTAGAACAAGTTCTTACAACAAAAATTCTATAAATACAACAATTATAATATAAATATATAGTAACCATATAAAATAACTAGTATTAATCATATAATATACATGTATAATTTAAAAACTTAAAATTTTAAATGTTAAAACCCAAACAGTGTGCGTGTGTGCGTGAGAGCAGGGAGGCTTACAGCGGGGGAGCGTGGGCTTTTTGTGGAGATCTGGAGAACAGGGGGCTGCCGGAGAGTGCAAGTAAATGGCCGGAGAGGGATCACTGGAGAGACTAGGAGATCAGCCAAGCGTGCCGGCGATGACAGAAACAGAGGAGGCCGTGATCCGGCTGTGCTGGCGTGAGGGCGGTTGCAGGTCAAGGTTGCTCCTCGAGTCTTGGCCGTGAGCAGCGACGGGTGCGGCCGTGGGAGTCTGAGTGCTGGGGTAAAGGGGCTGGCGGCAGAGATTGCTTGAGGCATAGGGGTTGGAGCAGCTGGAACAAAGGGGGCAGCCGGCTGGAATCTGTTCGGGTTGGTGGTTCTGCTGAACTACCAGAAAGATGGCCAGTGGTTGCTGTTGTTGCAGTGGCCTGGAACAACGAGAGAGAGGCGGGAGGCTACTGCGGTGATGGTGGCGGTAACGGGGAGCTGTGATGAGTGATGGTATGCGGAGGATGATGGGAAGGAGATGAAGGAGCAAAGAAAAAAAAAAACAGAGGGAGAGACCGGAGGCAGGGGAAGAAGAAGAAGAAGAAGCAAAATTTTTTTCTTTTTGGTATGAATGGCCCCCGCGCTGTTGTACTGTGCCCCCCCCCCCCCACCTTCTTATAAAAATAATTTTGAAAAAAAAACCCTAAAAACATTTCCTTTTTTGGTTTATGGTATTTTTCTCTTTTTTGGAAATAATATATACTACTATTATGGTAATAAAGAAATAATAATAATAATAATAATAATAATAATAATAATAATAAGGTAAAAATAATAATAATAATAATAAAATAATAATAATAATAATAGTAATAACAAAGGTAAAAATACTGATAATAATAATAATTAAAAATAATGTCAATAATAATGAAAATAATAAATAATAATAATAATAATAAACAATAAAAATAAAAATAAAAATAAAAGTAATAATAATAATACTAATGAATAATAATAAAAAATAAAATAATAGTAATAATAGTAATAAAAATACTAATAATAATGAAAATAAAAATTAAAAAATAATAATGAAATAATAAATAATAATAATAATAAAATAGACGTAAAAAATAAAAATAAAAGTAATATTAATAATACTAATGAAAAATAATAATAATAATAAATAAAATAATAATAATAATAATAATAAGATTAGTGAAAAATTAATAATAATAATAATAAGAATAAATAAAATAATAATAATAATAATAATAGATAAATAAATAAGAATAAAAAATGATAATGGTAAAGTAATAATAATAATAATAATAAAGTAATAAATATAATGAAAACTAATAATAATAATAATAATAATAATAATAATAATAATAATAATAATGATAGCAAAATAATAATAATAATAATAATAATAATAATAATAATAATAATAATAATAATAATAGTATTGGGCCTGGGTAAAAATGGGGTGTCTACAGTTTCTTTATAAAACTTTTACTAATAGTATCTTCTTGCTGCGCAATTCTTGTTCTTTTCTATCTAAAATTTGCACTGGAGCTTCTTCATATGCTAAAACCTCACTGACTTGCAGTTCTGCATGGCTGATGATATGGGAAGGATATGGGACATATTTTCTTAGCATAGAAACATGAAATATGTCAAGAACTCGAAATAGAGATGGCGGTAAAGCTAACCGATAGGCTACTGACCTAATCTTCTCAAGTATCTCAAATGGGCCAATAAACCTAGGGCTCAACTTACCCTTCTTCCCAAATCTCAAGATCCCCTTTAGTGGAGTTATTCTAAAAAATACATGATCACCCACTTCAAATTTCAGTTCTCAGGCGAGTATCCGCGTAGTTTTTCTACCGACTCTGCGCTATACTGATCCTGTCTCGTATAAGTCGGACTTTATCACACACTTGTTGAATTATCTCTGGACCCAAAACCCACCTTTCACCTACTTCATCCCATAAAAAAGGAGATCAACATCTCTTACCATATAATGCCTCGTAGGGTGCTATGCCGATGCTAGTCTGATAACTGTTATTATAAGCAAATTCAACTTGCGGAAAAAACTGAATCCAACTACCTCCAAAGTCCAATACACACGTTCGTAACATATCCTCAAGTACCTAAATAGTTCTCTCTATCTGACCGTCTGTCTAAGGATGGAACGTGGTACTGAATGCTAACTAAGTTCCCAGTGCCTCCTGCAAACTCCTCCAGAACCGCGATATAAAACATGGATCACGGTCCGAGACTATGGATATTGGCACTCCATGGGGTCGAACAATCTCCTATATGTAAATCTCCGCTAACTTGTTCATAGGGTAGCTAACCTTAATGGGTAGAAAGTGAGCTGTCTTTGTCAACCAATCAACCCCTACCCAGATGGCATTCTGACTATGCGGTACCGGCGATAGCCCCGTAACAAAATCCATGGATACATGGTACCACTTCCATTCAGGAATGAAAAGTGGCTGCAACTAACCAGTCGGCCTCTGGTACTCAGCTTTAACCTGCTAGCACGTCAAACACTGCTGTACAAACTCTACTATTTCTCTTTTCATGCCACTCCACCAGAAATACTCTCACAAATCCCTATACATTTTCGTACTGCCAGGATGAACAGTGTATAGAGATTTGTGTGCCTCCTCTAGAATCGTCCTCCTGATGCTGTCATTTGCAGACACACATAATCTGGTGCGAAATCTCAGAGCCCCATCATTAGACATACTGAATTCTTCCCCCTGACCATCCTATAGTCTGGCTATCACTTCTGCCAATTCTGGATCATCCCTCTGAGCCGCTTTAATTTTTTCATATAATGTGGGTTGTAAAACTAGACTGGAAATAAGCGCCTGGGGATCATCCTCCACTAATTCCACACTAAGTCTTTCCAAGTCCATATGAATCGGGTGTTGAATTACTACAGCTAACTGTGCGGTGTTTTCCGATTTATGGCTCAATGCATCAGCCACCACATTTGCTTTACCTTGGTGGTAACTAATGGTACAATCGTAATCCTTGATGAGTTCTAACCATCTCCTTTGACGCATATTCAACTCTTTATGTGTAAAGATGTACTTTAGGCTCTTATGATCAGAAAATATTTCACATTTCTCATCATATAAGTAATGTCTCTAGATCTTCAACACATGTACAACCGCAGCCAATTCCAGGTCATGAGTAGGGTAGTTCTTTTCATAATCTTTCAACTGCCTGAATGCATACACCACCACCCTACCATGTTGCATCAATACACAACCAAACCCTTTCAAAGACGCGTCACTGTAAATCACATACCCATCACCTCCCGATGAAATCGTTCGTAATGATGCAGTGACGAGCTGCTGCTTTAATTCCTAGAAGCTCTGCTTGCACCCTTCATCCCACACAAATATGGCATTCTTCCTGATCAAATGCGTGAGAGTTCTTGATAAAGCTAAAAACCCCTCAACGAATCGTCGGTAATAACCTACCAGTCCCAAGAAACTCCTGACTTCCTGTACATTCCTCGTCCTGACCCAATTTACCACTGCATCAATCATCTGGGATCCACTGCTATACCGTCTCCTGAGATCACATGGCCTAAAAATGCAACCTTCTCAAGCCAGAACTCACATTTACTAAACTTGACATAGAGTTTCTCTTCCCTAAGTGTCTGCAGTACCTGCCTCAAATGCACCTCACAATCCTCAAAACTCCTCAAGTACACCAGTATATCATTAATAAAAACTACCACAAATTGATCTAGATACTAGTGAAAAATTCTAGTCATCAAATCCATGAACACAACTGGGGCATTCGTCAGACCAAAAGGTATAATGAGGAACTCGTAGTGCCCATACCTGGTCCTGAAGGCTGTCTTTGCAACATCTTTTGCTTTTACCCTCACCTGACAATAACCTGATCTAAGGTCGATCTTGGAATACACCCGTGTACCCTAGAGCTGATCAAAAAAATCATCTATACAGGGTAGATGATATTTATTCTTAATAGTAACCTTGTTAATTCTTCTGTAATCAATACACATCCTCATATACCTGTCTTTCTTCTTTACGAACAACACTGGAGCTTCCCATGGCGATACACTGAGTCGTATAAACCCCTTATTCAATAAATCCTATAATTGCTCCTTTAATTCTCCAAATTCAACTAGAGTCATACGATAAGAAACTTTAGAAATCGGTGCCATCCCTGGAGGTAAATTTATAGGAAAATCCACTTCGCGTTCAGGAGGCAACCCTGGTAGCTCATCTGGAAAAACATCTGGAAATTCTCGTACCACTGGGGTGCTGTCAATTTTCAATTCATTTTTAGATACTTCTTTCACAAACGCTATAAACCCTTGACCTCCATCTAGGAGTAATCTGCTCGCATGCACGGCTGACACCAGCTGCATTGGAGCACGTACCCGTGAACCAATGAATTTGAATTCCTGCTCTCCAGGGGGTCTGAAAATTACTTCTTTATGATGACAGTCAATACTGGTGTGATTGGAAACCAACCAATCCATACCCAATATTATATAAAACACACATATATCAAATACAATCAAATCAACTGGTAACACTTTTCCCTGAATTTCTATCGGATAGCCTCTAAGTATCCTCTGACATCTGATCACTAACTCTGATGGTGTAGCTACTGACAATGCTATATCTAATAACTGGGTCTCACTCTTGGATAATTTAACATAGGATGTAGAGATGAAAGAATGAGTAGCGCCTAAGTCAAAAAGAACAATGACTGGATATGATAAAACAGTAAATGTACCTGTCACTACATCCGTAGCAGCCTCAACATCACCTGACGTCAAAGCGTATATTCGTGCTGGGGCCACGTTCCTCTGCTGGCCACCACAAGGCGCCTGATATCCTCCCTAAACTACCTGATATCCTCCCCGATAGGAATTGGGAGTTGGGTCCTGATCTGGCTGACCTGGGCATTCACGTCTCATGTGGCCGGGTCTCCCATAGCGAAAACATACACCTCTACCTACTCGGCACTCCCCCAAATGATGTCTCCCACATGTTTGACATACTTGGTAAGTCAGCGTACCCTGATTCCCATGAGGTCCTGTTATCTATCTCTGATCTCCCCTATAATGACCTCCTCTCCATGGACCCCTACTAGAGCTAGCCTGAAAGCCTTGAGGCACCGACCTCTTCCTTTAACTTTGAGCTACTAAACCCCTCTGAATACCACTCTCGATGATCGCAGCTCTATCTACAATCTCTGTGAATGTCTGAGCCCTGAAACCAATCACTTGCTCAAACAAGTTCTGCCTCAGTCCCTCTTCAAATTTCCTTGCCTTTTTCTCTTCATTAGGTGCCAGATGTGGAGTAAAACGTGACAAATCGATAAACCGAGCCGCGTACTGGGATACAATCATCTGCCCCTGTACCAGATGCATAAACTCTGCTACTTTCACACTTTGAACGATAGTAGGGAAATACCGCTCAAAGAACAGCTCCTTGAATCGATCCCACATCACTAGCACTGAAACTAGCCTCTACTCCTCTATCAGTCGCGCTTATCTCCACTAATGCTTCGCCTCCCCTGTCAGTTTAAACACTGCAAATACTACCTTCTACTCATCCATACATGGAAGCACAACCAGTGTCTCTTCGATGTCTTGGACCCAATTTTTAGCTATGATCGAGTCATCTCCTCCAGCAAATGATGGGGGCTTCATCTGTGTAAACTGCTCGATCGAACAACAACGCTCTCCAGAGCTCCTAGCCATCTCAACCATCACCTGCTAAGTAACACTGCACAGTACAGCATCTGTATCTCCTCCACCTATGCTGGAAGGTCCTGGCCTATCCTTCCCAACATTCATGCCACTGCTTCATGAGTCCATCCTGAAAATAAGAAAAACACTTAAGAACCTTATCTCCTACACAAACCTATCCTATACCAATTCAAAATCAACCTATCCTGGGTCCATGGATGCATTTTGTCAAACTCAACCCAAGCTTACGAGTCTACTGGATGGCTAAGAGTGTTTTCATCTTACAGACACATGATTCTCTTTATGTCATCTCATATTTGTAGTAGTTTTTTTGGACATGTATAATTTTTGAACCCTCGACAATAGTGGATAATATCACAAATTTTTTTAGGGAATCTTTTTACCCTTTTGTGATTAACTTTATACTTCGATTCACTACATTCTGGACAATCATTTGCATTTTCAAATTCACCATAAAAAAATGCGCAATCATACCTACATGGATATATTGGAGTGTAACCGAAGTCTAAATCACGCATGTATGTCTTTAATTCATAAAACAAGATTTTGGAAGTGTTTCACTATTAGATAATGTCACCTTAATTAACCTCAAATTCATGTTGAATGCACTATGAGTTTGACGATGTATTGTCCTTGAATGAAGTAACTTTATTAAGAAGTCAGATTTTGAGAACTTTTTACAATTTGGATAAAGTTCTACCCATGCATCCCTCACAAGATTAGAAAATCGTTTATTGAGTTAATTTAACTAACTAGGATCGCAAGATATGCTACCTACTGAACTAGATTCAACACCAGTATGCAACACATTGGCATCCTCCATGTCCACCGCATTCCCCCTTTGCAAATCACCTAATATTTCGGTTTGCCCACCCCTGGCTTAAGAGAAGTTCCCTTTGGACTCATGGAAATGCAAGTATAAGAGAGGGTGGGTAGTACATTGTTAGATACTGTAAGACAAAAATAAAAAAAATAATTTATTCCTTTTTTTTATGAAAAAAAAAGTCAGAAAAAAAGTGAAAACAAAGAGTAACAGGGAGGATGATGATGGAGAGAGGAATGATGTAGGCAAATTTGTCTCTAGGATTGATTAAAATAGTTGCACTAGTTTAGAAAATTCTCTGCAAGCATTGTTGGACAACTCATCTCCAAATAAATATGCAAGAAACAAAAAGTTCAACACACTGGTCAACCTTCAAGTTCGGTTGCTCGAATTGCCAAAGCACAAAAAGTTCAGTAGCCCGAACTTGGTCAACACTTTTTTCTTTTGACCTTTTCTCATATGGAAAGACCCCCTATGATTTAAATGTGAGACCTAGGGTTTGTGGAGTCTTCCTAACCTACCTTATGGACACTAGGGAACGTCTTTGGGTTAGAAGAGTTGGGTTCAGATTTTTCTTTCACTCTCCACACTTGTTTCATTTTGATCCTTTTCCTTTTAAATGCACAATCAAACTTGGTATGTCCCTTCTTTTTACACAACGCACAGTAGGTATGGGTATAAGGACCGGAGGAGGTACTAGCATAATTATTGGCTTCTCTCACAAAGTACCCCATATACAAATTTTTCTTCTTCCTATTTATAACTCCATTGTATCCTATACCTTCCCTATCTAAGGTCATCTTCTGTGATTCTAACAACTTATCAAAGTTGTCCTTCCCTCTAGTGAATGTATGGATGATTTTAGTTTGGTCTTTTATTTTATTTTTTATCTCTTGCATTTTCAAGTTTTTAAGACTCTTGCAAACATCTTGTAATTTAATAAACTCTTTTGTGACGCCCCAATTTTCATATAATTTTTTTTATAAAACAATAATAAATATTCACCCCTTATCAACAACATTCACAAATCGGCCACGTCAACAATCCTATTACCATTTATATGACCCAACCCGCATTGGGTACCTAGTAAAAAGTCATTTTATTTAAATAATCTAACAGCGGAAGATAATATATACTTAACAATCATAATACAATACCCATAGTATCAACATATATATATATATATACACACACATTACCAACTCATACTCAAAAGCAACTCAACTCCAGGGGAATTACACCTCTCATAGTCCAAAACTCACCCTGTGTGTTAGTGTCTCACCTCCCTATGGTTTCGGAGCTTTGTCACCTGGACTATCTATGTTCCCTAAAAAATTTAGATAATTTGGGTGAGACGCCTTAGTAAGAAGGAATAAATTATTTACAGTGTGTGGCCATATGAGTTTAGTTATAACATACTTTACTTTTCAAATCAACATTTCATCTGAGAAAAATACACTGATAAACATATTCTCATAATTATATAGATATATGACACAAGCTTTTATAAGCTTTAAAACCATTTCTCAAATTCAGTCATTTCCAACACATATTTACTCGGGAAGTTCTTGAGAATAGGGAAGACTACCTGCCCATACAGGTAGCTTCCCTCTACCTTAACACGTTATACAATCAGGTATGACCATATCTAATACCTATCAAGGCACTTACCTTACTCAGTAAGCCTTCAGGTGGAGAGTTTCACTTCGCCTCAATTATTTATGTTATTAACTCACATGGATCCATTTCTCAATTTTATCTTTCTCTATTTCTCAATTTTCATCATTTATTTCATTTCTCATTTTAACCCATTTTGTCATTCTTTCACTTTCCATTTCCATTTCACTATCTGGTTCATGAGTATCCTTGGTATCTAGTACCAACATCACGTTTGCAACTCATGGCTACCCTGAGGATCTTTCTTTCGACACCATGCTTATAATGACTCAAAGAATAATGGTATTTAAATAATAAAGAGATAGGAAAAATGAAACAATAACAGAAGGAGGCAGCAGAATTGGTCGACGAACGCAAAGCGTTTGTCGACGACGTTGCACTTTGGGCTCGTCGATGAGGGTGTGCTTCATCGACAAGTAGATATCGAGAGGATGTCTAAGTGACTCTGAATTTCATCGATGAGGGGGAAGTTCGTCAATGAGTTGCCTTCTTGACCTCGTCAACGAGGTGACGTGGCTCGTCGACAAAGGCTAGTGTATAAATAGTCTTAAACTCGGTTTTTTTACGCAAATTATCAACAAAATCCTCTTTTTCTCTCTCCTTTATGGTTCTTCCCTATTCTCTCTTCTATTCTGGCCCTGTTAGTCGCCGGATCGACGATCTGAGGCCACCACGACGCTCCTACGGAAATTCTATCCAAGTCTTCTAGAGTGGATCGTTGGTGGGACTTAATTGAATTTCATCCTAGATTTAGGGTAAGGTCTTTTATTCGAAATTGTACTTTCCAGTAGTTGTAGGAAATGTAGTATATACATAAATAATGATATTTTATTCTAAGATATATTGTTTTCAGAGTGTTGAGTGGGGAACCCTAAGGGAGTAGGACCCGTGTCGGTAGGGGATTTTAGCAGGAATCAAGTGAGGGAAATATGCTATGCTAGGCAATCCTATTATGATTCAGTACAAATTATATGTTTTTAGCATATTATTATTCAGATCATATATACAGTTTTCAGAGTCATATAATACTGATATTTAAGTTGTTTGGCATGAGTTTAATATTAGATCAGTACAGGGTTTATGTAATTTTCAGAATACCATGATTTATAATTTACGTACAAAAACTTGTATTTTATAGTATTTTCAAAATACTATGTTATACAAACCTTAGAACCATAACATTTAGCTACTACAATTAATCAGATAATTCAGTTATTCAGTTATGCAGATATCTCAGATATTCAGTTATTACAGTTTATTCAGATTAGTTTATATAATTTTATGGTTATTTCAGTTGTTACAAAATCATGGTAAAAGCAGTATTTTAGAAATAATAGTTATTTATATATAGTATCAGACCCTGATGGACCATATTCAGCCAGTAGAGCACGATACCGTAACTATATACAGTTCAGAGTGCAACCATTACTCAGATAGTATGTGATATTCAGAAGTCGATCGTGCCTATGTTGTGGATAGGTTCCCCATTATATATGGGTTGAGGGGGCCGATCTGACTGTTGGAGTTCAGCTGACTTACCTTGGTTGGCCAGCCAGGTTAGGTCCAGTCTTCAGGCCGCACAACCCTGTCATGAGGGGTTAAATCATGACTTTCAGTTATCTATCCAAGGAATTTTCTCAATTATTATATATAGATATGATCAACTTTACAGGAATTAGTCTTACCTATAGATATTAGCAATATTATGAATAAAATATTATGAAAATCAATTTATGTTAAGCAACATAGGTATGATTTATATTGTAGCAGGTATACATGTGTTATTCAGTTTTGTTATTTATGGTATTTTTCTAAATCAGATTTTACAAGCATGTAGCTCATTTGCAATAGCATATTTTGTCTTACTGAGCATTGTCTCATCCCAATAAATTGACATTTTTCAGGTGATCTAGTTAGGCGGGTAGATCAGGCTCGCAGATAGAGGGGGTTACAGTGCAGGCCTGTCAGTAGGGTGAGTCTTTTTGGAGAAGGGAGTACTTTTGTATAGTCCTAGTTCAGTTGGGTATGCATATTTTGAGAGCATTTTAGCACTCTAGTATTGTGTATTTGTCATTATGATTATATGAACTCAGCTTCTCACTGCATAGGTTGAAGGTTAGATTTAAACTAGAAGGTATCAAAGCAGTGAAAATTACAGTATAGTATATATGTAATTTAAAAAAAAAAAAATTATAGCAGGGCGTTACAATGCTTCCCCCCATGGTCAAAGTTGTGCGGCCCGAAGGCTGAATCTAACCGTAGTTAGCCGACCCGGTTAGATCAAAATATCACATCACATATCTCGCGCCTGTAGTTAGTACGACTGGCCGGCCTATAGCCCTGATCTGGACTCAAGGGGCACAACAACTCTACAAAATAACTTAGTTGACTGTCACGCTACACGCTCCAAGAGTCCGTGTGGTCACACTACACCACTAGCAACGGTATCGTGCTCAATATCACAATCCATCATTAGGGTTTTCATAACCATCCATCATGGTTATCATTACCACATACCCGCAATCATTATGCAGTATTGGCATTTCATCAATTACATTTCAATTTCCATATTACAATATTCACGTTGCAATATTCTCATTTTCCCATTCTCAACTCAATATTCACAATGCCATATTTACATTTCAGGATACTCATTTCAATATTCATATTTCCCATTTTCACATTTCAGTATCTATCTTACAAAATTCTTATTACAATTTTCACATTTCCAATATTCATAATTTCAGAATTCCCCATCTCAATATACACATTTCATTCTCATAATATATATATATATATATATATATATATATATATATATAAAACTCATTTCGCAAATTTCCACACTTTTCAATAATACAAATCATATTCTCATATTTTCCCATTTATTATAAACAATATTTCTATAATCATATTTCATATTTCAAAATATCACGATTTAATATTGCTCAAATGCCACACAATTTATCTGATATTTATATCGTAATAATTTTCAAACAAAATATCATTTACTCATTTTCACATATCAATTCAAATATTAGCTCCAAAAATACTATTATAATTTATTTCCCTTACCTGACTTACTGAGAGTCTCGTTAAAACCTAAATCCTACACCCTTGGCGCCTAAAACTCAAATCTTGAAATTCGCATTTTTCTCAAATTAATTAACTTATTTCTAAAAAAATAATACCCATATAACCTTCCCTATGCTCCATATACCCCAAATTAATATTTAAACTAATATTTAACACTCTCACTTGATTTTCTGAACTATGTCTACGGGGTCGCAAAATTACACCCGCGGCACTCACTCGAACCCTAAATTTCAAAAATCCTACTTCAACCTCAGATGCTCAATATTCTAACATTTCTAAGTCAACACTAGTTAAATAACAATTAACCCCTTAATAACCCCCTTATTCCAAATTTGAGGTTATCCCTACGACGATCCCACAAGAAATTCGCTCTGCTAGACTTGTAGAGAATTATCTCTAAATTCTCGTGGTGATGTCCGATCATCGATTAGGCTTAAAATTTATATGAAATTGAGATAAAAGTAAAAATTTACCTTACCCCAAGAGATACGCCTACGCCGCTCCTACCACCAATTCGTTCCGGTAGAAATGACGATGACGAAAAACGGAGTCCAACGGTATCTTCTGATTTTCGATCAGGCAAGTAACTATCAAGAAAATGAAGGGAGAGGGAGAGAACGAGGAAAAGAGACTGGGGGATGGGGGGCTCTCTACGTAGCTCTCTGTATTCACTGATCCTAAAGCTTCACGCAAGTTAGATATATATATATATATATATATATATATATATATATATTAATAATAATAATATTATATTTTATTAATAAAAAAATAAAAATAAATTTTAATTATTATTATTTATAAATTTAATTTAATTAATTAATTAAATTTTTAAAATTTTTCTTTTGAAATCACCTCACTAATCTTGTATAACCATTTTTGGGGTTATTACATTCTCCACTCTTTATAAAAATTTCGTTCTCAAAATTTGTTATTCGTCTGCTTCCTATCCTTAAAGAAAATACTTTTAATTTTATTAATTATCCTCACTTATGGCAGAGGAATACCGTGGTTACAAAGAAGGTTCTGGGAGATTACAACTATTCAAAATTCTTCCAAAGCCATTCACATTCCAAAACTAAAAATTCTATCTATCTTATGTTACACTATACAAATAAAAATACACAATATTATTCCCTTTACTTTGATTGGCTCAACTCTAAATTCCACTAAATAAGTGTGGATATCTCTAACGCATCTGATCTTCTAATTCATAGGAAGCCGCCTCAACGACATGATTGCGCCATAGAACTTTTACCAATGGAATCTTCTTCGTGCGTAACTCTTGTTCCTTCCAGTCAAGAATTTGCACTGACACTTCCTCATAAGTTAAAGTATCACCCAACTCTAGTGCTTCATAACTGATCACATGGGAGGGGTCTAGGACTTATTTCCTCAGCATAGAAACAAAGAATTCGTCATGGATCCTAGACAAGATCAGTGGTAACGCAAATCGATAGGTAGTTGGACCCACTCTTTCAAGAATATCAAATAACCCAATATACCTAGGGCTCAGCTTACTCTTCCTCCCAAACCTCATAACACCTTTCATCAGTGCCACCTTCAGGAACATATGATATGCTACGTCAAACTCCAATTCTCACTGCAAGTATCTGCATAACTCTTCTGCTGACTCTGTGTTATTTTGATCCTGTCCCTAATGAGACTGACTTTATCCTGAGTCTGCTGTATCAGCTCTGGTCCTAATATCTATCTCTCCCCAATCTCATCCCAGTATAACGGGGATCAGCACAATTAATGGATTTTACAGGCACACTATCACCCTGATAAATGAATTTCCAAAACCTCCAATTTAACGCTTTCACATATACAGTCATTCTAAATTTCCGTACAGCATAGTTTTCACCACAAAATACCGGAGGGTGTGTGACCAACCTTCCCTCACATGAAGGGGACGCACTAACACGAGCCATCATAATCTTTTACTAAATGATGTTTAAGTTTAAGTAACGAGGCTCTGATATCACTTGTTAGCTTTAATGCAATCCCAAAATGGGGGTGAATTGGGTATTTAAAAAATCATGCCTAGGTTAACCGGTTTAACAGTAGTATTGCACAACCTAGGGTCAGTCTATGCAATCATAAATAAAACATACACGTGGTAATATAAAGTGCGAAAAAATAAACAACACACGCAATATGTTATCAAGGTTCAACCAAAGTGCCTACGTCCTTGCCTTGGCTACACTAGCACAAGGATTCCATTACAGCTCACTTAACGGGTGGAGCTACACTGTTTACAGTACACCTTACCAGGATGGTGCACCTAACTTTCCTAATCGGGTTTAAGCCAATCCATGACTATTCCATAGGGCTAGTCTCCCTTCTCAGGCCCATGCCTGGAATACAACAAGTGTATATAAAATTTGGGTATACGAAAATATGCTTCTTCAACATGCAGATATGCACACTAGTATAGCTCAAATAATAACGCAAGCATAAATAATATGTAAATATGCTCAGTGCTTAATGATGTGTACTAAACACTCAATCAAGTAGATAAGCAATCAGGATCTAGAGTGTATATCTAAGAAAGCTTTGAAACACAGTATTGAATATCATAATATCAGTTTAGGGTTTCAAAAGATGCTAGCAAGATGATTCAAACAATCTCAACAAAATGTTCTTAATAATCTAAGCACAAGAGATGTTTGAACGCAAAATTAAAAACAATTTTTGCACACAAAAATATGGGCTAAGGTAACTTGCAATGACAATGCAAGAACCACAAGCCTCTAAATTTTCCCACACAATATCTATTAAATAAAATAAGTGAAAGAACTTAAGCTTTACTCTCAATATGAAAATCAATCAATAAGCACAACAAATGAGAGTATTGAGAAAATGAGAATGAAACACAAATACTCTAAGCACACTTACAACTCTTGGATAATCAAGAAAAATGAAGCTTTTGAGTGTATGGGAGTAGTATAGGCTAAAATATGATTTTGAAATTTTGAGAGAATTTGACCTTAATGATTTTGCTAATCCTTGCTAATTTTTTGCAAATGAACTTGTATATATAGGCAAGGGGCAAATTATGACTACTGGAGACTCCCGGGGTATTATTAGAAAAGATTTAAAACAAGTTTAAAATTTTAACTCATTTTAAGCCCTAATTACCGAGGTAAAATTAAAATCAACCCAAGAGTTTCGGGTGCCCGGTTCATGGTTCGGGTGCCCAAACAAAAACAGTGCTAAAATGTATTTTTGAGGTTCGGTCGCCTGAATAATATTTCGATTTGCTAACCCGAGGTGATTCCTCAAAAATACCGCAGTTTGGGTGCCCGGTTTGAAATTTGGTTAACCGAACTCTCAAGTTCGGTTTCCCGAGACTATTTTGAATGCTAAGGTTCGGGCGCCCAGGTTGGTGAAAAGTGACATAACACAAGTTTAGTCGACCGTGAGTGTACATTTTGGTTCAATCTGCCGAACACAGGTCAACTTGTTGACTTGTCCACGGTTCGGTCGCTTAAGGTGTTCGGTCACTAAGGGTTCGGTCGCCCCACCACTCACAATTTTGCCTTTTAGTCCAATTTTGCTTCAGTTGATTTTCTTGATAAATTATGTGATATTTGGGACTTAGTGCACTATGTGTAGGAACCTAAAGTCCAACTAAGGTCGTTTTAAGCATACCTACCTATCATGCATGATATAGATTATTACATGCCATATTGGTGTACAGTTCATACTTAAATTATAGTCAAGAATGAAGAAAAACAAATATACAAATACAAATACAACACAAGTTTCTTTATTCTTCTGCTTGATCACCATACGCCATCATGATATGTCTTTGTGTTCGAATACACACGTAGGGTGAACCTGCATGCAAGCCTCAATACAAACATTAGTATTAAGAGTATTTGTCATTATCAAAATAGGGTGTGACCTATAAGGTCAACAATATAAATTTACAGAAATAGAAACTATGAATTACAGCTAGAAGTGTGTTTAAATGGAAAATGCATATTTTAAATGGTATAGGTGCGAGTTATGATATGTATTTACAGCTAATTGCTATCTTAGTTACAATTTTAATTAATAGTTATATTATTTGTGTAAAACTCATCTACCACACACTGGTGCTAACTTATTCCATCTTATTGAGAGGTGTCTCACCCCACAATTCTTAAAAATTTCAGGTAATCAAGGTGGCTGAGCGGAGCGAGCTCCGAGATAGTAGTATTGTTACTTCAGGATTACAGGGTATGTGTTTTTGTTGGGGGACTAAAGTTGTGTTTGTTTATTGCTGGGGACCTCTGATGGATTTTTGGGATGTATGTATATTTTGGAGATTCTAACACTCTGGTATTTTATATAAAGTTTAGGTGTTATGTTTTCCGCTACATAGATAGAATGTGAATATGAATAGGAGTATCCTCGGTAGTCCACCGTGGTCCCGGGTTGACTTTATTATTATTATTATCATGGTATCAGAGCAGATTTATTATATATATATACAGATGGAAAAAAAATAGTAGAAATTTTTGGGTTGTCACAATTATCATCGTGGTCGTCGTCGTCCTCATCATTATTCGATAGACCGAAAACCTTACAAAATAATAATTATACAAAAAAATATTATAAAATTTTTGAATACTATAAGTACAAATGATTTGATAGAAAGAATGATTATACATATTTAAATAATAAATGATGCAATTTTAAATATCTAACTTTAATCAGTCAAGGAGGAGTTTTTGGGCATCGTCAATTCCGGCACATCCACCTAAATGTCACGGATATGTCAAAACTAACCTCACTCACTTTGGACCTCGTATACCTAACTTGGACACCTAAGAGTAGTGATCAACTAAGTATAGACCTAAGCCATGTATGGTGAGAACTCTTCTAAGCGTCTAACATTTAGCTGGGGAGGAATTTTTAGGCACCATCAGTCCTAACACGTCGAGCTCAATGCCACGAACGTGTCGAAATTGACCCCACTTAGTTTGGACCTTGTATGCTCGACTTGAACACTTGAGTGTAGTAATCAACTAACTATAGATCTAAGGCATGTATGGTGAGTTTGCTTCTAAAGGCCTAATTTTTGGTTGGGGAGGAGTTTTTAGGCACCTCAGTTCCGACACATCCATCTCAATGTCACAGATGTGTTGGAACTAACCCCATTGAGTTTGGGTCTCGTATGCTTGACTTTGACGCTTGAGTGTTGAAATCAATTAAGTATAGATCTAAGGCATGTATTATATGTTTGCTTCTAAGCACCTAAGTTTCAACTGAGGAGAATTTTTTTGGCATTGTTAGCTCCCACACATCCACCTCAATGTCATCGATATGATGAAACTAACCCTGCTCGGCTTAGACCTCGTATGCCTAACTTGGGTAGCTGAGTGCTGAAATCAACTAAGTATAGATATAAGACATGTATTCTAAGTTTGGTTCTAAATGCCTAACTTTTAGTTAGGGAGGAGTTTTTAATCACCATCAGTTATGGCACGTTCACCTCAATGTCACAGATGTGTTGGAACTGACCCAACTCATTTTAGACCTCGTATGTCCGACTTGGACACCTGAATGTAATGATCAACTATGTATAGATCTAAAGCATGTATGGTGAGTTTGCTTCTAAGCGCCTAACTTTCAACTGGGGAGGAGTTTTTTTGGCACCATCAGCTCTGAAACGTCCACCTTAATGTCACCAACATGTCGGAATTGAACCCACCCAGTTTGGACTTGGTATGCCTGAATTAGACACCTGAGTGCTGAAATCAACAAATTATAGATCTGAGGTATGTATGGTGAGTTTGCTTCTAAGAGCCTGATTTTCAATTGGGGGAGGAGTTTTTTAGCACTAACAGTTTCGGCACGTCCAACTCAATGTCACAGACATTTTGGAACTAATCCACTCGATTTGGACCTCGTATGCCTAACTTGAACACTTTAGTGCTGAAATCAATTAAGTATAGATCTAAGACATATATTCTAAGTTTAGTTATAAGCGCTTAACTTTCAGTTATGGAGGAGGTTTTGGGCTTTTTTAGTTCCCGCACGTCCATCTCAATGTCACAGAGTGTTAGAACTGACCTTACATGGTTTGGATCTCGTATGCCTGACTTGGACACTTAAGTGCTGAAATCAACTAAGTATTGATCTAAGACATGTATTCTAAGTTTGTTTTTAAGTGCCTAACTTTCCGCCAAGGAAGAGTTTTTTGGCACTGTAAGCTCTAGCACATCCACCTTAATGTCACGAAAGTTTCGAAACTGACCTACTCGATTTGGATCTGGTATGCCTAACTTAGACACCTGAGTTCTGAAATCAACTAAGTATAGATCGAAGGCATGTATTCTAAGTTTTATTTTAAGCACCTAGATTTTAACTGAGGATGACTTTTTTAGCACTATCAGTTGCGGTACATCCATCTCAATGTTATAGACATGTTGGAACTAACTCCACTCAATTTGGACCTCATATGCCCAACTTGGTACTTTTGCATTAAGATATGTTAGGTGCATATATCCATCAGGGAACTTCACTAATTTCAACCACTCAAAGAAAGTATTTTTTTCATCCTTCAACAATGTGTAACATGCTGATGGCATGAGAAACTTTTCCCCATCACAAATCAGGTGCAACTCAGCTCGTATTCCTATCTCTCCCATATCCCAACAAGCATTTGCATTGTCATTTCTCTTTCCATTTATATCTAATAATGTCCCAATCACATTCTCAAAAAAGTTTTTCCTAATGCACATAACATCGAAGTGAAAGATCTTTCCAGTATGACAACTCAATAAAGATGCTTCTCTTTATCCAATTTAACTCAGTCCAGTACGCTAGTACGCTTCCTTTTTCTCTTACTTAGTGTCTTCCCAAATTTCAAATTTTTTTTATCAACTCCAATCGGTTTAATATCTTTTCTCCACTTAGTCGATTTGGTTGCAACACTAGTTCATGTTTTTTCATTAAGGCTTCTATTATAACGAGTCCTTTAAGAATGTCCGGGTAGTAGAAAACGACGATGACACATAAAACATAACTTTCATATATGTTTCAAGGATAACTACCCAACATTCTTATCACGTACTGGGCATGCGAAGTATCCTTTTTTTGCTCTACCCGATTGATTGTTGTAACTAAGGAAATCATTAATTGTCCACAAAACTGCAGCATGCAATTGAAATGTTTTCCTAGTTTCCACATCAAATGTCTCCACTCCTTTTTCTCATAGTTCTTTCAACTCATTAGTTAACGGCCTCAAGTTAACATCAATATCATTACCAAGTGCCCTCAATCTAGGAATAAGCAAAGACATGTATATGAACGGTTGTTTCATACATCACCATTGTGACGCCCCAATTTTCGTACAAATTTTTTTTACAATAATAAATGTTCACACATCATCAACAATATTCATAAATCGGTCATGTCAACAATCCGGTTACCACCCATA
Organism: Malania oleifera; assembly: GCF_029873635.1. NCBI lineage: Eukaryota > Viridiplantae > Streptophyta > Magnoliopsida > Santalales > Ximeniaceae > Malania > Malania oleifera. Next base: position 79,833,125 of record NC_080429.1, on the reverse strand, counting down.
TGACCAGACCCGCATTGGGTATCGGGTAAATAGTCATTTAATTTATACAACCTAACAGCGGAAGACAGTATATGCATAGCAATCAGAATACAATACCTAGAGTATCAACATATATATATACATTACCATCGCATACCCAAAAACAACACAATCTTAGGGGAATTACACCTCCCTAGTCCAAGAACTCACCCTATGTATAAAGGTCTCAGCTCCCTATGGTCTCAAAGCTCTATCACTTGACCTATCTCTATTTCCTGAAAAGTTTAGATAATTTGGGTGAGACACATTTCAATAAGAAAGAATAAATTATTCATAGTGTGTGGCAATATGAGTTCAGTTATAACACACTTTACTTTTTAAATCATCTTTTCATCTGAGAAAATACACTGATATACACATTCTCATAATCATATAGATATACAACACAAACTTTTATAAGCTTTAAAATCATTTCTCAAGTTCATTCATTTTCAACACATATTTATTCGCGAAGTTCCTAAGAATAAAGAAGATTACTTGCCCATACGAGTAGCTTCCATTTGCCTAACACGTTATGCAGTCAGGTATGGCCACATCTGATGCCTATCAGAGTACTCACCTTACTCAGTAAACTCTCAAGCGGAGAGTTTCACTTCGCCTCAATTATTTATATTATTAACTCACACGGATCCATTTCTCTATTTTATCATTCTCCATTTCTCAATTTTCATTATTTCTTTCATTTATCATTTTATCCCATTTCTATCATTCTTTCACTTTCCATTTCCATTTCACTATCCAGCTCATGAATATCCTTGGTACCTAGTATCAACATCGTGTCTGTAACTCATGGCTACCCTAAAGATCTTTCTTTCCACGCCATGCTTCCCCTCATGATCAAAGTTGTGTGGCCCGAAGGCTGGATCTAACTGCGGTTGGCCGATTCAGTTAGATCAAAATATTATATCACATATCTCGCGTCTGTAGTACGACTGACCGACCTATAACCCTGATTCGGACTCAGGGGGCACAATAATTCTACTAAACAGCTCAATCGACTATCACACCACACACTCCAAGAGTCCATGCGATTGCACTACATCACTAGCAATGGTATTATGTTCAATATCACAACCCATCATTAGGGTTTCCACAACCATCCATTAGGATTGTCATTACCACATACCCGTAGTCATTATGCGGTATTGACATTTCATCATTCATATTTCAATGATCCCCTTTGCAGTAGTTGCACTTTGTAATGTTCACATTTTCCCAGTATTCACAGTCAATATTCTCATTTCAATCATTACATTTCAATTTCCATATTGCATTATTTACATTGCAATATTCTTATTTTCACATTCTCAACTCAGCATTTATTTTGCCCTATTCACATTTCAATATTCATATTTCCATGTTCATTGCAACATTAACATTGCAATGTATTTTCATTTCAACATTCACAACTCATTTCATCAATTCAATAACATTTTATCATTTCAATAATATTACACTAATTCAATATTCATTTCATCTTATAATAACGTATACATATCTCATTTCAAGTTATTCAATCTTTCTCAATAAATATTTCCATAATTCGTGTTTCATCATTTCTCAAAAGAAATATTTTCCAATATTTATCACTTCCATCATTTTCCACATTCAAAAATATATATTTCAATACGCATTTCACAATCTCATAAAAGTAGAAATTTAGCTTACCCCAGAAGATACGCCTACGTCACTCCTACAATCAATCCGCTCCGGTAGAAATGACGACGGCGGAAAATGAAGTCCAACGGTATTTTTTGATTTTCAATCGGACGAGTATCCGTCGAGAAAATGAGGAAAGAGGGAGCAAGAATGAGGAGAGAGACGAGAGATTCTGGGGGGGGCTCTATGCAGCCTCCTTTCTGCAAGTCAAATCCTAAAGCCTCAGGTAAGTGATAATATATATATATATAAAATTATAAAATAATAATAATATAATATTTAATAAATAAAAATAAAAATTAATTATTTTTTAAATTAATTAATTATTTATTTTATTTTATTATTTTCTTATTTATTATTATTTTATTTTATTTTATTTTTTTATTTTTGAAATCACCCCACTATTTTCATATAACCATTTTTTTGGGGTTATTACAACCATGACAATAAATTGTATGACACCATCATAATTGGCCACATGCTACACAGATTGTTCATGTTACTAAAATAATTGAAATCATCGGAAGTAAGGTCAAGTCTGAAGTTGTCAGGATCACTGGAAAATAAGGATGCATTTTGTCAAACTCGACCCAAGATTACGAGTCCACTGGATGGTTAAGGGTGTTTTCATTTTGACAGATGTACGTTTCTCTTTATGTCATCTCATATTTGCATCAATTTTTTTGGACATGTATAATATTTGAAGCTTCGGTATCAGTGAATAATATCGCAAAATTTTTTAGGGAATCTTTTTACCCTTTTGTGATTAGTTTTATACCAAGATTCACCACATTCTGGCCAATCAATTGCATTTTCAAATTCACCATAAAAAAGTGCGCAATCATATCTACATGGATATATTGGAGTGTAACTGAAGTCCAAATCACGCATGTATGTCTTTGTTTCATAAAAAGATTTTGGAAGTATTTCACCATCAGGTAATGCCACCTTAATTAGCCTCAAATTCATGTTGAATGCACTATGAGTTTGATTATGTATTGTCCTTGAATGAAGCAACTTTATATATAAAAAAAACTCCAATTTTAAGAACTTTTTATAGTTCGGATAAAGTGGCACACGTGCATCACTCATAAGATTAGAAAATAGTTTATCGAGCTTATTTAATTAACTAGGATCGCAAGATATGCTACCTACTCAACTAAATTCAAGACCAGTATGCAACACATTGTCATCCTCCATGTTCACCGCATTCCCCCTTTGCAAGTCACCTAATATTTCGGTTAACCCATCCTTGGCTTAGGAGGTGAAGTTCCCTTTGTTCTTCTGGAGATGCATATTTAAGAGAGGGTGGGGTAGTAAAATGTTAGATATTTTAACAAAAAAATAAAAAATAATTTGTTCCTTTTTTTATTTAAAAAAAAAAATAGAAAAAAAATGAAAATAAAGAGTAATAAGGAGCCATGTTGTGAAGATGATGATGAAGAGAAGATTGACTTGACCCTTTTTAATTTAAAATTAGTAATGTAATAGGATTGATTGATGTAAGTATAATTGTGCTTCTCTTGAAAGAAAGTAGTCATTTGTCCGCTCTTGATCCTTAAGATCAAGGAAGATGGATGGAGGAGATGACTATCTAAGTTTCATTATTCAAGCCAATAAAAAGCTGCCATCTATTTCAAAAATAAAAAAGTTATTTTAGATATTTTAAGAAATAAATGTGAGAGAGGGATTGGCTGAGTTTTTTTACGAAAATATTAAGAAAAAAAAAACAAAAAACATGAATATAAATGAAGTGGAAAAAAATATAGAAATATACTCAATCGACTTTTCAAACTTCAGTTGGCTTAAAAAGATAAAAAATAAAATAAAAAATTTGCACAAAAATCTATACATGAAAAAATATATATATACATTGAGAACCGACTTTTGCAAAGTTGGTTCTTGATCCTGCACACATTGACACACACTAACACTTCCCCCCATCAAATCCCACTTTAAAAACCCCCTCCCAAACAAAATCAAATAATAAAATATATATTATTTTTAATTTAAATAATAATAAAATATATAGTACAGTCAAATTTTAAGATTTAAATAAAATTTGTAAATAAAAAATATATTTTTAAGTGTCATTTAATATAATAATATTTTCTACTTTTTATTTATTTTTCAAATAAATTAAAAAAAGTAAGTTAATTTTAAATTTCAAAATATTATATAAAAATGAACACAATAACAAAAAACTTTGAAATAATTTACTTTTGAGAATATTAAGACAAAAAAGGACATCTTACATCCTAATTACATAAAAAAAATTATTTAACATATATTTTAAATATTTTTTAAAAAATATGAATTAAATTTTAATAATTAATAAATTTAATTGTTGTTATTATTTTTTATACAAAATTAATTATTTTTTTAATCAAACTCCAATACATAAATTGTCTTTTAAATATTGAATGGTAATTTTATAATTTTATAAAATTATTTTTAAAAAAAAAATAAATAGAGAACAAATTGAAATTTGGTTACAACTTGCATGCGTTCATGAAATGAGCCGGTGCTGGTGATGAGCGAGGTGGGAGTTTTGGGAGGACCAAGAACAAGATTATATTTGGTCCCGATCGCATGCACTAGCGTACAGGCAGCATGCACCAGTGCCCCAAACCCTACGAGTTTGGCAACAAAATATATAAATATGATTACTATCTTCACGGCATCGGTACTTCCCAGATCATCACTCGTCCAATGCTGATCATCGCCGATCACTTCCCGTACGAATTCTCAATTGCCGCTTACGGATTTTGAATAAATAGGAAAATTTTAATTTATAAATTCTAAAATTTATAATTATAAAATTTGACATGTGTTTATTTATTTTTTAAATAAATTTAAAGCTACTAATAAAAAATTAAAATAAAATTAATTTATTACAAATTTTCAAATAAAAAAATAACTAATTTTATATTAAAAAATAATAATAATTCAATTAATTAATTATTATAATTTAATTCATATTTTTGCATTCATACAACTTTTTTTTTTTTTTTAATATTTCCCTGCTATATATATATATATATAGTCTTGATTTGAAGTAAATGTGCATAATTTTTGGGGGGAGGTAGGCAGCAGATTTGGTTGTGCATGTGTGAATGCATGCAGGTTCAAGAAACCGACTTTTCAAAAGTCGATTCACAATATATATATATTTCATGCATAGAATTTTGTGCAAATTTTTAATTTTATTTTTAATTTTTTTAAGCCTAAATCAACTTTTAAAAAATCAGTTGACTACATTTCTACATTTTTTACTCATTTCCTCTATATTCGTGTTTTTTATATATTTTTTCCTTATTATAAGGAATAACTATTCCACTAATTAAACGAGTCAAAGAATATCTAACTCAAAAACCAAGCTTTTACGGTCATTATAATTTTTATTAAACAAGTTAGATTGACTCAATATTAATTTAGGGCTTTTGCAGCCATTATGATTAATGACTTATTAATATTTAGCACCAATTATCAAAGTTGGGCTTGAAAATACAATTATATTAGTGTCCAAACACCCATACTAACGGTAATTGATTAGCTTATGATCACTTTTTGAATTCAATTAATTAAGACTTGCACTCTTTTTCGAACTTGGGATTAATTAACAAATTACCCCATCCCAAACCCTAAAAAGAAAATTTTTAGATGCACAAAGAATCTTTTTATCCCCATTGTCAAATGGGAATGGGAGTTGGCCTCCTCAATTATTAGATGCAGCCAGCTGCCAGCCACAATTAATTCACATTATAATGACAAATGGGACCGGAGACCAAAGAGCTCCTTCTCCTTCTCCTTCACAAAGCTGCTTCCTCTGTTCTTCGTCGATTTTCTTCTTCAAAGAAGATCAGCCTCGCTTATTATTTCTTGTGATTAATGTTCTCGGCTCCCCATAAGCTCTCAATCAGAATCCATCCACGGGGCGACTAAATATTGATTGAAGGTAAATTTTTATTTTTGTTAAAAAAAAAATCTTTCAAGTTTTTTTTTTTCGTATAAAGCCTCGTTCCATGCAAGCATGTTTAATTTGATGATTTGCATGTCTAATTATTATGTGGCTTTTTAAGTACTTAATTGCTGCTATTTCTTTTTGTATTACAAGTTTCAGTTCTCCATCTCACAGGTTATTTCTCACCATCCTTTTGTTTTTTAATGATGGTGATCTCATTGATGTGGAGATCTTAATCTAGAGATTCAGCTTTGGCTCCTACTTAATTTTTTCTCTGCGTGGTTAACTGTTAGAAATCTGAGGTGAGGAAAGTAGAAATTGAAAAAGCTAATTGAGTTTCTTTACTTACGTAAATAGTTACTTGATTGAGAAATCTGAGGAGAGGAAAGAGCTTGGGCCTGTCGGTGACCACAGTTCGGCCTTCTCCTCTTCCTCCTTCACAAAGCTCCTTCCTCTGTTCTTCGTCTATCTTCTTCTTCATGCAAGATCAGCTTCGCTTATTATATATTGAGATTATTGTTCTCGGCTCCGTTTAAGCTCTCAATCAGAAACCACTGACAGCGCAATTAAATATTGATTGAAGGTGAATATTTTTTTTAAAAAAACTTTTAAATTTTTTCGTATATATTGAGCGTCGTTCCTTGCATGCATGTTTAAGTTGATGATTTGCATGTCTGATTATTATGTGATTTTTTAATTGCTTATTACAAGTTTTAATTCTCCATCTCAGAGGTTATTTCTCACCATCTTTTCGTTTTTTAATGATGGCGATCTCATTGATGTGGAGATCTTAATCTAGCGATTCAGCTTTGGCTCTTGCTTAATTTTTCCTCTGCATGGTTAACTGTTGAGAAATCTGAGGAGAGGAAAGTAGAAATTGAGAAACCTAATTGAGTTTCTTTAGGTACATGACCAATTAGTTGATTGAGAAACTTTTTTTTTTTTTTGTTTATTTATTTCTTCAGTTAGTTTTTTCTTTAGGTTTCTTTTCGATAATTTCTTTTAAAAGAATATAAAAGAATATATTTTTTCATGTTTATTTATTAAGAAGTTTGATAAATAAAATAAAATATATAACAAATTAGTGAACAAAAAATTTGATTTTACGGCATAGTTAATTAATATTAAATTTTTAAAATTTAAATTATTGTACTTAAAATAATTTTTCATTTTTAGTAATACTTGTTTGAAGACAATATAATTGTCGTAATGTATCCAAAAAAACGTCCATGACTCTAACTAAATTATTCCAGCATATTTGCAAAGGGAAAAAAAACTAAAAAATAATATGAGAAGTAACATAATGAAGAAACTAAAATTATAAATAAAAAAACTAAAATTCAACAATAAATAAATTTGATTGGTTTATAATTAACTTTGGAAACTTTTGCTTGTTTTGTACATTATTTGTTCCTATGCGACCTGTTTTGCAAGACTTGTTCCTATGAGTCATTTTACTCAGTACCAATAGTTAATTTTTTACCTAGACATGCATATTTCAATGTTATAGTCGTCAATAAGCTCATAAACTTTTCTTTAAGATTTTCCATTTTAACTAGTTCATTATCCTTGTTTTAAATTGGATTAAGTAGCTTTCCATATATTGAGCAAGGAGAAATTTTCTTCTTATATTTGAATTGGCTATCTTGAATCTTGTAGGCTATGGAGGCATCCATTTTCATTTTAGTATAGATTTAGCTTTCTTAATTTCTAAAAAGTGAATGACTAATCATAATATCTTTGGAGTCCTTAGTTTGTAAACTAGACTTTTTATCTAGGTACCCATACTTTCTTGGGTCCTTTAAGAAGAGTTGATTCTTTTATTCTCCAAACTTATCTGATTTTTGCACCCTTTCTTTTTAATGGACATTCAAATTTAATGTATCATTTCTCCTTACATAGAAAATATGTGGTATGTGTGTAGGCATTTGAGGAAGTGTTAGTATAATCTTTGGAGGTTTTTGCAAAGTACCCCATGTAGAGGTTTTTTTTCCTTATATTCTTAACTCCATTGAATCTTATACTTTCTTTATTCAAGGAAATTCTTTATGCGCCAATCATTTTATCAAAGTTCTCCTTTCCTCTAGTGAAGTTGTAGATGATTTTGACTTGATCCTCAATTTTACTCTTAAGATCACAAATTTAAGAGTCTTGTGTATTTTAACCCTTTTCTGGCAGCTTTACTTGATCTTGAGACATCTCACTGATTTTGTTTTCTAGTTTAGAAATATATAGATCTTTCTCATTATCAATGCGACTTGTTTTTTAGGTTTTATAGTTCAAATTAGGGAACTATTGGTTCACAATGGGTCATTTTACTTGGGAAACCGATGGTGATAGTTGGTTTTTTGACCTAAACATGCATATTTCACATTTTGGGTGTTTGAAACCCTATTTTTGACTTACTTTGTTGGTCCTACAATTTAAACTTGAGAATTGTTTACTCATTTGATGCGTCATTTTCTAACTTAACCTTCCTATACAATTTTGTAGTTGTTCTAGGAACTAAAAATTAAGTATAAAGCTATTTCTACAAGTAAATAGGGCGAAAATTTTTTTTGTCATTTATTTATTTTATACAAATGTTGAAAATAAAAACATTAGTTAAATTGCTTTTTTAATTCTTTGAAAAAACTAAAATGGAAAACAACGATTAAGTGATCCTTAATTTTTCTTAGTTTTTGATAATGTTTGAACAACTTTTCATTTTTTATAATATTTGATATAGAGTGGCAATATAATTGAAAGTAAATTTTTTTTTTCTTATTTTTCCCAAGAATTTCATAAATGATAATTCCTTACAACAGTTATATGTGGAAGACAATTCCTACTTACTCTTTTTATCATTTATATTTGTATTTCAACCCTTGCGTAGTTAAACGTTTTTTCCTAAGTTTCTCTTACTAATTAATTGAAAATAACAAGCTTCCTCTTGAGTCTCTCTTGTTGGCTCAAGCAATGGTTTGCAAATTAGGCCAACTTTTTTACTATTTAATTTATTTACTTCTCTTCACATGTTTCTCAAGCAAAAAACTATAAAAGAATATATATTTTTCAATGTGGACAAACTAGCAAATGAAATTCTCAACAAATGCTTGGTTAGCTTATTCAATGAATACGTTGTCTTAATGTTTTTGAAAAACTAAAAGACCAAGAGTCACAGAGTAATTGTTACTTCATGAACCTACATATTGGCCTTTTATATTTCTCAAAAGCCTCAAGTGAATTTTTGTATAATGATTGATTTTATTTTTATTTTTTGGGCAAAACTAATTTATTTGTGGTTTTTTATGCCTTATTATTAGTTTATTTAACCTTTTTTTTAACTGTTTTTATCTTTAATTTAGCGTCTAGAATATCATTACAAAACTCGCTCACCATTTGAGAATTATACATGCAGAGGGCAGATGGAGTTTTATTTGCCCATATTGGAAAGTGTTAAGCTACTGAAATGTGTATACATCCGCACTGGAGAATGTTGGTGCTATCATGAAATCCTTCAAAAAAAATTGCAAAACCTTAAGGAGAAAACGGATGCATTGAGTAGCTGTGAAAAGGACATAAAAAAACAAGTACAAAATAGCATTGAACACCATTTCTTAAAGGAGCCAAGGCGGAGCTTGAAAATTGGTTGGAACTTGTGAAAGGAAAAACACAAGAAGTGGCTCAAATAGAGCAAGATTCTAAAAAAAGGAGATGTTTCTCTGATCAAAATTCTTAAAGAATGTTGAGAAGAAGATTGAAGAAGTAAACGAAGTTTTTAAGCAACGTGTATTTCCTGATGGGGTTGTTATCAACACATGTTTAGATAAAGGACTTACATTACCAACCACACTATTAATAGGTGAAGCTACAGCCAAGAGAAACCTTGAAAAGATTTGGGAAATATTGATGAAAGATGACACTAGAAGTGTGGGAGTTTACGGAATGGGATGAGTGGACAAAACAACCATTGTAACACACATCCACAATTGACTCTTGGAAAATTCTAGTCCCTTTGGCTCTGTTTTTTGGGTCACCGTATCTCAAGAATCAAGTGTTCGCATCTTGCAAAATAAGATTGCATTAAAATTGAGTGCGGATTTTAAAGGAGAGGAAGATGAAATTATAAGGGCAGCTATGTTGTCAAAAGCATTGAATGCTAGAGAGAAATTTGTCCTTATTTTAGATGATATATGGAAAAGTTATTCTATAGAGGATGTGGGAATTCCTATTAATGAAGATAGCAAGGGGAAGTTGATCATAACTTCTCGATCCTCAGAAGTATGTCAACAAATGTGCCAAAAAATTATCAAAGTTGAGCCACTTTGAATTGAAGAAGCTTGGAGTCTATTCAAGGAAAAATTGGGGCCTCACACTGTTTTTGTTGATTCTAAAGTGGAAGAAATTGCCAAATCTGTTGCTAGAGAATGTGCCGGTTTGCCCCTTGCAATCATCACAGTAGCTAGAGGCATGACAGGAGTGGGTGACATTCATGAGTGGAGAAATGCTTTAAATGAATTACAAAAACATGATCTGGATGTCAATCAAGATGTAAAGGGTGTATATAAGCACTTAAGATTTAGTTATGATCAATTGAAGAATGAAAAGATGCAGCAGTGTTTATTGTATTGTGCCTTATTTCCAGAAGACCACGACATTCCAAGAGTGGAATTGTTACGGTATTGGATCTGCGAGGGGCTAATAGATGAAATGGGTACAAGGCAGCAGGAGTATGATCGGGGTCACTGTATATTGAATAAACTTATATTGCAGGTATGGAAAGTTTGACCGTTTTAGACTTGTCTAGAACAGCTATTGAGCATGTTCCGGACTCCCTCTCAAGCCTGATGAATCTAAGAGCACTATTGCTTATAAATTGCCCAATTTTAAAATATGTTCCTTCTTTGACACAACTAAAAAAATTAAGGGAACTTGATCTTCGGGGAAGTGAAGAATGTGGAGCTCTGATGGGCATTGAAGAATTAGACGACCTCAAATTCCTAGATTTGTTTAGTATGTCCGTGGAATGGATGTTTCCTCAAACTCAAAGTGGAAGTGAGGGTGGGGGTGGCGGGGGGGGGGGGGGGGGGGGGGGGGGGGGGGGGTCCTCTCCAGGCTAAGGTCATTGCAGTGCATTGGAGTTGGAGGTGAGCATGTGCAGGTGGAGCAACTCTCTGTCTTGACAAAGTTACAAAGCATCAAACTCTGGGTTGCTGACTCTCTCAAATTTAACAATTACATCAAATCTGAGGATTGGAAAAAGTTAAAGCACTACTTCTTCCGGAGGCGAATTATCCCTCATACTCCCTTCAAATGTCCAGGAGTTGATTTTAAGGAGATGCAATGATTTCTGCAGTTTGTCAGATTTTTGGTCTTCTTTGAAGAACGTTGAGGATTTAGCGAGATGCAAAATTGAGTCCTACCAAGGGAAGCATTACTTGTGGGCAGAGAATTGTTGCACTACTGCCACCGATTCTAATATTGTTCCTTTATTTTTACCGCGGCTGGAGACCGAAGCTGGAGACCTTGTTGCTTCGTGATTTGAAAAATCTCAAAGCGCTCTTAAAGCTTCAGGAGGGAGCAGTTGGAAGGGGAGGACTAGGACAACCGCCGCTGCCAGTATGGAGCGGAAGCTTTTCCAATCTTAAGCTCCTGGCCATTTGGAATTGTCCTAACCTAGAGTATATATTTCCTCTTGGGTTTGCACAGAACCGCCTCCAAAACCTTGAGATTGTGGTTGTGTCTGCCTGCAAAAACATTGAGAATATCATTGCAGTGGCAGACGGAGGCGAAGAAGAAGAAGAGGGGGTAGATCAGGAAAGGAGCGAGAATTCCATGTTCATGTTCCCAAAATTACAAGAATTGTGGTTGGTAAATCTGCCGGAGTTGCAGGGGTTAATATATGGCAGTAAGGGGAGCATGGTCCGTGATTCTTTGCACATGATACGCATAGTTGAATGCCCAAACCTGAAGAGCTTCCCTATTTCTATTTCTATTTCTATTTCTGCTTCTGCGCATAAAAATGATAGTGTTCCGCCTCCTACTCCTCCAGCTGTTAGAAGAATTTGGGCAGAAAGAAGCCAATTGGATGCTAGGGAGTGGGCCCACAAACGCCTTTTCAATCTGATACATGTTATTATTATTATTAAAAGTTATTAGAAAAGAGAATTATTTAAAACTATTAATAAAATTTACAATTCTTACAAATTAATACATGTAAATGTCTATAAAATCCAGCTATATAATTTATTAAACTTCAATGTACAAATTCTTAATACTATAAATAATAATTTATTGAATTATATGTTTCCAAAAATTGAACATTGTTCCCAAATTAAAAATTATTATGTAAAAATATCACTTATAACCCTACTAAGGTGGGCTTAGTGGAAATCATTAATTTATAAATTTAACTGTCGTAATATATTATGAATTAGATTTAAAATATATCAATTGATGAACATTGTTTTCATAATAATTAATATGATTTAAATATGACAATTCCATCTTTGATGCAGTCTCAATATCAAATGGCTTTTGAGGGCCTTGGTTCGCTTTGGATACTCAACTTGGAACATTATAAAGAACCGTAAGACATTCAAAACTTAACTCATTACAATGATTGATATAACAGTAGATAATAATATACTACACTATACCATGACTTATATTGGAACATTTGTTATTTTAGTTAGCATACATGATACAAATTTATTTACCATTTTTCACATATATCACTATTTCATATATTTCGCTTCACCTTTTTTTTCCCCTTGTGGTCAATATTCTCGTTAAGGACTAATGCACTCCACTTATGAATGCCACATCTGGTATCATGAACTTGAATGTTTTTCAAAAAATATTGGACTGTTTGTTTCCTTAGGCCTAGTTTAACTATGAAAAAGATTTCCATTTTCTATTTTTAGTTTCAAATAATTAGAAAAATTTTATCTTGCATTTTAGTTCTCCAAGACTCATTAAAATGATAAAAAAAAAAAAAATAGTCTTTGCTTAGTTGTGCAAAGTAACTTTTCATATTTATTTTTAGGCTTCAAAATAATTACAAAAAGGACAACTTTTGTTTTTCAAAAATTATATAAGGTGGTGTATGAGATTTTGATTTTGAGGTTTGAATTTGGATTTATGTGGACTTAATAGAAGTTTAATATAATTTTATACTATATATTATTACAATCCACATAATCCAAATTCTATGGTTCCAAATTAAGAAATAACAATAATTTTAGAAAATAATAAAAAAATGTTTTCAAAAATTTAAAAGTTTTTGATTCTTTTCTTAAAGAAGCAATTTATCTGTTTTTTTTTTCAACCCAAAACATAATTTTTTTAAAAAGCATTGTTTGCTCTTTAAGTTTTCTAATACATATGTGCCATCTTTTTGGTCGATTGGAGATCAATGAAATTTTGCTCTGTGTTCTAATTTCTTTTAGTGGTTTCATATTTTTGCGCTCGATACTTCCTCAACAAGTTTATAAGATTCTTCCCAAGATCAAACTTGTATATAAGTGGATGCGGTAATTGTGATTAGTTTATGATCAGGGTCTTATTATAAAAAAATTCCTGATGTATTTAGATTTGGGGTTTTAACATAATAGAATTTGTATTCACTAAAAAAATTAAATATTTAATTTTCTTCTTGTTGATGTTATTAAAAGTAAATATTTAATTTTGAAGGGAATAGTTTTACATAATCCAAGGAAATAGATAGTTTGAATAAATAAATAAATAAATAAATTCAATGCTGGCTTCAACTTGTTTTAGCTATTGCATCTTTCGAGCTGTAAAAAAAAAAAAAGGATTTTATTTTCATACAATTTTTTTTATTGTCATTCATTTTTTCAAATAAATGTTGTAAAACTGAAAATTTAGATAATTTTTTTTGGAAGAGAATTATTTTCAACAATTGTAAGCCCTCTAGGACTTTGTCAACAAATTTGCAATACTTTTTTATAATTCTATAGAAGTACTGTTTTCAATGGCCGTTTCTACAAGATTAGTAAGACTTTACTATGAAAAAGTTTCAATAAAGTAGATAGAAGTTGTGAGCATAAAAAACTAGCAACTCTTGCTGATACCATGAAAATAACTCGGGTATTTCTTTTTTATGCAGGTTATTTTGAATGGCAAGCAAGGGAATGCTCAGTAAGAGAATTAGTTAATTCATGCAATAAGAATGTGGAAAATCATCTCTAAGAAAAATATTTATATTCACGCTGCATTTGGAAGTATGAATATCAGACCTTGAATTTGGATTTGAATGAAATTGAAAATATTTCGTTGCAATTTCGTATTATATTTTATCCAAATTCAATATAAGTACAAATTCATGACCTCTCCAAACATAGGGTCAGGGAAAATCTCATGGCATTGTTTATTTGTAAATAAGAGAATTAGTGTCCTCTCCACTAGTTCTATCTGTCACTTGGTTTAAGTATATATTAATGGTTAATTAAGCATACATAAAATGTGCATTAAAATTAGTGTAACATCCATGTTTATACCATATTTTCTAGCACACTTTCAATATTATATAGTTTAATATGCTAATTGGGTCAATATTCACGGCTAATATTCATGCTGTGAACTTGATTCCCAATTAGTTTTCTATGCTAAAATTTCATAAATTGTATCAAATACAGTTTTATAATAAAATTGTAAATTGTAGACATAATAAATTTAAAATAGGTACATATATATGATCAAATCACATGTACAAAATAATAATAATAATTCAATAATGGTTGAATGGCTTCAAGGGATTTTTTTTTTTTTTATTTGGTAACTCAAAAAATCTTCTTCTTCCATCTTACAAAAATCATAGAACTCAAAATATAGAATTTTGGTTCGAGTAGTAAGATTATGGCTTATTCCCACGAATAGATTAGTTTTAATAGGATAGTTGCAATTATATATATTTTATATATATTAAAATTTTGTATAAATATTTTATATATTAAAATATTAAATCAGTTAAAATCGGTTAACTGATTTAACCTGTTCAATGAATTTTGGTTGATTCGGTTAATAAGATTTTTCTTAGGCTTATAATAACATTTTTTTTTTCAGAGAAATACATTTGAGATGACAAAAATACATCTTACATCTACAAAATACTTTACATATCTCTAAATTGCAACATTCTCATTTATTTGCAATAATTTTTTTTAAAAAAATAAACCATTTTATTAGTATTATTGTTGTTGTAAGCAATTATGAGGGGAAATAGGAATTTCTGGGATTGAGGGAAATCCAAACTTATAAAGGAAAAAAAAAAAAAAACTAAATTAAATGACACAGAAAGAAATTCTTACCCTTAAAAACATTGCGAACAACTGTATATTAATATCTGTGTACTTCCAACAGTGTAAGTTCAATATGCTAGTCTAATATTCATGTTTGTATGCATAAACTTCAAACTAAAATCTTCTAGGGTGCTTCCAACATCATGCAGTGTAATTCCCTAGCTAGGCCAATATTCCAGTGTTTAAGGCTGCATTTGGGAGCATGAATTTCATGCATTAGTTTGGTATTTGTATGAATTTGGATGAAATTGACTGCAGTTTTGATTTGCATTTTATCCAAATTTAAGGTCTGAATTCTCAGCTCCGGGGTAAGATAATTCAAAAATTCCTCATCAGTAACAATCCACTAGTTGCTCCAGTAAAGAATCCTGCCTATCTATATCCACCAAAATAAACCAAGGGTATTCTAGAATATGATGAAATGGATTATCTGAGGTTACATTTGGTTCAAAAATGTCTATTCCTAGGAATAAAATGATCATAATACAATAATTTGATAGGAACAAAAGAAGATGGTTGTCTCTATAAACAAATGACAATGCAAATTTTTTTATGAATCCTTAACATAGAGTAGGCATGGAACGAATATTTTCAAATTTTGCAATGGGGAAAAATTTTCAGTCTAGGATAATTCAACATTAAAAATCAAACGCTAATAATGTGTAAAATTAAATTTTTTATTAATTAATTTATAATATATTTTCTTTTCTTTTTCACCCATTTTTGATAACCAAACATCAAAAATTAGATTTTTTTATTTCATTTTCTTTACATAGAATTTTCCAAATACCAAACATAACATTATTATGATATATGAGTTCTCAAGATATCGATGCACTTTTCTTGGCCTATATGTAAATTCAATTCCCCGAATCAAGTGAATGAAGGTAGCTGCCCCCATCCATCTTTGATTTGATCTTTCAAATGGCATGGAAGATTTAGAAAAGAAAAAAGAAGTTCCTTAATCCGAAATATCTGCATTATTCCTTCCTTGAATCACTAATTTATTTTTCTCTCATCCCCTTAATAACCTTTATTTATTAAATTATTTGTTTCAAGGCAAGCAAAGAATTTCATAAATCATAATTCTTTACTTCAATTCCATGTGTGTGAGAACTCCAACGCACACGTCTGATTCCTCATCATCTTTATTTAAATTTCAATTCTTGCACATTGAAAATTAAAGCATTCTTCTCAAGTTCATTTATCTTGCTAATTAACTGATTCTTCCTTTCAAGCCTCTCTACTAGCTCAGGCAATCACTCACAAATTAGGTCAGATTTTTGTTTTTGCTATTTTCCTGGATAATAAAAAATGTATTAATAGCTATTTAATTAATTTATTTGCTTCCCTTTAAATATGTTTCTTAAGGTCCTGTTTGGTACGTGGAAAACATGAGGAAAGAAAAAGAAAAATATGTTTCTCAAGCAAAATTTTTTACACAAATGGAGCCTAGCTATTTTATAATTAAAATTAAATGCAAATGGTTACGTATTTCTAAATTAAGCTTGCCTTCTTAGCCCTTTGTGATCTTCATATGTGTTCTTTTCAATTATGATGACAGTGCCTCATGAAAACTAAACTGACAATTGGCGAACATAAAATACAGTACGCTGCGTGGAAAGGAATCAAAATATTAGATCTCCATATGTGTTCTTTTCCATTATGAAACCATGGTGATAGTACCTAGTGAAAACTAAGCTGACAATTGTAGGACATAAAATACTATATGCCATGTGGAAAGGAAGCAAAATATTTGAGATTTTTACCTTTTTATTTAATTACTAATTTTATTTCTTTATTTGATGTTGTTTTATATTATTTGTTTACTTAAAATTTTGGGGTAAAACATATCATGAGATCCCCAGTTGAGTTTTGCCTTCTCTTTTTTTAATTTATTAATTTTTTTTTTCTTTAGTTTTCCCTTTAATGTTGCATTATTGTCCCTATTAATGGTTATCTTAGTCTTTTAATATTATTATTGTGTAAGTGTTAGTGTTAATGTTAAGTTAATTAGTGAGAGTTAGTAAGGGTATTATGATCGATAGAATGTATTTGATTTGTATTATAAATAGAAGGAGAGACCTATCTTCAAGTCAAGTCATTCATTTAATCAAAAATCTCAACATGGTATTAAAGCATGATCCAACCGAAACCGTATCACCAATCCACACTCAGTCACTGCTAGAAAACACCCTCCCATTGCTGCCCTTCTCAGAACCACCACAACCTTTCATTATTTCACATCATATAGCAAAAAACAAAACCCTCTGAACTATAACCTTACAAAAAACACCTATTGTTGAAAGCTTCCCCACATACCCCCACACCCCGTTGCTTGAGAGTGATTCTTGCCAACTTTTTTCTGATTTTTTTCTCCAACACGCTTGGATTCCTTAGACCATATTATCAAGCTATTAGGCATGCTTTTTGCTTAAAGATCCAACCTTTTTTTACCATGCACTTGTGGTAATCTATAAGTCTTTGTTCAGTGTTCATTAAGGCTTTTTGGGAGTTTCTTGGACTAGTGGCAATGTTCATAAGTTGATTTGTGAGGTTGTGGTAGTATTATATTAGTTCATAGGTGGTTCACCTCATCCATGGTTGTTTCGGTGTTTCACCTTGTTTATGGTTGTCCCGATTATTTTTTATTGTTCTTGTTTGACAATGGTGTGACCGTTGGTTTATGAGTATTGGGATGGAGCCTATAAATCTCAAAAACATGTTTCCTTCATCGCTGCCACAAATAACAACTGAAAAGTTGGATGGAAAGAATTATGTTTAGTGGTCTAAGGTTGTTCATATTTATTTAGCAAGATTAGGAAAATCTGATCACTTGCTCCAATCTTTTCCTCTTGATGAGAAGATAAAAAGAAGTGGGGACTCAAGAAGATGCCTTCGTTGTTTTCCTCTTGTGGAATTCAATGGAGCCCCAAATTGCACAGATGTGCATGCACCTAATTACATGGAAGAAGATTTGGGATTATGCCAAGTGTTTGGGGGTGACAATGTAATGAGGGGTTAAATGGGGGAGAGAGATGGTTTTAAATGTATTCTCCAAGAATTTGTAAATGTATATCAAATTACTTGTGTTATGGCTTGTATAGTGTTCTCTTTGTTAAATACAATAAGTAGTCTTTATTTATCATTGAGCATGAATGTCTCTTGCCTTCCTGATGCCATCGATGTCTATATTAATATTTCATGATTATGAGTGGTTGCCAAGACTTATGTGATGCTCATGTTTGCAGGCTTGAATGGGTGATTATTTGCTGACTCTACTGGAGGAGAGCCTTGATGAGTGCCGTGTGGCCCCTTAGTTGAGTCTAATTTGGGGGTCCGTGACACCAAGCTTTTATGCTCTAGTAACATTACACATACGTATGATTTATCCTAAGACTACTTTCAGTTACATAAGGGAGATAGGAGCATTACAGATTATTTTGGAGAGATCATACGTATTCATGAGGAGCTTAACACTGTGCAACTTATAACTGTCGATGTTCATGAGATGTAGAAGTAGAGGGAGCAAATAACAGTTCTTCAAGTTCAAGAAGGCTTGAAACCTGAGTTTAAGGCAATCCAATCACAGATACTTATTAGACATTCCTAAATTGCACCTTATGTCACATTTTCTTTTAAATTTTTAATATTTATATTTTTTTTAACTAGTTAATTAACTACTATTAGATTCAATTTAAGGATAATTCACCATTAATTAGGTACCATTCATAGAACGGGTGTATAGGTGGTGCTAGTACCTTCTCCCCGCATAACTAAACTCTCGATCCCAACTCTGGTAAATGCGGATCGAGACTACTAGTTCCTTGACCTTAGGACTAGTAATCAATGAGCAGTAATTAGGTGAACTAACTGCACCTAAGAAAAATAACAGGTTAGTAGCAACTCCATCAAACCTTCAATATCATCACCCCTCGCCATTTCGGACCCTTCTCCGGAACATTGTGACAAGCATTGCTAGCAAATTGCAGGCAACTTTATCCAACATATGGTTACGAATTTTTTACAATTTGGTTATCTCCACAAGGATTTAAATAAGACATTTATAGTGCTTATTCCAAAATCTTCACCACTGAGACGGTTCCAAAGTTTCAACCAATCAACCCGCTTCGCAAAATCATTTCCCTAAAGCCAAGTCCTCACAAAAATGTCAGCGAATAAAAACATTCAGAATGTAATTCCATCGAATCACATCATGTTATGCTATCTACCTTTTTATAAGCTTACTTTTGCTAGTTATTCAACTTTTACTGATATCTTCAAAATTTTTGCAGTTCTAGCTGGCCAAAGGCAATTTTCAGAAATTTAAAATATTTTTTCAGTCCTAATACATCTTTCCACATGTCAGCAAATTTTTCAGCGACAGTTGCAATTTTAAAATTTCAAAAGCCAACTATAAGGGGGGTATCTACAAACAGGCATATTAATAAAAGATGGAACCTTGATTTTCCTTCTTCAACTTCATCAAAAGTTGCAGCCTGCAGGGTTGAAAGGTAAACTCCATGTCTACATCTGGTCAGACAAATCATGATTCAATCTTCTTTACAATCATTATCAGTGTTCGATACCACTTTACCTAAAAACTTAAGCTGTTAGGTTTTAGGCCAACAATGTGTATCAAGCTTTAACACACTTCCCCACATGTGCAGCCTGACAACACATGGAGAGATAAACAAATGATAAATAACACCCATTACAGGGAATAAAATGATTTTTTAAACACCACATAATAAATGTGAGCAATGAAACTAGAACCCACGACCTCATGGTAACGAGCTCTGGGACCACGTTAGATTACCACTGTACAAAAATCTTAAGCTGTTAGGTTGTGGGCCAACAACACATATCAAGCTTTGGCAACCAATTTATATTTCACAAGATTTCTACCTTGGTTTGTATACTTACTGGTGCCATTTGTAACTGCTTCTTGTGGGGTGAGTCTGTTAGCATTCACAAAATCCCTTGGCATCATTTGTCTCTGCTCACTTCTCAAACACATGCTGGTGGCATGGGGTTTCCAGATTTTATAATATTTAATAAAGCTTTGTTAGGCAGGAAGGCTTGTAGAATTGTGACACCTAATGATACATTATCACCATATTTACTTGGTAGAAATACTGTTGACATCTTAATGATGCTCAGAATAATCCTTATAGCATCCTTTGTTTCAAGGAGTTGGAAAAGTATTCGTGAGGGTTGGGATTTCATTTAGCATGGTAAAATTTGGCATCCAGGTCTTAGGTTTTTCACTAGAGATCCTTCTGTACTCATTTGCTCAGGGTTTAGTCTCAGAGATGTTGGTTTCCCATGTTTTAGGTCTCAATTTAGGAATGTTACAGGTTTTGCAGTACCTGCTACTCATACTCGGAGCATCCCCCTAATTCATTCTCATACCCAAAGCTTTGGCAAATGACTTCTTGCTAACTAGGGTTCAGTGGTTGACTAATTTAATGCCAGCAGTGACCTTTGCACTCTCATTTCCTGTTCAGAATTTCCTCCTAGTGAGCCTTACACTCAAGCATATTTGGAAAATCACAATGCATGTTGCTTTTAGTCTACAAGATAGCCATTTTCACAACACTAATATAAACCTCGATATTGAGTGACAATTGTGTAATTTGCTAGAAACCTCTACTTCTAATCAGTCTGCTCAAGATGGTCTTGTTTACAGGTTCCGAAAGCATAGATTTCATAAGGATGTTGCCACTGTGTATAAATGTTATCATTTAAGAAGAGTCATTCATCTAGGTGGTTTGGCACGTCAACACTTATTCATGATCACATTGGGAAAGTATTTTCACTCAGATTGACAAGCTTCACGCTATTGAATCATCCTGGCTTATGCCCATCGATATCGATTTCTACAGGCACAACTTCACCGCATGGGCTACCCTCGTATTCATTTTTCAATTACTAATGCAATATTTATATCCTTTTTCACCAATGCTCAAGATGATCCTTGGAATGCAGACTACTCACTCAAAAATTCAAGCAAAGTCAGTTTTCCTGCTTGTATGCCATTACTGCTCAGCCTCAACTGCCTCCAGTACCATTTGATCTCAATGAGCTGCATTGTTGCCCCTGTGGACATGTATATTGGCCAAGTTACCAAACCTCCATGATAATATGTTGTTTCTCAATATTTATATTTCATCTTATCCAGCGTTCTAAATGTTTCTGTCATACTCATGTTTTCTTTTTGACTTAATATAATTCCTTGCTACAGCAATAACAACAAACCAAGCCTTTAGTCCCACTAGATGGGGTCGGCTAAATGAATCCTTTTCCACCAATTCACAAGATCGAGGGTATTTTTCTCGAACAACTTAAGGACTATTAAAACCTTCCTCACTATCTCACTCCAAGTTATTTTCGATCTACCCTTTTCCCTTCTAAGTTCTACTACTACTAGCAGTAACTAAGCCCTCCTCCACTAGTGCACTATGTAGCCTGTGTTGCAAATGACCAAAGCATCTAAGCCACCTCTCCTTATCTTACATTCTACACTCTATAGTCATAGTACCTAAATTATTGCGAATATGTTCATCCCTTGATTTATTTTTTAATGTTTTACCACTCATCCACGTTAGCATTTTTAGCAACTTCTATATTTTAAATATGTTGTTTCTTACTTACCCAACTTTCTCCATATAGCATAGGTGGTGTCTCATAGGGTCCAATAAAATTTTTCTTTTAATTTTAAGGGTATCCTACGATCGCACAACATGCCAAAGCACTTCGCCATTTTATCCAACCTGCTTTAACTTGATGTATTGCATCTTCTTCAATTTCTCCTTCAACTTGCACAATAGATTCAAGGTATTGAAATCTACTGGTGCTATTAATTTCTTAACCATCAAGTTTATTTTTTATTCAATATTCCTCCTACCATGACTCAAATTATATTTTATATATTCTGTCTTATTTCTATTTATCTTAAAACCTCTAGATTCTAAAGCTTCTCTTGTATTTCTAACTTAGGTTCTACTTCATCCCTAGTTTCATCAAACAATATCATTTGCAAACAACATATACCATAGGACGTCATTTTGGATGCTCCTAGTAAATTCATCAATCACTAAGAGAAAAAATAAGGGCTCAAAGCAGATCCTTGATATGCGCCTATTATGATTGGAAATTCACTAAACTCTCAACCTTAGTCTTAACACTAGTCATTTTTCTAGCATACATATCCTTAATGACATCCATATGCCTACTGCATACTCTTTTTTTTTTTCTTAAACACACCATAAAACTTCCTCATATACCCAATCATTGGCTTTTTCTAGGCTAATAAAAACCATATGCAAGTTCCTCTTCTTTTCCTTAAACTTTTCCATTAAACTTGTTTAAAAGATATATAACTTCTATAGTCGACCTCCTAGGCATAATACCAAATTGATTTTCTAAGATTCTCATTTCTACCCTCAATCTTTGTTCAGTAATCCTTTCCCACGATTTCATTATATAACACATAAAGTTTGATTCCACAATAGTTGTTGCAATTTCAAATATCACCTTCGTTTTTTTTTATATAAATAAGCCTTGAATCAATGGTAATGTTGCTCTGGTTGGTCATGGTTTTGAGTCCAAGGAAACAACCTCTCTATATAAAAGTAGGGTAAGGCTGCCTACATTGTGATGACGCTCCCCCTACCCTCCCAAAGCGAGGAGCTTTTTGGCCGAAGGACACCCTTAGGTATTAAAGTGTTTTTTCTCAATTCATCTAGCAGTTCCTTAGGTTTTATACTTGTGTTGAATAAATTAGTTAATCATGTATATCATTATCCCCTAGGCATTTCCAAATTTCATTTGGGTCCTATAGCTTTTCCATTTTTCACTTTTTTAATGTAATCTTAACTTCATTGATTCTAATTTTACAAATAACTACTTACTTCTACCCAAAAAAGAAAGCTAGGATGGATGAGGGTGGGAGCTTCTATGTTTCTGTGAGAGAGAGAGAGAGAAACAGAGAGAGAGAGAGAGAGAGAGAGAGAGAGAGAGAGAGAGAGAGAGAGAGAGAAATAAAGGGGCACGGAATGAGTACTACAAAGGTTGTGCAGCTTCTAGCAACCGGCAACAGCATTGTTCTGTGTGACAACAGAAGTCAGAATGTCTTTAACGACCATCGAGCAGCACATGTGCTACTAGTAAGGGTTCAGATGTTGATGACCCTCAATGGTGGTGTGCACGGTATCACAATTCACTACCAACACACGGCTTGGGTTTGGAAGTTTTTTACTCTTTTTCTTAAAAAAATTTCAAGAATGGCCGATTGAACTTTACAACTAGTATCAAGTTGGTCACCAAAATTTCAATTGCAACAGCAGTTTGCATTGAACTTTACACATTGTTTCAATGTCATCCAATGTGTAATAGTAAATGCCGACTGACAGAATGCTCTAGTGGTATTACTAAATTAGACAACCTCATCGGTGGCATCCTGCTTTCCTCCTGATTTGAGAAGCTGTAAAGTTTTTCTACCGTCCCAATGTTCCTCGATATATTTGCTACTCAAACTCTCATAACTTACCAATCTTTTGCTACCAACATGTCAGTGAATGAAGTAAAAGTTTAAAGCAGCAGACTAGCGCTCTAGGTCATTTCCTGTAAATTGATCAGAAAATTACAGCATAAACCCCTACTGTTGATTGAGCAGCAGCAGATCTAAAACATATAAAGCAAGCCATAATCCCTCTTCTGGCTTCGGATAGAGGAGAGAAGAACATAAAAAAAAAAAAGCACACGTAGGAAGAGCTTCTTAGATCAATCAATACATCAAATTAAATAATCTGTTCACTGAGGTATCTTTGACATTAAAATTTAGCAGAAAAATGTAGCAAGTGTACAAGTTAGCAACAGAAAACACAACAGCATAATATGCAGTAACAGTACGATTTAAGAGCAGTAAAATACAATAGCAAAATTCAACAGCAGTAGTAGAAAATAATACTGCAGTGAAAATGAATATTTTGGGGAAAAAATGAAAAAAAAAAATTATAGCAGCACAAAAAACTTAATAGCTTGGCAAAATAAAAGCAGTGGAGAAACAGGATGCAAAACCTAGCCATGACCCAAAAAAAATATCAGTGCATGATGATTGCAAGTATATGCCACTGAAAAAAAATGACAAACACTACCACGAGTAGCTTTGAAGCTCATTTTTTTTAAGTGTTCAATCGTCATGTTCTTTTTTATATGTAATTGATCTCAGTACTTAGGAGGGCAAAATATGCTTAAGGTTGTACAAGATAAGGAAACCAGAGTTTATTTTATTTAAAAACAAGTGTATATGCCCAATATGGATGAACCTGAGCTCCATGTGCATAATGAAAAGGAATTCAACCTACTTATTCTTTTGTGAGCTTAATCCTGTTTTAGTTTTTCATCAGATTTCCTCTTTCACTCCGCCTGTGATGCACTTAATGTCCTAACTTTTTCACACACAGCCGGTCCCAAGCTAGGGTTAGGAAAGAGGGTTGCGTTAGGTAGCTAACAGCTAACGTAAAATTTGTCAGATCACTACGATATGAATCCTTACTGAATATTTGTTGGGGCGTCCCCTACGAGCGACGCGTTGCACTTGAACCACCCCGGTGTAGCGAAAAGTGGGTGAGGGTGGGCTAGGTCACCGCCCCAAAGCGACGCGCCATGTTGACGCCCAGGTACGGTGTCAAATATGCGAGGATTCTTGCATCATTCTGGACGTGGGCAGGTAAAGACGTTAGTTCAGGAAACTAGGATTAGATTCGTAACTTGAAATATAGGGACACTTACGGGAAAAAGCATGGAAATTGTAGATACAATGATTAGAAGAAGAATTAATATAATTTGCCTTCAAGAAACTAAGTCGGTGAGGGAGAAAGCTAGAGAAATCGATAAATCAGGATTTAAGCTTTGGTACACTGGAAAAGAAAAACATAAGAATGGAGTAGACATTATTATAGACAAAAACTTAAAAGATAGCATTGTGGATGTAACTAGTGTAAGGGATAGAATTATAAAAATCAAGATGGTATTAGGACAAAAGATAATAAATATCATTAGCGTTTATGCTCCTCAAGTTGGCTTAGCAAAAAATCTTAAGAGACAATTTTGGGAAGATATGGATAGTAATACAAGGCATACCAGGGATTGAGAAAATATTTATAAGAGGAGATCTGAATGGACACGTTGGAAGAGATAATAAAAATTATGAGAGGATACATAGAGGATAGGATATGGAGACAAAAATGAGTCTGGGGAGATGATCTTAGACTTTGCTATGTCATATGATTTTAGTATAATGAATACTTGCTTTAAGAAGAGAAAAGAACACTTAATAACCTTTAAAAGTAGACAAAACAGAAGTCAAATACAGTTTTTTATTGCTAGGAGGGTAAATCATTTATCATGCAAGGATTGTAAAGTTATTCCAGGTGAAAGCCTAACCACACAACATAGAGTCTTAGTGTTAGATATATGTATTAAAAAATGAAAGAAAGAGGATAAAATAAACCAGTGTAGGAGAACTAGATGGTGGAACCTAAAAGAAAAAAATATAATAAAATTTAAAGATAAAATGATCAAAGATGGGGATTGGACCATAGAGGATAGGATAGATACAAATGCTCTTTGGAATAGATTAGTTAGCTCTATTAAAAAGATAGCAAAAGAGATTTTAGGTGAATCAAAGGGAAGATTCTCGAATAACAAAAAGAGTTGGGGGTGGGATAAAAATGTACAAAAAATCATAAAGACAAAAAAATTTGGTATCAAAATGTGACAAAAATGTAGAAACAGAGATAACTTTGAAAAATATAAGGAGGCAAGAAAAGATGCAAAAAGGGCCGTTAGTGAAGCTAAATATAGATCATTTAATAGTTTGTACGATAGATTAAGTACAAAAGAAGGGGAAAGAAATATATTTAAACTTGCTAAAGCTAGACAAATGAAGAGTAAGGACTTAGGAAATGTAAAATGTATAAAAAGTGAGGATGATATTGTCTTGGTTAAGGACAAATATATTAAAGAAAGATGGCGAAGTTACTTTAGTAAGTTGTTTAACGAAAACCAAATAGAAAGCTTAAACTTAGAATTGTCAAATGAGGAAAAAACTAAAAATATAAGATTTATTCGTAAAATTAGAGTTAACGAAGTTAAGTTTGCACTAAAAAAGATGAAAAATGGGAAAGTTATGGGACCAGATAAGATCCCAATTGAAGTTTGGAAATGCTTGGGTGATAATGGAATTATATGGTTAACTAATTTATTTAATACAACTGTAAAAACTAAGAAAATGTCAGATGAATGGAGGAAAAGCACTTTAATACCTATATAGAAAAATAAAGGAGATATTCAAAATTGTAATAACTATTATGGAATTAAACTTATGAGTCATACGATGAAACTATGGGAAAAGATAGTTGAACAAAGATCAAGGTTAGAAACGAAGATTTTAGAAAATCAATTTGGTTTTTTGCTTGGGAGATCTACCACAGAAGCTATTTATCTTTTAAGAAGATTAATTGAAAAGTTTAAGGAAAAGAAGAGGGACTTGCATATGATATTTATTGACCTTAAGAAAACATATGATAGGATACTAGGGAAGTTCTATGGTGGGTTTTAGAAAAAAAAGGTGTATGTTGTAAGTATACTAATGTGATTAAGAATATATACGATGGAGTAATGACTAGTGTAAGGACCATAGATAGAGAAACTAGAGAATTTCCCATTACCATAGGTGTACATCAAGGATCTATTTTGAGTCCTTATCTTTTTGCTTTAGTGATGGACCAATTGACTTAGAGTATTCAAAAGGAGGTTCCATGATGAATGTTATTTGTAGATGATATTCTATTAATTGATGAAATTAGGGACAGAGTAGAGGCTAAATTAGAATTATGGAGAAATTGAAGATGATGTAATGCATAGAGTTAAAGCAGGTTGAGTTAAATGGAGAAGTGCTTCAAGTGTGTTATGTGATCATAGAATACCCTTAAAATTGAAAGGAAAGTTTTATAGGACAGCTATAAGACCAGTTATGTTATATGGATCGAAATGTTAGGTGACGAAGAAACATAATATCCAAAAAGTAAAAGTTGTCGAAATGAGAATGCTTAAATGAATGAGTAGTATAACATTGAAAGATAAATTAATGAATGAACATATTCGTGGTAAGTTAGGTGTATCTTCTATAGAAGATAAGCAAAGGGAGGGACGACTCAGATGGTAGGACACTTACAACATAGGCCACATAGTGCACCTGTGAGGAAGAGTGACTTAGTTACTGTGGGGGGGCAGTAGAAGGGGTAGGGGTAGACCTAAAATAACTAGTGAGGAAATAGTGAGTAAGAATTTAATATCTTTGAATTTACCAAAAGAAATGGTCTATGATCGCATAAATTGGCGGAAAATTATTCATATAGCCGACCCCACGTAGTGGGATTAAGGCTTGGTTCTGTTGTGTTGTTATTGTATCAGATTTCCTCTTTGGCCCCTCCACTATATGAAAGGAAAATCCAATAGAATTAAAAACTTAGGGCTCATTTGGAACATGAAAGACACTAGGAAAAGGAAAGAAAAATATGAAGGAATCAACTTTTTCATATTCGATTATAAAGAGCAAAAAAATAAAATACATTAGCAAAATAATGAACAAATTTTAAAACTACACATGATCAACATTTGTTTTTTCTTATTTTTAATCATATTAAAACAAATTTTCTTTTTTAATAATATTTGAAACAAAGAAAAAATATAATAAAAAATGAATTTTCTTCTTGTTGTCCTTTCCTTTCCTTTCCTTTCCTTTCCTCAATCAAAATCATTGATTCAAACAGTCTAAGAGCTCTAAAACATGTTTGAATTTTGCTACCATGTAATAAAAGCCCATGGTCCCCTTGTTTTCTTGTTTTGACTGTTAGACTATGCAAAATATTCATCTAAAATAGTGGGAGCAAGCCGTTTCGCTGAATAGTTATTTTTCTGTCTGTCTAGGTGTAAAAGACAGGACAGCAAAATTGCAAATTCCCAGGGACAAAATTCATGCATCAAAATTTCAGTTTGATTTGACCTAAAAAAACTCCATATTCCACCACTGAAAAGTGCAACACCTAGGTTCTTGGGACTGACCATTGCCTCCATTTTGAGATTGATATAACATGAGAGCCCTTCCAAGGCATAGCATCCACCAAGCATCCGCCAAGGTAGACCATGTTGAGATTTATGTACTTTTACATTTCAAAGTCTACTCCAATCCCCTCCTTTTATTTTACCTTTTGCCTTGGCCCTTTTGGTAAAAACTAGAAGTTGTCAAACTCAACCTAGTTTCATGATCACATTTACGGGCCTAGTTAGTTGTGTAAATAGTTTTCATCTTCTATTTTAGTTCTCCAAAAAATTATAAAAAAGTTAGCCAATTTTTATTTTTATGATATTTCTACAAAATAAATGAATACCAATTAACAAGTTTGGTGCTATTTGCTTACAAAAATAGTTTTATTTTTTATTTTTTAAATAATTAAAAAAAATGCCACATTTTCTAATTTTCTAAATTTATATAGAAAAGTTTGAAAATGTCTTTCACTACTCTTCTAGAATTCTAACCATTACTTTGCATATGATATTTGGATATTGAACTTTAATTTGTATAAATTATGTATTATTTTTTTCTAAATTCATACAAATCTAAACTCAAACCTTAAAACATAATATAAACCTTGAAAATTTAAAAAATAAACTAAAAATTTTATAATTTTTTAAAACTAAAAATTAAAAACGGAAAATATTTTCCACAACTAAACAAACCCTAAATTTTCCTCATAACCAGAGTAAAACGTTGTCGCTAGAAAAGAGGGCCAGAGAACCAAGGCGACATTGAACACAAAAAGAAAGAAATCTCAAAGAGAGAGAAGATCGGAAAACCTAATGGGCAGTACTTATCTTAACGAACTACCAAACCCATTTTTCAATTTTTGATTTTGAGAAGACTTATTTGGGTTCTGAAAGGATTTATGGGTTCTTCGTTTTAAACAGGCAAACAGAAAAGGGAGCTCAACCCGTCCCTGCACTACCCACATCACAAGAGCACACGCGTACGCATAGAGAGAGAGAGAGAGAGAGCTTACCAGCAAGAGAAGGCTTGCGCCAGCGGACTCATTTCTCTTCTTTTGCCATGGACAAACTCAGGCAGCTCGCGGAGAAGCTGCGCGCAGGATAACCTCCTTTCCTTTGAAATTGGTGGAATGTAAGAAATTTTTAAGTAAGCCTATGCTTTATAAAAATAAAATGTAAAATTTTATTAAATTTTATACAAATTTATTTCAATTTAATTTTTAAAATTTAAAATTTAAACTTCCCAACATTGTAAAAAATTATAACTAGCAGGACTCTTAAATTTGGATAGCATAATAAACTGTATAAATTTAAATATAATTATATAATCATTTTATACTATATGTAACTTATATTGCAATAAACTATATAATCAATTTATAGATATGTTGTGCAAAGAGTACACTAATGTAAAGTAGAAACACAAATTGAATCTGAAACAAGTAATGTACGT
Source organism: Malania oleifera (assembly GCF_029873635.1). NCBI lineage: Eukaryota > Viridiplantae > Streptophyta > Magnoliopsida > Santalales > Ximeniaceae > Malania > Malania oleifera. The sequence goes on along the minus strand of NC_080429.1, from coordinate 79,803,589 downwards.
ACTCAATAATGAATATACGAAAACAAGCAATTAATCATAAAGAGAATAAACGAAAGTAATAATAAAAGACACAAGATTTATGTGGCTCGGCATTATGTCTATATCCATTGGAGCAACGACTAATGTTTCACTATCACAATATCAAACTTATATCAAAGTGTTACAAAATATAGTACGAAACGAACTTTTTTATACATACGGAAGTCTTAAAACTTATCTAAATCACTCCAGTAGCAATTTTCAGAGGAAAATCTTCCAAATCCCCCAATTTACTAATCTTCTGATTCAAATTTCGTGACCTACGTAACGGAATCGTCGATGATTTTAAGCAAATCGTCTACGGTTTAATGCTGAGGCCAAACCGTCACCCAAACCGGCAACAGTTTCTTCCCGCAACCTTCTTGCTTATTCTTTGCTTCACTATATATTTCCCAACACATGCATTCCACTCAATATGAGTCACATCTCCAACAAGATCAAATTATTTACTAAATTGTAAGAATTTTACATAAAATTTAATATTTATAATCATATATATCATATAGTTTAATAAAATCAATAATGTATTGGTACAAGTAATTAAAATTGTGCTATTTATAACCTAAACTCTGTTAGAGATGGAGCTAGAAGACAGTCAGGAGAAGCTGAGTTGGAAAACGCAGTGAAATTAATTTCACGTGGTGCATTTATCCACCATTAAATCTCCCCATTTTAATAATATGATTTAAATTCCAAGCCTATAAATGGAGGGCTGTGGAAATTGTAATACACAGCACAGAATAGTGTAAAGAGAGCACAGAGAAGCTCAAAGAGAGCAGAAAGGAAGAAGGGAGAAAGAGAGAAAGAGAAAATTGTAATATTTTCTAGCGAGATAGTGAGTACTTGGTGTGTGCTTCGTGGACGTAGGTCGTTATTGACTGAACCACGTTAAATCTTTGGTGTCACTTTGATCTGGATGCTCACAGATTCCTAACAAGTGGTATCAGAGCCAACGGTTCGTAACTCTAGGTGAGCGATATCGTAAAAAAATCGAGAAGGAAAGCTAATTCTCTTGACGTGCTAACAGTTGGAGGACCAAGTGTGTGGCTGAGGCTAATAAGGATCAACTAGGCTGCGGATGGATCTGAATAGGGTTAAGACGTGGGAGGTAGGATTGGTTTAGAGGCACATGGAATGCAATCTGAGGCCCACTTGAGCAATTGTTGGAGAATTGTCTTAGAAGGGAGACGGGTTCCTTTCAGGGGGGAGCAGGAACTCACAAGTGAGGGGGAGATTGTTGAATATTCCACTTGTGAGCTTATCCCACATTGGAAAATTAAAGTGAATGATGGGTGCTTATATACATAGATGAACCTAAAACCCAATTAGCTTGAGCTTTTGGGTCAAATTGGTGTTCACCCATGTGTATCAAGTCAACCCATGGGCTCCTCCGGTCCTAACAAGTGGTATCAGAGCCCGGTTGGAGCTAAAAAGCCAGATTGGAAGTGATCCCGAAATTCAAAGCTCTGTCCAGTAGATCAAAATTGTGTTTTGAGGCCATCATCGCATTTAGCTTGCCAAGACGAAGAGAAGGGTGCCATCCGAAGCTCCAAAGGAGTTCAGAAGAAGTTGCACGCGCCCTTACGCGCCTCGTCGGAGTAGAATGCTTCACCACGCTCCAGCGACCAGTTCCTCACGTGTTCAACACGTTGCACGCGTCTTCTTCACCCGATCTGTCTCGACCTGACCCGGCTCACTCCCAGACCCGACCTTGCAGGTGACTCAGACCTAAGTGAAGCCGAGATCCGATCCCTGACCCGAATCCAACCCACCGCTCAAAACCAGCCACGTTAGCGCTGCTGAGTCAACTGCCACGCTAGCCAGGCCACCTCAGCTGGAGGTGCCACATCAGCAGGACCCCACTGCCACGTTTTCAAGTGGGCCCACCCTGGCAGTGGGCCCCACACCTGCCACGTTAGTAGTGGGACCCACACTTGCCATGTCATCAGGTGGGCCCACCCTGCCACGTCATCAGGTGGGCCCCACCCTGCCACGCCAGCAATGCCACATTAGCAGTGTCATATCAGTAGTGTCACGTCAACAAGTTTGACTAGGTTTGACCAAACGTTGACTGAACTTTTCAGAGTCATTTTGAGAGTTTCAAAAGGCATTTGAATAACTTCAATGAGTTGTCTAATCAACTCGCCTCAGTCGGGATAACGTTTGATAATGAGATTCGGGCCCTACTGATTCTCAGTCAGTTGCTTGAAAGTTGGAATGGTATCGTTACTGCCATCAGTAGCTTCGCAAGAAAATCGAAGCTTGTATACAATGAGGTTGTCAGCATGATTTTGAAGAAGGAAATAAGAATGCAGTCAAACCATGGCTCCACTTCGAGTTCAGCCTTGAACATGGAGAGTTGAGGCAGAGGAAATAGGCATGGATGATCAAACAACTGCAGTAGATCTAGGCCCAGGCGGTCTAAATCCGGAAATCCTAGAGGTACTTAGGACACAGGTTCCCAGAGCACAAAAGTTATTGAGTACTGGAACTGTGAAAAGACTGGTTATTACAAGAAGCAATGCAGGAGTCAGAAGAAAGAATTCGAGATGAGGGTAAAGACAGAAGCAAATATTGCTTTCGAGAATGATAAGATGTTAATCTGCTCTTTGGAAAGCAAGCCGAAGTCTTGGGTGTTAGACTCCGGAGCATCATTTCATGCCACATGCTGCAGAGATTGCCTAGAGGAGTACACACCAAGTAATTTTGGTAAGGTGTACCTTGGCAACGATCAACCTTGCGATGTAATCGGCAAGGGAGTTATGAAGATCAATATAAACAGGTCAGTATGGAAGCTGAAGGATGTCAGGTATATTCCAAACCTGAGAAAGAATTTGATCTCAGTTGGTCAGCTGGCAGATGAGGGATACACGATGAAATTCATTTACGATGAATGGAAAGTTTCAAAGGATGTACTAATGATTGCGTGAGGTAAGAAAATCGAAACACTTTTTCTAACCTCCAATGCCTCTATGTCTATTTTAGTACAGATTGACATGTGTGAGGATTGTATAGTCGGGAAATAGAAGAGGGTTAGTTTCTAGATAAACACCCATGCCCCAAAGAAGAAGGGACTAGAACTAGTCCACTCAGAATGTGCTGGGACACATCAGTAGAATACCGAGAATCCTCAGGTGGAGGAACCAGTGGAGCAGATCGTCGCACCACTGTCTCCTACTCCAGCTCTGGAGCTTAGGAGATCTACTCGGTCCCATATACCAAACAGAAGGTATATTGATTACTTACTTCCTATAGATGGAGGAGAGCCCGAATGTTATGATGAGGCATGTCAAGTGGCAGATACGAGCAAGTGGGAGCTTGTGATGAAGAATGAGATGAAGTCCCACACCTCTAACAAAATGTGGAAGTTGCCCAAAGGCCTTCACAACAAGTGGGTGTACATAATCGAAGAGGAGCATGACGGCTCCAGAAGGTACAAGCCTCAGTTGGTAGTCAAAGACTTTAAGCAGAAAGAAGGGATTGACTACACCGGCATCCTTACACCAGTTGTGAAGATGACAGCCATCAGATTAGTCCGTAGGAATCGAGCAGATAGGAAGGTGGCGACTACAGAGAAGCTGAAAGTGTTCAACTTCAATTGGTCTTCATGCCTAAAGACATATTTTTGAGCACATAATTTATTCATGACACTGGTTGAGGAGGCGTCTCTGTCTCCAAATGGGAGATTGTTAGAGTTGGAGCCAGAAGACAGCCAGGAGAAGCTGAGTTGGAAAACGCGGTGAAATTAATTTCACGTGGTGCATTTATCCATCATTAAATCTCTCCATTTTAACTTCTATTCATGTTTAATTTTATCTTAAATATGATTTAAATTCCAAGCCTATAAATGGAGGGCTATGGAAATTGTAATACACGCACAGAACAGTGCATAGAGAGCACAGAGAAGCTCAGAGAAAGCAGAGAGGAAGAAGAGAGGAAGAGAGAGAGAGAGAGAGAGAGAGAGAGAGAGAGAGAGAATTGTAATATTTTCTGGCGAGATAGTGAATACTTGGTGTGTGCTCTGTGGACGTAGGTCGTTATTGACCGAACCACATTAAATCTTTGGTGTCACTTTGATTTGGATGCTCACAGGTTCCTAATAAACTCATTCATCTACGATTGCTTTTGGAAATTCACTCTAAAAATTCTTTAAGAGGTACGTAAAGTTTGGTGCGTGGATTTCAGGATATAGGTTTAGATTTGTGTTAATTTTTGAACAAAATATAATACAAAACTATATAAATTTCTTTCAAATCCGTATGAATCCAAATCCAATAATTAAATTTAATCCTTCCGTTTATGACAAAAAAAATTCAAAAAATACATTTTACAATAAGTACAATTACAAAGCACACAAATATATATATATATATATATATATGTGTGCGTGTGTGTGTGTGTGTGTGTGTGTGTGTGTGACAACCCAAATAAAAATGGAATTTAAATAATAAAGAGGAAGGGAAATGGAAACGGTATCAGAAGGAGGAAGTCGAGAAGCGTTCGTCGACGACATTACACTATGGAAGGAATAACCAAAAGGAATCATCAAGGCTTCACCGACGAATACAGGGGATTCGTCGACAAGGGTTTTAGAGAATTCGTCGACGAAGACTGAATTTCATCGACAAAGAAATACCGAGAGAGGTTTTGAGCCGACTGAATTTCGTCGATGAGGACTGAATTTCGTCGATGAAATTATTAAAGGATTTGTCGAAAAATGACGTGGCTCGTCGACGAATCTAGTTTTATAAATATCAAAAATCCGGATCTTACTTCACCATTAAGCTAACTCTCTCCTCTCTCTCTCTCTCTCCCCTTCGGCCCTCTCTCTTTTTCTCATCAATTTTGGGTTAGATTTACGCCGGATCGACAATCCAAAGTCACCACGACGCTCCTAGGGAAGTTCTCTCCAAAACTGCCGGAGTGGATCGTTGGTAAAAGCAAGTTGGAAATCATCCCTAAGTTGAGGTAAGACTTTTTAAGCCAAATTTGATCTTACGGTAGTTATAGAAAATGATGTACACGTAGAAATACTGAAGTTTAGTACTGTAAGTTTTCATTTTCAGGGTCGTGATAAGGAAATCCTACGGGTGTTAGGTGAGGTTATTTTAGGGGCTTTCTTAGTAGCCAGGTAAGGGAATAAACTAAAACAGTTACTTTTCACGCAAATTATTATTATTTATGAGTAACTTGATTTCCTAAAAGTATTTATGATATTTGAAATTATGGAATAAATGTACGTTTGAGAAAATTATTGCTAATGTGATGAAACATATATATATATGTATGAGATGTCAGAAATTATTCTTTAGAATATAATGTATGGTTTTATATAGCAAATGTGTGGCATGAATATTATTTTTCCATGGAAGAATATCATGATACGACGATGATACGAATGAAATATGTTTTGTGAAATTATAAAAGAGTACAGTATATTATGATGATGTCGAAATGCATGATAAATTGATTTTTTTTAGAATGATATGTATGAAATATTCGGCACGAGATCGTAATTATGATATGTTCGGCACAAGGCCTTAATTATGATATGTTGGCACAAGGTCGTAATTATGATATGTTCGGCACGAGGCTGTAATTATGATATGTTTGGCACGAGGCCGTAATTATGATAGTGTCGGCACGAGGCCGTAATTATGATATATTCAGCACGAGACTGTAATTATAAAAGATGCTATATAATCATGTATTATATGCTATCAGAACCCGGATGTTAGTTTAGTTTAGTTCAAGAGCTCGATATCGTAGCTATATAGATCAGATATCTATGTTCAGATTCGTGCTAACCACCCCACGAGGGGGTAGGAGATGGATAGTCGATGTGACTTTCAGTAGAGTGTGGATGTCCACCTGAAAGTTTGGAGTAGGGTGTGGCGGGCCCATTATACTTATAGACATATTTGACTCGGCAGTGGTTGGTCAGCCATTGTCGGGTCCCGCCTTCGGCCTCCACAACCCATCATGGGGGGTAGTACATAACATTAGCTAGCTATTCATCATGGGTATGTTTTCAATATTATCAGTTATAACAGATGTTTTATATACGCTATGATTTATTAATAATTATGAAAGTATATGAGAATTTAGTATGTTATGATGAATGTTTACCAATATATGAAATGTACTACATATGTATAATTGCATAAAATGTTCATGTTGCCACACAACTGTATTTAGTTTATTTTCCCTTACTGAGAAGTTTCACACCCACGAACTTAATACATTTTTCAGGAGACCCTGAGTGACCGGTGGGTCGTGACCGCCGTTGAGTTTACTAAGCTACCCCGTTAGGAGGGTAAGCAACGTACTAGGATTAGAATTGTTTTGATTATGGGATCCTTGATGTATTTTGAAATATTTTGGAAGAATGTAAATAGATACAGTATTTTGGGAATGTAGATAACTCTGGTATTATGCTTCTGGTATTATGCTTTATGGATAGATTATTGAGATTTTATACTTGCTGTTGCTTACGTTTCTACCGTGATTGACAGGTGTCCCAGTTACCCATGGGTTCGGGTTGACTTTTCTATTTATTATGCTACATTTATATTAAGGAAATTGAGGTCGTTACAGTTTGGTATGAGAGCATAAGATACTAGGTTCTGTAGACTTTAGAGTGCAGTAGTAATAATACCAGAGTATAGGATAATGGGATTTGAGGTCTAGTTTTGTAGTCTAGATGCAGGACTTCCGTGGTGGTTTGTGTGATTTTCCTGGGGTGACGATTTCAGGAAAGTCATTGTAAACTATCGTCGGGTTAGGTATCTAGGTTGCAGGATTGAACCTTGAATTAAGATTAGGAGTGACGAGTTAATTAGGAAAAATATACTATATGAGTTGAGTGACATGTATAGTGAAGGGGTTTTGAGTTAAGTTACATGTTTTTAAGGATGGACCCTGGTGGCAGTAGTGCCCACGCTAGTGGGAGTGAGGGTGCTGGACCCTCAAGCGCTACAAGTAGTGATTCAGATGCCGTCTTACGCAGCGTAACACAGCAGGTTATGGCAGAAATTGCCAAAAGTTCAAACGAATAGTGTAGTCCATTTGTAGGCCACGGTAGCTCGATCGAGAAATTTATTAATATGAGTCCTTCGACATTCTCAGGAGGGATAGATCCTATAGTTGCTGAAAACTGGGTGCAGGAGATAGAGAAAATATTTTTAGTGTTGCAGTATTCAGCGGAGCGGAAGGTGCTATTTGCCACCTATAGACTGACTGGGGAGGCCGAGAGATGGTGGTCAGCAGTGAGACTTTTAGAGCAGCAGAGGACTATACTTGTGGAGATGACGTTTTAAAGAAATATTTTTTGACATGTATTTCCTAGCCTTGTTTAGGGAGGCTAAGATTGAGGAGTTATTGAATCTGAAGTAGGGATAGCTATCAGTACAACAGTATGCATCGAGGTTCATCGAACTATCTTGCTTCACCCCGTACATCATTCTAGATGAGGTGAAGAAGGTACGACAATTTGAAAGAGGCATGAGGAGAGAAATATACAAGCAGGTATCGATTCTGAAGTTGCATGATTTCATCGAGTTGGTTGACTAAGCCACTATAGCAAAAATTGGTGATCGGTTGGAAGCTGAGGACCAGAGACAAAAGAAGAGATTCGCACCTTCCGGCTCCCAACAGGGAGTTGGTCATGCTACGTGGAAGAGAGGTGGCTATTATAGAGACTAGAGGCAGGCGATCGAGAATCGCGGTTTCCAGGGTGTACAGCCACCTCCAGTTTGGCCGACTTGTGGGAAGAGGCACCCAGGGGGGTGTCATGCTGGGCGAGGTGTTTGTTATCGATGTAGGGATTTAGGTCATGCGATGAGGGATTTCTATGCTCAGATGGGTGTTGCTCCTGCTCCTAGACCTGCTCGAGGAGGTTACCAGGAGCTACGTGGAGGCCAGCAGAGGAATATGGCCCCAGTTAGGATTTTTGCTTTGATGCTAGGCGATGCTGAGGCAGCCGGCGACGTGGTGATAGGTACTATTAATATGTTTTCATTTAAAGTTATTGCACTTTTTGATACTGGTGCCACACACTCGTTTGTGTCCTTGGGGTGTGTTAAATTATGTAGGGCGGAAACGCAATCATTAGATGTTGAATTATTAGTGGCGACACTGACCGGGTCAGTAGTGAGATGTAGTAGGATGCTCCGTGGTTGTCCAGTTGATGTTCAAGGGAGAATTTTATCTGCTGATTTGGTGGTACTGTATATACACGGGTTTGACATTATCTTTGGTATGGATTGGCTAGTAGCTAATTCTGCTATTATAGACTGTCGTGCAAGGGAAGTGATATTCAGACCTCTAGGGAAATTATAATTCAGATTTACAGCGTCACGAGTGCAATCTTTACCTCAGATGGTCTCAGTTGTCCAAGAGAAGAGGCTGCTCCAGAATGGCTATCTGGGATTTATGGCTTTTATGAAGGAAATGTCTAAAAATGAATTGAAGCTCATCAATACGTATGTGGTGAATGAATTTATAGACTTGTTCTCGGATGAATTACCAGGTTTGCCGCCTGATCTTGAAGTAGATTTTCTCATTGATCTACTTCCAAGTACAACGCCGATTTCTAAAGCACCGTATAGAATGACGTCGGCAGAGTTGGCAGAATTGAAAGATTAGTTACAGAATTTGCTTGATAAGGGCTTCATACGATTTAGTGTATCTCCACTAGGAGCTTTAGTACTGTTCGTGAAGAAGAGGGACGGGTCTATGAGGATGTGCATAGATTACAGAGAGATTAATAAGGTGACCATAAAGAACAAGTATCCTCTACCCCGTATCGATGATTTTTTTGACCAGCTTTAGGGTACATGGGTGTATTCAAAAATAGATCTCAGGTCAGGCTACCATCAGGTAAAAGAAAGAGCAGAAGATGTATCAAAGACGACTTTAGGACCAGATATGGGCATTATGAGTTTCTGGTTATGTCATTTGGTCTAACGAATGCTCTTGTGATATTTATGGATTTAATGAATAGGATTTTTCATCCATATTTAGATCAGTTTATGGTTGTTTTTATCGATGATGTACTGGTCTATTCGAGGAGCTATGAGGAGCACGAGATACATTTGAGGCAAGTTTTGTAGATGCTCAGAGAGAAGAAGTTGTATGTCAAGTTTAGCAAATGTGACTTCTAGCTCAAGAAAGTTGTGTTTTTGGGGCATGTAATCTTAGGAGATGGAATTTCTATGGATCCTAGTAAGATTGAAGCAGTAGTGAATTGGGCTAGTCCGAAGATCAGAAGTTTCTTGGGGTTAGCTGGATATTACCATCGTTTCGTTGAGGGATTCTCAGCTTTGTCAGGGCCTCTGACATGATTGACGAAGAAGAATTCTAGATTTGAATGGGACGACAGCTGTGAGCAGAGTTTTCAGGAACTGAAGCAGAGGTTAGTTATAGCGTCTGTATTGATCATCCCATCTGGGGGTGAGGGGTATACTATTTACAGTGATGTGTCCTTGAAGGGACTTGGTTTTGTGTTGATGCAGCGTGGCAGGGTAGTGGTGTATGCATCTAGACAATTGAAAGAATATAAGAGGAACTACCCTACCCATGATCTTGAGTTGGCTGTAGTGGTACACGCGTTGAAAATTTGGAGGCATTATTTGTACGGTGAGCAGTGCGAGATTTTCTCTGACCACAAGAGTTTAAAATATTTCTTCACCTACAAGAAATTGAATATGAGATAGAGAATGTGGTTAGAGTTGACTAAGAATTTTGACTGTACGATCAGTTACCACCTAGGGAAAGCAAATGTGGTAGATGATGCACTGAGCAGGAAGTCTGGAGTATTAGCGTTAGCAGTTATGGAGATCCAGCGTCCGATCATGATGGATCTAGAAAGACTCGACATTGAATTGATAGAGAGTAATACTCCAGTATGTATCGTTAGTCTAGTGGTACAGCCTACTCTGCAGGAAAGAATTAAAGCTTCTCAGAAAGAAGATCTAGAATTGGTAGAGGTAATGGACAGAGTGCAGAGTGGTCAGGGAGATAAATTCTGCATTTCAGATGACAGAGCTTTGCGGTTCCGTTCCAGACTGTGTGTTCCTGCTGATGTTGACATTAGGAGGACTATTTTAGATGAGGCTCACAAATCTTTGTATACAATTCATCCTGGCAGTACAAAAATGTATAGGGATTTGCAAGAGTTTTACTGGTGGAGTGGAATGAAGAGGGAGATTGCCGAGTGTGTAGCCCAGTGCTTGATGTGCCAGCAGGTAAAAGCTGAGCACTAGAGGCCAACGGGTCAGTTGCAGCCACTATTTACCCTAGAGTGGAAGTGAGATCATATATCCATGGACTTTGTTTTAGGGCTGCCGTCGACATCGCATGGTTAGAATGCGATTTAGGTGATAATAGATCGGTTGACTAAGTCTGCCCATTTTCTCCCTATCAAGATCAGTTATTACCTCAACTGATTGGCAGAGAATTACGTTCAGGAGATAGTTCGTTCTCATGAGGTGCCTATATCTATTGTGTCAGATTGAGACTCGCGATTCACGTCACGATTTTAGAGGAACTTGCAAGAGGCTTTGGGGTCTCAGTTATCATTTAGCACGGCATTCCATCCTCAGTGAGACAAAGACTGAGAGGACGATACAGATACTAGAAGATATGCTTCGTGCATGTGTATTAGATTTTGGGGGTAGCTGGACTCAGTTCATGCCACTGGTGGAGTTCGCGTATAATAACAGTTACCAAACCAATATTGGCATGGCACTGTTTGAGGCCTTGTACGGTAGAAGATGTCAATCTCCATTGTATTGGGATGAGATAGGTGAGCGGCGAGTTGTGGGTCCAGAGCTGGTATAGCAGGCGTACGATACGGTTCGGTTTATCAGGGAAAGAATCAGTGCAGCTCAGAGCCGACAAAAGAGTTAAGTCGACCATCGCCGCAGGAATTTAGAGTTTGATATGGGTGGTCACGTATTTTTGAAGATAACTCCGTTAAAAGGAGTTATGAGGTTTGGTAAGAAGGGTAAACTTAGCCCTAGGTTTATCGGTCCGTTTGAGATTTTAGAGAAAGTGGGGCCGGTGGCCTACAGGCTAACCTTGCCACCTACACTATCTAGGATACATGATGTATTCCACGTATCTATGTTGAGGAAATACGTCCCAGACCCTTCTCATATTATCAGTTATGGTGAGTTAGAGCTCAATGATTCACTAGTTTATGAGGAGGTACCAGTGCAGATTCTGGATAGAAAGGAACAGGAATTACATAATAAGAAGATTCCTCTGGTAAAAGTTCTATGGAGAAATCATGCGATAGAAGAGGCTTCTTGGGAGCTCGAGGAATAGATCAGACAGAAATATCTACAACTATTCCCAGAAGTTTAAATGTAATTTGAAATGTGAGTAAATATGTAATGTTTCTTGTATAGGTACATGTAATGTTATAGGTAGTATGAGATATTTAGTTTTGAAAGAATTTTCTTTTAGTATATGTAATCTTTCAGAACTTGAGTTGTAACCACGGTATTCCTCCGCCATAAGTGAGGGTAAGTAATAAAATAAGTAAACCATTTTGCCTGAGGGATGATAATTTACGTGAGTAATAAATTTCGAGGACGAAATTTTATAAGGAGGGGAGGATGTGACAACCCAAATAAAAATGGAATTTAAATAATAAATAGGAAGGGAAATGGAAACAGTATTCGTCGACGACATTGCACTTTGGAAAGAATAATCAAGGGGAATCATCAGGGCTTCATTGACGAGGGTTTAAGAGAATTCATCGATGAAGATTGAATTTCGTCGACGAAGAAATACTGAAAGAGGTTTTGGGCCGACTGAATTTTGTCGACGAGGACTAAATTTCATCGATGAAATTATTAAAGGATTCGTCGACGAATGACGTGGCTCGTCGACGAATGACGTGGCTCGTCGACGAATCTAGTTCTATAAATATCAAAAATCCGGATTTTACTTCACCATTAAGCTAACTCTCTCCTCTCTCTCCCCCCTTCGGCCCTCTCTCTCTCTCTCTCTCATCGATTTTGGGCTAGATTTACACCAGATCGACAATCCGAAGTCACCACAATGCTCCTAGGGAAGTTCCCTCCAAAATTGTCGGAGTGGATCGTTGGTGAAAGTAAGTTGGAAATCATCCCTAAGTTGCGTTAAGACTTTTTAAGCCAAATTTGATCTTACGGTAGTTATAGAAAATGATGTACACATAGAAATACTGAAGTTTAGTACTGTGAGTTTTCAATTTCAAGGTCGTGATCAGGAAATCCTACGGCTGTTAGGTTAGGATATTTTAGGGGCTTTCTCAGTAGCTACGTAAGGTAAGGGAATAAACTAAAGCAGTTACTTTTCACGCAAATTATTATTATTTATAAGTAACTTAATTTCTTAAAAGTATTTATGATATTTGAAATTATGGAATAAATGTACGTTTGAGAAAAATATTGCTAATGTGATGAAACGTATATATATATGTATGGGATGCCAGAAATTATGATTTTTAGAATATAATGTATGGTTTTATACAGCAAATGTCTGGCATGAATATTATTTTTTCATGGAAGAATATCATGATACGATGATGATATGAATGAAATATGTTTTGTGAAATTATGAAAGAGTACAGTATATTATGATGATGTCGAAATGTATGATAAATTGATTATTTTCAGAATGACATGTATGAAATATTCGGCATAAGGCCGTAATTATGATATGTTCGGCACGAAGCCGTAATTATGATATGTTCGGCACGAGACCGTAATTATGATATGTTCAGCACGAGGTCGTAATTATGATATGTTCGGCACGAGGCTATAATTATGATATGTTTGGCACAAGGCCGTAATTATGATAGGTTCAGCACGAGGCCGTAATTAGGATATGTTCGGCATGAGATCGTAATTATAAAAGATGCTATATAATCATGTACTATATGCTATCAGAACCCGGATGTTACTTTAGTTCAGTTCAGGAGCTCGGTACCGTAGCTATATAGATCAGATATCTATGTTTAGATTAGTGCTAACCACCCCACGAGGGGGTGGGAGAAGGATAGTCGATGTGGCTTTTAGTAGAGTGTGGACGTCCACCTGGCAGTCCGGACTAGGGTGTGGCGGGCCCATTGTACTTACAGACATATTTGACTCGGCAGTGGTCGGCCAGCCATTGTCAGGTCCCGCCTTCGGGCTGCACAACTCATCATGGGGGGTAATACATGACATTAGCTAGCTATTCATCCTGAGTATGTTTTTAATATTATCAGTTATAATAGATGTTTTATGTACACTATGATTTATTAATAATTATGAAAGTATATGAGAATTTAGTATGTTATGATGAATGCTTACCGATATATGAAATGTACTATATATGTATAATTGCATAAAATGTTCATGTTGCCACACAACTATATTTAGTTTATTTTCCCTTACTGAGAAGTGTCACACCCCCAAACTTAATATATTTTTCAAGAGACCCTGAGTGATCGGCGGCTCGTGACCCCTGTTGAGTTTACTAAGCTACCCCATTAGGAGGGTAAGCAACGTACTAGGATCAGAATTGTTTTGATTATGAGATCCTAGATGTATTTTGAAATATTTTGGAAGAATGTAAATAGATACAGTATTTTGGGAATGTAGATAACTCTGGTATTATGCTTCTGATATTATGCTTTTTGGATAGATGATTGAGATTTTATACTTACTGTTGCTTAGGTTTCTGCTGTGATTGACAGGTGTCCCCGTTACCCACAGGTTCGAGTTGACTTTTCTATTTATTATGCTACATTTATATTAAGGAAATTGAGGTCGTTACAATATATATATATATATATATATATATTGTAAAACTACTAATTACTTTAAGTGATGAATGTTAGAAACACTTCTTTTACGTGCTCCTAGTTAAATAGGACATTTAGTAATCTTAGTAATTTTAATATTATATTTCTAAATGATTAAATCAAGATAATTATCATAACTTTCTCATTATTTTGGTTGCTTGATGGGGCATTTAAACCAAACCCAGATCACTCATTAGGTACGACTTTTGGTATCCAGGTTGTCGGGATGGTTTTGTAGACATCTGAGGTATGTTTGGTATTATGGGAATGTATATCCTAGCTTATATAGACTCTAGTATGATACTGTATATGTATAAAAGATCGTATTTCGTTGTGTATTTTGATGAGTATGGATGTTTATGTGTATGTATTTGGGGAATCCGTTCACCCTATGGGGTCGGACCTTTTCGTTTTGTGTTGTATCATGTATGTTTAAATTGATACAGAGACAGGTTAGGTTACTAAATTCACACTTGGGACCTATCTGCGGGTTCGGGGCGTGACACTTACCCATATGAGTGGCCATAAAATTCTCAAGATCCAAATTTTTAAAAATTAAATGATTTCTTTCACATATATTGTTATGATTAATTAGTGCGTAGAAATAGAAACATAAGAATGAATTAATTTGCATTGGTAACACTTAATTTTTCATCATGTTGAAATTTTATTACACTATTAAACTGCACCGAAATAACAAAGCTCACATGTTGAGAATTCCACTTGTGAGTTTGTCTTACATTAAAAAAAAAATTGAGTAGATGATGAGTGTTTATATACATGGTTACATCCAAGACCCAATAAGCTTAAGCTTTTGGGTCAAGTTGGGGTCACTCATGTGTATCAAGCCTACCAATGGACTCCTCCAGTGCTAACAAGTGGTATTAAAGTCGACGATTCGTCAATCTGAGTGAGCAACATTGTAAAAGTCGATACGTGAAGCTAATTCTTCTAATGTACTAATAGTTGGAGAACCAAGTGTATGACCAATACCAATAAGGATCATCTAAGCCTGGGATGGATTCGAATAGAGTCAAGATGTGGAAGGTAGGATTGGTTCGGAGGCATGTGAAATGCAATTCGAAGCACGTAAGACGCTAGTGGTAAGATCCACTTGAGCAACTGTTGGAGAATTGAACTTACTCCTATAAGGAAGACTTATATACATGGTTGGGCCAAAGATCCAATAGGCTTAAGCTTTTGAATCAATTTGGTGCTCAATCATGTCTATCAAGTCGATCCACCCATGGTCTCCTCCGATACTAACATCACACGCATCCATTGAACCAATATTTTAAAAATAAAAAATAAAAAATGATCAACGACCCCCCCTAATGGACGAGAGGTGGAGAGAAAAATTAAAATCGAAACTCAAAGGTTAAAAAAACAAGAGCTAACTGGGCATTAATGAAGGTTCAATTAATTAAATAGCTAACCGGTGTAGATGTGGATGCTGAGGGCCAGGATGAGGATGGTGAAAAGGGATGAGAAGATGAGGATGAGGACCAGAATGGCCTTCCCGCTGGTTCTCAAGCTGTCGATCTCCACCTGGCGGCTGCTCCCCGGTAGCTGGAGGAGGAGCCCCGGCGACAACGCTACGAACAGCACCGTCTCTACCACAATGGGAGCCTAGTCGTCCCCCATTTTTTCATTAATTAATTACTAACAAGCATTTATAAAATATTTAGTTATAGCTTGCTTGCTCCCGATGCATGCATGATTACTGATCTCTCTCTCTCTCTATATATAACATATACTTACTAATTAATATGTTACAGCAATGGGAGCATACGTCCAAGTGATTGTAAATTGTTCCCTTTTTTTTTCCTTACTGTAAAAGTGTAAATAGATACCTAGAGTGAACATACAAAAACCACTCTCTCTCTCTCTCTTGTTTTTTTTTTTTTTTTTGCAGCGAGCTAGAAATGGCTTTTGAGATATATAATTAATAGCTGTAGCGCTCCCACCTTCTGATCCTTACCATTCAAAAGAAGAAAGGAATTGAACACTTTTGTATTTTTATTTTTATTTTTCTGTTTTTCCTTCGATCCACATGCATGCCATTTATTAGTTGTATTAAATTTTTAAGTTGGTTTGGATTAAGAATTTAACTTGGATAAAAGAAAAGAAAAGAAAAGGAGGAAACTTAATTATTTTTCATTATATTTTCCTTTTACATTAAATATTATTGAGAATGAAAGTTTATTTTAATAGTTATATTACCACTTTACCTAAAAGCTCAAGTTATTATGTTGTGGCCTAACAATATGTATCAGGCTTTAAACACTCCCCCACATGTGTAGTTCGACAAAACGTGGATGGATAAATACACAATAAATAATACCCATGATGGTAGCTTAAAAAATAATACCCATGATAGGGAATATGGGGGCCCCACATGGTCTTGTGGGCTTCACACAATTTTGAGATCCAAGTGGGTCCTACGTAACTCCATTAATCCTCACACGATTTTATGAGCCCTACATAACTTCGGGACTCATGTGGACCCCACACGATTTTGGGACTCATGTGGACCCTACATAGTCTTGTGGGCCTCACATAGGATACCTATATTATTATTATTATTATTATTATTATTATTATTATTATTATACCATGTATTTCTACAAATTATGTCTGTCAAAACACTATTTTATGTATATGTACTTATTTAAGTATACAAACAGTGTCTATCCTATTTATCCTATGAAATTCCATTTTGACCAGGCCAACCTTCAGGGAGCGATTGAGCCGCAATGGTCCAAGCACTCACTAAGATAAGGTTTTTCTTAGGCATCAAATATAGAATCAAGGATCCTACAAAAAAACACTTCTGTATTGATATTAATTTAATGACCATTTTTATTATTTTATTATTATTATTATACTTTAATCGTATATATATATATATATATATATATATATATTTTTGGGTCATCACATTCTCCCCTCCTCATAAAAATTTCGTCCTCGAAATTTGTTAATTTAAAATGAGTATTGTATAAATGGTTGCGCTATTTGAAAGAGTAAGTTGATGAACGATTTTGCTAAGTCTTGGAATAGATTGAGGGTTAATTTAATGAAATATTTTATTTTTGGAACTGAAGTGTGAATCGTCGGTCTAATAGGGGTTGAAATGGAAAAGAAATTTAGAAGATGTGGAAAAGGATAATTATATATATAATACATGTCTTATAAATTAAAAATATAGATATAAAACAAAATGAAATGAAATCTGTCCTTTAGAGCCTTAGTTCAACGTCAACATTTATCGAAGTGCTAGATATGTCATTGCTAACTGCCTGGGTTCTTTCTTGGCGGAGTTGATCTCTTGTAATGTCGCCATCTTGGATCGAAAAAAGGGAGAGAACGCCCGTTTGTTCAGTAAGGGAGGAAGAGTTGCCCTCTTCCCCTTGTGGCCTTTGGTGGGGATGCTCATAACGAGCCATCGGTGGCCCGTACATGAGTCTAAATGCATTTTGGATCTTTTGGCAATGGTGGAGTAGGCCAGCATTATCACAAACCCTTAGTGTGGTGACTGTGATGCTGGGGGTTTGACTCATTGGTGTGATGTTAGTTGTAAGTTTCATAGACGAAATATTGTCGATAGGGATGAGGGTACAAGTGGTTGGGAAAATGACAGGCGCACTACTCGGGGCGGTAGTGGCGGAGGAGGTAAGATGGATAATTGGTGGGGCAATAGTTGAAATAGTGGCTTCTTCAACTGATCCCTACTTACGCCTACGGTTCTCAAACCAAAAGCATACATTTCTTGGCTTGATTGGACCATACCGTCGGAGTCGTGCTGTAAGCAAGATAGCCCGCTCCATAGAAGGGATTTCCCCTTGACTGCTGTGGAAGGCCTCCTCTAAAATCTCTAGCTGTGTCTTGCTGAGTTTCCATCTTTGGATTGGCGATCTATTGATGCTCTCAGCAACTTGGGGAGTTAGGTGATTTGGCAACATTTTTGAGTAATAAAACAACCAAGAGAAAAATTGGAAAGAGTTAATCATTACAAATCGAAATGTGGTTGTTCAAGATGATAGAAATTCGTGATGCTTAGAGTTCGAGGAGGGCAGACTTTTTTTATAGGAGAATGACAGCGTGTTGTGGAAATCGAGAGAGAGTGATGTGTGCC
This sequence comes from Malania oleifera, assembly GCF_029873635.1. Taxonomy (NCBI): domain Eukaryota; kingdom Viridiplantae; phylum Streptophyta; class Magnoliopsida; order Santalales; family Ximeniaceae; genus Malania; species Malania oleifera. The sequence goes on along the minus strand of NC_080429.1, from coordinate 79,785,569 downwards.
GCAAGAATTGAGAGAGAGTGACGCATGTCACGGATATCGAGCGACGCGTTTTGCAAAGAGATGGGGAGAGCAACGTGTGTTGTGAGAATCGAGGGAGAGTGATGCGTATCACAGATATTAAGTGACTCGTTTTGCAAAAATCGAGGGAGAACAATGTGTGTCACGAAATTTTAGAGAAAGTGACGCATGTCATGGATATCGAGCGACGTGTTTTGCAAAAATTGAGAGAGATCGATGCGTGTCACGGATATCGAGCGCCGTGTTTTGCAAAAATCGAGGGAGAGCGACGTGTGCTGTAAGAATCGAGAGAGAGCGACGCGTATAGCAAAATTTGCGGACTCAAGGTTCTGTTTATGTTTCCACATATTTATTAATGGTTTAATTATAATTAATCTCATCCTTAGGTCACCACTTGGGTGGGTGGTTTAGTGGTAAGAAACCGGTCGTGCATCCATGTGATCGCGTGTTCGAATCCCCACTATGTCTAAGTGGTCTCATGCCCTGGCCTTACTTCGGGGGTAAGTGAGCTATAGCCGATGATTTCTACCCATGAGGTTTTTTTTTTTTCACTGCGAGAGTACCCTATATATATATATATTTATTATTATTATTATTATTATTATTATTATTATTATTATTATTATTATTATTATTAGATCAAATATATATTGGGTATGTTTGATCGATCGATGATTTGACATTGGTTAGTTATTTGAAGAAGATTAGTTAATTTTTATATTGCTTTCATTAATGAAATTTTTGTTTTATAATATAGTAAAATTTAAGTTGTATTTACTTTTATAAATTTATACAAAATAAAAATTAAAGATTCCGTCAAAATTTGTACTCCTAAATCAAACTTGGATATTTGATGGGAATTGAATATGCAATGTATATATACATAATTAACTTGCACATGCTAAGACATTTTTTTTTTAATTTAAATATAATATGGTAACATTTAAATTGTATTTAATTCCTTATAAACTAATACAAAATTAAAAATTAAAGATCTCATCAAAATATATATTCCTAAATTAAGCTTGAATATTTTGATAAGAACTAAATATATAACGTAAAAATACATATTCATATCCAACTTGCACATGCAAAGAAATTTTAAGTAAATTTAGATTTCAGAATAAACCGTTTATTCATATCTATTTGTATGTGTAGCACCTCCAAACCTAATAGGGTCTAATGTGTTACTTCTTATATTTTTAGTGAAAATAATAACAATAAAAATAAATAAATCTTGGATATTATTATATTATTATAGTTATATATATGAAAATTTTAAATTATTAATGCATATGATCTAGTAATAAATTATGAGTCATCAATATGGGTACGTGTTTTTACAAACATAAATAACATATTTAACTTAATTAACGTGTCTTCAATAATACTACCATTTTTCTTAGAGAATTTACGATTTTTACCTGCCCTTGGGAGTTTTCACGTTAATCTCATTTTCTCCAATGTTACTATCTTTAGGATCTATTATTAAACAATGATCAAATGTTATTTTAAAATAATAAATCTATTATTAACATAAAACAAGCTAAAATAAATATTCTAAACTATTCAATCCTACCCAAATCATGTTTTATGCCTAAGCTCTGGTAAAATTTATATGTTAGAGTATGTAGAACCTATATCCTATTCTCTGATACCAATTGTAAGGACCCGAACCTGAATGGATTCTTACATATAAATTTTTCAGCGGACGCAAATAATTTTAAATTATTTTTTATTACCAGAGCACTAATTAGCTTTATTACAAATATATGTCTCAACTATTAAAATACAAATTTCTAAAATTCTAAAATACATTAACATATTCTAAATTGTATTATACTAATTTTTTTATTCTGCTCCACTCTTTCTATTCCCACCCATGCACTTGTTACGCCAAATTTTTAGTACTCTCTTCAAAATGATCTAAAATGTAAAATAATGATTGAGGTGAGATGATGCTTAGTAAGTAAATAAGATTATTATTAGTGTGTGGCCAAAATGAAATTTCATAATATTTTAATTTCATAAAATAATATTTAATACTATAACTTCAAAACTGCATTAAAAATAAATATAAATTTAAAAAATTTTATATAAAACTTTTACTATCATCTATAGTAGTAAAATTTTATAATCATATACTATAATTGTTAAACTGAACTTTTTAACTTTTAAAAATATAACTATACTACGCAATCGTATATATATATACTATTCCTTATTAAATCATTATCTAGACACAAAAATGCCCAAATTCACATAAACATATATTTTTCCTTCAATTCATCAATAATTCTGTATACGTAATTAAATATGTATATACACGTATTGTAAAAACCACCCTTAGGCCTGTTAATCGTAAGTCATGTTTACCCCTATGACTGGGTTGTATGATCCGAAGACTGGATTTAGTTGGCTGGTCGGCCAAACTAAATCAACGTACATCATCATTAAGTGAGATTTTCCCTATTAAACCCTGATTCGACCCAAGTGTGCACTCAAGAGAAATCCACTACCATATAAAACTACTTTGTAAATAGCATGAGTGCACTCTGATCTGTTTAAACTTTAAACTGCGGTACCGAACATTCATAATTTTCTATATCATTTGTGCCATAATGGGTTTTGAAAATATCTTATTATAAAATTTATAAAATTACAATAATATCATGAAAATATTATTTTTACTCATATTTTTGCAACGTAAAAATCAACTCATATTTTTTTTATTCATATTTTCATGAAATATGTAATGCAAAAATAAACTCATACCACATAATTTTCGTGTTAAAAATATTTTCTTGAATAAAAATTAATATTGTAAAATACCCGAGAGTTTTAGAATATTTCTCAATTCAAAAATAAATGCATGTATATTAAAGATAAAACAGTATAATTAAATATTTGTAAAAATAAATCCAGGATAATTTTATGAAACTAATTAACATAATCAAAATTTACTTACAAATAAACTTGGGTATGAATTTTAAATAAAAATCTAACATAGTCAAATTTACTTACAAATAAACTTGGGTATGAATTTTAATAAAAGTCTAATATAATCAAATTTACTTACATTTTCTTTTGCCTTGTGCTACGAACACAACAAATATTTTAAAAAAATGAGATCGGAAAGAGTGGGTGAGTGAGAATTTAAATTATAGCAAAAATTCTCCCTCCACCACTAATTATTTCACTCACTAATCCTTTTCTTTCTTTGAAAATTTTTTGTGAAAAATGAAGGTTGAGAGCTTCCTATTTATAAGAAAATTTTGGGGAAAAAAATTGAATTTCTAAAAGTGTGAGGAGAGAGGTGAAATTATAATTTTTTTAAAATTAAAGAATTGATATGTGATGGGTTAGGTATGAGTTAAGTATGGGATGGGGAAAGGGATCATGTGGGTGTGCTTGCCACGACTCCCATTTAATTAATTATTAATTAATTATTTATTTTTTTATTTTTTAAAATTATTATTATTATTATTATTATTATTATTATTATTATTATTATTATTATTATTATCGTTATTATTTTTAAGCTATGTTTTAATATTTTTTTTAAAAAAATTAAGTTTGAATTTCAAAAACTCATGTGGGCCCCACACAACTTCAGATCCAAGTGGGTCTTACATAACTCCATTAGTCCTCACACGATTTTATGAGCCCTACATAGCTTCCGGACTCATGTGGACCCCACACGACTTCGGGACTCATGTGGGCCCCACATAGGATACCTATATTATTATTATTATTATTATTATTATTATTATTATTATTATTATTATTTTTTACCATGTATTTCTACAAATTATGTCTGTCAAAATACTATTTTATGTATATGTACTTATTCAAATATACAAACAGTGTCTATCCTATTTATCTTATGAAATTTCATTTTGATCAAGTCGACCTCCAAGGAGCAATTGAGCCGCAATGGTCTCTCAGCACTTACTAAGATAAGGTTTTTCTTAGGCATCAAATATGGAATCAAAGATCCTACAGAAAAATACTTCTGTATTGATATTAACTTAATGACCATTTTTATTTATTTATTTATTTATTATTATTATTATTATTATTATTATTATTATTATTATTATTATTATTATTATTATTATGCTTTAATCGTATATATATTTTTGGGTCATCACATTTATTCTGACTGGCTCAGCTCTAAACTCTACTGAATAAGTGTGGATATCTTTGGTGCATCTGATCCTCTAGTTCCCAGGAAGCCTCCTTAACGACATGATTGCGTCACAAAACTTTTACTAGTGGAATCTTCTTCGTGTGTAGCCCTTGTTCCTTCTAGTCAAGAATCTGCACTAACACTTCCTTATAAGCTAAAGTGTCTCCCAACTCTAGTGCTTCATAGCTGATCGCATGGGAGAGGTCTAGGATGTATTTTCTTAGCATAGAAACGTGGAATACATCATGGATCCTAGATAGGACTGGTGGTAATGCCAACCGATAAGCAACTGAACCCACTCTTTCAAGAATCTTGAATGGTCTAATATATCTAGGGCTTAGCTTACCCTTCCTCCCGAACCTCATAACACCTTTCATCGGTGCCACCTTCAGAAACATGTGATCTCCTACGTCAAACTCTAGTTCTCGCCAGTGAGTATCTGCATAACTTTTCTTCTGGGTCTGTGATATTCTGATCTTGTCTCTGATGAGTCTGACTTTATCCTGAGTCTACTGTATTAGTTTTGGCCCCAATATCTGTCTCTCCTCAATCTCATCCTAGTATGATGGGGATCGGCACCTCCTGCCATTCAACGTTTCATACAGTGCCATCCCATTGCTGGCCTAGTAGCTATTGTTATACGCAAACTTGACCAGTAGCAAATACAGTATCCAATGACCTCCAAAGTCCAGAACACATGCTCATAGCATATCCTGCAGAATCTGTATTGTCCTCTTCGTCTTCTTATCTATCTGAGGATGAAAAGCTATGCTGAATGACAACTGAGAACCCATGGCCCCTTACAGACTCTTCCAAAAACGAGATGTGAACCATGAGTCTCTGTCTGAAACTATGGACACTGGGACACCGTGGAGCCTCACTATCTCCTAGATATATAACTTAGTCAATCTTTCCATGGAGTAGCTAACTTTGTTCGGTAAAAAGTGGGCAGTCTTCGTCAGTCGATCCACCACTACCCATGTAACGACCTCAAAATTTACATCATTTATATATATATATATATATACAAATGAACTACTTTGGTACCCCCTGTTATGAAACTCAAGCCTCGGAAGGCACCGAGGTAAATCTAAATATAAAATCATACCTATGTAGTAGAAACGTAATCCATACATCCATACACATCACACAATACCATAAATCTGTATTTCTAAACCATAACTATATAATACATCTCTTTCCAAAAATATCTGTTCGAAAATACAAGACCCTGCACAAACTTACCCTCTAAACCAGGATAATCACTAAACTCTCTATCCATGAGCCTGATCTGCTCGCCCAACTGACTCACTTAAAAAAAATGTTAAAGTCATGGGATGAGTCGACGCTCAGTAAGTGGAAATATGCTATTACTAGTGTGTGGTAACTAAGTTAGGAATACTGTTTAAATAACAACTAAACTATAATAAAATGATAAATCTATAAAGCATATCTTTCTTTTCACAATTTAAAATATAACTATATCATCTGTATTTTCTACTTTTCATACTGTTAATATCATACTATACTCATCATATACTGTAAAACTGTATACATATACATAACTGTGCTTAATCCCTAGAACTCTGTATGTCATGATTTGACCCCTCATGATAGGGTTGTGTGGTCTGTAGGCAGGACTTAATCTGGTCGGCCCTCTAGATACGTCAATATACTCTACACTGCCTCAGCCTGGCCAAACTACATTCTCTCCTGGGCGCAGGACTGGCTACTACCTCATCAAACCGGCCCCCTCCACCCAGCGAACTGGGGAGCTGCATACTCTTTGAGCACAGTCGATGGTACCCACACACTATCTGAGATATGTGATTGCACTCTATCTGTATCTAGCAACGATACTGTGCTCTGTATTCTTTATTTGTATCTATCTGTAATCTTTCCTCAGGGATCTGATACTATATATATACATATATACTCTTTTACTATATTCATCATGTTTCCAAAATTATCATAACGTTATCTTTCTGTATTATAAATACTGTAATCTCTATATACTATATCTGTAGCATCTTGATGCTATCTCTGTATATCTGTCTATATACTCTGTCTGTATACTCTGTATGTTATGGTAATAGGAAACATGACATACTACAAACACTATATATACTGTTTTGAATAAAGCTGTAATATACTATTCTGAATAAATATCTGTGATATAATGATCTGTATAAAACTATAACATACTAATCTGAGTAAAACTGTAATATATTGCTCTGGATAAATATCTGTAATATACTGTCTATATTTGTGAAATCAATATAGTATAATATACTGTAAAAACTATATAAGTTTTTCATCACATAAATAACTACTGAGGCCACACTAACATTTAAAACTCATATTTTGTAAAACTAAAAAATATGTTGGTATATACATATGTGTAAAATCTCTTATAACTATATAAAAATTCCTAACATAACATATTTCCCTTACTTTAGCTTTGAAAAGCCCCTACTAAATTCTAGCCCTATATTTGCCGGGTTCTCTACTCAACACCCTGAAAACCACATCCCCTAGAACGAAACATCAGTATTTTCTCACCTACAACATTTCTTATAACTACAAGGTAGGCATAATCTGAATAAAATACCTTACCCTAGATTTGGGATGAATTCCAAACCAATTTCTCCCACGATCAACTCCTGTAAACTTGTAGAGAACTTCACCAGGAGCGTCGTGGTGGCCTCCGATTTTCGATCCGACGAGAACGGGACTAGGATCGAAAAGAGAAGAAGGGAGAGGCATTTTATAGAGAGAGAGAGAGAGACAGAGAGAGAGAGTGATTCCTGTGCCAAATTATGTAATTTAATTTGGGTTTTTACTATTTATAGAGCTGAATTCGTCGACGAGACACGTCACCTCGTCGATGAGTCCTTTAATAATTTCTTTGACGAACTTCCTCCTTCGTCGACGAATTTCAGATTGTCCCCAAAACCCATCTCGGTATCTTCTCGTCAATGAGGCACGACTTTGTCGACGAGGTCCCCTTATGCGCTGGTCGATGAACTCCCTGTGTTCCTCAATGAGGCCTTGTGGAAAAAAAATATTTTGAGTCATTATCTTCAAAGTGCAATGTCGTCAAAGCCTACTGCCTCCTTCTGTTGCTGTTTCCATTTCCCTCTGTCTTTATTATTTAAATACCATTATTTTTTGAGTCATTACAACCCAGATAGCGTCCTGTCCATGCAACGCCGGTGGCAATCTTGTGATGAAATCCATCACTATATGCTCCCACTTCCACTCAGGAATATGGAGTGGCTGCAATGATCCTGCCGGTCTCTGATGCTTAGCTTTCACTTGCTGGCATGTCAAACACTGATCCATATACTAGGCTATCTCCCTCTTTATGTTGCTCCACCAGGATGACTCTCGAAGATCCCTGTACATTTTAATGCTACTTGGATGTACAGTATACAGGGACCGATGCGCTTCCTCTAGAATAATCTTCTTGATCTCAGGGTCGGCAGGAACACATAACTTGGTACGGAACCTCAAGGCTCTATCATTTGAGATGCTGAACTCTGTTTCTTAACCATCCTGTACCTTCCCCATAAGTTCAACTAGTTCTTCATCATTCCTCTAAGCTACTTTAATTCTCTCCTGTAGAGTCGGCTGCAAAACCAAGTCAGCAACAAACGCCTAGTGATTGCCCTCCACCAACTCCACACCAAGCCTCTCTAAATCCATTTAGATCGGATGTTGAATCTCTACTGCAAACACAGATGAATTCACTGATTTCCGGCTCAAAGCATCAGCGACCACATTAACCTTTCTCAAGTGGTAGCTGATAGTGCAGTCGCAATCCTTTATTAGCTCCACCCATCTTATTTGCCTCATATTTAATTCCTTCTACGTGAAGAAATACTTTAAACTTTTATGGTCAGTAAATATCTCACACCTACCCCTATATAAATAGTGCCTCCAAATCTTCAACGCGTAAACAACCACTGTCAATTCTAGATCTTGGGTGGGGTAGTTCTTCTCATATTCTTTCAACTGTCGTGAGGCATAGGCTATCACTCTCCCTCACTACATCAACACGCATCCAAACCCTTTATGGGACGCATCACTGTAAATTATGAACCCCTCTTCTCTCGAAGGAATCGTTAACATAGCCGTAGTGATGAGTTACTACTTTAATTCCTGGAAGCTCTGTTCACATTCATCAGACGACTCAAACTTTACTGCCTTCCTAGTCAATCTGGTCAATGGGCCTGACAGTTTAGAGAAGCCTTCAATAAACCTGCGGTAGTACCCAGCTAATCCTAGGAAACTCTTGATCTCATGCACATTTTTTGGTTGTACCCAGTCTACTACCGCCTCAATTTTACTCAGATCAACATAAATACTACCTCTAGATATAACGTTTCTAAGGAAGGTAACCCGTTCTAACTAGATTTCGCATTTCTTGAGCTTCATGTACTACTTCTTTTCTCTCAGCACCTGAAACACTATCCTCAGATGTTCCTTATGCTCCACCAGGCTCTTCGAATACATCGGTATATCATCAATAAATACTACCACAAACTGGTCCAAGTACTGGTGAAAGACCCTGTTCATCAAATCCATAAACATTGCAGGAGCATTCGTCAACCCAAACGGCATAACCAGAAATTCATATTGTCCATACTGTGTTCTAAATGCCATCTTCGGAACATCTTCTACCTCGACTTTCACCTGATGGTACCTAGAGCGTAAGTCTATCTTCGAAAAGATCTGTGTCCCCTGTAATTGGTTAAACAAATCATCGATATGTGGGAGCAGGTACTTATTCTTGATAGTTACTTTATTTATTTTCCTGTAGTCAATGCACAACCTCATCAACCCATCCTTCTTCCTCACAAATTAAACCGATGCTCCCCAGGGCGACACATTGGGCCGAATAAACCCCTTATCTAATAGTTCCTGCAACCGTTTTTTCAACTCTTTCAGCTCTGTCGGTGCCATTCTATACGGCGCTTTCAAAATTGGCATTGTCCCCAGAACCAAATCAATAACGAACTATACCTCACGATCAAGAGGTAGTCCCGACAAATCCTTGGGAATACATTAGGAAAATCCCTCACCACTGGGATATCGTCCACCCTTAGTTCCCCTTTTGATACTGCCTTCGCACAGGCTAAATATCCCTGACAGCCTTCTAGCAGCAATCTACGTGCCTGAATAGCAGATAGTAACTGAGGTGGGGTGCACACACGTGATCCAACGAATCTATACTTCTGTCCCTCTAGAGGCCTAAACACTACCTCTTTCTGATGGCAATCAATGCTGGCATAGTGGGCAGCTAGCTAGTCTATACCCAAGATTATCTCAAACCCATGCATATCTAGAACCACCAGATTAGCTGACAAAGACCTCCCCTGAATACCCACTGGACAGTCTCTGAGTACCTTTCTGCATATCCCTACAGTCCCAATCGGCGTAGCAACAAACAAACTAATATCTAACTATTGAGGTTCAAACCCACACAATTTCACATATTCTCTGGCGATAAAAGAATGAGTCGCCCCAGAATCAAATAAGACAGCTTTAAATGACAGTATTGAAACAGTATCTGTCACCACATCTCTTGCCGCCTCAGCATCTCCCAGCGTCAGTGCATAAATTTGTGCCGAAGCAGTATTCCTCCGCTGTCCACCTTGAAGTGCCTAGTAGCCTCCTTTATATGGTTGAGGAGTAGCTGCTACCGCTAGTGGTGCCTAATAGTTCCTCGCAATATGCCCAGGCTAGTGGCACTGATAGCAGACAACCTCCCTTGTTCGACACTCTCCTGGGTGCCTCCTCAAACACCTAGGACAAGGAGGGGGCATCTGTCTGCCCTATACTGCTCGATCTCCTCCTCCTTGTCATCATCCCCCTCTGCTATCATATCTCCTCCACTGCCCTCGACTAGACCTTTCTTGAAAATCAGAAGGCACGGGCCTCTTCCTCTGGCTCTGTGCTACTGCGCCTCTCTGCAGGCCGCTCTCAGTCACGATAGCCCTGTCCACTATCTTTGAGAAGGTTTGAGCTTGGAAGCCTACCACCTGATTATACAGGTTTTGTCTCAGGCCCTCCTCAAACTTCCTCACCTTTCTCTCCTCATCTGGCACCAGATACAGGGCGAACCAGGACAGCTCAACGAATCTTACCACATACTGTTGCACCATCATAGACCCTTGTGTTAGATACAAAAACTTCGATGCCTTTGCACTCCTTACCGTAGCGGGAAAGTACCGCTTGAAGAAAATGTAAGAACCCGAACCCTGATATATGGATTTATTATGTAAAGGAAGGATAAAATGCTAAATTAAGCAGGGTTCGTCGACGAGGCCAGGGTTTGTCGATGAAGGTTGAAGGTACCTCGTCGACGAAATTCAGAGACTCGTCGATGAGGGAATACCGAGAGGTTCGGAGGAAATGAAATATCTAGCTCGTCGACGAGGCCACCGACTCATCGACAAAGCTAATGGCGGACTCGTCGATGAGGACACCAATTCGTTGACGAATCCACTCGGGTCAAAGGTTCTATAAATGATATTTTTGGTTGCTTTGGGACTAAGTTTCCCTAAATCCCCCCCTCTCTCTCTATAACTTGAAGCACTCACTCTCTCTCTTCGTTTTCTTCGCCGTTCGTTGCCTGATTCGTAAATCGAATGTTATCGTGAGGATCAAGGAAGGATTTTCTACATTTCTAATAGATCGTAATCTTGTTTTGAGAGTTTTCAGGTTTCAAGCTAAAAACAAGGTAAGGCATGATTTTCATTTCTAATTCAGTATATGTATAGTAGTATGAATTGTAAACATGTATTGTACAGTCGTTTGTAGGTTTTGGAGTCTTGGTTCGTTGTTTTGGGGACTGTAGAGTTCGTAGTTGGAATTCGGGTTAAGGTAAGGGGATTCTGTTTATATCAGTTTATTTTCAAAATCAGGATCGGTAAGCTTGTAGGTTACGATCGTATGTATGTTTTGGCTACTTATTTAGGGAAATTTATAAGGTACAAATGCGGGATTTTTGGGTTACAGTTTTCTGGAAAATTGGGGGATTTCGGGTATCATCTCTACTTTGTTTGGAAAACTTTTGGTTATGTTAAAACTGTATTATTAAGTTGACCGTAATCCATATTTGCATGAACTGTATACTTGAAATTGAAAATGAGATAATTTGCTGTAAACCAAATAAGTGTGATATGTATGATTGTATGTATTTGTTCTAGGTATTTGTAAAACAGCTAGTGGTGGCTAATTACCATATGCTAAAATGTATAGGAACATGAGTTCCAAAATGATTCCAGGTTTTGTGAAATCGGCTAGGGGCGGCTAATTACCGTACACCAAAACAGCTATGTGGCGGCTAATTAACATACGCTGCGCCATGTACAGGTTAACTACCGTGGGCGAGAGTGGCCGGCTCTATATCCGGGGTGTGAAATATCACTAGTATGTTCCGGCTAGTTACTGATGGGTGTGTTCTACACCATATGGAGCAATATAATCACTGTGGGCCTCGGTCGTCGCGGCGTAGTTGCGTATGTAGCAATGTAATTTTTGTGAAACTTAGATAACCTTATGTAGTTGCGTATGGACCAATGTAATCACTATTGCGCCTTGGTCATCGCGGCGTAGTTGCGTATGTAGCAATGTAATCGCTGTGAGACTTAGGTGACCTTGTGTAGTTGCATACTAGTGTGACGACACTGATCGTATGTTTTGGGTATCGTATGTGCAATTTTTAAAATTTATCATCATATAAATTACAACTTCATATAGTACTAGAAAGATGATCTCATAGATTTATCTGTTAGCTATTAGGCCATTACATCTATTCGTAATGCTATTGTACGTCACTAGTCCATTCAGCAGTAGTAAACTAGGTAGAGTAGGTGGGCACATGTATGCTTTTTAGATGTGATTTATATTTGTGCCTTTCAATTAATTTTCATAAATTCATGGATGGATCATTATGTTTGCTCAATTTCTTCTTATCAACTAAATTGCAAAGCCGAAGTAGACAAGATATATAAACCTAAAAAAAAAAAATGGAACATAATGTATATATATTCCAATTCAAAACCCAAGATATCTAATAATTCATCTGTGTCGACTTTTAAACACTTTATTCCTGGTTATCCTTAATATATTATAAGAAATGTAATATTGACAGTTCATTTAGACAATTAGAAGGAATATTGTCTTTTCACTTTAGCTAAGCCATTTGCAAAATTGGGATAGTGTTTGAGAACAAAAAATTTTGACCTTGGATTTGGATTCGTGTCCATTTTATAAATACTTTTAATATAATTATATTCTAAGCTTTGTGCAAATCTACACAAATACAAATTTATGGTCTGAAGTCCATGCTCCTAAATGCAAGATATGTAATCACCTACTTTCTTGGAGTCTAATAATTTATTTAACTTTGTTAGAAAAAATTTATTGTTCTCCTTAAAATTTTCATTTGAACAAAACTCAAAAACTAGTTAAAGATATAAGATACTCATATGCACTACTTTGAGAATAAAGCTCTAAAGTTGTAAGGAGAATATAGAGACAATGTTGACTAGATGGTGTCAACTTGATACTAATGACCTATAGATGTGTGATGCATTTAGGAAATTGTAACTTTTAGTTACACTCGTAATAGTAGTTTCTCACAAATTCAAGAATCCCATATTTATTTCTATCAAATTTTGGTGTCCTTTTGAGTGCGTCCATCCGTCTATGCGTGTGTATGATCATTTAAAGATACTTCTAGCTTTGTCTTTGATACATCATTCTATTCTTCTATTTTCTATTTAATTATGTGTTTGTATCGATGAATTTTTTTCATTATTTGTCAATAAACCCATCTTGGTACTCATCTTCTTTATTTATGTTGACTTTTTGTATGGTTGATGTTCATCTATCTGCCTCTTATGTTAATTCCTTGAACAAACTCTAATGATCTGAGACGGCGACAACGACAAAGTGGTGACGGTGAACCTACGTCGGCGACATACGGCGACGGAAGACGTCGGTCTACCACAGGTTTCGTTTTTTATTATTGTTTATTTGTTATTTTGTTTTTTTGGTATTCAATATGGAATAACTTTTATTCATGACCACGCCGTCTATGGTAGCTGTTACCGGAGGGTTGAGGGGAGGTGTTGACGCTAGCTTACGGGTTGAGGGGAGTGGTTTGGGGGATAATAAGGTCGAAAAGGGGGGAGGTTTCGCTGGGGGAAAATCGTTTGTGGACGCCTTGAAGAGGCCAATCCCATCTTCAAAATTGAAAATCCCGTTGAGGAAATCGAAATTAATTAATGGAGAATTAGGTTTTGTTTTCTCAGATGTGGAGATGGAAAAGGCTGCTGAGGATCTGAAGTTTGCGTTGGTTCTTAAATTTATTTCTGTAAGGCTGTCTATTGATGTCCTTTGGAGGCATATTATCCAATCATGGGGTCTCTCTGAAGTCCCAATGATAAGTTTTATGGACAACTACCATGTTTTTTGAATTTGGAAAACAAAAAGGATTACATTCATGCATGGGCATGAGAAGGAAGATGGGTGGCAAGGTGCCAGTTTTTACTTTTTAACTGGTCCGTGAATTTGGATATAAACAAGGAGCCATCGATCGCACGTCAGTGGATTTTCCTACCAGGGTTTGCCTTTACATTTATATAGAATGGACAGTTTGCAAAGTTTGGCCACTAGGTTTGGTAGATTCCTGGGGACAGATAATGCCACATTATATAGAAAATGAGCCACTGGTGCGAGATTATGTGTTGAAGTGGACTTGCAGAAATATCCTGTGGAGGGTTTTCCGTTGGTGGTAGGACAAAAGCAGAATTGACAAAGGGTAATATATGAGAAAAGAGGGTTCTATTGTAATAAATGTTGTAGACAAGGTCACACTGAAGTAGTATGCCGATTTGGAGTTAAGCCTAAGGATAAAAGAAAGGTAGTTATGAGAAAGGAGGGAGATGAAAGCGTTTGGAAAGAAGTGGGTAGAAAAGAGAATATGTTAGTTGAAGTGGAAGGTCCTATTTTGAAGATTTAGGTTTAGAGGATGGAGAAGAAGAAGGATGGAAACGTGAGTGGGCTGTCGAAGGAGATTGAGAAAAATAAATAAATTGTGAATGAGGTTAATAACGTGGGCACTCTAAAAGTGGATGAAGTTAATTTGATAGAGAAAAAGAGCAGAGAGAAAGTCAATCGTTGTCAAGACCAAAAGTCAGAGGTAGTAGGGGTGTAGGTAGAATTGGGAGGTTGCTCTAGGTCTGCCCAAGAAATCGAAGTTGCTAATGAAGGAGAGAGGGGAAAAGTTGAAAAGGATAAGGATGGGAAGGTGGATGAGAGAGAGAGTGATGTGGAGAGTGTAGGGTGTAGGGAGAATTATGATGTGTTTTCTGAGGGAGATATGGAGGTTTGCTTTGATACTCAAAAAGAATATCATTCTAATCCAGGTAATGTGACAATGGGTGAGTCGGAAGGAAGATATAAAGATAATGGTCAAGTGAGAAAGTCTAAGAGGTCTACGGCAGTGCCTCAAAAGTTGAACTTATAATGGAAAAAACTATGTTTTGGAATTTAAGAGGGTTGGGCAGGTCAAAGAGAAGATTGAAACAAATTGTGAAAGATCAGAAAGTTTCGATTTTGGCAGTTTTGGAACCTTTTCAAGATATAGAAAAGATAAGAAGGTGGGCGGTGTATTTGCAATTTACTAACTTTTGCTCTAATGTAGAGGAAGGTGAGAAGATTTGGTTGTTTTGGAAAGAGGATGTTCAAGTGGCTTGGGTGGGTGCCTCTAATCAATATGTGGCAGTTTTGTTAACAGAGGATAGAGCGCCCTTGCTTCTTACTTTTGTATGTGCCAAATGTTATCATATTGAGAGAAGAGAGTTATGGGATCAGCTTTAGGGGCTGTCGAGTTTTGATGTGCCTTGGGTTGTTATGGGGGATTTTAATGTAATTCGGTCAAATGAGGAAAGGGTTGGGGGTAGACCTCGCTTGGGTTCGTCTATGGCTAAATTCAATGGTTGTATTAATAGATGTGGTTTATTGGACCTCAAATTCGAAGGAAGTCAATTTTCATGGTGTAACGGCTAACAAGGTTTGATGAGAAGCTGGGCGAAACTGGACAGGGTGCTGATTAATAATGTTTTTTCTATAAAATATGGTGAAGTTAAGACATCTGTGTTGAAAAGAAATACTTCAGATCATTCTCCTATCATTTTACAGCTGTGTGTGAATATGGAGAGGTATGAGCTTGGCCTTTTAGGTTCCAAAACTTGTGGACATTGCATAGGGATTTTTTGGAAATGGTTGAATCATCTTGGAAAGAACACATTGTGGCAGATTCAGGTTTGTGTAAATTGGCGGGTAAATTGAAAAGGTTAAAACAAAGACTTAGGGTGTAGAATAAACAGACTTTTGGGCGTGTTGGTGGTTTTATTCAAGAGTTGGAGGAAAGGGTGGAAAAATATAAGAATTTACTACAGACAGAGTACTCGGAATCAGTTAAAGAAGAGTTCCTTCTTTCTAAGGCTGAATTGGAAGTTTGGTATAAAAGGGAAGAGGCTAGGTTGGCTCAGTAAGCAAAATTGAAATGGTTGATTGATGGTGATCAGAAATCAAAGTTTTTTCATGCTGTGATTACGCAAAAAAGGCGTAACTCTTGTGCTAATTCAATGGTGCTCCCTGATGGTTCGATGTTGGAAAATATGCAGATGGTCCACGATGAAGCTGTAAATTATTTTGAGCAATTCTTGAGGCAAAATAGTTCTGTGCAAAGGTCAAATCTAGACGGACTTATCCATCTGGTGGTTTCTGAGGAGGCTATAGGTCAGTTGAGGGAAAGACCGACTGAGGAGGAGGTTTATGAAGCTATTTCTTCTATTTCTGTGAATAGTAGCTCGGGACCGGACGAGTTTGGGTCTTCTTTCTATAGTACCTGTTGGAGGATTATTAAAAATGATGTGATGGATGCAATAAGATAATTCTTCAGAGGTGATACGTTGCCTCGATTTTTTTGTTCCTCTTACATAGTGCTTATTCCTAAAATAAAGGATCCTCAATCGTTTGATAAATTTCGCCCGACAAGCCTTTGTAATGTAATCTATAAATTTTTTTTCCAAAATCCTTGTTGGTAAGCTTTCGTTGGTGATGGGTGATTTAACATCTTTAGAACAAGGTGCTTTTGTGAAAGGGAAGAGTATTTTTGAAAATATAACGCTTGCTCAAGAGATGACAAAATTATTACATAGGCGGGTGAGAGGAGGTACTATAATGCTAAAGCTTAATATGAGCAAAGCGTATGATAGAGTGGAGTGGCAGGTGGTAGATCAGATTTTCCATGCTCTTGGTTTTCCATACTGGTTTTGTAAGTTGATTTAGAATTGTATTTCTACTCTTTGGTTTTCTGTCGTGATGCTTGGCACGTATATAGGTTTCTTCAAGTCAAAAAGGGGCTTGAGGCAAGGGGATCCGTTGTCGCCATATATTTTCATCATCATGGAAGAAGTTTTTTTTTTTTTTTAAATTAGTTCAGAAAAGGATGTCTAAGAAGAGGATTTTACCATTTGCACATCCATGTGGTGCACCTATTATATCACATTTAATGTACGCAGATGATGTTGTTATATTTACTAATGCTGGAAAAAAATCTGTTAGACAGATAATGGAGGTGATCAAGGAGTATGAAAGTTGGACTGGCCAAAGGGTGAATAAAGATAAATTAGCTATTTTTTCTCAAATAAGTTAGGTGTTCTAAAGAAAGGAGACATTCTTCAAAAAACTGGTTTTAGTGAGGGTAAATTTCCTTTTACGTATTTGGGTGTGCCAATAGTGGATGATAAATTGAAGGGCTGTCATTTTGACCCTATAATTCAAAAAATAAGTAAGAGAGTTGAGGGCTAGAAAAGTAGACTGTTGTCGAAAGGAGGTCATCTTGTTTTGTTGAGACATGTGTTGTCGAGTATGTCATTGCATTTATTAGCTGTTCTAAATGTCCCAAAACTGGTGTTAAAAAAGATACAAGGTATGTTTGCTTCTTTTTTTTGGGGTTTTAAGGATGGAAAAGAAAAAATGAAATGGAGGGCATGGAAGAAATTGTGTGTTCCTGTAGAGGAGGGGGGTATAGGAGTTAGGGACATTTTGGAAATGCAACGGTCTTTGTTCATGAAGTTTGGTTAGCATTTATTAACTCAAAATTCTTTATGGGCTAGATTTTTTAGAGCTAAATATATGAAGAGAGGCCACATTGTTCTTTGCAGACCTCATGGATCGGATTCTTCCTTTTGGAGGAAAGTTCTGCAGGGTATGCTTGAACTTTTGAGTAAATCTAAGTAGAAGGTTAGAGAAGGAGATATAAATTTGTGGTACCCGGATCTTTGGTTGCAGAGTATCTAGATGGTGCACATTCTCATATCAATTAAAAGACTTGGTTATCAATAATGCAGGGGATGTGGAAAATTTGCAGAGAATTTTGGGGTTTAATAAAGCGGAAGAAGTGATGGAAAAGGTGGGAAATCTTAGAAACTCTTCGGACATACTGCTTTGGCTCCCAGAAAAGGATGGTTGTTTTAATACAAAGTCAGCTTCAAATGTTATCAGAGTTAGAGCTCCAAAGTTTGAGTGAGCAAAATGGGTTTGGAATAAATGGTTACCGAAGAAAATTTTTATATGCATGTGGAAGGCTACTTTTGGGTGTTTAAGTGTTGATGAAAAGGTGAGAAGGGTGGAGGTTTTGCTGGCTTTCGGTGTGTAATTGTTGTGAGATGAGGCAGCCAAAAGATATAGAGCATGTGTTAAATAGGGGAGACTTTGCTATTGAGGTTTGGAGAAAGGTTTCGGTGGAGGTTGGTGTTCCTTTCCTTAGACAACAAAGTTAGAAAGAAAGAGTCCAAATGTGGTTTTATAGGGCTTCCTGATTTTCTCAATTGGGAACATTGATGGGTTTGAAA
Organism: Malania oleifera; assembly: GCF_029873635.1. Taxonomy (NCBI): domain Eukaryota; kingdom Viridiplantae; phylum Streptophyta; class Magnoliopsida; order Santalales; family Ximeniaceae; genus Malania; species Malania oleifera. The sequence continues at coordinate 79,767,416 of NC_080429.1, read as the reverse complement.
CCACGGTATTCCTCCATCAAAAGTGAGGGTTTATCATTAAATAATTGGAAGTCCAAAAAAAAAAAAATGTAATTATTTGTATACTTAAAAACTTATTCTCCATGTGATACTATTTGTGGCCTATGCAACATTTTTACCAAAAAAAAGTACCCATAGATTTATTTTCATTGTGTTTATATAGGTCCAAGGTAATATTCAAGGATAATTTTTTGCTACAAAGTCATATCAATTGCTATGAAATAAAAATAAAATTGTTGGAAAAAAATGAAATTTCTTATTTTCTCCAAATTGCTTTATATATAAGTTATGCATATTTTACCCATCGTCGTTTTTATTTATTGTTTCAACTTTTAAATATTCCTTCCAAACTTTGTTGCAGTATGATAGTTGATTTTCATAGTTCACTGATGAAAACCAAAATAATTTTTTTGTTATACATCAATTTGCATTGTTAATTTTTCATGCAATTTTTTTTTAGGATTTTTTCCAAGTATTTAAATGCATGGTTATACTTTAGAAATCCAATTTGTTTTCTATTTTAGCTTTTTTGGAGATCAATTAATAATTTATTAGAAATTGGACTTCCCAAAATATTAGAAAGAATAAATAATTTTATATAAAAATTTTTGAATTACATCAAATTTTATTAAATTCATGTTGCAAGGTCATGACCAATTTTGCAATAAATAAAATAAAATAAAGAAGATAAAACCGCGTCGGTTTCCCTTTCCCCCTTCGCAAGAATTGTTAAACAAAAGAAATTTTCGCTCCTAAAGAATCAACGAGCAATGGGAAATTGAAAAACAAGAGAAATTCTGAAAGAATTCGATTTCAGTATCATTTCTGATATGCTTTGGGTTCCATATCAAGGGGCTTTAGGGTTTTTGTTAAAGATGGCTTCCTCTAATGATGCTTTAAGGCAGCAGTTGTTGGATCTCCAGAAATAGCTTTCTAACGAACAAGCCTTCGAAGGGGCTATCTTCTCCATCAAATCTCTATTTCAGGAGCGCTACCCCTCCGCCCCCCCTTCTCTTTAGAGGTTGGTGTGTTAATTCATGAATTTATTGCTTTCTTTTCAGATTGATTGATTTTGCTTGATTTGTGCATTTTCTTGTTTTTTTTTCCTTTTATTTTTCTGGTTGAGTTTCTATTTGAATTTCACTACGACATCTTCTATGTTATCAAAAAGAAAATCGTCTACCATTATACATTATTTATTGTATTTTCATCTTATTTCATATCACCAACCAATCATAAAACAGAGGTGATTGTGCTGCAAGCATGGTTTCTTTCTACTTTATTTGAAAAAAAAAAAAAAAACCAAGGAGGGAGAGAGAGAGAGAGAAGAAACATAAATAATGGCATTATAGAAACTACATGTCATAGGAAATTGATTTTTAAGTAAATTCATTATATATTTCCTGTAATATAATCTCTTGTGATCTTAATATAATGAATTTACTTAATATATGAATTTACTTAAAAATTTATGCTCAAGTCTAGAAGCATAAGGGAGACAAAAAAAGGTGTGAGAATATGAAATTAGTTTGAACTCGAACCTTTACTTCTGCTTACTTAAGAGTTTTCTAAAATTATATATTTTGAGTAGGTTTAAACAATTGAAATTTTCGTTTACTATATTTTGGGTCAAATTTTGAATTTTATTGCCTTTATGCTCATCATCCTTCTAAGAGTGAAACAAAAATAATAAAAAAGAAATTGATTCCCACAATTAAAAAATCTTAAATCTTTTATTTATCGAAGCTTGTAGGGTTATTAAGCTGTAGAAAGGAGAAAATTTTCACCTCAATTTTTATTGCCAATTTGTCCAAATACCAACATTTATAAGTGAATCCTACTAAATTTCAACAAAAAGTCTGTCATTAAACCATATTACTTCATTGTTTTGCACTTTAATTCGTTATTTTTTTTGCCTTACTATAAAGTAGTCAAAACATGAAATATTTTCAAGATGCATTTGTTAATAAATTCCCTCTTGTTTTTTTTTTTTTTTAATTCTATGTTCTATATCACAATACTGATGACCATACAAAATTGTTTCAACATAAATTAGACATAGCTAGCTTTAAAGTAATGAGAATTAAGAAAAAAAGAGTGACCCAATGGGCAATATATATAGATATACATAATGCTCAAAATAAATAGTACATAATTAAAATTGTGATAATTCATGTTTAATAATATGTTTTATGGTAAGAAAATTTTGTAATATATAAAATTTGCACCTAAATAGTTTAAATAGAAAAGAAACACCCAGAGTGCTGTCCACCAACCTGTTATAGTAAATCTTCCACCAACCTGTTATAGTAAATCTTCCTCCTGTTATAGTAAATTCAGTCCTCTTTGGAATGTGGAAACACGAATTTGATATGGTGAATTTAATATATATATATATATATATATATATATATATATATATATATATATATATATGTTTGGTTGTTTATGCTTGCTGGATAAAGTCATACAAGGAAATAAAAATGCGAAAGTATTTGCAGTCAATATTTGATCATGTTACTCAGCCACAAAGTGTTGACATTTAACTAGTTGCAATGGAAAGTAATAAGTTTTAAAACTTGATATACATTGTTGGATCATAACCTAAAAGCTTAAACTTTTAGATAAAGTGGTAATCTAACATGATATCAGAGCTGGTTACCAAGAGGTCCTATGTTTAAGTCTTGTCGTCTGCATTTATTTTGTGGTATTTAAAAATTTATTTCGTGTTTCTCTCTCCACCTGCTGTCTAGTTGCACATGGAGGGAGTGTTAAAACTTGATATACATTGTTGACCCACAACCTAAAAGCTTAAGTTTTTAGGTAAAGTGATAATCTAACAATAAGATGTTCCGAATATATACTTACACTATAGAAATTGAAATTTGAACAAGTTAATTTTATATTATTTTGGAATATGTATTTCAATGGCATAGTTATAATAGATGTTCATGACTATTAACACTTCATATTTATCTGCGAAGAAATTTGTAATTGGCACTCCAAAAAATACTATTGACATTTCATCTTTCTTATTTAGGCAAGTCCTAACTTTGCATTCAAAACATTCTACGTAATTTTTGATACATAAAAACAAAATGAAATGGAAAAAAATTGATAATTTTATTTCTATGCATCTATTATATATTTTCTTCTCTTTATTTTTTTTTTTTCCATTCTGTTACTTAATGGCCACTAGTTTAACTGTGATGTTAGTCAAGGCCCTTCTTAAGGCTAGATGAAGATTGCATTATCTCTGCATTTAAAAGGATGTTCTTCTTGTCCTTAACTAAGATAAACAATCCTACCATTTTAGACCATATGCTTCATATCTTGACAATCCTACCATCTCCTAGACATAAAATTGAAAGTAAAAGTTCACAAGGATGTTACATGGGTTCAAAACTACATGTTGAAATTGCAATGAGTAGATGGAAATTACAAGTTGAAGATGGTGGGATGAGGTAAATTTAATTATTTTGGATTTTGTTCAATTTGCTCCTATAAATTAAAGCCATAATTGAGTTGAGGTCTCATTCCTCACTGTCACAAATCACAACACAACAATCAATGTTCATTTTTTTATTTGTTCCAAATTGCATTACAAGTTATGCATTTTTTACCAACCTTTGTCTTCATTTGGAACTTCAATCACTGAAAACTGATGGTCTAAGTGCCTCTGCTAAGTGGAAAATGATTTGTACAATTCATTGATGAAAATTGAAATGATTTATTATTAGCATATATTAATCAACGAATTAATTTATTTCGCCAAAGGTTTCTTACCATGTGAACCAGTGAAGACATTGTCGTGCAAACAGAAAGCAGTAAAGATTGTTGTAGCTGGTATCACAAAGCAATTCCGCCTCTCTGTGGTTTTCTGTGTGTTTATTTAGGCTAAGATTGGTGATACATACTATTTTACTGCTTTAATTTTGTTCATGATTCTTTTTCAGGTATGTAAATGCATGTTCATACTTTAGAAAACCAACTTGGTTTCTATTTTAGTTGCTTTGAATTACGGCTGCTTATACAACAATGGAAGGCAGACAAATAAGGAAATATGTTTTTTTATAGTTATCAACTCAGTACGTACTCAGCACAATATTTCAGCTGTATATTCAATATATACATAATAATAAAAGGAATATTCTTGAATCAATCATGCCATGAGAAGCTACAAAACTGATCAACTCGATACAATATTTCATTAGTTTATTTAGAGCCATTCAGTATAAAAAGAAAAAAAGAAAACTAAAAGAAAGAAAATGGATGCTAAACCAATCACCATTTGCATTTAAAGTAGTATTCTGTGATTTTCTTAGGGGGTAGGGGGGAGCAGAACTTTCATGTGGTTGTAGAGTGAAAGTATTCTCATCTAGAGGGAAAAACTGAAACTATGAGTGATGTTAATCGTAGATATGATATGTACTCACAACAGCCCATGGCATGAGGGAGGAGAAAATGAAATTGTTGTGCTTAAATCAATAAAAGAAGAAAAAAAAAATTGATTTTTAACTACCATCTCTCATCACTTGACTTTATGTATGCGATTTCGAATTTACCCTCTATTTTGATTAGCATGATAGGATATCAATATTAGATTTATTTATTTGTTCATTTATTGCTGAGTCTGTTTTTCATGTTCTTGTTTAATTAGTTGGATTTGTGAAATTTTTAGCATTCAAAACATTTATGTATAGGCTTTTCATCCATGGAAAGATTGTCATTTGTAACATGTCACTAAGACCATAAATTTTTTAAGAGCTAGGGGAAGCAGCTATATACTTTGGAGAGTGTTGCGTGACATACATCTTGGAAACTGAGTGAGCTTCAATTAGAATCCTTCTAGTAGACCCAAATATAATTGACATCTTCGCAGCATTAAGAACAATATGCCTACAAGGCCAAAACATCTTCTACCATTCTAAAACAATATGCCTAAAACACCTATCTTATGGCCTAATTGCTTTTGATACTAGTAACATGTTGAAAGGAAAATGGAAGAAGCAGCATCAAACAGAAAAAGAATTACAGTAATATTGATGTGCAGGCACAAATTTCCTTAAATAATATCCTGAACCAATAGTGGTAACTTGTTTGACACTGTCCATGGCAAAGTTTCATATTTTGGAAAGAAAGATAACACCAACGATCATAACTTGTTTGACCTAAAAGTTTAAGCTATACTTTGTGTTATTTGCCAATGTCTAAGGTTTGTTATTTGCCAATGTCTCATAACTATAATGATGTCATAATGTTAGTGCTAGAAGAGTTCATAAGTGAGCTTAATACACATGGTTGAACACCAACTTGACCTAAAAGTTTAAGCTTATTGAGTTTTGGGGCCAACCATATATATAAGCACCCATCCTTTACTCTAATTTTTCATTGTGGGACAAGCTCATAAATGGGATTCCCAAAATGTAACAGTGACTAATGAGATTGAAAATGGAGGGAACAAATGTAATATGAGAGTTGAACGAACATTTTAGACCATAAGCATGGTCTCTTGACAATATCTACTCCCATAAAATTGTGTTGTAATTCTCTTATAAACTTATTTATTTATTTATTTGAAGTTTCTTATTAAAAAAAAAAAAGCACTTTCTGCTACACAAAAAATTGAAAAAAGTTTATAGGAAGCAAGTTATGGAAGTCATATGTGTTAAAAACTGCTTATAACTGTGTGAGGGAGAAAAAAGTGACTAGGATCAATCTCAGAAAGCAAAATAACCTAAGTTGTGTTTAAGAGCATGAATTCATGTATCAAGTTTGGATTCAAAACATTCCTCTCCAGGTTTTGTCTGTGAAAGACTGTCATGGGTAGTAATTTCGTGGATAGGTCATCGTTCATCAATATCCACTTCAAATTTACTTTTCTTTATTTCTTTTACTTATTTGTGTATACATAGATCCTTTAACATGAGTGAGCTTTAATGGGAATCCATTCGCTGAACACGAATTTCATTGACATATTTGCAGCATTGTTTAGTTTCATATTAGGAAATTGCTTGAGACTCACAAATTGACCTACCTGATTACACATTTATCCTCTGCTTGCAGAATTTAAGAGATGTCCAGTGAATTCCTACAGTGCAATCATAAAAAAATAGAGAATCAATTCAAAATTGCATATGTAAACTAAAGTGATGGGACTGCAGACGAAGGTTAAGAGATAGGAAAAATTATTTAATCCAACCCTTATGCCATGTGCTGCTGTGTGCACCTATCATATCTACAATCAACTTACGATCATATGCAATTTCTTCATCCGAAACTGTGTAGAAGTAAAGAACTAATAAATTTTGTCATTTTGATTCACGTTTCTGTCCATTGTAATTTCCATTTTGTTTCCCTCAATGATCTTATTGGACAATAAGGTCAATGATCTTTTCAGATTACTGCAATGGCATGGTTTGTAGACACCCTATTTTTGCCCTAACCAAATTAAACAAGGGGTTCCCTTTTATTATTATTATTATTATTATTATTATTATTATTATTATTATTATTATTATTATCGTTATTATTACTTTCTTATAATTATTTTTATTATTTATTATTATTATTTTATTATAATTATTCTGGATTATTATTACTATTATTTTTATTTTTATTACCTTATTATTATTATTATTTTATTATTATTATTGTTATTATTATTATTATTATTATTATTATTATTATTAGCATTATTATCTTATTTTTGCTATTATTATTTTTATTATTTTTAGTAATGTTATCATTATTATTATTATTTATTAGTTTTAATATTAGTATTATTACTTTATTTTTATTAATGTTATTATTATTATTATTTCACCGATAGTATCTTCATTTTTATTTTTACTATAATTATTTATTATTATTTACTATTAGTAGTAGTATTATAATTATTATTATTATTATTACCTTATTGATCCTTATATTATTATAATAATTATTATTATTATTATTTCTATTTTTATTATTACCATAAGAGTAAAAGCAGAAAAAAGAAAAGAAAAAGAAAAATAAAATCAAAAAGGAAGGATTTTTAGGGTTCTAAAAATTTTTTTTATATAAGGGTGATACACATAGGCCAAAGGGGGGCGCGCAGCAGAGCCAAAGCAAAGAAAAAAAAAAAAGTGTACTGCTTCTTCTTCTTCTCCTCTCCTCTCCTTCTCTTCCCTCAACCTTTCTTCTATCTTCTTCTTTTCTCCCTTACCCTGCCTTCTCTCTTTTTTCTCAGCTCTCTGTTTCAACTCTCCCTTGTATCTCCTCTGCCTTGAACCACCATCCTCAAACACCAGCCCAGCTCCAGCCTTCTCCCACGGCCACAGCCTCCACATCCTGTTCCGACCCCTCCACAGCGCTGTCCTTCTCCAGCAGCAGCTCCTCTGCAACCGCCGGAGCATACAGCTCATTACAGCACCACTCCTGCTCAGCCTCGGGCCATTCCAGCAAGCCTACTCTGCTCTCTGCTCCAGATTTTCAGCCCCGCAGCAAGCCACCCCTCCGGCCAACCACCAGGACTCCACGCATCAATCCAACCGCCAACCAGCAGCTCCATCATTCCTCACCCACTGTAAGCCCCCCTTTGCTGTGAGTTTCCTGCAGAACTCACGCGCGCGCGCGCACCCACATAGTAAACTCACCACATGCACACCCACACACACACACATACGTGCAATTGGAGTTTTTTTTTTTATTTTTTTATTTTTTTTATTTCTTTCTTTCTGTTTCCTATTTTGATTATTTTCCTATTTCGATCTAATGTTGGGTCTTCATTGTATATGCAGGTAAGATATCCCGGTTGTATTTATTATATATACATAGTAAGTGTGTGTGTGTATTAATTAATTACCTTTCGTCTTACAGTTTTCTTTGTATTTATTTTAATATTTAATATTCATGCAAGTTTTTTTATCGTATTTGTTATATAGCTTAATTGTTTTACAATCATTGTTGAGTGTGTTTAGGGTTTTTGGTTATTATTGCACTCATTTTATGTTTAATATTTGTATACTTATGGTTGTGTATTAATTTTGGTGGTCATATTGAATAGGTACATATTAATTTTAGAAATTAACTTGTTTCCATAAGTTCATTACCTTCTTGCCATTTTTATTTGTTTCCATATTTTAATTATTTTTGTTTATGCATATTAAATACTAATTAATTTATTTTTCTTGGTTGCAGGATTTTTGTTCATTTTTAAATCTTTGTTGTTTTTGTTTATGCATATCAAATACTAATTGATTTATTTTTCTTGAGTGCAGGATTTTTGTTCATATTAGATATTTGTTTGAGGTTTAAATATTATTATTGAATTTGTGTTATTTAGGTCATAGCTCTTTAGGGTATGTTGTAATATTGTTGTTTATTGGTATTTTTGTCATGTGTATATTTAGGTAATAGGGTAATAGGTTATTTCATATTATTTTTATTATTATGGTTTATTAGGTTATAAGGTTGTCATGCATATAATATTTAGGTATATTAGGGTTTATTATATTGTTTCTATTATCCTATATATGAAATAATTCATTATTTTGTATTGTATGTAATATAATGGTTGACCATTGATATTGTATTATCATCATGTTAACTGTTTAGAATTGTATATCGAATTAAATTTGATTTATTACCATAAGTCTAGAAGTTGTCATACTCATTGTTTACATATTAGTAATAACTTGAATAAGTTTCCATAAATTCATTATTTGTTTGTCTTTAATTTGATTTGTTTCAGTATTTAATTGCTTATATACGTATGTATTGAATCTTTAATTAGGTTTTAATATTAAGGTAAATAAAATATGTATATTACCATAAATATTGTTACTATTCCTATCATAATTTATTATTATCCTTTATCATTTGTTACTTATTATTATTATCATATTTATTATTTACTATTATTATTTATTCGTTGTTATTACTATTATATTTACTACGTATATTACTATGGTATTATTATGATATTATATACCACTATTATAGTGTAGCGTCGCAATATTAATATGATATTATTAGTATGGGACTATTATTATAGTAATATTATTGTCAATGTTGTCATCACTTTTAATTATTACTAATGTTAAATATCTTTAGTATTTTTGTTCCTTGGGGATATTTTGTATCATGTATTATGATATTTATTTTTATTATTTTATAGTATTATTTATTTTCGTGTATATTTATCCCTATGATTTTATTGCTGGGGTATGAGCCTTCGGGCATCACGTTCCTTAAGCTCTGAGGGAATATATATGTATATATTATATTTATTTATTTATTTTTCATGTGTATTTATAAATTCATAAAAAAGAGTAATTTAAAGACTTATTAGATTGACTTAGGGATAATTTCAAATTAATTAGGTACCATTCGTAAGAACGGGCGCGTAGGGGGTGCTTGTACCTTCCCCTCGCGTAACCGAACTCCCAAGCCTAAATCTGGTAACGTAGACCCATTCTATCCCTAACGGGGTAGTAATCATATGTTCTAACCACACTAAAAGGTTAGTGGCGACTCCGACATTCCTTATTTTCTTTGAAAAATTAAAATTGATTTTTATTTCGCCGCCCGGGGCCCACGCGCGCCGGGACATCACAACAGAGTGGTCATAGGGAATGGTTTGATTTTCAGTTATTTGGACATTGTCTTCTTTTCCTTTTTCTTTATTTTTTTTTCTCTCCAAATAAGCTTACATGGGACTCACCTGCCCCTGAATTCTTTTGTTTTCCATCTTTCAAAACTTTTCATTGTGTTGCTTTTTGGGCTTTAATTAGAATTCTTCTCCTCGATTCAAATTTCATAAAAATTCTTTTGAAATTTCTAGTTATATGGCTTTAACATCTTATAATGCACTAAATAAATTTGAATAAGTAGATCTCAAAGACAAGGCTTTAACTACCCCAAGCTTAAGCATTGGTAGGCATTACAAAAGCATTGGCAAGCATTACAGAGTGATAAATTTTATTGTTTCGAATGAATTATGAATATCTTTGTTTTTCCTTCCAAATTGGCTCCTATGGAAATTACCAATTCCAAAACAACTTATATCTTCCATCTTCAAACCTCATCATGGTTGCAACATCATTTGTTGAATTCCCTTCATTGAATCAAAACACTTCAGGTTTCAATCAAGTAACAACTTTGTATCCTCACATTGCTTGTTTTTATATCTTAGAAAAATCATGGAAAAGTGACAAATGCAACCATCTGATTGCCTGCAAGGGGATCCTCTTCTTGTAGGAAAAATACCAATTCCATGGGTTCTCTAACTTGGAAAAAGAAATATTTTGATGCTAACATGGAAAAAGAAATCAATACACTGCATGGGTCGAATACATACCTTGCGATGGTATTGACTCCACACACAAGCTAAGGAATACCAAGATCATGATCTCCCAAGAGTAAAGATCAAATCTTGATTCAAGTAAATGATAGCAAAGATCAAATCTTGATTCAACTAAGTGATAGGAAAAACCAATCTTGATAGCAAAAAGGTCTTCAATTGGTTTCTATGTCTAAGAGGAACCCTAGCTTGATCTCCAAGAAGCAAGAGAATTACCCACTCTCTTGAATGTGTACTCTCTGTCTTCCCCCTCTTGTTGAATGCAACTCCTCTTCCCCCCTTGTGTGAGCATGCCTACTAGATGTCCAACGTAAACTCCCCCTTCCTTGCCTCCAAGGCTTTTTTTTAGAAGCAAAGGTATAGGGTTTTGAGAAAAAGAGTTTTTTCCCAAAATGCCTTCTTTTCACCAAATTTCCATAGTAATGAACCTAGCTTTCACTTATGCCCACATTCACCCAAATTTAATGAAATTAAACTGAAAATTAGCCCAACTTGGACTTTAGTGCCTTATAAAAATGTATTAATTTCTTAAAATTCAAAATTGGAGTTTGAAATTTGTCTAAACAAAAATTGGAATCAACAACAGGCCTCATTCCCTTGTTCATCTTTTCTATCTAAAAGAGTGCAACAAAGCTAAATTCACCGATTTTTTGTTCGGGATTAATTCTGGACAGTCAAATGAGTACACTGGTTAAGGTGAAAAAGTTTGTCTAAATGCCTTACAATAGAAAGAAGACAGTGACAACATGCCTAGTTTCCATCTCAACATATGAAAGACAAATGTACTGCAATAGTGTGTCCAACTACTGTCTATGCACAGAGATTAAAAAAAAATGCAGTGACAACGTGTTTAGTTACCACCACGGCTTATAAGAGGGAAGAGTGTTATGATAGTGTGTTCAACTATCATTTATACGCAAAGATAAAAAGAAGATGCAGTGGCTACTTGTCCAATTATCATCAATTTGCAAAAATAAAAAGAGTGTTATGATAGCGTGTCCAACTACCATCTAAGCACAAACATAAAAAGATGACGTAGTGGTGACATGTCTAATTACCATCTCAGCATATAAAAGAAAAGGGATGTTCGGGTGACAACATAAGGTGGCAATCATGTAAAAGGTGATGGGATGACAAAAGATCACAACTAATAAGACCACACATAAGGTGGTAATCATGTAAAAGGTGCTAGGGTCAGAAAGTTTTGACTAATGGGACCACTCATAAGTTGGTAATCATGTAAAGGTGTTAGGATGACAGAAGATCAAGATCAATGGAACCACACATGGTGTGGTAATCATGTAAAAGGGTGTTGGGATAACGGAACCACACATTGTGTGATAATCATGTAAGAGTGTTGATATGACAAAAGATCACAACTAAGGGGGCCACACATAATGTAGTAATCATGTAAGGGTGTTGGGGTGATAGAAGATTACGACCAACGGGGCCATACATAGTGTGTTAATGGCATAAAGGTGTTAGGGTGATAAAAGATCATAACCAACGGGACCACACATTGTGTGGTAATCGTGTAAGGGTGTTGGTGTGGTAGAAGATCATGGCCAATGGGACCATACAAGTGCGGTAATCATGCAAAAAAATACAAGTGCATGACGTATTGTATTCATAAATGACAATGTAGGGAATCAATTAGCCCTAAATTTGTGAGAAAAAAATTTGAGAAAAAGGGCATCGTTTATGCTTAAAATGATGTTGGATGCAAGGAATGATAAAAGTCTTGAAAATAATGATGCTTTTATTTTAAGAAAAAAACACACAAAAAGAAAACAAAGCCCCAAAGTTTAAAACTCCTTCAAAATTATTTTGCACCAAAGCATGACATGCTACAAATATCTCATGGCTGTCCCACGTAGTCTTTTGCAAAAGAACCTTTAATCCCACCAAGATCCTTAGACCCCAAATCTTATTTGGTGTATCAAACTCCTTTCATAATCCAATCAAGATGATCAAATCCACATATGACACATTGTACTACCCCTATGTCTTGTGATTGCAGAATTTCACTAACTCCATGTTCTACTCTGAACTCAAACTATCATTATTACCATTAAAGCATGCATAACCATAATAACAATTAAGTGAAATGAGATAGAGGGATGATAAAGAAGTTAAAGTTGGTATGGAGTGATAGTGGAATATATGGTGATGATTACTCCAAGTAGGGTTGAGATGTAAGTGGTTCTATAATTGGAAATCATCAAGGTCTCATGGCTCACAAGTAATAAACATCATGCACTTAGGTCACAATTTTGTACTAATGGTGTGATGTGAGTAATGTTTCCTTGCACATCTTAAGATTGAGACTCTACATTATAAGCAGTCAATTCTTGGTCAGAATGGGTTTGGAAGTACGTAATGTAGGCTAAGCTTGGGGCCATGAAAGAATGGATATATTTGACACAAATATATCATGTATGAGGGTTAATAAGGGCCAAAGATCACTCCTATTAATTGTACTTATGAAACCTCTTGCTGCTTCTGTAAAAACATCAACATCTGCCACATTGCCTCACTAGATAGGGTCCTTTAATAATGCTCCTTTTTTACGCTCTTAACTTTTTCCTAGACCGTCCTTCGGGTTTTTAGCTTATTTCCAATCCTCCTTTTCTCTTTCCTCTTTTCTCATCAGTCATGAACAAACTTTTTTAAAAATCATGGTAAGAGTTGAAACCTCAAGTTCGACTTCTAGACGCAAGATGAAATGTAGGCTTGGTTTAGGAAAAATGAAACAATGGAAACGAGGCTAAAGAAATCCCAATGATTCACCATTTTCCCTTAACATTTTTATTAGTAATTTTAAAATTTGAAGGCAACAAAGTTTGGATTGAACTTGTTTTAGAAACAAGTTTCCTATGTATCCAGTATAGGATCAGGTCTTGTCGTAGTTCATGTTGACATTTGTTGAAACGTTGCTTCGGAATTGCCTTTTTTCAAATTTGACATTCATTTCATGACTTTTGCATTCATTTTCTAATGCCATGGACATATTTGGCTTTTTCGTGCCCACAAATGCTTTTTATTTTTATTTTTGCCTTTTGCTTTGAAGAACGCTTGTATATAGTGACCATGCTAGGGGCCCCATTTGCAAGTGACATAGGAATTCAAGGTTATAGAAAGAAATAGGCCAATTAAACAATTTAAAGGGTTGACAATGGGAAACTACTCAATGTATAGGGTTTATGGATTAAAGTGGTCGATTAATAAATGGTCAACTTTATTTAGTTACAACTCCTTAACATGATGGCCACCTTTTATTTAGTCACAACTTCTTAACATGATATAATCAAAGTTCATTCATGATCCTCCCAGAATGTTGAAAACATGAAGAACAACTTCTGTGATGAATTCTTCCAATGAGAATGATATCTGAGTAATGAGCAACCAATGTGTTCAGCTCAATGCGAGGGTGATCCTTGTCCTAGGTTTGAAAAATGAACATGTAGGCTTACATTGGGACAACAAGGGATTTTATGAATTGGATGAGGGTAGTAGAGCCAAGGTTGTTCTTCATCCAAAAGTTTGATTGCTTATTTTGCAGTATCTTTATCTTATTTGTTCCTTGGGATTGTGTGAAATGAAATGGAATTGATGGTTGAAAATGTGACCTCTATGCTTGATACTTATATCTTGTTGAAACCCATATTAACATACCAAAAGAACAACCTTTATCAATTAGAAAATGATAATAGGAAATACAAAAGATTGCTATGAATGGCCATAGGCTAGTTATACTAAAAGAAAGCATAGTTAAATAGAAAAATGCCATACTAATTTGATACAAAGCGTACTCAAGAAAAAAGATGCCATTATTGGCCCTACGCTACTTTAAGTAGGAATACAGATGGATAGCTTAACAGAGTAAAACTAAAAGTCTAAGTCACATTCGATTGCTTATCAGATGAAAAAATAGGAACCCTATGTCTTTGAGGTGCTGAACCCGATTCTTCAATTGCCAACATGTTTCAATGGAATGACCAATAGCTCCAAAGTGAAACTCACACCGTTCATCATGATTGTACTACTTGGACAGTGGGTCGCGAACCTCTTGAGACACCTCTGGGCCTATCAGATGTTCCTTCTTTTAGTTAATGATACACCTATGCATATAAGATCGGAATGGGCGCAATAACAATCTTCTTCTTCTTTGGAATCCCTCGACTTGAAGCTCTATTTTGATTTCTAAATGCATCTGATGGGTAGGATTTGAAACGATGTCTGGCTGCATCATTCCAAGTTCTTGTTGTTTTGTCAAGTCTTTCAACACGTCATTCTTCTCCAAGGCCTCTATCCCTAGGGGTGGCAGAAAAGGTCAAAACCCAACCGGTGACCTTTTACCCACCCATTTAGATTGGATTTGGTTTTGGAAAGAGATGACCCGTTCAAAAATGGGTCAACTCGAACCTAACCCATTTATTAAATGCGTTGGGTGGGTTTGGGTCAGGTATTCGTTGGGTGACTTGTTTGCTTATTTTATTTTTTTATTTTTGTGCTTTTGGGCTTTTTAACCTTTGGGCCAGCCACTTTTACGTTTTTTTTTTTTTTTTCAAGTGCTGTTTTATTTATTTTTATATTTTAAGTCAATTTGATGAAATATTAAAGAAAAAATTAAAATAAATAAGTTGTATTTTTAAACGGATACCCATTTATGACGCATCTATTAAACATACGTGTTTGGGTTTATAAATTGTTCACTTGTTAATAAACGGTCAATTCAAACCCGAAGCTGTTTAACATCAGTCCATTTGTGATTCTCCCAAACTTGACCCATCAACCCGTTTTGCCACCCTTATTAACCCTCTACTCTAAGATGTTAGTAGTATTGAGTTGTTTGCATGACCTTCCATTGGAGGTTGTTCTTAGACAAGCTTGAAGTGGAGGGTGGAAGAAAACTTTGACATTATGTTTTTGCCTGAGCACAATTTTGGTTTGAAAGATCTTTTTTTTTCTAAAGAAAAATTTTGATACAGGGAATCAAATCATGTACATCTATGATAAAATAAAGATGATGAATCAAAACATTTTCCTACAGAGGACAAATTTTTCATACATTGCTTATTTTGTGGAAACATGAGTGTCTAAAGTCTATTACCCCTATTCTAGGAATGATGCAAATGAAATGGTGTGGATTATGTAAATGAAACCTTAAGCCTAATGTTATGACGAACTTATTTGCGATATGAGGATCTACCCTATCAAAAAGAGAGAGAATGGGCATGCTATGAGCTTCCCTAACCTTAGCAAATTAGATGATGGACAAGACCAACTATGAACCAACCTAAATCAAGAACTAGAGAGTGCCTAGTTTCGGCTATATGAAAATGTCATAAGGGAAAGTTTGATGTGTTCTAGCCCTAGTGATGCAAACAATGATCAACCTTAACTAGATGAGATGCATGCTAACTCAAGGAAAGAGACATTATTCATGAGATGATGCAAACTCTCGTTGATAGGTTCCAAGCCCTTGATGGGAGGGGCATGATAAAGGCTTTCCACCTTTGATGAATTAATGGATGGTGGGACTAGATGCAAACCCAACAAGCCCTTATGTCTGGACTATGTCGTGATGAATGTTTATACTAGAGGGAAAACCTTTTTAGGGTTCCTTCATGCATGAAAACCAATGTAGAAGCTAATTAGCTACATGTATACAAATGAAGGTGATAAGAGATTATTTAAACCTACCGATGATATGCAATGTCCTAATGAAGAAACTTAGTATTGAAGCAAGATATGAGAATATACAAGGATTGAATTTTGGAAAGATTTAAAAAGAACAAAAGCCCTCAATGAAATCTCTAAACTAGGAATGCCATGTTAGGATCCCCTTTTTTAAGATGGTGGCCTTCTATGGTTAACTATGTGCATGGCATCAAGTCTAAATCCTAATGATAAAGGTTCCTAAATTGTTTTCGTACACATGAGCTAGTGGAGTCTCCAATCTCATGCATCAAAGACTTGGAAAGGATGCAATTTGAGCAAGATTTTTTGTGGGGCTATGTGGAGACTCTTGCATCATGAGACCAAAAACACTATTTCGCCCCGATCGAATCCTAGAAGGACTAGGCCGAATATAGGGTTAGTGAGTGTGTGTGTGAATCCTATCCCATAAACCTTAACGCATCCAATTAATCATGAGAAAGTTACCAAACAATTACAATGTCGAAAAGTCAAAGGCAATGCTTCATTTCATATTTGAAACATTCCAAAGACGTCTTTTGGCTTGACTCTCTAAAACAATTAGAATGATTATAGCTAGTTTCTATTTTTATTTTTATTATGATATTTTCTGATTTGTAATCTTTTGTATTTTTATTGTTCAATTATATTTTTAATTGTTATTTGATTCAAGGACAAAAATGAACATGCGTTCAATTATGCTTTTGATTTGACCAAACAGTTTGCAAGTTTCAGTTTTAGTTTCTATTCTGGTTTTTAAATTTCATTTCTGGTATTTGTTTTCATAATATTTGATAGTGATGACCAGCCCCTAAATTTCTTTAGACTTCTTTGAACTGCTGGTGGTTGCGGGGCTGAAAATTTAGATCATTGTATTGCTAAAACCTTATAGCAATTAAATATTTCTTGTTTTCTGTTGTTTTCCTGGTTGAAGTTCAACTTACTGTGGTTCATACCACCATTTGACATTAATGTTTTGTAAGTGTGTCGTGGGCCAAATGAGTCAAAAGTGGCATCTGTTGGTTTGTTAACATCTACTATACTAATGCATGGGGTTTGGGTTATCGGCCTACTATGGCTTACAATTCTTATCTTGATGGTAACAAATAAAATGATTTGTTTAATATATTTCAAGTAAAAGTTTTTCAGGAAAACAATAAAGCTCAAGTGCATAAGGAAGTTTATGGATTACAAAGAATCCTTGAAGAATTAAAAGTAAAGCTTATAGATTATAAAAAGCATGAAAAACAAAGTTATACTGTGAAAAGTTCAAACGAAAGATTGCAACTACAAAGATGGTGGAAGAACAAGTTTGAAGACTAAAAGAATTATATTTTTTTTTAAGGATATTCTAAATGTAAGTACTTCAAAGTTAATCTCAAGTATAAAGTGGTTTGAAGCTCATATATATTGAAAAATATGTTTTTATATATATACTCTAAAGAATATTTTTTAAATAAATAAAAAGAAAGGGTTTAAGAAAAGAAAACTTTTTAAAATAATGAAGGGTCTGGCAACTGTCATAATGAGGCAGGCGACTGCCACATTAAGAAAATGATTTTTCAAAAAGTCAGTCGTTAGACAGGCGACTGCCTAACCTGCTAGGCGCCTGTGTGAACAAGCCAGGCGACTGCCTTGGTTCTGGCAGGCGACTGCCAGCATTCTGTATTAAGAGTTGCTCTATGATAGGTGACTGCCAAGTCGTGGCAAGCGACTGCCACTCGAATGTTGGCATTAAATCTCTCAACGGGAAAATTTTTTAAACCACATTTTTGGACATAATTATTTCAAAATACCTGGAAATGATTTTTAGGAATATTTGGGAGTAATGGATGGCTTCTAAAAGATCTATAAATAGTCCTAATCTTCAAAAGTTTTTAACATTGATGCAATATTCAAAGGTTTTTGAAATTGAGCAATCTTCGAAAGTTTTTAGATCTAGTAATCTTCAAAAGTTTTCAGATCCAGCAATCTTCAAAGGTTTTTAGATCAAGCAAATTTTCAAAAGTTTTTAGATCAACCGATCTTCAAGTATTCAAAATTCTGAAAGGATCTAAAACTCTCTTGAGCTTAAATTTCTGATCTGATATTGATTTATATTTTGAAGCAAAGCTTTCAAAAATCAGAATCTTTCATTTTTCTTTGAAAAAATTATTTGGTAATTCATACTAAGTATTGAGTTTCAAATTTCTTATATTTGAATTACTTTGGAGTATAAGTGAACTGATCATTGTACTAATTTACTCTGTCGTTAGAGTTCTCTTTTGTACACAAACTTTCTTTATCATCATTCTTAAACGATTCAGAGTTGTTGAATCGTTGGAAAAAATAAGGGATTATTGTTTAGAGAGGCAGACTCTAGCCTAACCGAAATAGTGGTTGTAAATAGGTATTGTTCCACCAGGTAACGAAACTGATATAGTGGAATCCTTTGGTGTTTTGCCAGAGGCGAGGACGTAGGCTGTGTTGAAGCCAAACCTCATAAAAATTCTTGTCTCTTTCTCTTTGCTTTATTTTATATTCTTTACCTGTTATTGTTGTATGATTTGAAAGTGTAAGTTGTAGGTTCTTAAGTGGGAAAGAAACAAAGGTACTTGATATTTAAAAAGTACGTTTTGATTAATCATTTGCGGAAACCCAAAGAGGGAGCACGTTGGTTAATCTATGAAAATCTTAATCAAGTAGAGTGCGTACTAAGAGTTTACAGGGAAATCAACAAAAGCTTTAATACTTTTGATTAAGTGATTAAATTATCTTGATTTCATTGATTAACTTATGAATTTAAATTTCAGTATTTCTTAAGTGTGGTTATTGTTCATATATATATCTTGTTTTCTGGGTAATTAAAATTAAAAGCTTAAAAATTATTAAAATTTAAAAAGAATCCAATTCACCCCCCTCTTGGGAAGTAATTCCTCATTTCATGGGTTGATTGCATTACTGGTCCCAATGTAGCATTAACCTTGGCTATTTAAATTGTATGATTTTTTGTATTTCTAGTCTTCGTATTGGTGGGCAATCCTGTTTGTAGACACCCTATTCTTGCCCTAGTCAAATAGAACAAGGGGTCCCCTCTTATTATTATTATTATTATTATTATTATTATTATTATTATTATTATTATTATTATCACTATTATTTTTATTTTTATTATTATTATTATTATTATTAGTATTTTTATCTTTATTTTATTATTACTTTCTTAAAATTATTGGTATTATTTATTATTATTACTAGTAGTATTATTAGTATTACTTTACTACTATTATTTTGGATATATTTATTATTATTAGTATTTTCATATATTATTATTACTTTATTATTATTTCTATTATTTTACTATTATTATTATTATTGTTATTTTTTATCATTGCTTTCAATATTTGTATTATTATTATTATTATTATTATTATTATTATTATTATTATTATTATTATTATTATTATTATATCTATTATTACCATAAAAGTATAAAAAGAATAACAATGAAAAAGGAAAAGAAAAGAAGGATTTTTAGGGTTGAAAAGTTTATAAATACAGGGCTCACAAGACAGCCAAGAGGGGGCGGAAGGAGACATTCAAAGAAAAAAAAACCTACTGTTCATCACCTCACCGTCAAATCTCTGCCCTTCGGTCATCCACGAACCAGCTGTCGCCACGTCCCAGGAGCGCGTGTGCCCCGGGCTGCGAAATAAAAATAAAATTTTAATTTTCAAAGAAAAATATGGAATGTTGGAGTCGCCACTAACCTTTAGTGTGGTTAGAACACGTGATGACTACCCCGTTAGGGGTAAAATAGGTCTACATTACCAGAGTTAGGCTCGGGAGTTCAGTTACGCGAGGAGAAGGTACGAGCACCCCCTACGCGCCCGTTCTTACGAATGGTACCTAATTAATTTGAAATTATCCCTAAGTTAATCTAATAAGTCTTTAAATTACTCCTTTTTATGAATTTATAAATACATATGAAAAATAAATAAATAAATAAATAAATATATACATATATATTCCCTCAGAGCTTAAGGTACGTGAAGCCCGAAGGCTCATACCCCCGCATTAAAATCATAGGGAAAAACTTAAGAAAATATTTTCATAAAAATAAATACTCTAGTACATATAAGACCAAATAACAAAAAATATTAACAATAGTAATAATAATACTAATAATGAAAATGATGATAACATTAATAAATGATAATAGTAATAATGATTAATACCATAATGATAACAATACCAAAAATGATAATAATAATAATAATAAATATTAATAGTAATAATAATGATAATAGTAGTATTAGCAGTAATAATAAGTAATACAATAATAATATTAATAATAGTAAGAATAATAATATTATTAAAATAGTAATAAAGATAATATGCATATTTTAACTAAAGGACACTTACCTTAATATGAACACAAAATCAATGATATACTTTAATAATTATAGAAAACAAATATTAACCAAAAACTAAGGAAACAATCTACTCATCAAATTATGGAAACCAAGTAGCCCTAAGGTTAGCAGGTAATTACACAAGGGTAAGCAGACAAAGAAATTATGGCAACAATGTAAATATTTAATATGACTACTAAATGGGAAATCATAGAAGTAAATCGAATTGAAAATTGATGTACAATCCTAAATATTAATATGCCAAATATGAAATAAACACTAAATATGTCCAATAATAATAACACTACACATGAACATTAAGTATGACGTTCAATAACAAAAGTCCTAAGTATGTAAATATCAAACAACAATGCCCTTAATTAAATAAGTACAACGATGAAAATCGAACAGTTAAGATAGCCATAAAAAACTCACCATATGAATCTAACAACAAAAACTCTAATCATGAATTCTTGGATATACAACAACAATGAACACAACGTATTTAGATAAACACGACCATGACCCTAAATGTTAATCACATGCTTAAATATGACCTAAAAAAAAAATTTTAAATATTAAATGTATAACATAAGTATGACACATTCGATAATATTTGACAATCAAAACTTATTACATTTAGATATCAAACAATAGAACTCTTACCTCCCCAGTAAAACAAAATCCTACAATAATGAGCATGAACCGATTAGTATTTAAAATAATTATCACAAAAAATCTAAACAAATATCCCAACAATAAAATGAAACCATAAACACTATTACAATTTTACGTATATATAATAAAAAGCCTAGATGCCAACTACGACAAATAATATATTAATATACATACCCATGAAGTCTTCAGTTTTAAATATTAAAACAAATCAAAAAATAAAATAAAATAAAATACACGTGCACGTGTGTATTGTGTATGTTGTGTGTGTGCACTGTGTGGGTTAGTGTGTGTGTGTGTGTCAATATGTGGAGGGAACTCACAGCAGGGGTTGGAGGCTGGCCGTGAGGTGGCTAAGGCTGGATTTGCGGGAGCTGGTACGTGTTTGGGTTTGCAGGAACTGGGTCGTGGCCGGAGTTAAAGACCAGAGCTGGGCGCGGGGATGGAGACGAAGATGAGTAGTGTGAGAGATGATGACAGTGATGCATGAGTAGCGAGAGTTGATGGGGCGGCCGGAGTGGGGCTATGCTGGTCTGCGGGGAGTGACGATAGAGAACCGAGACTGGTCTCGGCCGAGGTTGACGGAGCTGTTGCCAATGGTGACTTGCGGTGGCTACTGGCAGAGGCGGCAAGGGGAGGCCACCGGTGGCTGTGGATGTTCACGGCGTGGGCTGGAGGGGCTGTTCGTGGTTGCCGGAGTTGCAGCGGTGACTAGCGTTGCGGTGGTGGGCGGGGAAGATGGAGGCAGGGAAAGATGGAGAAAAAAAAAAAAAAAGCAGCGGGAGAGACTGGAGGCAGGGGAAGAAGAAGAAGAAGGAGAAGAAGAGGCTAGGTTTTTTTATGTTTTTTTTTTTTGGTTTTTTCCCTTGGCCTCTCCGGCTGTGTGTGTGCAGCGCCCCCCCTTCTTGTGTGTTTGCTAGCCTTTTATAGGCTTTAACCCACCCCAAACCCTAATAATAATAATAATAATAATAATAATAATAATAATAATAATAATAATAATAGTAAATATGATGATTAGTAAAATGGTAATAAAATAAAATAACAAAGATAATAATAATAATAATAATAATAATAATAATAATAATAATAATAATAATAGTAATCAATAAAATAAAGATAATAAAAATACTAATAATAATAATAATACTAATAATAATAGTAATAAAAATAATAATAATGGCAAAATAATAATAATATTAAAAAAAATAATAATAATAATAATAATATGGGGTCTGGGTAAAAATGGGGTGTCTACACCAGCCTCCCTCTGCAACTCCTTATTCTCTTTCTTCTTCTTCCCTGCGTTGCACCAGACCACCCTTGTTCAACCCCTCTGCACTGCTCCAGCCACCGCGTGCACCAGCAGCGGCCACTAACTCCAGCAGTAGCAGCGGTTGTCCTGTAACACCGGCGAGCCCCCACCAACGCAAACCATCTGCAGCACCACCCAGCCACGGCTCCTCTGCCCGCGGCCAAGTTACCTAACAAACCTCTTCTCCAGGACCAGTCCCTCCGGCCGAAAACCCACGGTGAGCTCCCTGCCCCTCTGCTGTATATTCATACACACACATACAAATATATATATATATATATATATATATATTGATTCAACTTGTGTTTTATTACATAAAGTTTAAGTTTTTTATTTATTTATTTTACTTCTGCATCTGTGTGTATATCCTGCAAAACACATACTGCACACACACGCAGCACACACAGAAACACACACACAGCACACACAGCAACACACACACACAGCACACACACAAAATACACACAACACACATAGAAACACACACACACAGCAACACACACACAGCACACACTGCAAAACACACACTGCACACACACAAAATACACACAACACACACTGCAAAACACGCACTACACACACACAAAATACACACAGCACACACAGAAACACACACACAGCACACACAGCAACACACACACTGCACACACACACATACAGCACACACAGCAACACCCACACACAGCACACACTGCAAAACACACACTGCACACACACAAAATATACACTGCACACACACACACAGCACACACAGCAACACCCACACACAGCACACACATGCATTTTTATTTATTTATTTATTTTTATTTTATTTTTACATCTTTGTTTATTTTGGTATATTTTGAGACACTGAAATGGCTGTTTATTTTTGCAAGCATATATACATATAGATATACATATTTTTTGATTTTGTTTAGAAGTTAATATTTAAGGGTAGGTGTCTACGGTATGTAGTTTTGTATATGGTTATTATTATTGCTATTATACACATTTATCAATATTATGTTCATGTTGTCTTCCTTATAGAATTTCTATTTTTATTATATATATTTATCTTGTATTATTATTAAAATGTTTATATGTGGGTTCTAATATTTAAAGCTTAAGTTTTTCTGGTATATGTGTGAGCGGTATTTAATATTGTACATTGTTGATAAAGTTTGTTTTTCCTTATTGTCATGTATTATTATTATTGTAATACTTATTGATTATCATCATTTATGATTGTAATTATGTTATGTTATTATTTAAACATGTTTTAAGATTTTTATTAGTTTCCATGTTTAGGGCTCAATTGTTTCCATATTGTTTGTGTACTAATTTTAGAATTGATTTGTCTCCATATTATATATAGTTTACATATTAATTGTGGGATTGATTTGTTTCTTTACTTTCATTAATTATTTCCATATTGTATATATCATCATTAATCGCATGTTAATATTAAGGCAGATATTGTATTATTTAGGTATGCCTATTATTACTAATATTATTATTATTACAATAATTATACATATACATAGGTATATTTTTAAATGTGTATTCCCTAGTATGCGGTATTATTAGTATTATCATTTTTGGGCAAGTACATATATAGGTAAGTAGATGGTGTTATTACTATTAGTGTATGTATATATATTTGAATTACATATTATTTATTGTTGTCATACATATGTATACATATGTCGGGACAGTGTTATTATAACTATGTATTATTATTATTATTAGCTTATAATTATTTACCTAGTGTCATTGTGATATTATTGTATGCTACTGTTATATTATAGTGTTGTACTATTGATATGATAATATTAGAATAGGGTTATGATTATGGTAACCTGTTTTTATAATTGCTTTTATTCTTGTTACTTTCTATTATTACTAATATTAAATATTCTTAGTATTTTTATTTCTTAGGTATATTTATATTTTATATCATATGTAAGATATTAATATTTATTTTAAATTATTATTTATTTTCGTATATGTATATCCCTATGATTTTAATGTTGGGGTATGAGCCTTGGGGGCTTCACTTACCTTTGGTTATGAGGGAATAAGTAAATATTTATATTTTATATATATATATATATTTTTGTATTACTTATTTACTTATTTATTTATTTATTTATCCACTTTGTACTTGTATTAGTAAATTTATTAGAGGAGTAATTTTAAAAACTTACTAGATTGACTTAGGGATAATTCCAAATTAATTAGGTACCGTTCGCAAGAACGGGCGCGTAGGGGGTGCTCCTACCTTCCCCTCGCGTAACCGAACTCTCGAACCAAACTCTGGTAACATAGACCCATTCTACCCTTAACGGAATAGTAATCATGTATTCTAACCACATTAAAAGGTTAGTGGCGACTCCGACATTCCTTGTTTTCCCCAAACATTATAAAACTCATTTTTATTTCGCCGCCCGGGGCACACACGCTCCCGGGACATTGCGACACTATTGTTGTTAATCACTTCATATTGTAAATATTTTGCAAGTTCTTCCTCCAGTTCCTCTAGTGAAAGCCACCTTGCAAATGATGTAATTATTTTCCAGATGACCCTGGAGTAGGATTCTGCTGAAAAAGGAAAAGACCTTTATTTAGAAAAAACAAAACCTTAATTTCAAATATAGACACCACATTGCTGATTTGTGATTTGCACAATTGAACTTAATTCAGTGACCTTTTGATGATTTTATTTTTGCAATTTTATAGATGATTGGTGCCCAAGTCATTGTAGAAGGCGTGGAGAAGCACAACCCTCTTAATGAGTGTTCTATCCTCTGGGTTACAGAAGCCAGATCCCCATTAGGTCTGGTAGATGAAATTTTTGGACCTGTCAAACATCCATATTATGTGGTGAGATACAATTCTAAGAATGAAGTCCTTGGTGGGATTTGTGAAGGGGTTTTGATTTCTTTTGTTTCAGAATTTGCCATCCATGTGCTCCATGACAGCAGTCTGTACAAGAAAGGCTTTGATGCATCTGGTGAAAATGATGAAGAGTTGTCTGATGTGGAGTTTTCAGATGATGAAAAAGAGGCAGAATACAGGAGAGAATTGAAAAAGATCAAAATGGACGTAAAATATAAAAAACTTGGGAATGAAATAAAAAAAGAAAAAAAGAAAAAAAGAAGAAGGTTAAAAATAGGGATGGGACTCAAAAGCAGAATCAACCTTCGGCCCGAAAACCAGCAACTGATCAACTGCTCCCCCCCCCCCCCCCAAAAATCAAAACCAACATCATACTTTACCTATTTCAGCACCACTACTGAATTAGAGTAATTGCTTGCACTATGTTGGTAGCATGGGACTAACTTCTTCTGTTGGGATGATCCCATCATTTCCAGAGCCCACCCAGCCCTCTGGTTTTGCTGTAGTGCCAAATGGGATTCGGGAAAATGGGTTGCTGTATCAGCAGCAGACTTCAGGATATCCAGTGTACGGTATGGTGTTGCCACAGCATAATCAACATCCCCGTCAGATTCTTTTGCTAAACGGAATGCCTTTTCAGCCGCCATTTGAGCAGACTTCACCTAATGTTTTCTTACAGCATGCACAGCCAAATTTTCTTGCAAGGCCTGCATTTGCACTTTGTCTGGGGTTTGTGGGTCAAAGTGGCTTCAACCAATTTCCAATTGGGATGAATCTATATGGTCAACATGCTCAGCCACCGGTAAATGCAGGAGTGCAAGGAATTCTGTCAAATGGGTTGCACATGGAACATAGTTCTGATCCGCTGCCACCTACTGTTATTCCAGGGAAATTTGAAGGTCCCCAACAATTTTATACTGGAGAGCATCTTTTTTGCAGAGACTAAAGAGACCATATTGCCTGGCGGTCAGTCATTTTGCTTTCGGTAGGCTTTGAATTTACATATGAATGGAGTTGTCCTTCAAATTTTCCAGCTATGTGCAAATTATGTAAGTTAGAAATTTGTCTTCTTCACTGGTGCCCTGGATGGTTTCTTGTGCAGTTTGTTTTTCTTTCCTTTGTTGGTTCTAAAGCAGTTGATCCCGACCGCATCTGTGTTTGATCCGATGTAAAGGAAAGTTGACAATTCTTTCTACATTCTAAATCTTGTTTTCCTTTCCTGTTCTCACTAACAAACACAAGCACTAGAACTGAAGACCTCATGTTGGGGAGGATATGGTGCTTAAAGGTGGTAGTGAAAATGGAGTTTTTTTTTCAAATTTGGTTTTAATTGATTTAAAAATATTTAAGAACAGTTCGGGGAACTTTATTTCCCCATTTCATGCGTCCTAAAAAATGTTGGATCGTCCGGCGACTTTTAATCTGGGAAAACTCACTACCCACTGGCGCGTGGCAGCCGAAAAATGTTGGATGGTCCAGCGTTTTTTAAACAATTTTTTTAAAAAAAAATGCTACATCAACTATCGTTCTTTTTGCTCTGTTTCTGAACTCTTCCTCCCTTCCCTTCCCCTGTCCAACATCTAACTCACCAACCCCATTGTCGTTGACTCAAAATCTCGGGCATAAAAGTCGTGACACTCGCCTTTATCCCCTCTGGTTTTCTTCTTGTGTTGTCACTGTGCGCAAAAAATCAAATCATTTTGATTTCATTCTTTTCTTCAAAGCATTGAGAATGGAAACAGTGATGGAGGAAGAAGATTACAGTTGGAGGGAAGTCAAGCAGCCGTTGCTCATACCGATTGTGCCGGAGCTGGAGCTGGAGAGAGAAACAGGCGAGAGAAGGCGTTGCCGAGACATCGTCATCGCCGTTGATCATGGCCCCAACAGCAAGCACACCTTTGATTGGGCCCTCGTCCACTTTTGTCGGCTCGCCCACAACATTCACCTCGTCCATGCCTTCTCCAGTACTCAACATCTTCACTTTTAATTTGATTTGCTGCTTTGTATTCTTAGGGATTTCTGCGGGTTTCTTTTCCTCCTAAATTTGGTTCTTGAATTTTGGGTCGTATAATTTTTTGAGTTTATTTGGATTTATTGTTTAGATGTGGAGAGCGAGGTTGTGTACGAGATGACCAAGGTCCTCATGGAGAAACTTGCTGTTGAGGCTTTGCAGGTTGCTATGGTGATTGGCATTCAAATGAAATAGGGGAAGGGAAGGGAGGAAGAGTTCAGAAACAGAGAAAAAAACTCTACTTGATGTAGCATTTTTTTAAAAAAAAATTTTATTTAAAAAATGTTGGATCATCCAACATTTTTAAGTTGCCGCATGTTAGTGGAGGGTGAGCTCTCCCAGATTAAAAGGCGCTGGACCATCTAGCATCTTTCATTTAAAAAACACTCAATGATCTAATATTTTTTAGGACGCATCAAATGGAAAAATAAAGTTTTCGCCAAACTTTATTAAATATTTTTAAATAAATTAAAACCAAATCTGGAAAAAACTTAGTGAAAATGAGCGCAAGCCACCGAGTTTTAAAGCCAGTCTCCTGAAAATTATTTGTGAAGTATTTTGGTTTAGGGTAGCACAAAAAGTCAGTTAATTCATTTGGCAAATTTCTCAGGCCAAACCTTTATTCATGACCTCTTTTGTTATTATTAGAATGTAATTTTAAGATGTAATTATGTTTTTTTTTCCCCTTTTGTGAAGCATGACATATAAATATGTCGTGTTTTTAGTTTGATGCCTATAAAGTAGAATTTCTTCAACTATGATTTTTCGTATGCTTGTATCCGCATTAATATATGTTTTATATGAAAAGGATCATTAATTATTAAAATATATCATGTAGCTTTATGATTATTTTTAATAGCATTTTAATCATCATATGTAAAGAAATACATGCACTGGTTTTTTAAAGTTGTACTGCTATGGAATTTGCACATGCTTTGTGTTCCTTGACCACAAAATTAATGGCAACCGCACCATTTTTGAGAATCCAGGGTGAAAGCTGTATCACAGGGCGATAGGTGTTTCTCCTTTTTCATCTTTAGAGCTGAATTTGGCCAGTAACTATGAGCTTTTGCCATTTTCATTTGAGGGTCAAATTGTGGCCGGGAGTTTTAAGTTTAAATACATGTGAATTAGTAAATTTAAATACAGTCTGTATTTTGAACTCAATAAATTTATATGTAAGACGGACTTTTGGCAAAGTCTGCTTTCCTGCACATTCATGCTGTGAACTCCATCAACTCATCAGGCACATATTATAAATAAGAGTTTTTTTCTTTTTTAGTTTTATATTATATAAAAATATTTAATAAAGGTATCGGGAAACTTTATTTCCCACTTTAATGTTTCCTAAAACTTGCTGGATAGTTTAGTGTTTTTTAAGCTAAAGGCGTTGGACCGTCCAATGTTTTTTAAACAGAAACACTGGATGGTCCAGCATCTTTTAGTCTGGAAGAGTTGGGCCCTATTTGACGGGTGGCAACAAAAAATATTGGACCATTCAGCATCTTTTGCTCTGGTTTTCAACGTCTTCCTCCATTTTTCTTGCGAATTGTAGAGCAGAGCAAGCCAAGGGAGAGCAGATGAAAGGACGACTGATGGTTGGACAATCTGACACTGCAGGTGACCGTTGCTACGAATTGAAGTGGCGATTATTGTGAGACAAGGGAGAACCCGAACTTTTGGGAAGGTACTATATAAAGGGGAGATGAGGTATATTTCCTCCATTTAAACTCTGATCTTGTTTTTGTTAAGATT
This sequence comes from Malania oleifera, assembly GCF_029873635.1. Classification (NCBI taxonomy): domain Eukaryota; kingdom Viridiplantae; phylum Streptophyta; class Magnoliopsida; order Santalales; family Ximeniaceae; genus Malania; species Malania oleifera. The sequence continues at coordinate 79,738,323 of NC_080429.1, read as the reverse complement.
TGTTATTTTGATTTGAAATTTGTGTTAGTTTGTGGTATAAATTAGTATTTGATACGTTCAATTTGATTATATTGAATCAAATTTTGTGATTGGAAGCATCATTTGGAAACCCCCAATTTGAGGTTAGGGTTTATTCGTGGCTTGATAAGCTCCTATTTAATTTATTTGAATTTGTTCTTATTTTCATGTCCAATTTGTTCTTGTCTTGAATCTGAATTTTTTATTTGTTGTTAGTTAGATTTTTCATGTCCAATTTGTTCTTATTCTTGGTGATTTGTTATTTTCCTCTTTATACTTATTTTTGGATAAACCATATAACAGATGTTCTACTTAATTTATTCTACTTTTCGATGTAAAATATTTTTGTTTGATTCTTTAAAATTGTGGAAAATATACCTTGCAAATTATTTGCTTTGAATATGTGTTGCCCCTTATTTAGGCTTCCTCATAAAATTATCCGCTCTGAATATGTGCAAAATTATCTGCTTTGAATATGTGCTGCCACAAAGTTAAAAAAAATATTCACATGCAATACCTTCCCATGAACCATACATAATTATATGCAAAAGACATACTTTTATGATGAACACACATAAAATTATTTTATAATGCACGCACATAAACCATCTAATGGTTATTCTTAATGTCTAATCAAATTTAGGCTTATCCAATGACGGGCTTGGTTCCCTTTTCATCCATAGCCCAATATTCAGGGGTAGGATTTAGGGAACGGGTATGATATAGGGTAGAAATTAGTTTGTTCGAAGCGGTAGGATTTATTAACATTGAATGTAAAAGGAGCATGACATAGCAAAAAATATATTTGCTTGCCTTTTGATTAAGGACTCTTCGGTGGGGTGTCGGATGACAACAATAAAATCCACCTATTATCTCGAACACCAAAACCCCAAAGCTAAAGACATCATATTTTATAGAGTACATCCCATCCATTGAGTATTATGGGGACATGTAGCGATATCATATTAATTGTACAAAATAGTTTGTTGTTTTCTTTATAGATTTCAAAGTAATACAAAAAAATAATTTTCTAATTAATCGAAGTCTAAAGTATACAATTTTTCTGTTTTTCATAGGTCTTTACTATTTCCAAGGGCCGGTCTAAATGGCAGGAAGTTAAAACAGTGTTTCGGCGACTGTGTTGTTGTATATTTTGGGGGGGGGGGGATTATCATAGGAGTAGAAGGTGTTAGTTATAGTATTAAGCCTGTTCAAGCAATTTGAATTGGCAATAAGGCTACGTTAAATTGTATGTGAAGATATCAAATATTTGCATATTGATCAAAACCAATATGCATTGCGGGTGACCATAAGCTACCCTATACGAGGGTTAAATGATACAGTACTCTATGAGGTTGTTCGTATAACCTATGACTATGACTTGCACATTTGTTGGATGCACACAATTCCAATGCTAATATTTTAACTGTGCAGTTATATGTGGAGATCATTCCTCAAATTGGTGTCGCTGAGGATAGGCAAATAGAGATATTTGTCGAACATGTGACTGAAATGGAACAAGACATCCAACCAGCATGTCATTATGAAATGGCTATGTGGTATGGATGAGCAGTACAGGAGCGCGGAGTTTGGTGGGATGACTGCTGTGGATTTGAATGAAGGTCCAGAATCGCCGTTCGAGCCGCTGACATATGAAATGCCTGTTTGTCACACGGATGAACAGTATGGGTGCGCTGAAGTCCCCGCTGATTTGTTCGCCATTGCAAACATTACGTTAGACGAGGGGATGAATATTACGAATGACGTTAATTTAGAAGACAAGGAAACCTACGAGTAGGAAATCGCTGAAGGGTTAAACGAGTTCACTAATGATGTGAATCCACCTCCCCCCCCCCCCCCCTCGGGTGAAATGAATGATGCCATCTACAACGCATAGTTTATGGAGGAACCTCCAATGTACGCTCAAATTGATGTAGATGCTACAGATGTGTCACGCCAAGAGGAGCTTCCTGTACAAGTGATTCTTTGGGATAAGCATCCGAGCTATGTAAGGGGATGCTCTTCGGGTCTAAGGATCAGTTGATAGCTGCAGTGTGTATTTATCACGCTCGAACTCACCATGACTTCTACGTGGTGCAGTCTAACCTAGTGTTATGGGTTGCTAAGTGTAATAATCCGGAAAAAAATAATAATAATTAAAAATTAAAAAAATAATTAACAAAAATTAATTCATTAAAATTATTAATCAATTAATTAGTTAAACATTATTAAATTAATGTATTAAATAAAAAATAAAAAAATAGTATAAAAAAAGTTATTATTAATTAATTAATGAATTAATTAAATGAATAAAAGAATAGTAAAAAAAGAATTGGAATAAAGATATATATATATATATATATAAATATATATATATATATATATGTATATATATAAAATATAATATTATTATGTTAAGTTAAAGTAAAGAAAAAAAAAACAAAGGAAAAGAAAAAAGAAAAAGGAAGCTAGAAGCTTCCTTAAGATTTCAAATTGAAATCTAAAATCGACTTGCAGAGAGCTGCGCTACCCCCCCCCCCTCTGGAATTCCTTCGCCGTCTCTGTCTCCGTCTCTCTCCTTCTCTCAATTTCTCGACGAGTTTGCAGTGGATCAGGAAACGGAAGGTGCCATTAGATTCTTAGTTCCGTTGCCGACATTTCTACTAGAGCAGATTTTTCATGGAAATGGATTAGGCACTGCTCCTGAGAAAAGGTTTTTTTTTTTCCTCAATTTCTCAATTTTTGGTTAAATCTACTGTTGAATCGACGATGAGGCACCACCACGGGGTCCTAATCGTCGTTGTCGTCATTTTAGCATAGGTAATTTTTTAATTGGGGTTTTCTAGGCCTTATTCTAAAGCGAGAGTAGGATTTGAAAATTTTGGCAATTTGACTAAATTTAAGGGTATATTTATTTATTTAGAATTTATGGCCCTAGGAAATATTAAAATAATATTTTATTTAGGATTAATATAATGGAATTAGGATTTTTGATTCAGGATCCGGGTGAGCGCCGCAGGTATTTTTCAGGATCTTTATTGGCGTAGTTCAAGAAATCATGTAAGGGGAAAATTTATATGTTAAATCAGGTTTTTCATGAATTAAAAATGATTATGTGTTATTTATGTATATATATGTTTTTATGTGGGTTTAAAATGCCAGCCATGAAATTTATGTTTTCTAAGCCTAGGATTGTCAATATAGTTATGTATATGTGAAAGTAAACGAACGAAAGTGAAAGAAATTTTCTAAGGAATTATGTAAGAAATGAAGTGTATTTTGAGTATATAAATGTAAAATGTGGGTTGACCTATTTTACAATAATATGTGTGAATTTTACTGTTAAATTGTGTGGCATGAGAATATGTGCAAATATATGTTAAGTGTACGAGATGCAGGTTAAGTAAGTAAAGCAATGAGAATAAAATGTGATATGGACAATGTTGTCTGTGTATGTTAAATGCAACCATGTAAAGGTACGACAACTGAAAGCCGGGTTAGCAGATCTAACTCATTTCTATGTGGACTAACTGATGACAGCTAAAAGGAATTGCGTTAGATTCTAGCGCATTACTATGTGAACTAACAAATGACGGCTAAAGAGCAGCTGTAGTACAAATGAATGAAATGAAAATGTTATGAAATGAAATGACAAGGAATGACAATGCAATGAAATAAAATGTGAAATGTGAATGATACAAATGGGAAAGAGTCACTTTAAGTGAAATGCAATGAAATGTTATGTTATAAACATGAAAGAATGTGAATGAATGAATAACGATGGAAAGAATGATGTATTATGATATTAGAAGTATCTATGTACGTAGAACATGTTACGATTGGGCGAGGCATACTCTTCGCCCGAGGGCTTGCTAAGTAAGACGAGTGCACTAGTAGCTTCAGATGTGGCAGTAGCTGCATAACGGGCATTAGGGCAGAGGGAACCTATTTGTATGGGCGGGTAGAATTCCCTATCCTTTGGGCCTTTGCCAGTAAACTATTGTTGAATGCGTGAGTACAAGATTAATTTATCACTTAAGGGCTTACTGAGTAAGGTAAGTGTCCTGGTACGCTTTAGCTGCGACCTTTGGGTTGCCTAGGTATTAGAGCAGAGGGGTGCTACTTGTCTGGGTGGGTAATCACCCCTATCCTCGGGTAATATCATGGGTTAAACATTTGCATGTGATTGTTAGGTTCAAAAAATGACTTTCAGTGTTATGTTAATGATTTGCAAATATTATAAACTGATATGTAAAATCTCATGATGGCCACACGCTGAGTTTAATATATTGTTTCTTTCCTTACTGAGATGTGTCTCACCCGAATATAAATTCATCTTTTTCAGGATTTCTTAGGATCGAGCTTTGAGAGCTCGAGATTTTATAACATTTTTTGGAAGATATAAGAAAATGGTATATTTTTATTGTAGACACCCTATTTTTGCCCTAGCCAAATAGAACACTAGGTCCCCTCTTATTTTATTATTATTATTATTATTATTTTATTATTATTATTTTCCTATATTATTAGTACTTTACTATTATTTTTCTAGTATTTTTATTATCATTATTATTATTTTTCATTGTTATTATTATTACTAGTACTTTTATTATCTTTATTTTATTTTTACTTTACTATAATTATTTTTATTTTTCATTTATTGTTTTTGATATATTATTATTAGCATTAGTATCCTATTTTGGCTATTATTATTTTTATTATTATTTTTAGTATTATTGCTTTATTTTTATTAATATTAATACTATTATTATTTTACCAATAGTATCTTAGTTTTTATTTTTACTATAATTATTTATTATTATTAGTAGTAGTATTATTATTATTACCCTATTGATACTAATATTATTATGATAATTATTATTATTATTATTTCCTTTTTCATTATTACCATAAGAATAAAAGAATAAAAAAAAGAAAAAGAAAAATAAAATCCCAAAAGGAAAGTTGTTTTAGGGTTTTGGAATTTTTTTTATATAATGGCAATAAGGGTTCACACAAGGGGGGGAGGCGGAGCACGCACAGCACAGTGGAGGCCAAAACAACAAAGAAGAAAACAAATAAAAAAAAATTCTCGTGGTGTTCTTCTTCTTCTTCTCCTTCTCTTTCACACGCGCGGGCAACTCTAGCCGCTGCTCTTCATCTTCTTCCTCTTCCATCTCTCAATCTCCCAGCTTCACCTCACCTCACGCACAGACAGCGGCGCCCACTCTCTCGCGTCTCTCTCTCTCCAACTTATTCTCTCCATACACACCCACAACCGAGCCACACCAGCAGTTCTCCGGCGTTCTCCCCGGCCACACACAGCACAGTCCACCACAGCAACTCTCCTTCTCCGACAAACCAGCGACGCCATCCCCATCTCAGCATCACCTCCACACCAGACCCGAGCACCAGCCACCCAGTACCGCCGCCATCGCAGCCTCCACCCTTGGCGTCTCTTGGACTCTCTTCTCAATCCCGGCAACATCGGCGGACCTCCCATCTCTGCTCATCAACTCCGGCAAAAGCAACAGACCATCCTCGGCTTCCATCTCAGTCACCACTGTCGTCATCACCATTGAAGTCCCAGACCCCGTAGCTGCTCCGGCCACAGCCACCAATCTCCACCCGTTGCTCCCCCACGGCCATGGCCACCAGTCTCCACCTGCTGCAACTCCGGCGACCTCCAGATACACCTCTGTAAGCCCCCCCTGTACACACACCTGCACACACACTCACTCACACACAGTACACACACTCACTCGCACACACACACAATATACATATATACATATATATATATATATATATATGAGTGTGTGTGTGTATTAGTTTTATTTTAATCCTTAAAGTTTAAGTTTTTAAATTTTGTTTTTTTTCTCTGTTCATCTTTTATTTGCATGTGAGTATACTAATATAATATTTGTTATGGTATTTAGTGTGTGTATATTAATATGATATTTTTGTAGTGTTTAATTAATATAAGTGCTATGTATATATGTATGTTAATATATTATTTGTTGTAATATTTATATCTATGCTATTGATGTGTGTATACTAATACTTTGTTTGTTGTAGTATTTAATTAATATTTGTATCTAGATTATATATGTGTATATATTAAATGAGTGATTTTTATTATTGTCCTATTTATTTAACATCCATGCTTAATAATGAATATTCATGTTTATATTTTTAAGAGTTTGTTATTAAATGGTTATAATTGTTATTGTAAAATTTTCTTGTTAAGTTCAAACTTTTATTGTTGTAAGATTTCTAATGTCTTGTATTTTGACTGCACATATTATTTAATGATGATTGTTATGATTGTAAAATTTTTATGGTTAAAACCCATTATTTAATATTCAATTTTAAATTTTTGGTTTATTGTAAATATTAAATGATGTATTATCAAGGTAGGGTTTTTACATATTTAGTAGTTAGGTAATATTACATATTTAGTAAATTAGGATCTTAGGTAACTACATATTTAGTAATGATATATATTTAGTATCTTAATACATTTTGCATTACATTAACATATTTAGTGTCTTAATATATTCAGCATTAATTATTCCTAATATATTGGTATACCTAGTGTTACTTATTTATAGTATCTTAATATATTTAGAATTAGCTATTTCTAGTATATTAATAATTTTAGTATCTTAAGATATTTCGTAGTATTTATTTTTAGCACACTAAATTATCCAATATTATTTATTATTAAATGTTTAGTATTACGTATGTTTATTATGTTGATATTGCATTATTTGTTCTAATATTTTTAGTATATATAGAATTATGTGTTTTGTTATTGTTAATATTTTTTTTAGTATTTTAGTGTGTATAGCATTATTTACTAGGGTATTAATATTTATCATTATCATTGTTATGATTTTAGGTTATATCATATGTTGTGTTATGTTTAATATTATATATATTTGTATTAATTAGTCTTATTATGTTTATTAAATATTTCCTTGATTTTAATCCCTATGATTTTATTGCGGGGGTATGAGCCTTCGGGCATCACGTACCCTAAGCTCTGAGGGAATATATATATATATATATATATATATATATATATATATATATATATATATTTATTTATTTATTTTTTACATGTATTTATAAATTCATAAAAAGGAGTAATTTAAAGAATTATTAGATTAACTTAGGGATAATTTCAAATTAATTAGGTACCGTTCGTAAGAACGGGCGCGTAGGGGGTGCTCATACCTTCGCCTCGCGTAACCGAACTCCCGGCCCCAAATCTGGTAATGTAGACCGATTCTACCCCTAACGGGGTAGTAATCATGTGTTCTAACCGCACTAAAGGTTAGTGGCGACTCCGATATTCCATGTTTTTCCTTAAAAATTAAAATGATTTTTTTATTTCGCCGTCCGGGGCACACGCGCTCCCGGGACGTCGCGACATTTATGTTAATTTTGATATGTATATTTTATGTTTTATAATTTATGTTTTAAGTTTTATAAGATATGGATGGTTGTGAAACATACTGGTACTAGTGGATAATGTTTTAAAGACATGTATATATTTGAATACTGGTGGATGATTAATTTATTATGGTTGGTAGTTAGAATTAATAAACTCTGGTATTATGTTATATGGAGATTATGATTTATGTTTTCGCTACGTATGTTATAGATTATAATCTATCAAGATTTTATCAGGTATAACGTGCCGGACCTGGGTTTAAGGGTTTGGGGCGTTACACTAAGTGTAAGGAGGAGTTTGAGTGCAGATGGAGATTGCGTGCAATGTTTCAAAAGAAACACAATTTATTCAAAATCACTCAATATGGTGGTCCACACACGTTTTTGAATGAACTACTATCGCAGGAGCATAATCAAATCACATTGTTCCTAATTGCTGGGGAGATAGTGAATATGATTAGGGGAGATGCATGTACATCAATCGCCCCATTGAAATAATTAATAGATAGTTGTTTCGGCTATTCTATCTCACATAAGAAAGTTTGGTTGGGCAAATAGAAGGCCACTGCTCAAGTCTTTAGCGATTGAGAGATGTCATATCAAACATTGCCGAAGTGGATGGAAGTGATGTGCGTGTATAATCAGGGTACTTCATGTTTTCTTGGGTTTTGAACTATGCACTTATCTTGCTTAAAGACTATATCAAACCCTTTATCACTAAGTTGACTTATGCTTAAAAGATTATGTTTGAATCCATCCACTAACAAAACATTATCAATTGTAAAGGAGGGTTCTTTACCTATTTTACCAATCCCAACGATTTTACCTTTAGCGTTGTTACCAAAGGTCACATACCCTCCATCTTTTTGAACTAGGGTGGTGAACTTTGTTCTATCACCGGTCATATGTCTTGAACACCTGCTGTCCAAGTACCATTTTTCCTTTGATAGAGTGGTCCTATAGCATACCTACAAGGAAGGATTTACGGTGTTACTATTAGAACCCAAACCTTCTTAATTCTTTTTTAAGTCATATCTATTTTTAGTGTTTACTTTTCATTCATTTTGTTTTGACATACTTCTTTTTAAGTGGACAATTAAACTTTATGTGTCCCTTATTCCTACACAAGAAGCAAGTAGTGTGTTCATGAATATTTGTAGAAGATGTACTAGCATAGTATTTTGCTTCTTTTACAAAATATCCCATAAATAAGTTCTTCTTATTTTTGTTTTCAATTCCATTGTAACCAATTTCTTCTTTGTTACTACATCCTTTGTTATCCAACCATTTTTTCAAAATTCTCTTTTCCTCCAGTAAAGTTGTAAATGGTTTTATCTTAATCTTCAATTTTACTTCTAAGATTACTTATTTCTAAGTCTTTCTTGTTTTCAAGGTTATGTCCCTTTTAGATTCTTTCAAAGGAAAACATTAATATATTTATGTTTGTGATCTTATAAATATTTCATTCAAAACATTAAGTATGGTTAATTTTTACAGTACATATGTCTAGATCGTTACACTTGCATGCTTCATCTATTCCAATATTTAATGGGTTGAATTTTGCTGATTTGAATGAACAAGTTCAATTTCACCTCAGTGTATTGGATCTTGATTTGGCACTCTTAAGCGATCAACCTGTTGCTATTACTGATTCTAGCCGTGCTGAAGAAATAACCTATAACAATAATTGGCAAAGATCAAACAGATTACGTTTGATGTTTATGTGAATGAGTGTTGCAAATAACATCAAGCCAACTATTCTCAAAACTAAAAGTGTTAAAAAGTTTTTAAAGTTAGTGGGAGAGCGTTCCTAAACAGCAGATAAGTCTCTTACTGGGACATTAATGGGTACGTTAACCACCATGAAGTTTGATGGTTCACGTACTATGTATGGGCATGTTGTTGAAATGACAAATACTACAACAAAACTTAAGACTTTGGGAATGGATGTGAATGAAAATTTTCTTGTTCAGTTCATTTTAAACTCATTACCAACTGAGTATGGACCATTTCAAATGAACTATAACACCATGAAAGATAAATGGAATGTGCATGAGTTGCATAGTATGCTAGTTCAAGAGGAAACAAGACTGAACAGTAAAGGAATTCACTCTATTCATTATGTGAACAATCAAAGAATTGAGAAGAAAGCAAAGAAGCATGGAAAGGAGAAAGGATTTTTAAAGGATAATGAATCCTTTTCTCATATCCAGAAGAAGGTATCAAGTAAGGACAAATGTCATTTCTGTGGAAAACCTGGACATTACCAGAAATATTGCTTGAAACGGAAAGCTTGGTTCGAAAGGAAGGGTAAGCCTAGTGCTTATGTATGTTTCAAATCAAATTTAGCTCAAGTTCCTTATAATACTTGGTGGATTGATTCTCGATGTACAACTTATGTTTCTAATATGATGCAGAGATTTTTTACAATCCGGAACATGCCTAGTCAAGTATCCAAGAGTTCGTTAGATTATCCGACTCCACTAAAACTGATAGAACATCACCATCCACTGAATCTTCTTCTTGAACAACATTTATAGATTTTGAAATCTCCTCACACTTTTTCAGCATTTCCCTTCTTCCAATTCGGACACTACGGTTTCACATGCCCCTGTTTATCGCATTTATAACACCAGATTTTCTTCTTCTTCTTGGATTGATTTTGGGCTGATTTCTGACTAGACCCATTCCTAAAATTTCCTTTTCCTCGCTCATTACTACCCTTTACGACAAGTCCTTCTCCTTTATCACATATCTTCAACCTTTGATGAAAATTTAATAAGACACTAGTTACCTCTTCTAGATCAAGAGTTCTTTTTCCTCATATAAGAGTGGTCACAAGATTTTCATAGATATGAGTCGAGGGTAGAGAATTTAACAGCATCAAAGTCTTATCATCCTCATCAAACTTCACATCAACCCTCATCAAATCACTTATGATTTGGTTAAAAGCATTTATGTGTTGATCCAGACTTGATCCTTCAACCATCTTAAGTCAATATAAATGCTGCTTAAGAAAAAGTGTGTTATTGAGGGATTTAGACATGTACCAACTTTCTAACTTTTGACAGATAGCCGCTATAGAATCCTCCTCCATCACCCGATAGAGAACTTTGTCAGCTAAATATAAGCATATTGTAGACGCTGCCTTTGCTTTCAAATCTAACCATGTTGTCTCATCCATTCCTTCCGGTTGAGTATCAAGGAAAGTCTTAGTCATTCCTTGTTGCACAAGAATGTCCTTCACTCTCCTCTGCCATAAACCGAAGTTTTCGATTCCATCGAATTTGACAACGTCAAATCTTGCAGAAGACGATCCTGATGCCATAACAACAATTGCTCTGATACCTATTTGTTGTGATATGGATCAAATAATGAAGATGCACAGTGGAATAAACAACAACAAGTAAATAACACACAACCAAAACAAGAAAAATACAAAGATTTACGTGGTTCAGAAAAGCCTACATCCACGGAAGCAATGACACACAAATTTCACTATGGAAATCACAATATACACAATACGCTTCTCAAAATGATTACTCTTTCTTCAATATATGCCCAGAATAACATATATAAAAGTTTCTCGGAGGTTTTCCCCCATTTACCCAACCACCCAACATTCAAAAATTCAAAATTTAGAAAAACTGCTTGCAGCCTAGGCGTCTTTCGTCGATGAGTACAGGGCTTCATCGACGATCCACAGAAGACACTTCGTCGACTAGAACAGACTTTCGTTGACGAATCCAGAAATATGAAATTTCCTACTCTCAGTATTTTCTCATCGACGAATTTCAGTGCCTTCGTTGACGAACCATCATTGTCCCCTCGTCGATGAACACAGGGCATTCATTGACGATCTCTGCTGTGTTGCCCCTTCATGTTTTTCCATTTTCCTTCTTTGCTTACAAAAACAAAGTATAAAAGCCACAAACAAGAAAAGTAATGGTGTAGTACCAAGAGGGGGGTGAATTTGGTATTTTAATATTTTAACGCATGGAGTCTTGATTAATTTTAAAACGTATTTACTATGAACTCTAGATATTTAAATCAATAACGAAAAAAAAAAAAAAAGCATTGAACAACTATACCAATGAGCAATCCTAAATATATAATCAACTCACAAGATATACAATATTCCAAGCAAATCAATATTGGTAACAAGATTTTTAACCAATTAAATATTCTTCTTGTATTTGAACAACCAATGAATTAATATCAAACAATATTAAATTATCTCAACTAATTAACTCAATTCTAAATTTACAATTGCAGCGGCGTTTGATTTACAATGGAAACTTAAATCATTCACAATATCCACAAATCAACTTAAGCATTCAAAACATTCCCAAATTTAACCTCAGCATTCATACAATTCCAAAGTGAATTTTAATTCATTCATAGCAGATAATAATCAATTTATAAGTGCAAGAAAGTAAAGAGATTAAGGGAAAGAAGAATACCAAGATTTTTTACAAGGTTCGGTGCCCCACCTACGTCATTGCCTCAAGCAACCCGTTGTGAGGATTTCCTTTACTCTCTTTGTTCAATAGGTAGAGTTCCCTCTCTATATTTAGTAGTTAAAGACATCTCTCAAGCAAGAACACCCTTTTGCTTGTTCAATTCTATCCTCGAATCGAAAGTTCCAAATCAATACAGCAACAATTTTTCATACAAGTGACTACTCTCTTAGAGGAGCAAATTTTTACACTATAAAACACAAATATACTCTCAATAATAAGATGTAATGAAGCTGAAGATAAACCTAGGTTTTTTGGACTGAGAAATATGAAAATGAAGAGCAAAAACCAAAAAATCAATGTAGGAAAGTATGAACAGTGCACAGTAGCTTTAGAAGATGAAATCAATATGATTTTTGTGCGATTGGATATTATAATGTGATTAGGGTTACCCTTAAATAGGTGGGTTTTGAAATCTGATCGTTTTCTCAAAGTTTAGAAACAATATATTCTCAAAACAATAAGAAATTGCATTGTTTAAAACTTAATCTGCGATACTTTAGTCACTCGAACTGATAGGTCGATCGCTCAAACTAATAGGTTGGTTGCCCGAACTTATTAAAAGATAGGAATTTCAAACAGGTAGTAGCCTTTCAAGTGCCCGAACCTTGACTTCAGTCACTCGAACATGTTCGGTCGCTCAAACCAACAGTCTTGACTTTTACCCAATAGAGTACAACTTCGGTCGATTGAACTAATGATTTGGTTGCCCAAACTCACTGTTGTTAGACCAATTTGTTTAGATTCTTATGAAATTCAATGTTCTTTACTTCAAAACTCTTTTATATGCCTTTTAAAAGAATATTTTAACTTTGAAAAGACATTTTCCAAGTTTTTGAAATATGTTAAGTCCAATTTTATCATATGAACTTCATACACAATCTTAACACTGAGAAGTACTTACATGAGACTTCTAATACAATACATATAAAATAAAAATTAAGTCCTCATGTCTTGAAGCTTTGACTTCATCCTAGCTTTAGCCAATCTTCATTTAACTTTTGTTCTTCATGACTTTTATGCTTTAAATAAGAACCATTGTGCTATCATTTTGCTTGTAAGATATAAAACCTAAAGCTTCACTTGAATGCATAGGTAGATTCATTTTTTTGTTATCATCAAAACCGAGATTAATCATTGTTAGGCCAACAAAAGGGAGTATACACCTTGAACCAAATTTTATCATAACAGGCATACATTTCTATTAGCACCCGAGTCTGCCCATCACCCTTCAATACTATGGACCCTATTTATATCTCTAATCATTGCCACAAATTGTTCCTCAACTATATTGGCTTGAGGATTAGGTCTACGTTTCCAAGATTTTCAAATTCGAGTAATATGTCCACTTTGGCCAAAAACGAAGCAAACATTATTGCTTTACTTGTTTTAATTATAAGGGGGTTCTTGGTTCAAATTCTTTCGCTTAGGGTTGATCTTATTAATTTCATGAGGTCTACCAGTATGTTTATATATGTATGTGTATATATATATATATATATATATATATATATATATATATATATATATATATATATATATATATTTTCTTCTTAGGCTTTAATTGTGGTTTTTTTTTAGAAAAATGACTACTAGGTAAAGTAGTATGTTAAAAAGCAATTAAATTTACCTTTGTGGTATCTCCATTATTGACATTACTGTTGCTTTCTTGCATAAGTGTGTCTTACCCCCTTGCCTCCTCTTTTACATGGATTCGAGTTATCAAAGTCTCAAAAGACATATTCTTCTGCTTGTAGCGCATGCTCTTTTGAAATTCTCTCCAAAATGGGGGTAGCTTGTCAATGATTCCAGTTACAACAAGATTGTTTCTAATCTTCATGCCTCCGAATGTAACCTAGGTCACTATCATTTGGGAATCTTGTGTTTGCTCTACAATCGATTTTCCATCCACCATTTGATAACGAAAAAATTGCTTAACTACATATTTCTTTGCCCCTATCTCCTCGGTATCATACTTATTCTGCAAAGTCTTCCAAATTTCTTTTGCAGAGGAATAAGTAGTATCATAATAATCATAAAAATGATTGGCAAGACATATTTAAAATATAAAACTGAAATTTATACTTATTTTTTCATATTGGTCGACTAATTCCTCTTCATTCATGTAGTCGGTATTGATTTTTTTAGGATACTTCTTGGTAAGAACATAAACAACCTTGAGGAGACTAAGGTAGAAGAGCACCTTGGCTTTCCATTTCTTGAAGTGGGCTCCTTTAAACCGAAAGGGTTTGTTGAGATCTCTAATATTGTCGTTCATATTTATTGAATCTTCTTAAATTGTTAAGAATATAGTACAATTATTAAAAAAAACTTAAAACACAAATACAAGTATGATTCACAATAAGGCTAATGTACGCATATCTCACTCACTTTAAGGAAATTCAAGCCTTTTACAGTTTTTTCACTTTAGCCTGCAAATTGGTGTAGTAGAACTCCTTTTGACTTGTCTCCTCAAGGATACAACAATGGAAGAGAGTCTAAAGCTCCACAAAAAGAACACCTTTCTTTAGTTATCAAACTCTCTAAACTCGAATGATGATAAAAATAATGTGAAGATGTTCGTATGTAGAGATTTTATTGTGTATATACTATGCTACATAGAACCAAGACTAGAGAGGTCTATTTATATGCGTATTGGACCTTTTCGTTACACAAACACCTAATAAATATGACGTGTCTAAAATAAATTAGGTACATATCCAAAATCAAGGTACACTCACATAAATGACTTATAGATTAATGTAATACAAGAATTAAAGACTCATCTAAATGTAGATACATTTCTCAATCTAAGGTACATGTCCTATCCCATGATACATTTACTCCATATATAAATTAATAATATTAAAATATTAAAATACACTAATAAAATCAAACAACACCTCCTAAGTTTTCAAAAACTATAAAAATCCCCTACATTTTAATTTAAATGATAAAATGAACCTTTCACTAGTTGATTGTCAATCAACCGTTAAGCCTACTGAAAAGAAGTAAACTTTACTCTTAATAAAATGATAATTTTATCATTTCATTCCATTTTGATGAGAAGAGCTAGGAAAATAACATAAATTTAACAAATTAAGTTAAGAAAATTGGTCAGTTAAGAATATTATGTTACTGGTAAATAAATCGAATGCCCAACAACTAGTTTGGGTCAACTAGTTAACATAAGTCCGATAACATAATTAAACTATTATTTTAAAAAAAAATAAAATATATTAAAATAAATAATAATAATTCAAAGAAAATACTTAGATAATTATATCATTCCAAAATATTTATTATACATATTTTATGCGAACTAAATGACTAAATATATCTTAAAAAAAAAAAAAGCTAAAAAATTGGTGCAGATTAGTTGGTCGGTCATACTGTGGCTTGCTTTCAAAATCTAGTTGGATACCATATTTAATAATATAGCAACTTGAATAAAATAAATAAAAATTAGTGAATTGTCTCAAATTAAGATAAACCAATTAATATAAAAAGTACATGTAACAAACGTTTTACAGCATTATAATTACTATAAATTTTATAATTTAGCTTTTTTTTTAAAAAAATTTCATATATTTTTTAATTTTTTAAAATAATAATAGAATTTTTTGTTATGCTTACGTCAATTCATTGATTTAAAGTGATTAGACAGATTGATTAATTAAAAAAATTGATAATTAGTTTTGAAGATATTATTCTAAAATTAATTTATTAAATTGATATTATTTTAAATTATTATTTTATTTTATATGCCTGATTCTCTATGATTAATTACTAAAAAAGTTATTTTATTAATAAAATTAAATTTTATGAATTTTTTTATAGTATTTAAAAATTCGTGAGATGGAGTTCATATTCAAAGGTATTGTTCAATTTTTCTCACATTTATAAAATGTCATAATATTTCACATTAATCCGAACCGGTGGACTTCGAATCGGGATCAGTTCGCTGTTGGGTCTAGTTTTCAAAACATTGGTAGGAGTGTAAAACCCTTTAGCGTCACTGGGAACTCTAAAACCCTAACCTCGTGGCTAGGAGATTGCGGTGCTTGTTTTTGATCCCTCCATCGAAGAACACGACCAAGTTCTGAAGCTTATAAGAACTCAAACGACCCCCCAAACCTCTCTGGTTCTTTTCTTGATTTTGATTCCATAGAGGATTGCGTTGAAGAATTTATAGGCCAAAATTTTAAGACTTCCTAGGAAAAGTTCAAACTCGGGGCTGTTGAGAAGCATATTGAAATGAATGACAAGGAAATTACTGCTGTAGAAGGCTACGTTCAAGACCAAGATGCAGATATAACTGGTCGTGCGGTTGTTGTGGAAGAAGAATCTTGTACAGATAGCTGCTTTCAGGGTTCTGTTGTTCGTAAGACTCTTCGTAAGGTGAAAATTGAAGAAGGGGTATCTGGAGAGAACTCTACTGAAAACCCAGTTGTTGGTGGTGGTTTCAGTAGTGTGCTGAAGGTGGAAAATGACTTTTGTGGTGAAAGCCGTGTTGAGGGCCAAACACTACCTTGGTCAAGCTGTGATGTAAAGGTAGAAGATGGGCGTGGTCAAGAAAGGTGCCTTGAGGAGCAAATTGTAGATGGGTCTAATAAATCACGAAAATTGAGTTGTTCTATTAGGCAAGTGAGGGGGGAGGTTAGTTTGGTAGGAGCATCAGATGGTTTTGTGGCTGTTAATGGGGTTGGGATGAGGAGGGATGAAATATCGGGTGATGATTATGCAAGCAAGAGTAACTCAAAGTTGGAGGATTCTAGTTCATCGTCGTCGTCGTCATCTTCAACATCCTGTAGTGTTGGTGGTGATGTTGGGGATAATGATGGTAATAGGGATGAGGGTATGGTGAGCATGAAGAGAGAAATGTTTATGGAAGGAGAAGTTGAGGAAGGTGAGATGAGGGATTCTGATGTGGATGAAATTGTTGAGTGGAGTGAGAAAGATGAGGATGACAGCAACATTATGAGAGGACCTATTAGGTCCAAGAATGAGCTGAAGGTGAATAACTACTTCTTTAATATTATGATGGAACCTTGCGCTCAGCTACTTTATTTTGTTTCTACTCAATGTTTTTCTATTGTGAATATATGAACCGGTAGTTTGTGAATTTCAGATGTCACTCACTAGGTTTGCAACCCTTTGATATTTGATATATAAATGCTCTATTCGATATTTGCTGAATTACTTGGTTTGAGGTTTTATTAGAAATGTTTTGACCCATTTTCAAAGTTTAGTGGTGTTGGAGGTTATTTATGTCTTTTAGTATTATTATTATTATTATTATTATTATTATTATTATTATTATTATTATTATTAAGTGTGTTAGTATGTTAATCAGTGACAGTTAGTAAGAGTAGTATTGTCATTAGAGTGTATTTAGTTTGTATTATAAATAAAGGGAGAGACCCATCTTCAAGTTGGGTCATTCATTTTAATCAAAATATCAACATGGTATCAGAGCGTGATCCAACCTAAACCCTATTCTTCTCAACTGTCGCTGGAAAAGTCATTCTTGCAGCTGTACTTCTTAGATCCACCTCCACCCCTCATTATTTCACAAAACCGATCCTATACCCAAACATAGAACCATCCAAAGCCTAACCTCACAAAACCCCATCGTTGGAGGAGCTCCCACACGCCGCCGCGCACTAGCCAACTGGCTGTAGTGCTGACCCCACGCGCCTATGCATGAGAGAGTTTCTGACCACCTTTTTTTTTCTTTCCTCTCCCATGTTTTGATTCCTTCTCTAGACAATATTATCAATCTATTGGGCCTGTTTTTTGTTGAAAAATCCAACCTTTTTTGATCATGCACTCGCAACACTCTGTTAATCTCCATTTGGAGTTTGTGAAGGATTCTTTGTAGTTTTTGGAGTAGTGGTAGTGTTTTCTTGTCTAGTTGTGAGGTTGTGGCAGTGCTATATCCATTGGTGAGTCCTACACCTCATTTGTGGTTGTGTCGGTGCTTCACGTAGTTTGTGATTGTCTCGATTTGGCTTTGATTGTTATTCTTATTTGACATTGGTGTGGCTGCTGATTTTTGAGTGTTGTGATAGAATCTATGAATCCCAAAAATTTTTTTCCTACTTCGTTACCACAGATAATGACTAAAAAGTTGGATGGAAAGAATTATGTTCAATGGTCTAAAGCTGTCTGGGTTTATTTAGCAGGATTAGGAGAATCTAACCACTTGCTCCAATCTGATCCTTCTGATGAAAATAGAAAAGAAGTGTGGGTTCATAGATTGCATGGATGTGTATGCATCTAGATACGTGCAAGGAGATTTGGGATTATGTCAAGCTTCTATACTCTAGTAACATTATACTGATGTATGATTTATCCGAGGAGTACTTTCAGTTACAATAAGGAGATAGGAGTATTGCATATTATTTTGGAGAGATGAAGCATATTTATGAGGAGCTTAACGTCGAGCAACCTATAACTGCCAATGTTTGTGAGATACAGAAGCAAAGGGAGCAGATGGCAGTCCTTTGTGTTCTAGTGGGCTTAAGACTCGAGTTTGAAGCAGTCTGGTCTTAGATACTTGGTAGTGTTAAGTTGCCATCATTTGCCGATGTTTATTCTCGTTTCCTTCGTGCTTCCTTTAGCATGCATTCTCCTACTCTTGCATTTGGCTCTGAGAGGACATCCTTTGCTACAAAGGGGATTCTAGTTCTCTATGAAACAACCACAAAAGTTATTGAGGTGGTTCGAGTAGTGGTGGTGGTGGAGATGGATGAGGTAGTGGTAAGTGCACTCATTGTGGATGGAGTAATCATACTATTGAGTAGTGCTGGGATCTCCACGATTGGCCTTCATGTGTTGCAAATCCAGCCACCACCGTCTTGACACCTTTGGGAGCAACCAATGTAGCCGCTATTGACTCCTCACCTTTGGGGCTGAGTGGGGAGCAACATACTGTATCCAAGTCAGAGGAATAGTATTCCAAGTTCCAGTAGTATCAAACATCACAACAAGCTTTTCTTCCCATTGCATATCGCTTGCCCAAACAGGTAATCCCATAGTATTCCTGTGATCTAGTACTTCTCGCCCTAGTCTTTGGATCATAGACTCCACTGCTAGTGATCATATCACAGTCACACTTAGCTTCTTCTTAGCTCTTTAATATCCTACAAATTGACCTTGTGTTAGTCTTGCTGATGGACCCACCAGTGCAATCAAGGGAATTGGGACTGTAAATCCCACTTCTTTTATTTCTCTTCCTTCGGTTCTGTATATTTCCAAATTTCCTTTCAATCTTATGTTTGTTAGCAAGATTACTAAATCCATGAATTGTTTAGTGACATTCTGCTTTGATTCTGTGATTATTCAGGATTTGAAGATAAGGAAGACAATTGGTGGAGGGCGTAAAGTTAATGGAATTTATCACTTTGAGCCACTATCTCCTTTAGTTGTCTGCATACTGCGCGTGCCTACTAGATCCAATTCACCTCCCTTCCTTGCCTCAAGGCTTTTTGTTTTTTTATAAGCAATGTATAGGTTGTCAGCAAAGAGGTCCATTTTTTTTGCCCAAAATGCCTTCTTTTCACCACATTGCCATAGTAATGAACCTAGCTTTCACTTATGCTCACATTCACCCAAATTTAATGAAATTAAACTGAAAATTAGCCCAACTTGGACTTTAGTGCCTTACAAAAATACATTAATTTCTTAAAATTCAAAATTGGAGTTTGAAATTTTTCTGAACAAAAGTAGGAATCAACAACAGGCCTCATTCCCTTGTTCATCTTTTCTATCTAAAAGAGTGCAACAAAGCTAAATTCACCGATTTTTTGTTTGGGATTAATTCTGGATAGTCAAATGAGTACACTGGTTAAGGTGAAAAAGTTTGTCTAAATGCCTTACAATAGAAAGAAGACAGTGACAACATGCCTAGTTTACATCTTAACATATGAAAGACAAATGTACTGCAATAGTGTGTACAACTACTGTCTATGCGCAGAGATTAAAAAAAAAATGCAGTGACAATGTGTTTAGTTACCAACTTGGCTTATAATAGGGAAGAGTGTTATGATAGTGTGTTCAACTATCATTTATAAGCAAAGATAAAAGGAAGATGCAGTGGCTACTTGTCCAATTATCATCAATTTGCAAAAAGAAAAAGAGTGTTATGATAGCGTGTCCAACTACCATCTATGCACAAACATAAAAAGATGACGTAGTGGTGACATGTCTAATTACCATCTCAGCATATAAAAGAAAAAGGATGTTGGGGTGACAACATAAGTTGGCAATCATGTAAAAGGTGATGGGATGACAAAAGATCACAACTAATAAAACCACACATAAGGTGGTAATCATGAAAAAGGTGCTAGAGTCAGAAAATTTTGACTAATGGGACCCCACTCATAAGGTGGTAATCATGTAAAGGTGTTAGGATGACAGAAGATCACGATCAATGGAACCACACATGGTGTGGTAATCATGTGAAAGGGTGTTGGATAGCGGAACCACACATTGTGTGATAATCATGTAAGAGTATTGATATGACAAAAGATCACAACGAAGGGGGCCACACACAGTGTAGTAATCATGTAAGGGTGTTGGGGTGATAGAAGATTACGACCAATAGGGCCATACATAGTGTGTTAATGGCATAAAGGTGTTGGGGTGATAAAAGATCATAACCAACGGGACCACACATTGTGTGGTAATCATGTAAGGGTGTTGGTGTGATGGAAGATCACGGCCAATGGGACCATACATAGTGCTGTAATCATGTAAAAAAATACAAGTGCATGACGTATTGTATTCATAAATGACAATGTAGGGAATCAATTAGCCCTAAATTTGTGAGAAAAAAATTTGAGAAAAAGGGCATCGTTTATGCTTAAAATGATGTTGGATGCAAGGAATGATAAAAGTCTTGAAAATAATGATGCTTTTATTTTAAGAAAAAAACACACAAAAAGAAAACAAAGCCCCCAAAGTTTAAAACTCCTTTAAAATTATTTTGCACCAAAGCATGACATGCTACAAATATCTCATGGCTGTTCCACATAGTCTTTTGCAAAAGAACCTTTAATCCCACCAAGATCCTTAGACCCCAAATCTTATTTGGTGTATCAGACTCCTTTCATAATCCAATCAAGATGATCAAATCCACATATGACACATGGTACTAGCCCCTATGTCTTGTGATTGTAGAGTTTCACTAACTCCATGTTCTACTCTGAACTCAAACTATCATTATTACCATTAAAGCATGCATAACCATAATAACAATTAAGTGAAATGAGATAGAGGGATGATCAAGAAGTTAAAGTTGGTATGGAGTGATGGCAGAATAGATGGTGATGATTACTCCAAGTAGGGTTGAGATGTCAGTGGTTCTATAATTGGTAATCATCAAGGTCTCATGGCTCACAAGTAATAAACGTCATGCACTTAGGTCACAATGTTGTACTAATGGTATGATGTGAATAATGTTTCCTTGCACATATTAAGATTGAAACTCTACATCATAAGCAGTCAATTCTTGCTCGGAATGGGTTTGGAAGTACGTAATGTAGGCTAAGCTTGGGGCCATGAAAGAATGGATATATTTGACACAAATATATTATGTATGAGGGTTAATGAGGGCCAAAGATCACTCCTATTAGTTGTACTTATGAAACCTCTAGCTGCTTCTATAAAAACATCAACATCTACCACATTGCCTCACTGGATAGGGTCCTTTAATAATGCTCCTTTTTTATGCTCTTAACTTTTGCCTAGACCATCCTTCGGGTTTTTAGCTTAGTGAGTTCTATTTTTCCAATCCTCCTTTTCTCTTTCCTCTTTTCTCATCAGTCATGAACAAACTTTTTTAAAAATCATGGTAGGAGTTGAAACCTCAAGTTGGACTTCTAGACGCAGGATGAAATGTAAGCTTGGTTTAGGAAAAATGAAACAATGGAAACGAGGCTAAAGAAATCCCAATGATTCACCATTTGCCCCTAACATTGTTATTAGTAATTTTAAAATTTGAAGGCAACAAAGTTTGGACTGAACTTGTTTTAGAAACAAGTTTCCTATGTATCTAGTATAGGATCAGGTCTTGTCGTAGTTCATGTTGACATTTGTTGAAACGTTGCTTTGGAATTGCTTTTTTCAAATTTGACATCCATTTCATGGCTTTTGCATTCATTTTCTAATGCCATGGACATATTTGGCTTTTTCGTGCCCACACATGCTTTTTATTTTTATTTTTGCCTTTTGCTTTGTAGAACGCTTGTATATAGTGACCATGCTAGGGGCCCCATATGCAAGTGAGATAGGAATTCAAGGTTTTAGAAAGAAATAGGCCAATTAAACAATTTAAAGGGTTGACAATGGGAAACTACTCAATGTATAGGGTTTGTGGATTAAAGTGGTCGATTAATAAATGGTCACCTTTATTTAGTTACAACTCCTTAACATGATGGCCTCCTTTATTTAGTCACAACTTCTTAACATGATATAATCAAAGTTCATTCATGATCGTCTTAGAATGTTGAAAACATGAAGAACGACTTCTGTGATGAATTCTTCCAATGAGAATGATATCTAAGTAATGAGCAACCAATGTGTTCACCTCAATGCGAGAGTGATCCTTGTCCTTGGTTTGAAAAATGAACATGTAGGCTTAAATTAGGACATTAAGGGATTTTATGAATTGTATGAGGGTAGTAGAGCCAAGGCCGTTCTTCATCCTAAAGTTTGATTGCTTATTTTGTAGTATCTTTATCTTATTTGTTCCTTGGGATTGTGTGAAATGAAATGGAATTGACGGTTGAAAATGTGACCTCTATGCTTGATACTTATATCTTGTTGAAACCCATATTAACATACAAAAAGAACTACCTTTATCAATTAGAAAATGATAATAGGAAATACAAAAGATTGCTATGAATGGCCATAGGCTAGTTATACTAAAAGGAAGCATACTTAAATAGAAAAATGCCACACTAATTTGATACAAAGCGTACTTAAGAAAAAAGATGCCATTATTGGCCCTACTCTACTTTAAGTAGGAATACAGATGGATAGCTTAACAGAGTAAAAGTAAAAGTCTAAGTCACATTTGATTGCTTGTCAGATGAAACCATAGGAACCTTATGTCTTTGAGATGCTGAACCGGATTCTTCAATTGCCAACATGTTTCAATGGAATGACCAATAGCTCCAAAGTGAATTCATCATGATTGTACTACCTGTATAGTGGGTCACAAACCTCTTGAAACACCTCTAGGCCTATCAGATGTTCCTTCTTTTAGTTGATGATACACCTCTGCATATAAGATCGGAATGGGCTCAATAACAATCTTCTTCTTCTTTGGAATCCCTCGACTTGAAGCTCTATTTTGATTTGTAAATGCATCTGATGGGTAGGAGTTGAAACGATGTCTGGCTGCATCATTCCAAGTTCTTGTTGTTTTGTCAAGTCTTTCAGCACGTCGATAATCAAGTTGTCATTCTTCTCCAAGGCCTCTATCCTTACGGGTGGCAAAACAGGTCAAAACCCAACCGGTGACCTGTTACCCACCCATTTAGATTGGATTTGGTTTTGGAAAGAGATAAATCGTTTAAAAATGGGTCTACTCGAACCCAACCCGTTTATTAAATGCGTTGGGTGGATTTAGGTCAGGTATTCGTTGGGTAACCCGTTTGCTTATTTTATTTTTTTATTTTGGTGCTTTTGGGCTTTTTGACCTTTGGGCCATCCACTTTTAGTTTTTTTTTTCCATATATTAAGTCAATTTTGATGAAATATTAAATAAAAAATGAAAATAAATAAGTTGTTATTTTAAACAGATACCCGTTTATAACACATCTATTAAACAGATGTGTTTGGGTTTATAAATTGTTCACCTGTTAATAAACAGATCAATTAAAACCCGAACCCGTTTAACATCTGCCCATTTGTGATTCTCCCAAATTTGACCCATCAACCCGTTTTGCCCCGCTTATCAACCCTCTACTCTAAGATGTTAGTAGTATTGAGTTGTTTGCATGACCTGCCATTAGAGGTTGTTCTTGGACAAGCTTGAAGTGGAGGGTGGAAGAAAACTTTGACATTATGTTTTTGCTCGAGCACAATTTTGGTTTGAAAGATCTTTTTTTTTTTTTAAAGAAAAATTTTGATACAGGGAATCAAATCATGTACGTCTATGATAAAATAAAGATGATGAGTCAAAACATGTTCCTACAGACGACAAATTTTTTAGACATTGTTTATTTTGTGAAAACATGAGTGTCTAAGGTCTAATACCCCTATTCCAGGAATGATGCAAATGAAATGGTGTGGATTATGTAAATGAAACCATAAGCCTAATGTTATGACGAACTTATTTGCGATATGTGGATCTACCCTATCAAAAAGAGAGAGAATGGGCATGCTATGAGCTTCCCTAACCTTAGTGTCGCGACGTCCCGGGAGCGCGTGTGCCCCGAGCGGCGAGGTTAAAATCAATTTAATATTTTAATGGAAAAACATGGATATCGGAGTCGCCACTAACCTTTAGTGCGGTTAGAACACATGATTACTACCCCGTTAGGGGTAGAATCGGTCTATATTACTACAGTTGGGGCCGGGAGTTCGGTTACGCTAGGGGAAGGTACAAGCACCCCCTACGCGCCCTTTCTTACGAACGGTACCTAATTAATTTGAAATTATCCCTAAGTTAATCTAATAATTCTTTAAATTACTCCTTTTTATGAATTTATAAATACATGTAAAAAATAAATAAATAAAATAATAAATAAATAAAGATAATATATACATATATTTATTCCCTCAGAGCTTAGGGTACATGATGCCCGAAGGCTCATACCCTCGCAATAAAATCATAGGGATTAAAATCAAAAAAATATTTTATGAAAATAAATACCATAGTACAAATAAGGCCAAATAACGAAAATACTAAAAATAGTGATAACAATATTAATAATGATAAGAATGATAATATTAATAAATAATAATAATAGTAATAATAATATTAATATTAACAATAATAATAAGAAATACCATAATGATAACAATAATAATAATAAATAACTATAATAGTAATAATAATAATATTAACATAAATAATAATAAATATCGTTAACTAATAATATACATATTTTGATAATATGATTTTTAGCTTAATATTAACACGCTATTAAAGATATACACAAGACACCTATGCCAACAATTAATTAAAGAAACAAATCAAACTTAAGATTAATGTATGGAAACCAATGAAAAGGGTAAGAAAATAATTGAACTTATGGAAACAAATTATTTCTAAAATTAATGTGTACCTATTCAATATAGCAACCAAAATCAATACACAACCCTGAATTTATAATTATTAAACATAAAATGAATACAATAACAACTAGACACCCTAAATACACACAACAATGTATATGACCTAAAACCCTAACTACCAATACGGAAATAATATGGACTTCCTAAAATTAGAAAGAATAAGAATCTTGCAATAAAAACAAATTGATGTCAAATATATATATTTAAAAGAACAAGAACGGTTAAATATACAACAATCTACAATTACTATAATAATAATAATAATAATAATAATAATAATAATAATAATACTATACCCACCATATAATATTAATACTAATATAATTAATATAACAACACTAATAATAATGAGCCAACAGTATAACAATAGTGGACCCACTATGTAATAATAATATTAATTATACTATACAAACAATATAATAACATCATCAATAATGATAACACTATTACTAATAACAATATATAAACAATAATAATATTACCAGAAAAAAATATACAAATACTAATACTAATATGGTCAATATGTATATACTTAAATATAACAACTGCAAGCAAGAACTGAAATTTAATAATAGTAAAGCATGAATAATTGGTGTGTGTATGTGTGTGTGGCTGGTTATGGGCTCGGGTGTGTGTGTTTAACTTGCATGAAAGAAACTTACCACCGGGGATGAGTTACTGCCAAAATGATGGTCGGAACTGGGAGGGGTAGACCGCCAGGTGTTTTGGATGGTTTCTGCAGTTGAAGCAGGTAACTGTCAGAGCTGGTGCAAGGGACCTTGTCGGGGCAAGAGCTTGTGGCTGAGAAGCAGGGGAACTCCGGTGGTGCAGTGCCGCGGAGTTGTTGGCGCTGCATTCAGAGGGAGGTTGCTGGGGCTGTACCG
The DNA here is from genome assembly GCF_029873635.1 of Malania oleifera. Lineage (NCBI taxonomy): Eukaryota > Viridiplantae > Streptophyta > Magnoliopsida > Santalales > Ximeniaceae > Malania > Malania oleifera. The sequence continues at coordinate 79,712,126 of NC_080429.1, read as the reverse complement.
CCGGGAGGCCGGAAGAGATGGGCGGGAGCTCTGCGAGATCTCGCCAGGAACAAGGTGGAGAGGCCTCGGGTTGGCCTGCTGGAGGCTCTGCAGGCAGCTATTGTGTGGCCGGAGTTGCAGCAAAAATAGGAGGCGAGGGGGGGCTCACAGAGGGACTCGCCGGGGAGGTTTGCAGAGGCTGCACGTGGCCGGAGGTCTTGGGGAGATATTTGTGATGGCCGAAGATGATGAAGGTCTCGGCTGGTGCTCCTGGCGGTGGCTGGCTGTCGGCGGTCGGAGCTGGAAAAGATGAAGCTGCTGCGGGAGGCGTGGCGCCTGTGGGGAAACGCGGCGGTGCGTGCAAACAGTAGTGATGATCGTGGGATGCTCGGCTGCTTGCAGGGATTTTGGAGGGAGTGAGAGTCGTGAGGAAGGATGGGGAGAGTGGAGAATGGAGAAGATGAAGGTGACGGTGGAGAGTGGTGGTCGCGATGGTGGCCGTGTTGCGCTGCCCCCCTTTCCCTGTGCGTGTTCAAGCCTTTATAAAGGCATCCCCCAAAAACCCTAGACCCATGTAAATAAAATAATAAAAATAATAATAAAAGTAATAATAATAATATATGAAAATAAAAATAATAATAACAATAATAACAAAGTAATATAAGAAAATAATTTGTAATAATAGAAAATTAATAAAAATAGTAATAAAGTAATAATAATGATAATAATAATAATAATAATAATAATAATAATACTAAAACAAAATAATAATAATAATAATAATAACAGAAATAAATAATAATAATAATAATAATAATAATAATAGTAATAAAAAATACTAATAATAATAAAAGTTAAAAATAATATTAATAATAATGAAAATAATAAATAATAATAATAATAATAATATAAATAGAAGTAAAAATAAAAATAAAAGTAATAATAATAATACTAATGAAAAATAATAATAATAATAAGAATAAATAAAATAATAAAAATACTAATAAAATAATAATAATAATAATGATAATAAATATATTGGGTCTGGGTAAAAATGGGGTGTCTACAGCTGCCCCTCTTTGTAGGCTTCGTCGCTTCAAAGTAAAAGTAGGAACTCTCCTACGTTATTTGTAGCAACAAGCCTGCAAAGATAAAAGACGCTGATTTTGGACCGGGCCCAATGTAACAAAAGAGACTAAAATGATTTGTGAAAACCGATTTGCATGTATGATTGAGAGCATATGAGAATGACTTGTGTCGAGTGTAGGAACCCGAGCTATAGTTCACGGAAGGGCGACTTGCACCGGGTGTAGGAACCCGAGCTATAATTCACAGAAGGGCGACTTGCATCTGGTGTAGGAACCCAAGCTATAGTTCACAGAAGGGCGACTTGCACCGGGTGTAGGAACCCGAGCTATAGTTCACGGAAGGGTGACTTGCACCGGGTGTAGGAACCCGAGCTATAGTTCACGGAAAGAGACTCGCATCGAGGGTAGGAACCCGTGCTATAGTATGAGGATGATGTGCATCAAGCGTAGGATCTTGAGAACTTCTCAGATGTAGGATTCCTAGAGTATAATGATTGCTCAAGTGTAGGATCTCGAGGCCTTCTAAGAGTTTGTTGATTGCTCGAGTGTAGGATCTCGAGGACTTCTCAGATGTAGAATTCTGAGAGTTTTCTGATTGCTCGAGTGTAGGATCTCGAGGACTTTCTCAGATGTAGGATTCTGAGAGTTTTTTGGTTGCTCGAGTGTAGGATCTCGAGGACTTCTCAGATGTAGGATTCTGAGAGTTTGCTGATTGCTCGAGTGTAGGATCTCGAGGACTTCTCAAATGTAGGATTTTGAGAGTTTTTTGGTTGCTCGAGTGTAGGATCTCGAGGACTTCTCAGATGTAGGATTCTAAGAGTTTTCTGGTTGCTCGAGTGTAGGATCTCGAGGACTTCTCAGATGTAGGATTCTGAGAGTCTGTTGATTGCTCGAGTGTAGGATCTCGAGGACTTCTCAGATGTAGGATTCTGAGAGTTTGTTGATTGCTCGAGTGTAGGATCTCAAAGACTTCTCAGATGTAGGATTCTGAGAGTTTGTTGATTGCTCGAGTGTAGGATCTCGAGGACTTCTCAGATGTAGATTCTGAGAGTTTTCTGATTGCTCGAGTGTAGGATCTCGAGGACTTTCTCAGATGTAGGATTCTGAGAGTTTTCTAGTTGCTCGAGTGTAGGATCTCGAGGACTTCTCAGATGTAGGATTCTGAGAGTCTCTTGATTGCTCGAGTGTAGGATCTCGAGGACTTCTCCGATGTAGGATTCTAAGAGTCTAATGACTATTCGATGGGAATTTTGGACTGATGGTTAATGATGACTCGGGTGTAGAATCCCGGTTTGCAATGGGAATTTTTGAATTGATGATGAATACTTGAATATAGGGTCCCAAGAGCCAGATGAAATTTTGAATTGATGATGAATGCTCGGGTATAGGATCCCGAGAGCTAGATGAATTGTCAATTTGATGATGAATGCTCAGGTATGGGATACCGAGAGTCAGATGAAATTTTGAATTGATGATGAATGCTCGGGTATAGGATCCCGAGAGCTAGATGAATCGTCAATTTGATGATGAATACTCAGGTATAGGATACCAAGAACCGGATGAAATTTTGAATTGATGATGAATGCTCGGGTATAGGATCCCGAGAGCTAGATGAATTGTCAATTTGATGATGAATACTCAGGTATAGGATACCAAGAACCGGATGAAATTTTGAATTGATGATGAATAATCAAGTATAGGATCCCAAGAAAGCAAAATCCCCAGCTTCAAAATGAATGCTAAACTTTGAACTAGGGTCGATTGCCCCAGTTTGGAAGCGAAAGACTTGAATAAGACCTGGGCCAGTTGCCCCAGTCTCAAGGTAGATGGATCGATTGGTACCTAGGCCAGTTGCCCCAACCCCTTTTCTTCTTCTTCCTTTTCTTTTTGTTTGTTTTTTTTTAGATGAAACATGGATTACTTAGACAAGGATGACAAGACAGGTGTGAATGAATGATGCTATGTGGGGGTACATGCATGCAAGGTGTTTGATATGACAATGGAACATGGGGATATGCAAGCATGTTGTATAATATGTATGCACTTTTCTATGTAGTACATGAAATACATGACGATGCATGAACTTTTCTTTTTCCAATGTGCCTCTAATCTTGACTATGTTGCCTCTGCCTTGGTTCCCTCGAAACTTGCCCCAGCTGAATGGATCCATGACTGATCTTGGCCCAATTTTCTTAATAGAGGTGGTCAACTTGGCTCAAATGAAACTCCATCACAGAATCTACCCAGTTGAACGGATTTATAACTGCTCTTGGCCTTGTTTTCCTATTCATCCAATCTGATAAGAAGATGCTTGAATAAGTCCCACTGAAACTGAAACTTGCCTCAGATGAGTTTATTTGCCAAGGATCTTGGCCTGGTTGTTAGATTCTTCTTGAATAAGCAGATCTCTAAAGCCTGACATGACATTTGCCCCAGTTAAATTGACTGATTCTATGTGCATCGTATTTCCTCAATGTGGACCTTCTCTATAAGAAGAACACTAGTGGTTCCGAAACTCTTTGACTATTCATCCCTTTTTTTTTTTCAAATGAGGAATGATTACGCAATTATGACATCAACTTGTGAAATCAAAAGGTCAACCACCCAAAAATAGATGTTTTACCATGTTCCAATGCTATTACAAGAAAAATTTATACCAGTATTCAAAAGCCATATGATATTGATGTTAATTTACCAAACTGAATGGCTGATCTTTTCTTCGACTATCCCAGATTTATCGATGGCCATCTCTCTTCTTTTGTTTCATCCTACTGTGAAACCATTAGAAATTTCACGTATTTAAACGTTGCCTTTAGTTTAGTCAAGTTCAACTCATGTTTTGATCTCAAGATGGTCTTTAAGACTCAGGACGAAACGTAGACTGAGGGATACAGGTTTTTAGAATGAAATGGAAACTAAAGCTCAAAAATACCACCCCAAATAATGTTTTACGCCCCCAGTTCAAGTTGGGACGTTTTGCAAGATGTTGACCGAACTTGTTATTTAAACAAGCTACCTATGTACCTTTTCAGGATCAGGTCATTACGTAGTTCAGACCCAACATTGAGTCTGACAAATCATTAGAGACAACGATGTATACCAATCTGGTCAGGACTTCATTTGGACCGTAATGTAGGCTGGGGGGTTATGGGTTAAAGAAAGAAAGAGTTAAATAGGGCTCAAAATCATCATTTTCATCAAGGGTAATTTGGTCAAGGATCACATGCGTAGTATGTCGCTTATTTTCTTTCTTTTTCTTTCCATTTTCTTTTACTGCTCCCTTTTGTTTTTCTCTTTCATGAAGGGATTTTGTCATTTTTGTTTGGACTTCATTTGGGACTAATCCTTTTAAACTGCCCCAGTGTGGGGTGTGATCCTTCGACAGGTTAATCAATAAATAAATTTTTTAGGCTCAAAAGGGTTTGCAAGAGATTTTTGAATTTCTTTTGGGTAGCAGAAAAAAATGGCCTGCCATCATTTTAGTAGCCCATTGTTGTCTCTTATGACTTGCCAAATGCTAGGAGACGCAACCCAGGTTAACTTTTTGGTGAACTGGCTTTTAAGAAAAGATTGGTTTAACATCCAGGCTCAACTTGGTTAACAAATGGTAAATCAATATTTGGTTCTTTTTAGGGATAACTGGTCGGCCAAAGATGGCCATCTATCATTTGATCAAAACATGAATAGTGAATTGACTTGAAATTCTTGGCACAACACATATATTTTGCTGAATTCCTTCGAGATTCTTTATTTCTTCACAACATCTGTCTTCATAGGGTGAGGAAAATTATTTTATCTTCTTCTGATTCCACCTCCCGTGTTTGGTTTTCAAAATTAACATCACTTTCTGGCTTATGAATATTGGTATTATTATTTTCCTTATCTTTACACGAAACATCAGCAAACAAATTTTTGGTCAACTGAACTCAGGACACAAGTGATATGAGAAAATGTATAATTCAATTTATTGATAATAGTGTCGGCAGACTGCTAGAAGATAGGGAATTAAAATGACATCATCACATAAAACAAACTAGATAATCAAAAACTTGCCCCTTGTGTACTTTTGCTCCCTTTGGGCTCCTTACGAGAACTCTAGGATCTATAACTTGACATATTCTTTTGCCTGACCTCGGCTCCCAGTCCTTCGTACAACATATTAACCATTTCTTTCCCCGTGATTGGGTAAGGGATCACTCTGGGCTCCTGGCTGTTTATCATTGAAGACCAACCAACCGGCATCCCTCAACGACTGTACCTTGTGTTTAAATGTCCAACAGTGGTCAACGGTGTGACCGGGAGAATTGGAGTGATACGCGCACTTAGCATCCGGGTCATACCATTGTGGTAGAGGGTGTCGTACGGCTACTCCCGGGATTGTTGAAATAAGCCTTCTTTTGAGCAATTGGGGGAGCAATTCCGAATAGGACATGGGAATTGGTTGCACCCTATTAGGACCATATCTCTGTGTTTGAACATTTTTCTGTGTGAGCGTAGGCCTATAGGGAACAGACTGAGACCCTGTGCCTGTATGCGCTATCTGGCTAACAATATTTCTTCTAAACCCTTGGTTATGACCTCTTTGGTATTGTCGCCCTTGAATCATATGAGTTTCATCATCCTTCTTCCTATTTGTCCATTTCTTGTCTGAACTAGTTTCTTCGCCACTACTTCTGGCTTTTCCGACTTTGATGGCTGTTTCGATTCTCTCTCCGGTAGAAACAATGTCCATAAAGTCATGGGGGGTTGCCCCTAAGAGATGCCCAAAGTAGGGATCTTTCAATGTATTCACGAATAGGAAAATAGCCTCCCTATCTTCCACCAGAGGGCTCACTTGGATGGACATGTCCCTCCATCGATAACAAGGAATTCCGTCAGTGTTGTTACTTGTTGCGGGTTCGTCCCCATTGTCACCGGTAACGTGATTGTTCCCAAGGGGTGAACAATGTCTCCTCCGAATCCTACCAGGGGGGTCGAGATCGGTTTGAGTCATTCCTTGCCAATCTTCATCCCGACTAGGACCGACCAGAACATGATGTTAGTCGAGCTCCCGTTGTCTATCAATATGAGTCTAACCATGTAATTGGCCACAAGTAGGGAGAGCACCAGGGCATCATCATGTGGCTGCTGCACCCCTTCTTCGTCTCTGTTGTCAAAAGTTGTGGCATCATCTTTTTTGTTTCGTTTGCTACTGGTTTCCCCCTTCTCCATTGATAACACCTGTTTAGTATATCTTTTGTGGGCACTCTCGCTATCTCCTCCACTAGCGGATCCTCCGAAGATCACCGCGATCTCACCTATGACCTGCTCGTCTTTTTCTTTTATGCCATGCCTTCTCTATTCGAGAGGTTCCCGCACGGGATCTTCTCTTTTCACAAACTTTGACAGGTGTCCTCTTCTTATTAGGACTTCGATTTCTTTCTTTAATTGAATGCATTCTTCTGTCTCGTGGCCGTGATCCCTGTGGAATGCACAGAACTTGGACATGTCCCGCTTATGAAGAGGTGTTCACATGGGATCAGGCCACGAGATGTAATCCTTCTTTCTGATTTGCATCAGTAATTCCGAGCGCGGTATGTTCAGGGGTGTGTAGGTGGAGAACTTGTTGTGTTGTCCTCTCATCTTTTGACCCGCGTGCAGCGCACTAGTCTCGTGTCTTTTTGCGAATCTATAGGAATCTCCTGTTTCCCTGCTATTGTTTTTCCTTTTCCGCTCTATGCGACTTCCTCTCGTATCCATCATCTCCTTTAGATTGATGTACTTCTGCGCTCGGACCATCAGCTCCCCCATGTCTACCGGCGACTTTTTTCCTAGCGAGTATAAGAAGCTTCCAAGCTGGAGAGCCGTTGTCAGGGCTGCTAAGGCCACTCCCATGTCTAAGTTGCGGATTTCTAGGGTTGCCGTGTTGAAGCGATGCATAAAATCTTTCAGGGTCTCCTGCTCTCCTTGCGCCATACTCATGAGATGGCCAGTTGCTTTAGTAACTCTCCTGCTGCTAAGGAAGTGGCCAGTGAAGAGTTGTTCCATGTCTGAGAAGGAACTGATGGATCCGGGTCGCAGCGTTCGGTACCAATCTCTGGCAGTACCCTTAAGGGTGGTCGCAAAAGCTCGACACATGATTGCGTCTGGAGCCCCTTGCAACTGCATCAACATTCTAAAATTATAAAGGTGATCAATTGGGTCAGATAAACCTTCGTACTTGTCAAAGGTGGGCACCTTGAATCTACTTGGCAATGGAGCCTCCATGATTTCTTTATTGAATGGTGGCTCCGAAGACCTCAGGGATGCTTCCCCATAGTAGGGTTTGGTTCTGCCCTCTTTCATCATCTTCTCTATATGATCTATCTTTTGATTCTTTCTTTAAGTTCCGTACATCTTTGTTGGTTGACGCCCACACTGTTTGCATCTTCTACCTTCTTGTTAACGTAGGTTTTCTCCTCATTCTCCACTGGTTTGTTAGCCTGCTTGTCTGCGCTGGGGTTCTCTTGCGGTTGGTGGAGGACGTGTCCTTCTTGACTCTTTTGTTGTAAGAGTCGGTTAAGCATGTCCTTCATTTCCTTTGGGAAAGTGAGGAACTCCTCCCTACTGACACCAGTTGACTCAGCAGGCGCGGAATGAATGGATTGGAATGATCCTTTTGCGGCAAGGATGGAGGTAGAACTGTGGGAGGTCGACATTGTTGGAAGGTCGAAAGTCGAGAGCAATATATAATCGCCTCTTAAAAGCTGTTCCCACAGATGGTGCCAACTGTTGCAGGATAAAAATAGCAGGATGCTCCTTCGACTCCCGTTGACCTGAAGGAGGAAGAAAAGAAAGGCTTGGAGGACCCGGAGTGTACTCCAGGGGATCACTCCGATTCCTAAGTAAGAGGAATGCTTTTAGAGAGGCTGAATGCAACAGTATAATTGTGTTGAATGACTTACCTTGGCCTTTTCTCCGAATCTCTTCTTATAGGGGCTCGAGTTGACCGTAGGTTGGCTCGAATTTATTGCGCTGGAGCGTGAATCGCTCTCCAGCCATAAGTGTGTGCACCTATTACTCGGCTATTAAAGCCGCTGGCGTGGATCTCTCCTCCTCTTGATTGGGTTAGTGCGATTCTATTGAATATTTATGAACCCATAATCTTATTCCACACTTGCTTGGTCGCCATTCAAGTTGACGCGTTTGGTTTGAACCCCTTGGTCCAAAATGTGTCAACAAAATGAAATTGGATGGAATGGATTTGTAAATCTTTATCGCTTGATTTATGCATTCTCTTCATTTAAATTTCCGTTACATTTTGTTTCCAAACAAATCCTAACATAAATGTATGGTGTGTTGCAAATAATATTGTACAATATTTTTATAAGGGTAGGTGTTATTGACACTCTAAAAGATATTATTGGCATTCCATATTTGTTTTATCACGTATTAAATTACAAATTTATCCTTTGAGTTTTTGCAAGTGAAAAGGGTAAATAGAGGACAAATTTGTGATTTTATTGAAAAAATAAAGGGGTAAAATTGTCCTTTGATACACACATAAAAATAAATGTTGACTACTAAAGATGTAACATCCTCAAAATTCTTACCATTATATATATATATATATATATATATGTCCGTATCTGTGTATCTACACCCATACCTAAGCAGTAGAAACACAAATCATACAACCATTCACATATATATTATACAATACCAGAATCCAGTATATACAGCCATAACCATACAAAAATACCCCTCCAGCATCATCCACTCAAAAATACACACAACTCTGTCAAAAACTCACTCTATAACCAGGGTAATCAAACTACTCTCTATCTGCGAGTCTGATCTGCTCGCCTAACTAGTTCACCTGCAAAATGTTAAAGAAATGGGGTGAGTCGACGCTCAGTAAGTGGAAATATGTTATTACTAGTGCATGGCAACTAAATTAAGAATACCTTTAAATAACGACTAAATTGTAATACAATAAACAATCTATAAAGCATATCTTTCTTTTCACAATTTAAAATATAACAGTATCATTTGTATTTTCTATTTTTCATACTGCTAATATCATACTATAATCATCATATACTGTAAAGCTGTATACATATACATAACTGTGCTTATCCCTAAGACTTTGTATATTATGATATGACCCCTCATGACAAGGTTGTGCGGCCCGTAGGCGGGACTTCATTTGGTCGGCCCTCCAGATAAGTTAATATACTCTACACTACCTCAACCCGACCAAACTGCATCCACTCTTAGGCTCAGTGCTGGCTACTACCTCGTTAAACCGGCCCCCTCCACCCAATGATTTGGGGAGCTGCATACTCTTCGAGCATGGTCAACGGTACCCTACTATCTGAGATATGTGGTTGGACTCTATCTGTATATAGTAACAATACCGTGCTCTGTAATCTATATTTGCACTATATCTGTCGGTAATCTTTCCACAGGGATCTAATACTATATACATATATACATATATACTCTTTTACTGTTTTCAGCATGTTTCCAAAATTACCATAATGCTATCTTTCTGTACTGTAAATACTGTAATTTTTGTATACTATATCTGTAGCATCTTGATGCTACCTCTGTATATCTGTCTGTATACTCTGTCTACATACTCTGTTTGTATACTCTGTATGTTATGGTAATAGGAAACATGTTATACTATAACTCTGTATATATTGTTCTATATAAAGCTGTGATATATATATATACTGATTTGAATATAACTATATACATGTATATGTATATATATATATATATATATATATATGTCTATATCATCAAACTATTCATATAAACGTTGTATATGCATGTAAATTTCTTTGTATAATATATGTGAATATATATTTATATCTGTATATTTTGTATAACTCCATATACTGGGAAAAACTATATAAACTATATATATTATCTATATCTGTGTATTTAGTATAGTATGATACATTATAAAAGTTGTATAAATTCTTTATCACATGAAAATCTCTAATAGCATTATGAAAACTCCTAGTAAAACATATTTCCCTTACCTTAACTTTGAAAAACCCCTATAAAATTCTGGCTCTATACTTGCAGGGTTCCTAACTCAACATCCTGAAAATACAATCTCCCATAACAAAATATCAGTATTTTCTTACCTACAACATTTCTTATAACTGAGAGAAAGACAAATTCTGAATAAAATGCCTTACCCTGAGATTGGGACGAAATCCAACCCAACTTTTCCAACGATCAGCGTCGGTAGACTTGCAAAAAACTTTGTTAGGAGCATTGTGGTAGCCTTAGATATTCGATCAGGCGAGAAACAGGCTCGGAAACGAAGAGAGAAGTGAGAGAGACGTAGAGAGAGAGAGAGAGAGAGAGAGAGAGAGAGAGAGAGAGAGAGAGAGAGAGAGGAGAGAGAGCGGTGTTAAAAATGGATAAAAATCCAAGTTTTAGCTACTTATTGGACTGGACTTATCGATAAACACATCATCTTGTCGACGAGTCCTTTAATAATTTCGTCGACTAAATCCACTCCTCGTCGACGAAATTCAGTTTGCTCAAAAACCTCTTTCTGTATTTTCTCGTCGACGAGACATGGCTTTGTCGACGAAGTCCCTTATACACTCGTCGACGAGAATCTTCTGTATTCGTCGACGAAATCCTGTGAAAAATCTTTCGAGTTATTTTTCCAAAATGCAATGTTGTTGACGAACGCGAGTGTTTGTCGACGAAACCTGTTACCTCCTTTCATTTTTGTTTCCATTTCCCTCTCTCTTAATATTTAAATATCATTATTTTTTTTCGGGTATTTACAAAAGATATCTTTTGGAGTGCCAATAATGATCCCCTTTTTATAATTCTTAATAAAATTTAGATATATTTTAAAACAAATTAATTATATATTGACATAATTTAATTTACAAATGTTAAAATATTAATATATAATTTTTTTACAAATTTATATTTTTAAAAAATTTAAAAAATAAACATGAATATGAGATAGTTATGTAAATAGAAGTACATGGAAAATCTTTGAAGTTGTATGTGATTGAGAGAAATTCCTTAATTAAAAGTATGCGAATATTAAAATTTAATATTACATAACTTTATGTAGAGCCATGCAGTTTTTCTCGATTTGGTGGTGGCTTATCAGGATTGATGTTTTGGGTCATAAAAAAAATTAATAAGTTTACTAATTATGGTTCATACATTTTTTTTTCATTTTTTCAAGGAAAAAAAATACTAATGTAAGAATTCTTTTAATGAACATATTAATAAGTTTATTAATGATGGTTCATTGACAAAAATTTAATAATTGTTATTTCTTGTTTAATTAGAGATCAAAGAATTAATGAGTTGCTAAAATTTTTAGTAAATTTTTTAAATTAATGAGTTGTTTAATTATAGTTCACGCTTTACAAAAATTTCAGAAAACTTGAGACAAAATTACTTAATATATTATGTTTATGTTGTTATTTTTTAATCAAATGAATTTTTTTGAGGTTCATGCAGCAAACATGCGATTAGTAGTTTGCTCCAAAATCCAAACCCCTCTCTCTCTCTCTCTCTCTCTCTCTCTCTCTCTCTCTCTTATATAGAAATCAGGGCCAGGAGCCATTTCTCGGTCTATCGACTTAGGAATTCGAATTCTTCCCCCTCTTTCCATATCTGTGAATTTTGACAATGGATAGCTTACCGACAACGTCGAAGCCTGAGAGACGATGGAGATCGAAGAATCTTCAAACGAGCAAGTCCTCCGTCGTCATGGCTTTCTTTTCTTGCCTCGCCTGGCTCTACGTCGCGGGCAGGTCTCTCTCTCTCTCTCTCTCTCTGTCTCTGAGTCGTTTGGTTGTCGAGAAACCTGTGGAAAGTGATAGAAGATCGAAGAAATTTTCGAATTTTGCGTTTTGTGTTCTTTTTGTTTCTGAGAAATTGAAGACTTGATTCAGCAAAGCCTGATATAGTTGTCTCAGGTCTTAAAAAACCTAGTGCAAAATTTTAATTCCGATATTTCCCTACATTTTCTCAGCGAACAACTATTTTTTATCACTTTAATTTGCTGCAACATGTGGATCGATAATCTATTTACGCTATATTGTTCCGCTTTCCTTGAAATCACGTTTTTTTTTTTTTTTTTTTAATTATCACCGTTATTTAATTGCTTATTTATTTATTCGCTTGAGGAATTTTAGGTTGTGGCAAGATTCAGAGAACAGAACGTTGCTGGGCTGATCTTCTTAGGATGAACTCGGGCCAGGTTTGTTTCAATTCGAAATGTTCTTAAAAAAAAAATTCAAAATTTTGAATGATGAAAGCAATCTCACTCCATTTGGACATTATAAAACATAGAACTTAATTTTTGCTTGTGGAGTGGAGGTTTTTGGTTTGTGGGAGCAAACTCAGCAGAAAGCATACCCCCCTCCCTCCCCCTCCTTATAATTGTTTCTCTATCGTTCCTTCCATTTTCTCCAAGGCTAAATAAAGGATTGCTGACATGATGTTCTTATTTTTTATTTTTGATACTATCTAGTGTTTGCTTAATTGTTTTCTGTTTGTTTATTCTTGCTGGTAGAGACCAAAGGTTCTTTCCGTTGAAGATAAGCTAATGATCCTTGGATGCAAGTGCGTTCTGCCAGTATCTGTTCTCTTTCATTTTTACCCAGTTCTAAGGGTTGGAGATTTTTATTTTGTTGATATATTGTAAAATCGTTCTAGTGTTTTGTGTTCATGGTGGTGATTTTTCAGAGATTTGGAGAAGAGGATTGTGGAAGCTGAGATGGACCTAACTTTGGCAAAGAGTCAAGGATACCAGTCGAAGCAAGGTGGTTCATCGTCAGGCCAGAAGCTTCTTGCTGTTATAGGAGTTTATACTGGATTTGGTAGTCACTTGAAGCGCAATGTGTTTCGAGGCTCTTGGATGCCAAAAGGTCTGTCATGATTTTGTGCCAAACTAAGTTAATCGTGGAAAGCACTGTTGGACAATGCATATATGTCATTATACTGCTGTTCTTTAGATTCATTCAATTGTTTATACATAACTTTTATATTAAATTTTCGTTTTGGATATGATGGTGTTCTCTACTTCATCGCTCGTTTGATGATCTGGCTTGATTAAGGTGCAAATTTTTGTCATTGTGACTCTAAGTGGCATTTGGCACGCAGAATCAACAGGTTCTTGAAAATACTCATTAAGTCTCGAGTATTCCCATGTTTGGTTCACGTTTTATAACTAGGAATCCTATTCTTAGGTATGGTTCATATTCTCATGACTTTCTTAATGCATTGGTGCCCCACCCCTATTTAAATATGTGGCTTTGTGGATTCTTAACTTGGGGGAATCATCCAAAAGCATGAAGTAACAAAACAGGCCTCAATTTTTAATAGTCCAAAAATACTATCACATGTTTATAACCTATTTTATTTGTAATCTAATGCTGCCTCTCTCCCTCTCTCTCCTCATCTCAACTGCTTCTTCCTTGTCGTCTTCCTCTTGTTTAATTGTAGTTTTTGATATTGTTCTTTTAATGAGTTGAGTAATTTCTAGTATTTTATTTTATATGTTGAATTCTGTGCTAAAATACTATATTCTAGTTTTTCTTTTTTGAGAAGCGTTGTTGGTTAGAAAAATATAGTTATTTTATCATCATTCCCAGAATAAACCAGACATGGAGATGCCGCATTTCTAGGAATCTGTCAATAATATACTTCTAAACCAAGGTCTTAAATTTTGAGGCTTCAAAAATTAGAAATTTCGATGTTGATGTAAATTTTGATTTCAATTTCTAAAAAATGATGTTGAATTCTATTATGAAACTTTAGAAATCATTAATAGGCATGATAGTGCAAGATTTAGAACTAGAATATAAAAATAAAATACATCAAAGATAGGTATGTTGTCTATAAGGTGTGATAACTATAATATAATAAAGGCATAAACATTTTCATTATATAAATAGAAAATTCATAGCTCAGTTAAATGTAATTTATTATACTAATATAGAGATTTTGACATAAATGGTTTGATAAAATGTTGTAGCTAATATCTAACTTTAATTTTCATATAATTTCAAAAGTGTGAAAAATATATTCATATATTTCTTGTAATAATTTTACTTTCTATAAGAAAAGAAGATAAATCAAGGCAAGAATTTCAGTTTGGCTTTTGAATCTCAAATTTGAATTTCTAGGAAATTTCATACATGTAATATTTTGGCAGATTTGCTGAAATTTCAAGATTTCAATTTAGGTGATTCGTGAAAATTTCAATGGGAATTTTGTAAAATAGAAATTGACTGCCATTTCCATTTGGAATATAGAAACCCATAACTATGTGTAATTAACACATAAATTTTTCTGAACTAACATATAAGTAAATAACAACTTTTTCTGGGCTATCTATTTTGTGACATCTTAAGTTATCCATATCCGGATTCTAAATTTTATTTTATTTTTTGATTATTAATTGAACATATTTTGCTCATAAATTGAGCATGTTATTTATTTTTATTTTTTTTCAAATCCAATCAAAAGTGCATGTAAATTTATTTATTTATTTATTCTTTTTCTTTGGGGGTGGGGTGAGGTGGTGCTCCCTTCATGATGGTTTTGAATTGGAACTCCACAATAAAGTGAATATGTATATAATTTTTTTCTTTTCAAAAAAATTTTAATTGTCAATAGTAAACATAATGAAGGCAAAATGAAGTTTTAATATTGTTAAAGAATGCAAGATGAAAAATGGTAGAATGCTGCTGATGAGTAGTAAGAATGTAAAACATGACAGAATTCTGCCATTTTTTTTACCAATATAAGGAACAACGGTGTAATGCTACTGTTGAGTAGTACGAATGCGGAAAAATGGCAGAATGGTGTTGGACGCATCAAGGAATAAAAAAAACAATATAAGAAAATGAGGAAAAAAATAAATTACCAGAATGGGAGAAGGAAAATTTTCTGTTGATTGTTGATGGGAATTTAAGAGAAGGAAATTTTCTGAAGCAATTATGTTCAGGCAGGGGAAGAAATTGATGGAAGAGAGGTGGGCTTGACAGTTTTTAGAACATGATAGATATGATGGGTGTCATACACACTTATTCACCATATTCTTAATTACTATGGAGTTTTTTATTGGCAGAAAGCAGTTAAAAGAGGGAATTTGTGTGATGCTGGAAAATGGTTAGGTGGATATTTTTGGAAATCAAAAGACCAGTTTAAGCCTTGGGAATCCCCTTTATTTGTAGTATAGATGATGCTTACAAAAACAAATAAAAAAGTTGCCATATGTTCTGCACCCAATTGAAGATGATGCAATCAAGCAGGTGTATGTTATGCATCATCTAATAATGCTCAATTCAGCAATAATTTAATTCCATGTAGCTTTTGTGATCCACATATGGATAAGTATCCTGCACAATGCCTCTTCTCTAATAAATAAATTGGAGATATAAAATTCCATATAAATTTGTCAATCAGAACTCCAAAGCAATCAAATTAGTGTAGAATCCTCCCTCAAGCTTTATGAATTATCTGCCTCCAACACAGTGTTACAAGCAACGAAGCTTTGGTAGTGATTACTCATCCAGTTGACGGATTGAGAATTCTTTTGTTTTGAAGCACAAAGGCATGGAGTTGCACTGGAAAGGATAAATTGATTTCAAGGAAGAAGCAGCAACCTTTACTTGGCTGCTGTGGCTATTTTGAGTCCTTTTTTTTTAAATGACCCGGGGACTCCAACCACCATCGCATCACATTAGACACTATGGTGCAATACCAAACTTGGGCGATGTTTAGCATACCCCACCGCCAGCATCCGGCTTATATCTTGAGTATGATCTCAGGGCAAATGGGCTTGAACCCTCGACCATGTGGTAGATAAGACCCTTACCTTACCACCTAAGCAACCCCAAGGGGGGTTTATTTTGAGTCCTCATTTTAGTTCTATCATTTCAACTATAAAGTTTGGATTTTGTGATCTTGTGAAGTATAGATTACTCCTTCAACAAAACCAAACCTTTGCTTTCATCCAAATCAACTTTCAAGTCCTCTACAACAAGAAATCAACTTGCATCATGCTGGGGTCATCAATTCTCAAAGGATATAAATCAAATATCAAGATGATGAAGGGATTGTTTGAGATTGTTGTACGCTTGTAGAAAGGCATGGTAAATAGACAAAGGTGGAAAAAAGAGTGGATTGGTTGCCTTTGCTTGCTAAAGATTAACCATGCAAAACTAAAGAAATCCTGTTTTAAGGCTCAATATGATCTTCAGTGGTCGACCACTCTAATTTTTGAGAAAAATTTGTTGATAATTCTTAGATTTGATTATCATGATAGTTGCCAAATTTTTTCACTGAGGCATTACTCTACCCAAGGAATAAAACCTTAACTAGTATTTACATGATGGTTACCCACCCAATGTGCCAAAGATAAGTTGTCACAAGCAAGCAAAATGCCATGAACAAGCTTGGCTCATGACAATGTGCACTTGTGGCTTCTAATTGTTTGATCGGTTGAAGTTCAAGTTTGAGCTGTGCATAAACAGCATTGAATGGTATAATCGTCAAAGAGATGGCATATGTGAAATCATTGCCACAAAACTGCTTCTGCGAAGCCTGCAACAGTGAGAGAAGATGCCTGTGAAGCCTGCGGCAAAGAGAGAAGCTGGCTTCCTGCTGATGTGAAGCCTGGTATGGTGAGAGAAGAGGGCCAGGAATCCTTCAGTGTGAGAGAAGAGGCTATCCTGCTGCCACAATGGTGGATAGATTTGGACAGGTGAAGAGAGAGAGAGAGAGAGAGAGAGAGAGAGAGCTGCTTGAGTGACTGAGGAATTTACCCCTCCCCCAACCCACCTTTTTGTGCAGACAGGAGGAATGCCAATAGTCTTTGACATGTTTATTCTAGTACAGGTCATACTTTTTCTTATAAGCAAGTACAGCTCACAATTACAAATTTTGAATTTTTTATATTGATCCGTTTATTTAAAGAGTCCAACAACTTTGTTCACTTAGTAGTATAATATTATTGTTAAAAAATTAACACATTGATTTACATTAAAAGAAATAAATTAATTTTTCTAATTAATTGTTCATTTCTGATTTATATAATTTAATTGAGAAAGAATAGTAAGGATGTTCTTCTATATTCTCTATATCTCATTGTAAGTAAATAATTCAAAACTTACTGTGATCTGAAGTAGCGCATTGACTAATTATCCCAACTATGTGGTTTAAGCATACCATGACCTAAAATGGCATAATGACTAACCCTACCCCACAAGAACTGTGTGCCACTTAAGTACTGTACCCTATTCCCAAACCCGTACCACCACTCAAAATGTACTGCTTTCCAGGTAACCTTGTTTGGATTCTAGATTCATCGAGGGATCCATTGTTTCCCTTATGTACTGGTTTTATGCAAAGTTGAATTGAGAGTCAAAGTTGTTGGAAGTTGGTTCTGCATCACTTGGACTGGGTGCATAAATGAACTATATGCAAGTAATGAACTTTGACTTAGGAAATGAGAAACCTTGAGACAATAATGATGATCACCCGGTTCCTAAAAGTGGCAATATTATATGTTTCATTAATATCTTAATGCTTGAGATCACTTTCTCAGTTAGCTGTCTAATCATAATTAGAAATATTGGATTGAAAACTTTGGCTGCCACATTTTACTTTCTCGAAGATTTTCTGCCTACAATAAAGATCTCCAACACACTGTTTTTGTGCTTTAGGGCCTGTGCTACCCCACTGTGTGTGTCTGGAAATGGAATAAGTAGTTTTGTTGCCAATTTTGAGTTTATATGCTGCCATTTTTTTTATGATTTTGTTTTGCTTTAAGCCGTCAGTTTTTACACCATTGTCAATTTCCTCATTCAAGGTTTCTTAAGACTTTTTTAATTATATTTTGCAATGTTGTAATTTCTGCCCTTTTGTTTTTCATTTTAATTAATTTTAAACCCCTTACAACATTATGTAACAAGCCTAGGTTGAATCATAGTTATCATGAATCTGCACCTTTTATTCACAAGCAATATGTTTGATGCAATTGCATGGCTGTTTCAGGTGATGCCTTAAAAAAACTCGAGGAAAGAGGAGTAGTCATACGATTTGTAATTGGTCGGAGGTCTCCCACTCACTGAAATCTATGTTTTCCTTTGACAATATTTGTTTTCTTTTCTTGATTCACTTCCTTTTAACATTTAGAATTATCGTTATGGTTATCAATTAATTGGACAAAACTTTCTTTCATAGCTGAACTATTTTTTAATTGGCAGTCCGAATCGAGGTGATAGCTTAGATCGCAATGTTGATGAGGAAAATCTCCGAACGAAGGATTTCCTGATTCTCGTAAGTTATTGATTTAATTGTTCCTATAATTTGAATATTTTATTTTTTAAAAACTTGGATTGTATTGGATTTTGTCACTTCATATCTCAATGACAATGGTTTAAATTTAAATTAATTTTTTAACATCATAGATGAATAGACAAATATTTATCTTTATTTGATTATTAGAATATTACAGAATAATGTTTATTGAAATAGTTGATGTTACTGGTCACATTACATCATGTTACGTAAGGTCAATTATCTGTAAGAATGGAAAGATTGAGGTCCTTATTTCACATAGGGTAAAGGTAGGATGGCTAAAGATTAGTGTACTGTAATCTTAAAATACATGGTAGATTGAAAGAAAACATTTACTAAACAGCTATAAGATGGGTTGTTTTATATTGATCAATGCTGAGAAAAAAAAAATCTCGTTTAATAGAATTAGGATATGGAGTGATAACCAACTCAAACTTGAGCTAAAATATAACCAAGAACTAAAGGAAGGCCAAGAAGAGGGTGGGTTATGGTAGTAAAGAGGAAAAATGATGGAAAAAATGGTAGCTTTGAATCACATTGAATGTATAAAAAGAATCTATGTAGCTTACACAAAATATTTGGGATAAAGATTTGATAGTTATTTTTTCATTGTATAGTATTTTGTTTCATGAAAATTAACTAGTGATGTATTGTTGGATAAATTTTAGCTCAAATTTGAGTTGGTTATTACTCCATGTCGTTAGAATGATAAACTTCTAAAGGATGCAAATTATTGAATTTGAGGATCTGCTCTTTTAAATCTATCAGTCATGAGGAGGCTGAAGAGGAGTTGCCTAAGAAAGTAAAGTTCTTTCTCAGTGCAGCAGTTCAAAGTTGGGATGCTGAATTTTATGTAAAAGTTAATGACGACATTGACCTTGATCTTGGTACAGCTTCTGTATTTATAGATAAATTATCAATTTTGTTTTCTAGGCATTTGTTAGAATTTCTGCAATGAATTCATTATGACTTTTGGCCTCTGTTAGATGAGTTAATCAAAATTCTTGAGAAGCGTCGTGGTCAAGATGGTGCTTATATTGGATGCATGAAGTCTGGAGATGTGATAACTGAAGAGTAAGTACCCTTATTATATTTCATTTTAGCTCTGTTAAACTTAATGGTAAATTGATAATTGCATATCTTGGCCTTTCTAATAAATTTACATGATATAATTTCCTTAGTTCATTGCTGATTAAAAAAAAAATAAAAAAATCCTAGGTCATTTCTTACGAACTTCTATGAATTAGCTGTGCCCTAAAGTCATTGCAAATTGTTTTTAATAATTTAACACAAAATTAAGGAAAGGTATCAAAACATGAAAAGGAAATTTTAACTTGAATATGATTTCTTAGCATTCATTCCCACTTATCAACTTTTGACCAACACTCAAGTTTATTAAAGACACAGCCATCAGCATGTTTGTTGAACTTTTGAACGTATTGGAGCACCCTTTGTCTCCCTGGCCTTTGCCCATAAATGTGAAGAAGCGGGAAACTGGCTCCATCCAAACATTGATGTCGTATTCTTCTTTGGCGAGAGAACATTCAATTTGCTTTAAACTTGATTCCTTTCCAGGATAAATTTTGGAAGTGTCTTAAAAATTTGTCTCAACTGTTAAAGTTGCTAAAGAATTATCTTTGGGATTTTCTTTGTGTAATATTTCAACATTTTCCAAAGAGACTTTTTAAAGAGAAGTAGGGTAGCTATAACCTGATAACTGAAATACCCTTATTATGACTATATATATATATATATTTAAATGTCATGGTCTATGTTGTGGGGCCCACTTTCCTTTAGTATTATTGCTTTGCTAATGATCTATGTTTTTTGCTCTTTTGATTGTCCATCTTTTGGTCTTCAAAGCTGGCAATGATGTTGCCTGATAATTGTTAAGGATTACAGGTCAAATTTGAAAGAATTGGGGCTTGATTTGCAATTGATCAATTTACTGCCTCTAAATGCTATCTTGAAACTTTTTTATGCATGTGATTGAAGGTGAAGCATGTGAGCAAGCTTCAGTTTTTGTTCTGCCCATGTGTCACTGTCAGCCTGCTATTAATCTAGTTTATAGAACTATGGCATGTGGGCATGCTAGATTTCATCATTGACCCCTTCCTGTTTTCAAGCCTAATATGTCCCAAAGATCAGGGTTTCCATATGTTGCTTCTTTCATTCTGAGGTTAAGTTCTTTACTTTAATGTGAGGCTGTGCAAATGGCTGGTTTGATGATTTGGTGTTTAAAATATTGGCCTGGTGGGTAACTGGTTATGACATTTCCCTTCGAAGACTAGTTTACTTCCATATAAAGTCATCAAGAGTGGATTTCTCTTGCAAGAGAAGTGGTGTAATGCTAATATTGGAGCCGTACTTTTCCATGAAAGCTCATGGAAATTCATTTTGCAGGTATCTTGTCTTTTCTTTCCCTGTATAAAACGGAAGATGGCTGTTGGGTTTCTTTTTGGGAGGATCATTGGCTTGGATAGCTATGGCTTTTAAAATTGCAATCTAGATCGTAGAGCCATAGGAAAGATCCTATGTTCATACTCTACCAAAACGATTGTATTCTTGTGAGAATCACAAATTCTTGGGATTGTGATAGGGATGGGTAGGATTGGTGGGATCGATGAGTTCGTAGAAGGATTTTGGTAGGATCAGATCCAACATACATTTATATTTTAAAATTATTTACTGAATTACTTGTCTAAGAGGCTTGGTTTTTGACCTGTATTAATCATGAAATGGACAAATTAAGAAGTGATTGATTTATTTTATATTAATGAAATTATGACTCAATGATTTATATTTAGTTTGTTGATGATTATTAAGTGGTGCAAACTTTAAACATTAAGGTAGCGTGTGGTTCACAAAAATCGGAGTCAGAACTAGAATTGGGATTGGAGTGGACTGGAATTGGAAACAGAATGTCAAATTCCTCTCTCATGTTTCATTTGACACAGAATTGGAATTTGAATTGTATTATAGTGTTTGGCATATGTAGACATATGAATTGGAATGAGTCTAGTTTATCAACTATGGCACTACATAGCATAAAAAACTTATGCAATTAATTAAATGTGGAATAATAATATTATTCCATATTAAATAATAATATTATAAATATAGTTGAATAATTGTAAGGTATCTTCCAAAGATGATAGTTGATCTTGATTGTTTGATTCTTCGGGTGTTTTTTCTTG
This sequence comes from Malania oleifera, assembly GCF_029873635.1. Lineage (NCBI taxonomy): Eukaryota > Viridiplantae > Streptophyta > Magnoliopsida > Santalales > Ximeniaceae > Malania > Malania oleifera. Next base: position 79,690,522 of record NC_080429.1, on the reverse strand, counting down.
TGAATCTTTCTGTGAACTCTTGATTGGTACCAATTTCTCCTTTCTACTCTACAAAGTTATCTAGAAGGTCAAAATCCCCCCTAAAATCAGAGTGTTTCTTTGGTTGGTTGTGTTTAATAGGATAAATACTAGTGACTTGCTGCAGATGGATGAGGAGACCTTTAAAGGCTCTCTCTCCTAATATATCTATGCTCTTTTTTTATTGTTCAGAACGTGGTATTAAATAACGGCCGTTACGTAGCGTAACGGCTGTTACGTAACGGAAAAACAGGTCACTGATTCTGTTATAGGCCGCATTAGCGGCGAGCCAAAAATTCACATGAGTAACGGCCGTTACGGAGACATAACGACTTGTAACGGCCGTTACACTAACGTTACGGAACGTAACGTCCGTTACTCCACATCACTGCTGAAAGCCCCTTACAGCGTACCTTGTCTCCTCGAATCTGCTCCACTTTGTGCGTCTCTCCTTCGTCTGATATCGTCATTTGAATCCTCCAAAGTACGAAGAACTGAAAAGCAGCTTCGAGCCTTTGAACCCTTACATTTGTCGTCTGCAAGCTGAGTTCAGTTCTCTCTTCACTTGAATTACTCTTCGATTCTTCGTCTCCTTCGTACGTACAGCTTCGATCTACTGATCTGAAGCTTCGAAATCCCTAAAACCCCCAAAATCTGCTTCGTAGAGCTTCGTCTTCCTCGGTCCGTCATTCATCTCCTTCGTCCAAGAACACAAAAAATAGCAAGCCTTCGATTCCTCCAAAATTTGGAGGCTTGCAGGTTGCAACTGCAGTAGGCCAGCAGTTCTCTCGCAGCGCAGGCTCGTAACTTTTGTGGGAGTGGGAGTCGGGAGTGGGTATTGGGTATTGGGTAAGTGGTAACTGGGGTTCATGGGTGGTGGCCAGTGGGTATGTAATTTATTATTTCAATTTATGCTTTATTGCTTAATAATTTATTCTGTTTTATTATTTTAATTTATGCTTTATTGCTTTATATAAATTATAAATTTCACTTTATTTAATTAGTATATAAATTGTAAATTTCAGTTCATTTAATTAGTATATAAATTGTAAATTTTGTTTTATAATTTCAGTTTATAAATATGATTAGTATATAAATTTAGTTTATTTAAAATTTAATTAGAATACAAATTAACAATTGTAAATTAATAATGATTGTATAAGTAGAATTTATTAATTAAAATAAAAAAAATAGTATAAAGTTTTTAAAATATAAAATTTATAGAGTTACTTAGACTCTTAGAGAGTTAGAACCTAAAACTTAGAACTTAAAAACTTAGAGTACAGATTTAGTAAAAAAAATATTAACTAATAGTCTACATATATTTTTTTTTCATACCTTGAGGTCCTTGACAATTAATAATTTAATATTAGATCTACAATTTATAATAAACTCTAATTTGTACACAATTAGTCAAGTCTCAACTCTTAAGTGACTCAAGTTCAAGTCTATTGCCATTTGAATAATTAAATTGTAAGATTTACAATTCTATATTTATTTTGTTAAATTGTAAATTTTAAAGTAATGTAAATTATAAAAAAAAATATTTTTTTTTGTAAACAGCGCACTAAAATTAATCTAAAAATCATAATTCCTATTAAAAAACATTTGTAGGTTGTATGAAGACCTTTAAAATTCATTAAAAATCATGTATTAATATATTTCATGCTTATTTTTTGATTTTGGCATGGTTGTGCATGCGTGAAAAAACATTCACGACCGTTACATTTGCTTCCCGTTACGTAACACCTGCGTCTCCCGCATCCCGCTGCACCCGCGACCGCGATTTCGAACCATGGTTCAGAATCTGTTTCACATCTTTTCTTGCATTGAAATTTTGCATGGAAGGTTTGGAACATGCTATTCAATTATTTTGGAAAAGGTTGGGTTTGTCCTAGAGCAGTGGATGAGTTATTGGCAATATCTATTGTGGGGTTTGGTAGGAAGAAGGAAGAAATTGCATTATGGGATTGTGCTTTATTTGCAGTGTTCTGGGGCTTGTGGAAGGAACTTAACTTGCGTGTGTTTTCAGGGAAGAAGTTACCATATTGGTTGGTGTAGGAAAAGGTTCATTTTATGGCCTTTTTATGGTGTGTGGGCAATGGAAATTTCAAGGGGATGGATATTTCAGATGTTGAGTGATTGACAACCTCTTCTTTGGGCGTGCTGATTTTCTTTTGCTGTCCTTTATATTCATTAGATAGAGAAAGAATATACAATCAAGAAAGAAGACATCTCCTTAACGGAATTCGGAAATCCCCAGAAAATATATATATATATATATTTTCTAGGGATTTCCAAATTCCGTTAAGGAGATGTCTTCTTTCTTGATTGTATATTCTTTCTCTATCTAATGAATTTCTTTTTCTATAAAAAAAAGCATGAATATATAGTTATTATATAATATTATATTAAATAATAATTTTTTATAATAATATCATTATCATCATGTACTTGATTATGCTTTTCACATTATATTTTATCATATTTTTAGTTATTATTACAGTTATTATATTATTAACTACGTTACTAATATCACATTTTAATGCGTAATTTATTAAATTTAAATAAAAATGATAGATATTATATAGTATTATAGTAAAATATATTATTTAATATAAAATAATATATAATGAAGCAACAACCATAGCATTGTATCTTTGTTAAGATTTGATTAAAATGAATGACCTAACTTGAAGATAGGTCTCTTCCTTTATGTATAATACAAATTAAATACATTATAATGACAATAATACCCTTACCAACTCTCACTAATTAACATACTAACACACTCAATAATAATATTTCTAAAAGACATATGTAACCTCTAACACTCCCCCTCAAGCTGGAGCATAAATGTCATATGCTCCTAGCTTGTTACAAGTGAATTTAACACAAGCACCCCCCAATGCTTTAGTAAACAAATCAGCAAGCTGCATGTCTATCTTCACATAAGTGGTTGTAATAGGCTTCTGCCCAAGTTTCTCCCAAACAAAGTGGCAATCAACTTCAATGTGCTTTGTCCGCTAGTGAAAGACCGAGTTGGAGGCAATATGAAGAGCAACTTGATTATCACATCAACTTCATAGGCTGAGAATGCGAAAAACCCAATTCTTCCAACATGTTCTTCAACTAGACAAGTTTACAAGTAGTGTGAACGATAGCTTTATATTTTGATTCAGCACTTGACTTTACCCCCACAGTTTGTTCCTTACTTTTCTAAGAAACCAAATTGCCACCAACCAAGATACAATATCCAGTGGTAGATCTCTAATTGGAAGGCGATCCAGCCCAATTTGCATCTATATATCCATGGATATAAGTGTAACCCTGATCACAATATAAAAGACCTCTTCCAAGTGCACATTTGAGAAATCGCAATATGCAAATTACTGTGCCCCAATGACTTGTTCTCGGAAAATCTTGAAATTGACTCACAACACTTGTTGCAAAAGATATATTTGGTCAAGTAACTGTGAGATAATTCAACTTTCCAACAAGTCTCTGATATTTTACAGGATTAGGTAGAAAATCACCCATATCTGGCATTAACTTACTATTAGGATCCATGGGTGTATCAACCGGTTTAGATTCCAACAAGCCCATTTCATCCAACAGATCAAGAACGTACTTCCTCTGTGACACAACAATTTCGATGCGAGATCTAGATACTTCTATAACTAAGAAGTATTTCAACGGTCCTAAATCTTTGGTTTGAAACTTAGTTTGTAGAAAAAATTTGAGACTCTAAATACCTTTATATCATCATCACCTGTACTAACAATATCATCCATGGTTCGAAATCGCGGTCGCGGGTAACGTCGCGAAACGGTCGCGAGTGTCGCGGGTCGCGGGAGACGCGGGTGTTACGTAACGGGAAGCGGGCGTAACGGTCGTGAATTTTTTTCACACATGCACAACCATGCCAAAATTAAAAAATAAGCATGAAATCCATTAATACATGATTTTTAATGAATTTTGCAGGCTTTCATTCACCCTACAAATGCTTTTTAATAGACATTATGATTTTTATATTAATTTTAGTGCGCTGTTTACAAAAAAAAGCATATTTTTTTATAGTTTACATTAGTTTAATGAGTAAAAAGATGTAGAAATGTAAGAATCAATTAATTAAAGTCATAAAGTTACTAAAAATGAATCAATACTCAATAGACTTAATACTCAATATACACATTACAGTGATTACACATACATGAATTTAAAAAGTGATTAATATCAAATATCAATAAATAGTTGAAAATACATGAATACAATATTACAAATTTATAACATAACACATGTCACCACCAAAAAGAATGACGTGGAGGGTCTTCATAATTTGCATCTGTATCTTGAGATTGGGATGGGAAATTATCTCCCCATCCTTGTGGAAATACATAGTTAAATGAACCCAAGTTTGCGTCAGTTTGTTGTTGCTCTTGAAAATGTACTGGTGATGAAAATTCTCCTGAATAATGTCTATAAGTTGGGGTAGGGGCTGGCTCTGGGTAGTGTGTAGAAGAAGACTCACTAGATCCTGAGATTCCTGATCCACTGGGATAAAAATGTGAGTCACGAGATGCATAATGTGGATATGCTGGATGAGATCCATATGATTGTGATGATGAACCATCTAAACCAAAGTCGCCAAAACTACGAACCACACCATATGAATCTTCAATAGAATCGCTAGGGTCACCACGAGCACTCCTTCTCCTAGGTTGTGAAGATTGGTTCCCTGGAGGAATACCCAAGTCATAATTTTCAGGTATGTCATGTAGTCCATAAGGATCAGAAGGATATATATCCCTTCCAAATGATGTCCCTGTATTATATCCATAATTATATTCTACACCGCCGCCTCCACCACCACCATTGCCACCCCCCCCCCAACCCTAGCTCCAGCACCACTATTACCATCATCATCACTTGGTGGGCTCAAACCAAGATTGTCATCACTTTGTGTGCGTTCAGGACTTGAACTTGAATCATCATGCGCGTTTATTGGTGGTTGATCACCTCCTTCTGTAGTACCACCAACCTCTTCATTTAACCAATTTGAATTGTCCTGACCGTGGAGTAGTGGTGTCTCTCTCTCCTCTAACCATTGACTTAAAGGATCATCTTCTTCGAAAATGTAGTCCAAATTGATAGGATTGAAACCCTCTACAATTTCTCGTTGGCTTCTTCTCATTGTACGTCTTAACTTTAACCTCATGTTGTAATGTACGAAAACAAGTTTTTGTAGTCTCATGTACTTTAATCTATTTCTTGTTTTCGTATGGATGAGGCTAAAGGTGCTCCAATTACGCTCACAGTTCGAAGCTGATGTGGTCTGGCTAAGAACTCTAATTGCTATTTTTTGGAGCTCAGGAGCACACAAGCCATAATGAATCCACCATTCAGTTGCATGAATAATTAAAAAGAGTTTTATGTTAGTATAGCGTATTTCAAAAGTCAAATTTGAACACAAAGAGAGAAAATAGAGTAATTCTCTATTATTTAGCTATATAGCCATATTTACCAGGATTTGTTTGTTTTACTGCCCTTTGAGCCAACGGGGTTCCAAAAGTCTCCTGCCTATCTCGATATAGCAACAACTAAAAAAGGATGATTGTGAAATATAATTAATTAATTAGATATATTAATAATTATTCTTAAAAGTATTACTAAATACTAGAACAATTCATTATTCAATTTAATGGAACCAATACTTACTTGATTAATAGCCCGAATTTGAGTATCTATATCGGGTACCAACTTGGTTATCACTTTTTTAACTCCATCCATGACTTCTCTAGCAACTTCAGGAGAGGGTGGGGCACCATAAAGAAATTGTGGGTTCAAAAAATACCCTACGATTAAATTTAGAAACATATTAATCAATAGTTTTCTAATGCAACTATGCATAATTTAAAAGTTAAAATAATAAGAAATTGTATTTGATTTACACTTACCAGCAGCGTGCAAATCTTGGTGCAACTGAAAACTCCACCGGTTGTCAATAATTTTCCAATAGTCTTTGTAAAACCGGCAATCTTTTTGAATGGCCAACTTCGCCCTATCCATTGCCTCGTATATGAAGCCCATGGTTGGTTTTTCATCACCATCAACCAATTTAAGAACTTTCACCAAGGGTTCTTGCACTTTAATTATATCAGAGGCCTTTTGCCAAAACTCTTTGCCTAAGATAATTTTCTTTGAATCATATGCTGGGCCTGATTTTGCCATTCCAAACCTTGAGTTTTTCCAAGCATCAGATGTAAACATTTCCTTTAGTGCTTGTTTATGCCTGACAATAGTCTCCAAAGCAATGAAATTTGTGGCAAATCGAGTGATGGCAGGGCGAAGTAACTCTCTATTATTTGTGAATTTTTTCATGAAATTCACTGTCCATGTGTGGTTGTAAATAAATGAGGTTATTGTTCTTGCATCTTCTAAGACCTTCTTCACGTTACTTTTCTTACCAATATCTTCAAGAATAAGGTCTATGCAATGAGCTGCACATGCTGTCCAATAGAGATTGGGCCTCTTCTGCATTAATAATTTTCCTCCTGCCTTCATTGCAGCTTCATTATCAGTCACTACTTGGACAACATTCTCCTCTCCAATTTCTTCAACCACCTTATCCATTAATCTGAAATAAAATTATAAATTCAATAATTACTACTATTTAATTAAAAACATGCAAGTCCATAATACTATTTGCATATACAATTAAAATTAAAAAATTACCTGAAATAATATTCAGCTGTTCTGCTTGGCACATCAGAGGCATCAACTGATTTATGAAACACGGTGCCTTTATCGCAATAAACTAAAAATTTTATAATGTGTTTTCTAGTTGGTCTTGACCAACCATCACACATAAGTGTTACACCTCTTTCCTTCCAAATTCCAGCAAAAGAAGCTATATAATTTTTCATTTCTTGATACTCTTGCTCCAAATAAATTTCAGATATCTCATAGGGTGATGGACCCTTCACCCCCTTTCCAACCTCTGCAGCAATATCAAGCATAGGCTGCATAAATGGAGAGTCAGCTACATTCGCTGGAATCCGATTATAAATTAGGAATTTTCCAACCGCTTTTCCTAATTTACTTCTTAAACCTTTCAGTAACTTTGTGTTGAGTTTTGGTTGTTTCGCACTCTTGCTTCTTTCTAAAATAGGATCCATTGCCTTTAGTCTAGCTTCAGGGGCATCAGGATTGATCCATTGTCGTCCACTACCTCCAGCTTCTCGACCACTATAAGATCGAGCTCCTGCTCTATTGAAACCACTGGTAGCACCACTGCCAGAGCCACCTCCCTCTTCATAAATATTACCCCTTCCAGTTGTTCTTGCTCAAAATCTTTGTCTCTCTTCCCATTGTTGTTGTGATCGCATGCTTTCTTGTCGAGCAAATCTCATACTTTCTTCTTCCAAGTCTTCTTCATCGCTCAAATTCTCAAAATCTCCTCTAATTTGGGCTTCTGCTTCTTCTTGCCTTTTTTGTTTATCTCTTTTCTTCTCAGCATACTGTTGTAGATGTTTCATCATTTGTTCTCTTACTTGTGTGGTCACATTTGAGCATCCAGCTACTTGACCCTTTTTATGTGCCAAGTGTTGTTTCAAGCGTGTAATGCCCCCTTTGATTATCTTCCCACATAACTGACACATAATAACATGTCTATTACCGTCTACCGCAGTACCAAAAAGCCATCCAATATCTTCACTAGGTAAGATTTCATTTCCTCTATCACGTGACATATTGATAGACTTAATTTGATGATCTCTACACAAAATATAAAGAAAATACAAAGTTACAACCTTCCTACAATGACAGGAATAATATAATTAGTAATTTAGTAAATATTAAATAATAAGTACTAAATAGTCCTAATTTTAAATACTTATTACGTAAAAATAAGTATAATATTTGATTAAAACATACTACGTAATGTTTATCTTTTTATATTAAATAAACAAAATGGAATCCACTATTCTTAGGACTGTTCATATTCTAATGACTTTCGTAATGCAATGTTGCCCCACCCTATTTAAATATGTGGCTTGGGGATTCATAACTGGGGGACGGGAATCATCAACAAAGGCATGGGTAACAAAACAGGCCTCAAATTTTATAGTCCAAAAATAATATCACAGTTTATAAACTATTTTATTTGTAATTAATGCTTGTCTCCTCCCCTCTCTCTCCTCATCTCAACTGCTTCTTCCTTGTCGTCTTCCTCTTGTTTAATTGTAGTTTTTGATATTGTTCTTTTAATGAGTTGAATAATTTCTAGTATTTTATTTTATATGTTGAATTCTGTGCTAAAATACTATATTCTAGTTTTTCTTTTTTGAGAAGTGTTGTTGGTTAGAAAAATATAGTTATTTTATCATCATTCCCAGAATAAACCGGACATGGAGATGCCGCATTTCTAGGAATCTGTCAATAATATACTTCTAAACCAAGGTCTTAAATTTTGAGGCTTCAAAAATTAGAAATTTCGATGTTGATGTAAATTTTGATTTCAATTTCTAAAAAATGATGTTGAATTCTATTATGAAACTTTAGAAATCATTAATAGGCATGATAGTGCAAGACTTAGAACTAGAATATAAAAATAAAATACATCAAAGATAGGTATGTTGTCTATAAGGTGTGATAACTATAATATAATAAAGGCATAAACATTTTCATTATATAAATAGAAAATTCATAGCTCAGTTAAATATAATTTATTATACTAATATAGAGATTTTGACATAAATGGTTCGATAAAATGTTGTAGCTAATATCTAACTTTAATTTTCATATAATTTCAAAAGTGTGAAAAATATATTCATATATTTCTTGTAATAATTTTACTTTCTATAAGAAAAGAAGATAAATCAAGGCAAGAATTTCAGTTTGGCTTTTGAATCTCAAATTTGAATTTCTAGGAAATTTCATTCTACATGTAATATTTTGGCAGATTTGCTGAAATTTCAAGATTTCAATTCAGGTGATTCGTGAAAATTTCAATGGGAATTTTGTAAAATAGAAATTGACTGCCATTTCCATTTGGAATATAGAAACCCATACTATGTGTAATTAACACATAAATTTTTCTGAACTAACATATAAGTAAATAACAACTTTTTCTGGGCTATCTATTTTGTGACATCTTAAGTTATCCCTATCTGGATTCTAAATTTTATTTTATTTTTTGATTATTAATTGAACATATTTTGCTCATAAATTGAGCATGTTATTTATTTTTATTTTTTTTCAAATCCAATCAAAAGTGCATGTAAATTTATTTATTTATTTCTTTTTCTTTGGGGGTGGGGTGAGGTGGTGCTCCCTTCATGATGGTTTTGAATTGGAACTCCACAATAAAGTGAATATGTATATAATTTTTTTCGTTTAAAAAAAATTTTAATTGTCAATAGTAAACATAATGAAGGCAAAATGAAGTTCTAATATAGTTAAAGAATGCAAGATGAAAAATGGTAGAATGCTGCTGATGAGTAGTAAGAATGTAAAACATGACAGAATTCTGCCATTTTTATTACCAATATAAGGAACAACGGTGTAATGCTACTGTTGAGTAGTACGAATGCGGAAAAATGGCAGAATGGTGTTGGACGCACCAAGGAATAAAAAAAACAATATAAGAAAATGAGGAAAAAAATAAATTACCAGAATGGTAGAAGGAAATTTTTCTGTTGATTGTTGATGGGAATATAAGAGAAGGAAATTTTCTGAAGCAATTATGTTCAGGCAGGGGAAGAAATCGATGGAAGAGAGGTGGGCTTGACAGTTTTTAGAACATGATAGATATGAAGGGTGTAATACACACTTATTCACCATATTCTTAATTAATATGGAGTTTTTTATTGGCAGAAAGCAGTTAAAAGAGGGAATTTGTGTGATGCTGGAAAATGGTTAGATGGATATTTTTGGAAATCAAAAGACCAGTTTAAGCCTTGGGAATCCCCTTTATTTGTAGTATAGATGATGCTTACAAAAACAAATAAAAAATTTGCCATATGTTCTGCACCCAATTGAAGATGATGCAATCAAGCAGGTGTATGTTATGCATCATCTAATAATGCTCAATTCAGCAATAATTTAATTCCATGGAGCTTTTGTGATCCACATATGGATAAGTATCCTGCACAATGCCTCTTCTCTAATAAATAAATTGGAGATATAAAATTCCATATAAATTTGTCAATCAGAACTCCAAAGCAATCAAATTAGTGTAGAATTCCTCCCTCAAGCTTTATGAATTATCTGCCTCCAACACAGTGTTACAAGCAACGAAGCTTTGGTAGTGATTACTCATCCAGTTGACGGATTAAGAATTCTTTTGTTTTGAAGCACAAAGGCATGGAGTTGCACTGGAAAGGATAAATTGATTTCAAGGAAGAAGCAGCAACCTTTACTTGGCTGCAGTGGCTATTTTGAGTCCTTTTTTTTTAAATGACCCGGGGACTCCAACCACCATCGCACCACATTAGACACTATGGTGCAATACCAAACCTGGGCGATGTTTAGCATACCCGACCGCCAGCATCCGGCGTATGTCTTGAGTATGATCTCAGGGCAAATGGGCTCGAACCCTCGACCATGTGGTAGATAAGACCCTCACCTTACCACCTAAGCAACCCCAAGGGGGGTTTATTTTGAGTCCTCATTTTAGTTCTATCATTTCAACTATAAAGTTTGGATTTTGTGATCTTGTGAAGTATAGATTACTCCTTCAACAAAACCAAACCTTTGCTTTCATCCAAATCAACTTTCAAGTCCTCTACAACAAGAAATCAGCTTACATCATGCTGGGGTCATCAATTCTCAAAGGATATAAATCAAATATCAAGATGATGAAGGGATTGTTTGAGATTGTTGTATGCTTGTAGAAAGGCATGGTAAATAGACAAAGTTGGAAAAAAGAGTGGATTGGTCGCTTTTGCTTGCTAAAGATTAACCATGCAAAACTAAAGAAATCCTGTTTTAAGGCTCAATAGATCTTCAGTGGTCGACCACTCTAATTTTTGACAAAAATTGTTGATAATTCTTAGATTTGATTATCATGATAGTTGGCAAATTTTTTAACTGAGGCATTACTCTACCCAAGGAATAAAACCTAAACTAGTACTTACATGATGGTTACCCACCCAATGTGCCAAAGATAAGTTGTCACAAGCAAGCATAATGCCATGAACAAGCTTGGCTCATGACAATGTGCACTTGTGGCTTCTAATTGTTTGATCGGCTGAAGTTCAAGTTTGAGCTGTGCATAAACAGCATTGAATGGTATAATCGTCAAAGAGATGGCATATGTGAAATCATTGCCACAAAACTGCTTCTGCGAAGCCTGCGACAGTGAGAGAAGAGGGCTTCCTGATTTGGCAAAGTATGCATGGTGAGAGAAGATGCCTGTGAAGCCTGCGGCAAAGAGAGAAGCTGGCTTCCTGCTGATGTGAAGCCTGGTATGGTGAGAGAAGAGGGCCAGGAATCCTGTTGTGGTGAGAGAAGAGGCTATCCTGCTGTTACAATGGTGGATAGATTTGGACAGGTGAAGAGAGAGAGAGAGAGAGAGAGAGAGCTGCTTGAGTGACTGAGGAATTTACCCCTCCCCCAACCCACCTTTTTGTGCAGACAGGAGGAATGCCAATAGTCTTTGACATGTTTATTCTAGTACAGGTCATACTTTTTCTTATAAGCAAGTACAGCTCACAATTACAAATTTTGAATTTTTTATATTGATCCGTTTATTTAAAGAGTCCGACAACTTTGTTCACTTAGTAGTATAATATTATTGTTAAAAAATTAACACATTGATTTACATTAAAAGAAATAAATTAATTTTTCTAATTAATTGTTCATTTCTGATTTATATAATTTAATTGAGAAAGAATAGTAAGGATGTTCTTCTATATTCTCTATATCTCCTTGTAAGCAAATAATTCAAAACTTACTGTGATCTGACGTAGCGCATTGACTAATTATCCCAACTAAGTGGTTTAAGCATACCATGACCTAAAATGGCATAATGACTAACCCTACCCCACAAGAACTGTGTGCCACTTAAGTACTGTACCCTATTCCCAAACCTGTACCACCACTCAAAATGTACTGCTTTCCAGGTAACCTTGTTTGGATTCTAGATTCATTGAGGGATCCATTGTTTCCCTTATGTACTGGTTTTATGGAAAGTTGAATTGAGAGTCAAAGTTGTTGGAAGTTGGTTCTGCATCACTTGGACTGGGTGCATAAATGAACTATATGCAAGTAATGAACTTTGACTTAGGAAATGAGAAACCTTGAGACAATAATGATGATCACCCAGTTCCTAAAAGTGGCAATATTATATGTTTCATTAATATCTTAATGCTTGAGATCACTTTCTCAGTTAGCTGTCTAATCATAATTAGAAATATTGGATTGAAAACTTTGGCTGCCACATTTGACTTTCTTGAAGATTTTCTACCTACAATAAAGATCTCCAACACACTGTTTTTGTGCTTTAGGGCCTGTGCTACCCCACTGTGTGTGTCTGGAAATGGAATAAGTAGTTTTGTTGCCAATTTTGAGTTTATATGCTGCCATTTTTTTTATGATTTCGTTTTGCTTTAAGCCGTCAATTTTTACACCATTGTCAATTCCTCATTCAAGGTTTCTTAAAACTTCTTTAATTATATTTTGCAATGTTGTAAGTTCTGCCTTTTTTTTTTTCATTTTAATTAATTTTAAACCCCTTACAACATTGTGTAACAAGCCTAGGTTGAATCATAGTTATCATGAATCTGCACCTTTTATTCGCAAGCAATATGTTTGATGCAATTGCATGGCTGTTTCAGGTGATGCCTTAAAAAAACTTGAGGAAAGAGGAGTAGTCATACGATTTGTAATTGGTCGGAGGTCTCCCACTCACTGAAATCTATGTTTTCCTTTGACAATATTTGTTTTCTTTTCTTGATTCACTTCCTTTTAACATTTAGAATTATCATTATGGTTATCAATTAATTGGACAAAACTTTCTTTCATAGCTGAACTATTTTTTAATTGGCAGTCCGAATCGAGGTGATAGCTTAGATCGCAATGTTGATGAGGAAAATCGCCGAACGAAGGATTTCCTGATTCTCGTAAGTTATTGATTTAATTGTTCCTATAATTTGAATATTTTATTTTTTTAAAACTTGGATTGTATTGGATTTTGTCACTTCATATCTCAATGATAATGGTTTAAATTTAAATTAATTTTTTAACATCATAGATGAATAGACAAATATTTATCTTTATTTGATTATTAGAATATTACAGAATAATATTTATTGAAATAGTTGATGTTACTGGTCACATTACATCATGTTACTTAAGGTCAATTATCTGTAAGAATGGAAAGATTGAGGTCCTTATTTCACATAGGGTAAAGGTAGGATTGCTAAAGATTGGTGTACTGTAATCTTAAAATACATGGTAGATTGAAAGAAAACATTTACTAAACAGCTATAAGATGGGTTGTTTTATATGGATCAATGCTGAGAAAAAAAAAATCACGTTTAATAGAATTAGGATATGGAGTGATAACCAACTCAAACTTGAGCTAAAATATAACCAAGAACTAAAGGAAAGCCAAGAAGAGGGTGCGTTATGGTAGTAAAGAGGAAAAATGATGGAAAAAATGGTAGCTTTGAATCACATTGAATGTATGAAAAGAATCTATGTAGCTTACACAAAATATTTGGGATAAAGATTTGATAGTTATTTTTTCATTGTATAGTATTTTGTTTCATGAAAGTTAACTAGTGATGTATTGTTGGATAAATTTTAGCTCAAATTTGAGTTGGTTATTACTCCATGTCGTTAGAATGATAAACTTCTAAAGGATGCAAATTATTGAATTTGAGGATCTGCTCTTTTAAATCTATCAGGATGGTCATGAGGAGGCTGAAGAGGAGTTGCCTAAGAAAGTAAAGTTCTTTCTCAGTGCAGCAGTTCAAAGTTGGGATGCTGAATTTTATGTAAAAGTTAATGACGACATTGACCTTGATCTTGGTACAGCTTCTGTATTTATAGATAAATTATCAATTTTGTTTTCTAGGCATTTGTTAGAATTTCTGCAATGAATTCATTATGACTTTTGGCCTCTGTTAGATGAGTTAATCAAAATTCTTGAGAAGCGTCGTGGTCAAGATGGTGCTTATATTGGATGCATGAAGTCTGGAGATGTGATAACTGAAGAGTAAGTACCCTTATTATATTTCATTTTAGCTTTGTTAAACTTAATGGTAAATTGATAATTGCATATCTTGGCCTTTCTAATAAATTTACATGATATAATTTCCTTAGTTCATCGCTGATTAAAAAAAAAAAAAATCCTAGGTCATTTCTTACGAACTTCTATGAATTAGCTGTGCACTAAAGTCATTGCAAATTGTTTTTAATAATTTAACACAAAATTAAGGAAAGGTATCAAAACATGAAAAGGAAATTTTAACTTAAATATGATTTCTTAGCATTCATTCCCACTTATCAACTTTTGACCAACACTCAAGTTTATTAAAGACACAGCCAATCAGCATGTTTGTTGAACTTTTGAATGTATTGGAGCACCCTTTGTCTCCCTGGCCTTTGCCCATAAATGTGAGGAAGCGGGAAACTGGCTCCATCCAAACATTGATGTCGTATTCTTCTTTGGCGAGAGAACATTAAATTTGCTTTAAACTCGATTCCTTTCCTGGATCAATTTTGGAAGTGTCTTAAAAATTTGTCTCAACTGTTAAAGTTGCTAAAGAATTATCTTTGGGATTTTCTTTGTGTAATATTTCAACATTTTCCAAAGAGACTTTTTAAAGAGAAGTAGGGTAGCTATAACCTGATAACTGAAATACCTTTATTATGACTATATATATTTAAATGTCATGGTCTATGCTGTGGCGACCACTTTCCTTTAGTATTATTGCTTTGCTAATGATCTATGTTTTTTGCTCTTTCGATTGTCCATCTTTTGGTCTTCAAAGCTGGCAATGATGTTGCCTGATAATTGTTAAGGATTACAGGTCAAATTTGAAAGAATTGGGGCTTGATTCGCAATTAATCAATTTACTGCCTCTAAATGCTATCTTGAAACTTTTTTATGCATGTGATTGAAGGTGAAGCATGTGAGCAAGCTTCAGTTTTTGTTCTGCCCATGTGTCACTGTCAGCCTGCTATTAATCTAGTTTATAGAACTATGGCATGTGGGCATGCTAGATTTCATCATTGACCCCTTCCTGTTTTCAAGCCTAATATGTCCCAAAGATCAGGGTTTCCATATGTTGCTTCTTTCATTCTGAGGTTAAGTTCTTTACTTTAATGTGAGGCTGTGCAAATGGCTGGTTTGATGATTTGGTGTTTAAAATATTGGCCTGGTGGGTAACTGGTTATGACGTTTCCCTTCGAAGACTAGTTTACTTCCGTATAAAGTCATCAAGAGTGGATTTGTCTTGCAAGAGAAGTGGTGTAATGCTAATATTGGAGCCGTACTTTTCCATGAAAGCTCATGGAAATTCATTTTGCAGGTATCTTGTCTTTTCTTTCCCTGTATAAAACGGAAGATGGCTGTTGGGTTTCTTTTTGGGAGGATCATTGGCTTGGATAGCTATGGCTTTTAAAATTGCAATCTAGATCGTAGAGCCATAGGAACGACCTATGTTCATACTCTACCAAAACGATTGTATTCTTGTGAGAATCACAAATTCTTAGGATTGTGATAGGGATGGGTAGGATTGGTGGGATCGATGAGTTCGTAGAAGGATTTTGGTAGGATCAGATCCAACATACATTTATATTTTAAAATTATTTACTGAATTACTTGTCTAAGAGGCTTGGTTTTTGACCTGTATTAATCATGAAATGGACAAATTAAGAAGTGATTGATTTGTTTTATATTAATGAAATTATGACTCAATGATTTATATTTAGTTTGTTGATGATTATTAAGTGGTGCAAACTTTAAACATTAAGGTAGCGTGTGGTTCACAAAAATCGGAGTCGGAACTAGAATTGGGATTGGAGTGGACTGGAATTGGAAACAGAATGTCAAATTCCTCTCTCATGTTTCATTTGACACAGAATTGGAATTTGAATTGTATTATAGTGTTTGGCATATGTAGACATATGAATTGGAATGAGTCTAGTTTATCAACTATGGCACTACATAGCATAAAAAACTTATGCAATTAATTTAATGTGGAATAATAATATTATTCCATATTAAATAATAATATTATAAATATAGTTGAATAATTGTAAGGTATCTTCCAAAGATGATAGTTGATCTTGATTGTTTGATTCTTCGGGTGTTTTTTCTTGTGAATCTTTCTGTGAACTCTTGATTGGTACCAATTTCTCCTTTCCACTCTACAAAGTTATCTAGAAGGTCAAAATCCCCCCTAAAATCAGAGTGTTTCTTTGGTTGGTTGTGTTTAATAGGATAAATACTAATGACTTGCTGCAGATGGATGAGGAGACCTTGAAAGGCTCTCTCTCCTAATATATCTATGCTCTTTTTTTATTGTTCAGAATCTGTTTGACATCTTTTCTTGCATTGAAATTTTGCATGGAAGGTTTGGAACATGCTATTCAATTATTTTGGAAAAGGTTGGGTTTGTCCTAGAACAGTGGATGAGTTATTGGCAATATCTTTTGTGGGGTTTGGTAGGAAGAAGGAAGAAATTACATTATGGAATTGTGCTTTATTTGCAGTGTTCTGGGGCTTGTGGAAGGAACTTAACTTGCGTGTGTTTTCAGGGAAGAAGTTGCCATATTGGTTGGTGTAGGAAAAGGTTCATTTTATGGCCTTTTTATGGTGTGTGGGCTATGGAAATTTCAAGGGGATGGATATTTCAGATGTTGAGTGATTGACAACCTCTTCTTTGGGCGTGCTGATTTTCTTTTGCTGTCCTTTATATATATATATATATATATATATATATATATATTTCTGGGGATTTCCAAATTCCGTTAAGGAGATGTCTTCTTTCTTGATTGTATATTCTTTCTCTATCTAATGAATTTCTTTTTCTATAAAAAAAGGCATGAATATATAGTTATTATATAATATTATATTAAATAATAATTTTTTATAATAATATCATTATCATCATGTGCTTGATTATACTTTTCACATTATATTTTATCATATTTTTAGTTATTATTACAGTTATTATATTATTAACTACGTTACTAATATCACATTTTAATGCGTAATTTATTAAATTTAAATAAAAATCGCTGATATTATATAGTATTATAGTAAAATATATTATTTAATATAAAATAATATATAATGAAGCAACAACCATAGCATTGTATCTTTGTTAAGATTTGATTAAAATGAATGACCTAACTTGAAGATAGGTCTCTTCCTTTATGTATAATACAAATTAAATACATTATAATGACAATAATACCCTTACCAACTCTCACTAATTAACATACTAACACACTCAATAATAATATTTCTAAAAGACATATGTAACCTCTAACACTCCCCCTCAAGCTGGAGCATAAATGTCATATGCTCCTAGCTTGTTACAAGTGAATTTAACACGAGCACCCCCCAATGCTTTAGTAAACAAATCAGCAAGCTGCATGTCTAACTTCACATAAGCGGTTGTAATAAGCTTCTGCCCAAGTTTCTCCCAAACAAAGTGGCAATCAACTTCTATGTGCTTTGTCCGCTAGTGAAAGACCGAGTTGGAGGCAATATGAAGAGCAAGTTGATTATAACATCAACTTCATAGGATGAGAATGCGAAAAACCCAATTCTTCCAACATGTTCTTCAACTAGACAAGTTTACAAGTAGTGTGAACGAGAGCTTTATATTTTGATTCAGCACTTGACTTTACCACCACAGTTTGTTCCTTACTCTTCTAAGAAATCAAATTGCCACCAACCAAGATACAATATCCAGTGGTAGATCTCTAATTGGAAGGTGATCCAGCCCAATTTGCATCTATATATCCATGGATATAAGTGTAACCCTGATCACAATATAAAAGACCTCTTCCAAGTGCACATTTGAGAAATCGCAATATGCAAATTACTGTGTCCCAATGACTTGTCCTCGGAAAATCTAGAAATTGACTCACAACACTTGTTGCAAAAGATATATTTGGCCAAGTAACTGTGAGATAATTCAACTTTCCAACAAGTCTCTGATATTTTTCAGGATTAGGTAGCAAAACATCCATATCTGGCATTAACTTACTATTAGGATCCATGGGTGTATCAACCGGTTTAGATTCCAACAAGCCCATTTCATCCAACAGATCAAGAACGTACTTCCTCTGTGACACAACAATTTCGATGCGAGATCTAGATACTTCTATAACTAAGAAGTATTTCAACGGTCCTAAATCTTTGGTCTGAAACTTAGTTTGTAGAAAAAATTGAGACTCTAAATACCTTTATATCATCATCACCTGTAATAACAATATCATCCAGATAAACGACAAGAAAGATCCTACCTGATGAAGTATAATGATAAAACACAGAATGACCCATAACACACTGTTGAAGACCAAACTCAAATACTACAATGCTAAAATGACCAAACCATGCTTTGGGAGACTGTTTTAAATCATATAAAGCCTTCTTGAGCTAACACACTAAACCTAACTCCTCTTGAGCAACAAATCCAGGGGGTTACTCCATATAAACCTCCTCCTCAAGGTCACCATGCAAAAAGACATTTTTCATGTCTAGCTAATGCAGAGGCTAGTGACAAGTAGTAGCCAACGAGATGAACAGACATACTAATGTAAGTTTGGCAATCGGAGAAAAAGTGTCAGAATAATCCAAACCATACACTTGAGTGTATCCCTTAGTAACAATACGGGCCTTTAGACGAGCGTCAGAACCATCAGGGTTGACTTTCACAATGTAAACCCAGTGACAACCAACCACAAACTTGTTAGGAGGAAGAGGTACCAAGTCCCAAGTACCATTGTCATGTAAAGCCTTCATCTCTTCAACCATAGCATCCCTCCACCCAGAATGGGCTAAGGCTTCTGAAATAGAATGAGGAAGGGTAGTAGATGATAGAGTAGTAACAAAACAATAATAGGAGGGTGGTAAGGAGTTAGAAGAAACATAGTTCCAAACAGCATAATGAGGATCAACATCATGGGAAGTATGATCATCAGACGAGGAAACCAAGAGCGTGGTGGTAGAAGCTAGAGGGGACTCTCTTCCTTGGAACCGCCATTATGAATACACTTGCAAATTTTGGATGATCAAGACGATGAGAAGGACTCAAACTACATGGAGACTCAAAGAAGGTAACATTGGCTGAAACAAAGAAGCGATGCAGTACAGGACTATAACAACGATATCCCTTTGAGTATACGAGTAGCCCCGAAAGACACATTTTATAGCATAAGGATCCAACTTATCCACCGCAGTAGTTATTTGATGAACAAAGGACACGCACCTAAATATACGAGGAGGAAGAGAAAATAAAGGTAAATTAGGAAAGAGAATGGAGTAGGGAATTTTACCACAAAGAACAGAGGATGACATTCTATTGATCAGATAACCAGTAGTAAGTTTAGCATCCTTCCAAAACACTTTAGGTAAATGCATTTGATAAAGTAAGGTGTGAGTGATTTCAAGAAGTTGTCTATTTTTCCGCTCTACGACCCCATTTTGTTGAGGAGTGTGGGAACAAGATGATTGATGAACAATACCAAACTGAGTCATACAAGTAATGAATTGTGCACTAAAAAACTCTTTAGCATTTTCACTTTGAAGTATTCGAATTGGAAAACCAAATTGAATCTTTATTTCAGAACAAAAGATACAAAATACATGAAATAACTCGAAAAAATATTTTATTAAATATAACTAAGTCATTCTTGAATAATCATCCACAACGGTTACAAAGTAACAAAAACCCAACTTGGACACAACCCTACTAGGACCCCAGACGTCTAAATAAACTAACATAAAAGGGCTTGTGGCCCATTTATTGACTTTGGAAGCGAAAGAAACATGATGGTTCTTTCCCAATTGTCAAGACTTACAATCGAGACTAGACACAGAACTCAAACTAGGAACAAGACATTTTAACTTTTCCAATGAAGGATGACCTAGGTGACAATGAATTTGGAAAGGTGTTGCAGCAATAGTGCAGGCGATAGAAGGAGATAGCAGCTCAAAGTGATAGAGTTCACTAGCTTCACGCCCTTTGCCAATCGTCTTCCTCGTCTTCAAATCCTAAATAACCATAGAATCAGGGAAGAATGTCATCAAACAATTCATGGTCTAGTAATTTTTCTAATGGACATGTTGAAAGGAAATTTGGGAATATATAAAACCAAAGGAAGAGAAATAGAAGAAGTGGGATTTATAGTCCCAATTCCCTAGACAAGAGCGACACAAGGTAAATTTGCAAGTTATTGAAGAGTGGAGAAAAAGCTAGGTATACCTATGATATGATCAGTGGGAGCAGAGTCTATAACCCAAGGACTAGGACGAGAAGTACTGGATGATAGGCATACTATGTGATTACCTGTTTGGGCAAGAGATGCAATGGGAAGAGAAGCTCCTTGTGATGCTTGATATTGCTGGAACTTGGAATACTCTTCCTCTAACAAAGATACAGTACATTGCCCCCCACTTGACCCCAAAGGTGAGGAGTTGATGGTGGCTGCATTGGCTGCCCCCAAAGGTGTGAAGTCAGTGGTGGCTGCATTGGCAACATGTGAAGGTCTGCCATGAAGATCCCAACACTGCTCAATAGTATGATTATTCCGTCCACGATTGCACTTGTGAGGAGTACCTCTGCATCGTCCATCTCTACCACTATGAACACTCAAACCACCGCGATAACTTTTGCGATTGTTTGGCAGGGAACTAGAATCACCCTATGTAGGAAAGGCTGTGCACTTAGAGCCAAATGCAAGAACAGGAGAATGCGTGCTGAAGGAAGCACGAAGGACACAAGAATTAACATCGGCAAATGATGGCAGCTCGACAATACTGAGTATCTAGGACGGAACTGCTTCAAACTCAGGTCTCAATCCTAGTCACGAAGAATTGTCATATGCTCCTTCTGCTTCTACATCTCATGAACATCAGCAGTTATAGGCATGATCTTAAATTTCCATGAAATTGTCAAAATTTCCGGTTTTTGTCACCTTCGAAATTGAAATGGTAGTCGATTTCCGTCTTGTATAATTTACGTCGAAATCTCAATGAATCATCTGAAATTTCTCGAAATCTCAAATTAAACAATGCAATGAAATTTCCTCGGAATTCAAATGAGAGATTTAGGAGTGAAGTGAAATTTCTCTCTTAATTTATTTTATTTATTTTGATCAAAAAAATATTATTAGTGCTTTTGAAAATGTATGAAAATATAAACTTACAACAACATTTTATTTAACCATTCATGTCTAAATTATCATTATTTGTATAATAAATAAGATTTAAATGATTTATGAATTTCATCTGTATTAATTGATTCACTAAATATGTTTAATGTACATTATCTTACAAATATGTGTGATGCACATATTATATTACAACTTCTCCACCTCATACACAGCATAGATTTATTTACTTGTAATATATTAGTCCTAAAACTTACATTATTATGTCTATTAATCATTTCTAAACCTTTATAAAAGAATTCTACTTTACTATTGATTTCCCTTATTTTTTCAAATCGAAATCAAAATTTCCGTTGAAATTTCCATACTTTTGGAGTTTCGAAATTTGAGTTGAAATCAAAATTTAAGACCTTGGTTATAGGTTGCACGACGTTAAGCTCCTCATGAATACGCTTCATCTCTCCAAAATAATCTGCAATACACCTATCTTCTTGTTGTAACTGAAAATACTCCTAGGATAAATCATACATACGTGTAATGTTACTAGAGTATAGAAGCTTGACATAATCCCAAATCTCATTGCATGTATCTAGATGCATACATGTCTATGCAATCTGTGGCTCCTTTGAATTCCATAAAAGGGAAACAATCAAGGCATTTTTTGAACCCACACATATTTTCTCTTCTCATTAGAAGAATCAAATTGGAGCAAGTGGTCCGATTTCTCTAATCTGCTAAATAAATCCAAACAGCTTTAGACCATTGAACATAGTTCTTTCCATCCAACTATTGAGTCATTATTTGTGGCAGTGATGTAGGAAACAAATTTTTGCAGATTCCATCCCAACACTCGCAAAACAACAACCATGCCAAAAGCAAGAAGAACAATCAAAACTAATCGGGACAATCACAAGCTATGTGAAGCACTAACACAATGATGGATGAGGTGAACTACTCACGGACGGATATAGCACTGCCACAGCACTCACAAATCAGCAACCATACCAAAAACAAGAACAATACATAATTGGGACAATCACAAACTATTTGAAGCATCGACATAACCATGGACGAGGTGAACAACTCACTGACGGATATAGGACTGCCACAGCTTCACAACTGAATGTATGAACGCTGCCACAGCGCCAAAAAAAAATCACAAAGAAGCCTTCACAAAATACTGCAAGTGCATGGTTGAAAAAAGGTTGAATTTTTGAGCAAAAAACTGACCTAACAGCTTGATTATATTGTCTAAAGAAGGAATCAGAGCATGGCAGAGGAAAAAAAAGAAAAAAAGTGGCCGGAACTTCATTCATGCGCCAATGCGTGGAGTCGGTCCTGGTGGCATTTGGTCAGCGCGTGGGGTGTCCTCGAGCGATGGGGTTTTGTGAGGTGGGTCATTGGAGGTATTTTTGGGTGTATGGTTGATTTGTGAAATAATATGGGATGGGGGTGGATCTGGGAAGGAAAGCTGCAGGAAGGGTTTAGGTTGGATCACGCTTTGATACCATGTTAAGATTTGATTAAAATGAATGACCTAACTTGAAGATAGGTCTCTTCCTCTATTTATGATACAAATTAAATACATTCTAATGACAATAATACCCTTACTCTCACTAATTAACATACTAACACACTCAATAATAATGATACTAAAAGACATATAACGTCTCACAATTTTATTATACAATAGTATTGTATTCTTTTGTATATTGATTATTAATTTTATTATATATTTATAATTATTGATATTAATAGTTAATATTTTTTTTTAAGACTAAATAATAATATAATAAATCAGTAATCATATCACAGTTATATCATAGTATTCTACTATTTAACATTATTATATTATTTTTTATTGGTTATAATATGATTATAATGATATCATAATATGAATATTATTTTTGAAATTTATGTAATGTATATCATATTATAAAGTATAAAATATTATATTATAATATGTATGTATGTGTAGCATATTTTTTTTGTGTATTTATGTATATTTGTCTATGCATTATTGTGAGTAGGGTAATACATATTGTGTTTTCGGGAATTGGAAATTGATTCCAAGTTAAGTGGCAAGAATCAAAAAGTGGGCTAAAGGGTCTCATTTCTGTGTGGAAATTGAAATTAGATTACTGCAAACTAAATGCGAGGAATTGGAATTATCATTCGGATTTTAATTCCGATTTCTCGAGTTGATTCTCAATTGCCAAACACCACCTATGAATGAATACTCTTATATTATACATCAATGCATTTGGCAATAATAATGATTATGGTCTTAGAGATATTAATGAGACAATTGATGGCCTGGGTGCTGAGATTAATGATGATGGGCTAGCTTGATAGTTTTGCTTTTGTTTGTTGACATTTATCTTCTTCTTTTTTTCCCAAAAAAAACATGTGATTCCATGTTGTATAGTTTTGTGTTGATTGATTTATGTTAAACATTATGTTTTGTTTTTCTTTATAAGTATTTATTTATCTTATTTTCATTATAAGCCAGGTTGATTGAGTTAGGAACGCAGCAATTTGAAAATTTAGTGATCAAAATCCTACCATAGGGCTAATTATGAACGAAATGGCATAGAAATGCTTTTTTTCATATTTATTTGTATGGTTAGTAAAATCATGCAATCCTCATTTGCCAATCCTGCTGCTAACCATCCACTTATCTTACATAGGATCCCAATTTTAATAACCTTGTGCTGAACATTTTTTTTCTAATGCTTTTCCTCTCGTTTTAATTTTATTTTGCATCATGATGTTCCTACTACTGCATTTTTTAAAATGATTGATAGTGATTGTATTTCTCGGGGACTTCAATTTTTCTGAAGGAATCTTACTGATAGGAGGCTGAAGAGCTTTTCTCTCCTTAGTTTGTTGGAGTTCTTTCATTATTCCTATAATAGGGATGTCAGAATCTGGGGTTCAGAACCATGTAGTTTGTTTCTTTTAATTCTTTTTATCTTAGCCTGATTTGTTCTCTTCTTATTCTTTTCCTCTTTTTAATCATTCATGGAAAGCAGAGACGCCTTCTAAAGTTAAGGCTTTTCATGTGGATGATCATTCCTAATAGATTTAACACCAACAATCTGTTGCAGATTTAAGGATCTCACAATGCTCTGTCTCCCTCCTGATATGTGTAATGTGTTATGCCAGTGGTGACACTAGTGCAAATCTTTTTCTTCATTGCTTTGTGGCCTTGAGTTTACAATACAAGCTTTTTGATTTATTCGGAGATTGTTGGGTGTGCCCTAGTTTTTGGAGGCTTTTCTGCTAATTGTTTTTAGAGGTTTCAAGAGGTGTGTAAGGATGTGAGGAGATTATGGTGGTCTGCAGTTTTTGTTTCTTTAGGTGCTTGGCTAGAGAAAGTGCTTGTATTTTTTGTGATTGCACTTCGTCCATAAATATGATTTTGGAAAAGATTGTCTTTTTTGTTTTCTTGTGGGTTTTTTTCTTCTTGCTGTTAGTCTTTTTTGCTTTGTCATGGGCTTTTTCTTGTGGTTGTTTTAGCAGTGTTGGTTTCTATAATCTTCAAGTGATTTTCTTCTCCTTATAGGTAATCTGTTTTGTTCTAGTGCAATTTCTTATCCTGCTGGTATATTGTTTTCTTCTCTTAAGAAAGTTTTTCTTCAAGAAAAAAAAAATCATAAACAAATAACTGATCAGACACCAATGATTATAACCAATGATTATCTATCAATTCGGCTAATAAGTTTGGTTATGTTTACTGCATTGACTGACAAAGGAATGAAATGAAAATATCAATTCACAACTGAAATAAAATTATGAAACAGAAACATTCATCTAAATTGAAAAACTAAAAATAATGAACATAAAAATAGAAAATCTACATCACACCAAACATAAATAAAATCAGATGAGAAAGGAAAGTGGCCAAGAGTCTTTCCGCATGAGAGGATCTTCAAGATTCGACATCGATTTCCTTCTTGGGCAGAGAGAGATGTTTGGTCTTGTCACGCTGAACTGAATTATAGCAATACTAGGCAGTCTTTCTGACAATATAATATTGTAGGTCCTCCATTGAATGCTCCCAAATTTCTTAGTAAGATCTGAAGCCATAGAAGTTCACAAACTTGATGTGCTGTAGCCATGTATACGGCCTCTTCCCTAGATCCAGCCACCAAGTCTTATTTTCAGTTTGCTATGTGACTAGATTTCTGCCTAAAAACTAGCAACAAGCACCTATCATCCATTGCGCTCAATAATTTCTATTTTGAGATTGTGAGTAGGAAACAAAATCTATTTTCTTTGAGCAGATTCACATAATCTCAAATTATGATGAGCAAGCTCAAGATGATAGATATGGAGATCATGCATAGACTTACTAAAACTTGTGAGGGAGTAGTAGTAAGTTTGCGAGTGACAATCGGTGAAGATTGGTCCTAATATGCAATGGATGACGTATAACAAGCTGTAGTAGACCTTTAGTTGAGCAGCTGAACAATGTGCAGTGGCTAAGTAGCAGGCCATGCACCGGCAGGCGGCTGATCTGTAGCAGAAGGGTGTTGATCAATCCCTAATAGAAGTGAAAAGTATATGAAAAAATGGATGAATTTTTTCTCTGTTTAGCTCAGTCCAAGTCTGACATCGACCTTAGGAAGAGGAAATGCATGACCTTATTGGTGAGGGGGGGATGCCGTTGTCAACATGGCCCCATAGGGTTTTTTATGGGCCACTTGACTTGGTGTGTGTACATCTTGGCTCTCATATTCCACCAACTTTTGGGACCAGGGATTACAGTATTACACAGCTCCCATGACATGTGCAATATCTGGCATTGTATGGTGGGATATGCCTTAGTTTCCCAACAAGCCTCTGGTATCTCTCCTCTTATCATCTGGGTGACCAATGCCATTGCTAAGCTGACCGTTGGCTTCAATAGGTTATTAGGTTGGTCTGAAATCCAACATCCCCATTTCTTCATGGAGGTCATGAATATACTTCCTCAGAGATGAAGGCACATCCATTGGGTTGGGCAACTTCAATCCCAAGAAAGTACCTTAAAGGACCTACATCCTTGTTTTAAGCAAAAAATGGTCCACAAGTTTTTATTATCTGCTTTGCATAATTTGACCCATGTTGAACCTTGATATGGGTTTATTGAATTTTATTGGTTTGACTAGTTCATCATTACAATCCTTTAATCCAACAAATAGGAATTATACATTTCAATTCCTCTTCTTGTGCTAGCAAAGTCTAATTATATATACATAAACAAACACACACACAGACACACACACACACGCACGCATGCACGCACACATAACAACAACAACAACAACAACAAAACCAAGCCTTAGTCCCACTAAGTGGGGTCAATTATATGAATCATTTTCCGTCAATTTATGCGATCATGGACCATATCTTTTGATAGATTCAAGGATATTAAATCCTTACTCACTATCTCCTTCCAAGTTATTTTAGGTCTACCCCTACCCCTTCTATTGCCCCCTACAGTAACTAAGTCACTCTTCCTCAAAGGTGCACTATAAGGCCTACGTTGCAAGTGTCCATACCATCTGAGTCATCCCTCTCTTATCTTATCTTCTATAGGAGCTACACCTAACTTACCACGAATATGTTCATTCTTTAATTTATCTTTCAATGTTATACCACTCATCCATTTAAGCATTCTCATCTCGACAACTTTTACTTTTTGGAACAGACACACACACACATGTATATGGCAGTAAATCAGCTGCAAATAAGAAGATATGAAGCTTTAATGTACGGAAGTGAAATTCTAGGTCACTTTAATCAAGTGGTAGAATATGCTGGTTTTTTTGAGTCATTTGTTCTCCAACTGTTTGATCCTTTGCCACATTTATGATTTCATACTAATATATAATATTGAAAAGCACTTTGCAAGAAATATTTGGTCTTCGCAAATTGCGTATTGTTGTTTCAGAGTATATTTAGTTTCCTTTTGCTTTTTTATTTTAGAAATTGGCTTGATATTTGTTTTACACATTTTATTTTTTATTTTAAATTGGAATTTACTGGATTTCAGCTTTTGAGCATCAAATGTCTTATTCATTTTTCAGGGGAAGGGCATGGTATGAACCTGACTGGTGGAAATTTGGGGATGAGAAATCGTAAGTAACTGGCTCTTGGATTGGAAAAACCATTGAATATGTTGATTAGGTGTAGTTTATCTTCTATTGAGTACGACTAGCTTCATATTTTGTTGGTAGCATCATATGGAATTCAGTTGCATTCTCAATTTTGATATGATTCTTATTGAAATTTTCATATGTTCTAGTTTGCTATCAAGCAGAGGGGCTGAAAAAGAAAAAGAATATTTGGATTCCTAGGCCCTGCCTTATTGACTTTGATTTTCAGATTTTTGTGAAGATGGAAAAAAAAAAAAAAAAAATGTGGCTGATACATTTTTTGTTGGCTTTTTGAAAATTGTTTTCCAAGAATGTTCTTGAAGCAGGCTCATCTGAAGAAATGAGATTCATTTATTTTACGAGTTTTCTAGAATGGAAGTGAGAATGGTGGTGTTTTCTGCATTTCCAGTTTATTTATTTTTTTCCATTTTTAAAAACAAGAAAACATTTATGAACCAAATGAGCCTTTAGAATGCTAGGGTGCTAAAGTAGCTTTGGAATTTTGTTATATTAATCATCCTTTGTGGTCTATACCAGCCATTTTAGGTCAACAACAGGGAGTGCATATGTTTCAGGAAGTCAAAAACAAGTTCTTTCTCTCTGTACTTTCTGGTTCTGATGAGGAGCTAGTGCTGCTTGTGATGTAGGACCAACGTCCAATGCGAAACAATTATAAGAGGAATACGGAGGAGGCCTTTTCTAGGCTTATAATGATCGGAAGCCTTAATAAACTTATATGTATACTAGGATCTATTCCTAAGAGTAGAATAGTCTTAAGATGCAAAAAAAGGGAGATGAAATTTATAGTAAGGGTGCGATGGAATACTCTCTCGCAAAACTTTATTTTCTCTTTCACTTTTTATTGCGCAATGGAATTGTTAGAAAAAGACATTAGATTTAAGCAAGCATTCTATTCAAATTGAAGGAACTGTTGGCCCTAGAGTTGAGTCTAAAGGGGGGGTGAATAGACTCTTTCGCGTATTTTCGCTTTTCTCTACAAAATATAAAGTTTGGCAGCATGCAAATGATTCTATCACAATAAATACAATGTAAATCATGCACAAGATATAAATTAAAGAGAAGGGAGGAAAAGCTTAACACCGATGTTTAACGTGGTTCTGCCCCTTGCGTACGTCCACACCTTGAGTCACACCCAAGGTTTCCACAATCCACTAAACAAACTCCTTCACAGGAGAAGAAGCCTTTACACACGGGAACAAATCCCTTCAGGCTCACACAGAGCCTTCTAGTAAGGTTCACCAAGAACCCTTGCAATTCGGTTCACCAAGAACCCTTGAACTAGGTTCACTAAGAACCTTAATACAACAAGATGATAAAAATGATTTACAAAACAAATGCTGCTTGATCACATTTTCAACTTCTCCTTCAGCTCTCGTAATAGATCCAAGGTACTAAAATCCTCTGGTACTAGGAATTTTTCAACCATGAATTTGAATATTTTCTCCATTATTCCTACAAGAATGACTAAAATTGTATTTTTTATATTATTTCAAGCTTATACTTATCTAAAAGCCTCTAGAGTCTAAAACTTCTTTCCATTTTTTAACTTAGATTACTCCACCTCCTATTTCATCAATCAGGACAATATCATCTGCAAACAATATACTCCAATTTCATGTTTATCCTAACACAGCAACCGCTGAGAGGATGGCAGCAGTCCTTGCTGGTGCTGGGAAATCCTCTCTCTCTCTCTCTCTCTCTCTCACACACACACACACACACTGCTGGGCTTTTAGGCCTATGACAAAGCAAATATACTTCATTAATCTCTTGTCAAGCGATGATCTTTTTGTGTTGATGAAAAGAAATCCCCCATGGAAGCAAGTCTAGATTAAGGGAAATCCTTCAATCTGAGGCTAGAGAAACTTGGAGGAGAGACATTTATGATTATTTAGGAGAAGAATCAAATTTAAAAACAGGGTGTCAAATTGTCATTGCCGGCTGTTTGGTGAACTGTTCAAAGTGTGACCTTGGTTACTCATTTGGGTAGCTTTGTTCAGAGGAAAAGGTTTAGTTGATTCAAGTATCTGGTGGCAATTAGACCAACTCGATCTGGAAAATTTGTACAAATGGATTAATTGATTTTCGTTCCAGGGTAGATATTATATGGATGGAATACAAGGGTTTTTAGGGCAGCAGGAAACCATCCAGAACGATCAAATAAGGATGATAAGTTATTGGTTTGTGCTTCATTTGGTGGAAAAATGGCATCTTCCAGAGATCAGCTTCCCAAGTTGGCTTGTACTTGTTTGGCCACCTCGATGGGTTGAAAGGAGGAGCTGGTGGGACTGGAGAATTTAGGGTTAGCTGGTATGCAGGAGGAGAAGGGATGTGTGGGCTGAGGCAAGGTTGGGCTGCTGGTAACCAGTGATGGGCCATATGGGGCCTAGTTACTAAAAGATGGTCTAGGTGTACAGGTGATTTGGACTTGGGCTGTGTACAAAATTCTTACATAAAAGGACCAACTAGTGTGGGCTTAGGGGATTTGGGCCAGATTTTAGACTTTCAAAAAGAATCAGATATGCTTAATTGGTAGGCTTCAGTTAGCCCTGTGCATCCAGGCTTGAAGTATACATTGCTGGTTATGCCCAATTGTGATCTGGCCTAAGATATGAGTGGCCCATTAAATCAGGCCCAAAATATGCATAAGCCTCTGGATTGTGTAGGAACTGACACATAAGTAACACCGTACTTGGGTGACAATATAGTGCATCATTTGAAACAACAATCTAACCTGCCTTCATGTAGTTTTTGCTTTTCCCAGGTAATGAAAGTGCAATTCATGTCTTGTAGCTGAGGGAACCATATCATAGATGACTAGTTTTACACTAGCTCTCAACTACCAAATGCAACCCTCCTGTTTTATTTAGACTTGGGACTCTGTGGAAATAGTCAAGATGGAAGCGCGGCACGCACGAATATGCTTTGTTGCAGATTATCCTGCCAAATTAAAACAATGCCCCTGGTATATTTTCTTCTGATAAATCTTAGTAGTTATGTAGGACTGGCTCTTTCCTGTGCTGGCCAGCTCCTTGCGCTGGCCTTTCTGTACATGTTTTTTTTTTTATAATTATGATGCATTGATTTTAAGCTATAATGCAGCCATTGTATTGGTGGTCGGAATGAATTGAATGGTGCAGAACTAAATTTCTTTTGAATTAAAATTCATCTATTGTATGCTAAATTGGTAATTCCAGCCACTGCTATAATGTGAAACCTGATTATATCTATCTTTTCTTCCTTTAGGTACTTTCAACATACTGCTGGTCCTCTGATTATACTTTCCAGGAATTTGGCTCAGCACATTCACGTAAACAGGTTTATTATTAATAACCTCTTGGCTGGGAAGAAGGATTTTCTTTGAATCTAAATTTTCATTTCTTTGAACCTGATTATAAAATTGCGTTGTTTAGGGTATTATGATTGAGAAGTGACCTAGTGCCCCCCCTTGGATGAAGCAAAGTTTTGAAACTATTCATGTTTAATCACACATTCAAATAATAATTGCCTAAAGTCGATAAAGAACTTGATGCCTTGGTTCCATGCGCATTTTTCCAAAACCACTGCACAAAGTTTCCCTGAATGTGAATCATTGATTGTCAGAGGAGTCTGATTCAATGTTTATCAACATGACTTACAAAATTTACTTTAATTTTATTATTTGATTTTTAGAAATGAGACTAGAAACTATGAAGGTAAGCTGATTTCTGCAAAGCTCTAAAGCGAAGTTGCTGATAGCTTACCATAACCTATGCTAATCAGACTTGGAAATAGCCTAGTACTATCAGTATGCTGCATCGTTTTAAATACTCATAAGCTCGCTGAACTTATATGTGCAGCGCATCTCTAAAGACTTATGCTCATGATGATGTATCGTTGGGTTCATGGATGATGGGTCTCCAAGCAACATATACTGACGATGTTCGTCTGTGCTGTGGCAGCTCCAGAAAAGGTGAACTTATTACTCTCATGTTATTTATCAGTTTACCAAATAAATTTTGAGCAAACGGATTGCTTCTTTCGACTCTTTTTGCTGGCTCTTGTATTGCATCTTGTTCAGAAATAATATTTAGCAATTATATAGCCCAAAATTGCCCCAAAAATGTGCGTTAATAAATTTTTTATTTTTAATTAAGGCTATCACAACTAATCTTTAAGCTGGTTTCCATTTCTTAATGGGTTGCACTTTGTTGGCTTCTGCAGACAAGGTGTGTAGCGTGGCTGATTGTTTCTTTAAATCAGTACTAACGGCTAATGCTTCCGACTTTCTTGGCTGGCTGTTTATGTCGGCCATTTGGGGAGTCCTGCGGGGTTGCCAGCAAAACATGTTTTGTTGCGTTTTGAGTCGCAGTGAGGGATCTCTATGAAGCATATCAGATGAATTCACCGAAAATTGGATAGATACACCGGGAAAACAAGAAAAACAATATATCATGATTTTGCAGACAAATGTTGTGGGACGTTTGATATATTGTAATTGGGTGTTTGTCCTTTTTATCCTTTTTCCTAGTGAATAATTTTGTTTATGAAAGAAGTTCTGTTTTGTTTCATGAGAAAGGGAAATGTAATGGAATACATTGGGAACATTCAAATTTTCTTGGTATCCAATCATACCTTGAACGAATCAATGCATCAAAACTTAAAAAGATAGTATTAAAATATTTAATTTTTTTTTAGAAAAATATTTGGTACGCCAGAATATAATGGAATGAAAAAAAATGTAAAGTGAATGTACAAAATTATATAGATGAAATCTGATCCATTTCATTTTTGGGACCCAAACAAATAACACATGCTTGTATGAAGTGAACCAGTTATTAGCTTGTAAATTTTTTAAGAGCTATACATTGTTTAATGCGAGAACTTTGATGTTATAGTAGACTTTTCGGTGATTAAATTGAGATTTTTATATTAGAAGTCTTATATTTGAATTTTAAGAGTGTTGTGAACTAAATTGAGATTTTAATATTGGAAGTCTTAGATTTGAATTTCAAAAGAGTTGAGGAGAACGAATTGTATCCATTGTCTTAAATTTTCACAAAATTATCGAAATTTTAAAATTTTGTCACCCTCAAAATGAAAATGGCAGTCTATTTTTGTTTTGCATAATATCCGTCTAAATTTCAACGAATCATCTGAAATTTTTTGAAATCTTGAAATTTTAGTGAAATTTGTCACAATTTTAACCATACAATGAAATTTTGTTATAATTCAAATGAGAAATTTAGGAATGAAGTGAAATTTTTGTCTTAATTTATTTTATCGAAACAAAAGATTATTACAAGTGCTTTCAAAAGTATATGAAAAAATAAACATACAGTAATATTTTATTTAACCATTCGTGTCTAAATTATCATTATTTGTATAATAAATAATATTTAAATGATTTATGAATTTCTTTTGTATTAACTGAATATGTTTAATGTACATTATCTCGCACATATATTTGAGAAATTTAGGAATGAAGTGAAATTTCTGTCTTAATTTATTTTATTGAAACAATAGATTATTACAAGTACTTTCAAAATTATATGAAAAAATAAACATACAATAATATTTTATTTAACCCATCATGTCTAAATTATCATTATTCGTATAATAAATAATATTAAATAATTTATGAATTCATTTGTATTAACGAAATATGTTTAATGTACATTATCTCACACAACTTTTGTCTCATACAAAACATAAATGTATTTAATTTGTAATATATTAGTCCTAAAACTTATATTATTATGTTTGTCAATCATTTTTAAAGTTTCACGAAGAATTCTATGTTTTACTACTAATTTCCATTTTTTTTTTCAAATCAAAATCTAAATTTTCATCAAAATTTCCGTATTTTCGAAACTTTGAAATTTGAGTCGAAATCAAAATTTAATAGCTTGATTTGTATCTTGTTGTGTAATAGTTTCAATTTTGCACACTTCAAATCCACTAGAAAAGACAGTTTATGAGAGGTTTGAGTTCCATTTTGCCCCAATTTTAAATGTTTGATAGGATATTGTGGTGTTCAATTGTAGCTCATTTTTGTGGTTGGAATTCCACATCACATTTTGTTTGTGACATAAAATAAAAATAAGTATTTTCATCGAAATAATTATTATTTTATGATGGTAATATTTTTATCTTTATAAACTATCAAATTTTTGTATTATTATTATCTTATTTTAAGAAATAGATATTTAACAAACAAAGCGTATCTTAAAAATATTTTGTATAGTTTTCCTACTTTTGCTTTCCATATTTATTATCTTACTCAAAAATTAGTTGAATAAAGATCATTAAGAAGGGTTGAAACTCTTTCAATTCTCAAGGGTGAACAAGACTAGTTTGGAATACAACCCTAATCGTTATTTGGAACTGAACAAAATTTGTTGGTTCGATTCTTAAATATCAAACTTTATTTAATGTAAACTTATAGACTTAACAAATAGTCTAATGACCGGAAAATAATAATAATAATAATAATAATAATAATAATAATAATTTAAGACATTTTTCTCTTCAAAATAAATAATTTAGTAGAAAAAGCCCATGGATTATAAACTCAAAGGCTAAAAACAAATTTTAAACATTTTTTTTTTGTTTAATTTAATTGAACTTCATGCACTTAATTTATTTGTTTGTTGACTAGTGTGCAGTTTTCTAGTGTTTGCACTGAAATTATATATGAGCATATGTGAATAAGTGTCTCCATGTGTATATTCATATGGGTAATACTAGTACTGCTATGATATGCGAATATTTGACTATTTAAGATTTTATTCATTTGAACTTTTTATTCTCTATAAAATCTACTTATTTTATGACTTTATTAATAGAGTATATATATATATATATATATATATATATATATATATATTTATTTATTTATTTATTTATTTATTTGTTTATTACCATGTAAGAATTTGTCTCTGCTGTTGTGAGTGAGAACCGCTGGGCTGTAATGGATCAAACGCAGGGAGGAGAAGAAGAGAATGCAGAACAGAGGAAAGAATAATAATGGAAGAATTCTCTGTATTTCTTTTCTGTATTTGATCAGCATATATATATACAGTATAAAATGGAATCAAAATGGTTGGAGGCTAACTACAGGAATAAAAATACAATTATTCCTAACAACTTTCCTGTAACAGAATGGAGAAAATAAAAACAAAGTAAAAAAAATTCTGCAGATACGGTTATGAATAGTTGCCTGCCAACCATTTCAAGTTTCTTCATTCTTCAACAGAAAATGCCTACCAGTGAAGAACTGAAGACCCCAAAAATTATCCTGAATAGTTGTTCTCATCCATCTTCAATCCCAAGTGAACTTCAATCGTAATCCTTCCACTAAAACCAAATATCATAGACATCTTTGCAGCATTAAAGAGTTGAGTTCAGTTCATGGAATCAAACAGTAAAGGTTTTAATGTTGTGCAGAATTGCATAACTAATGAATAAGTTATTGCTTGATATTTGGGGTTTATCTTCCAATATGGCTTATTTGTCTATGTGACTCATAGAACTATATGACTCTCATATTGAGGGATGCTGCAAAGGATGTAAGGATCTTAAAAATTCATAATTTTTATTTTGTTGCTTTGTTCATGACTATTCAATTATCTCCAAAGGGAGACCGCCTTCTCGGAAAGAAATAAAACAACTAGTGGTAATTTTTATTGCAAGGATCTAGTCCTTGTTTGTTTTGGAACTGTATATCCTCGCATTCCTCTTAAGCAATTACTCTGATAAAATATGGTTTAAAGAAAGAGCAATATTATTTGTAAAAAGAAAAAGATATTTATCACTTGTGTGTCTACATGTGTTTTCTGAATATTATGGTAAAAGAATTTGTCAAATAAAAAAAGTTGATGACAACAAAGGAAAATGCTATAAAAATAAATAAAAATTTGCATCCAACTTATAGTGTCTGTGTTTGAAAATATTTAATTCATAATCACTTATAATTCTCTTTTGTGTTTACTTTTAATATCATGAAATATCATAATTGAAGAAACTCTAATTAAATTATAACATTAATATTTAAAAATTATAATTTTATAAACAACTTGTTCATAAAATTAGAGTCCTTGCTCTTCATTCAAATAGCTTGTTTGTCAATAAAAATTATTCCTATCCGATTCTGCCATCTCTATTCTCTTCAAATCTTGGACCTTGCATAGAATAATCTATCTGGATCCATTCCAACATGCTTTTGTAGATATGGTGCAATAGTTAACAAACCAAAATATTTGTTCCTCACTGTCACAACTCACAACACAACAATCAATGTTCATTTTTTTATTTGTTCCAGATTGCATTACAAGTTATGCATCTTTTTACCAACCTTTGTTTTCATTTGGAACTTCAATCACTGAAAACTGATGGTCTAACTTCCTCTGCTAAGTGAAAAATGATTTGTACATTTCATTAATGAAAATTGAAATGATTCATTATTAGCATATATTACTCAACGAATTAATTTATTTTGCCAAAGGTTTCTTATCTTGCGAACTAGTGAAGACATTGTTGTGCTCTTTCAGGCACAAAGCAGTAAAGATTGCTACAACTAGTATCACTAAGCAATTCTGCCTCTCCGTGGTTTTCTGTGTGTTTATTTAGGCTGAGATTGGTGATATATGCTACTCTACTGCTGTAATTTTGTTCATGATTCTTTTTCAGGTATGTAAATGCATGTTCATACTTTAGAAAACCAACTTGGCAACTTGGTTTCTATTTTAGTTGCTTTGAATTAGGACTGCTTATAAAACAATGAAAGCAGAAAAATAAAGAAATATGTTTTTTTTTTTTTTTTTTTTTTTTTTTTTTTTTTCTGTTTTATTTATATTTTCTGGATCAACCAGTGAATTTTTTATCCTCGTGCATTAGTATTTTTTACATTTCAGAAGAAGATTATATGTTGATCTAACAGAAAAATTTATAGTTACCAACTCAATACTGAAGACAAATAATATCTTCCTTCTATCTTCCAAAACCACTTATTATATCTTCCGTCTTCAAACCTCATCATGGTTGCAGCATCATTTGTTGAATTCCCTTTATTGAATCAAAACACTTCAGGTTTCAGTGAAGTAAAACCTTTGTATCCTCACATTGCTTGTTTTTGTATCTCAAAACAATCATGGAAAGTGACAACCTCATCCTTTTGATTGCCTGCAAGGGGATCCTCTTCTCATGTCCTTCCCCAAAAAGCCTAAGAAGATTGCACATGTAGCCTATACCCTCTGAGTGCCTTGGTGTATGTATTGCTATGATTAATAGACAATAAAAATACATTCAAAGGGGTACCCACGAACAAAATAATTAAATGTTTCGATATTTCATTATATTATGCCTAAAACATTTGCTACTACTGATACTCCATAATAGTCTATAATTATTCAATCATAAACCATGAGGTACCAGTGCTTTTGATGTCCCAAGACAATATGTCCAAAATATCTCGTTACCAATCAAGCCTCACCACTGCTTGGGTTGGCCTAATTGCTTTCGGTGCTAACCTATTGGAAAGGAAAATAGAGGAAGCTTGCAGTGATAAGATTCCCCATTAAAACAAATATAGTATTCAATCTTAAGTCAATTCTTTAGTAATATCTTTAGACCAACCACTCAGCCAAAAGAGAAAGAAAAAACTAAAAAGGAGATATGCTAAATCATTCACATTAAATGGCAGGGTCCATCATTTATCTTTACAATGACATGATCTATTATTTTCCAGATGAAACAAAAAAAGTAGGAATAGGAATGCAAGTCATGACCCTTGTTTAGGGGCAAATGAAGACTCCAGCTCCGTGTGGAAAATGCAGTCTACTAGGAGAGACTGCTTTTTTGGAAAGATACCAAGCAATCAGTGTCAATATGTCTTACACAAACAATTTCACATTTTGGAAAAACACAAAACACCAATGCTAACAACTTGTTTGACACGGTATAGAATAGTTGTTTGCTAATTAGTTTCATAACCATGGTTGCTTCAAAAAAGATTGAAAATGATGTGTGTGGGACAAATGTGACCTTTGAGTTACAATAAGCATTTTAGACCACATGCATGGCATCTTGAAAATCATATCTTAAGACTGTATTATCTGTTTATATTCAACTAAAATTAATCATTTGATAATTTCACAGTAATAAAGGAGATGTATACAATCGAACAAATCAATATGAATTTTTTCAAGTTTCTTAATAGAACCATTCAACTGAAAAAAATGATATTCCATTCAATTCAATTCACATGATATATATACAAATCAACTTAAACTTAAATGGGGACCCAATGACATGCTATGATTTTTTCGAAAGAAAAAAAAAATTGCAAACAAATTGATCCCGCATCCTCTGAAGTCATGCCCCTTCCTAAGCTCCATGTTGCTTGTTCAATTTAATCATTTCTTTCCATTTGTCTTACATGTAAAACCCATTCCATTCTGTATCCTCAATGATCCTATTGAGCATAAGCTCAGTAACAATTTGAGACTGCTAGGGGCATTTCAAGGTCATACTGGTTTTAGATGGCTATGTTTGACAAAAAGGAAAATTGATTTTCATGCTAAATTGTTTCTGCATGGTTCATGGTCGTAGCCCAGTCTACCCACAGGAATATCAATAAATCATATTTGGACATTATCCTTATTTTCTCCATCTAAACCTTTTCTTTATGTTGCTTTTTTGAGCTTTAGTTAGAACTCTTCCACTGGAACTCTTCTTTTTTGGTTAATTAGTTGGTTTTGTGAGATTTGTTGCATTCAAAACATTTATTTATAGCCTTTTCGTCCGTGGAAAGATTGTGATTCGTAACATGTCACTAAGAAAATAATTTTTTTTTTTTTTAAATTTTTTTGGTTAATTATTTGGTTTTGGAGAGTGCTGTTTGAGACCACATTAAAATTACGTTAAAATTTAGTTATAAATTTATTTATTTATTTATTCAGAATTTTTTACTAAAAAAAAAAGCATTTGAAAGTAGAATTTCTTGTGGATAAACCATATTTTGAAATTACAAATTTAATACGGACCAAAGTATTTTCCTAGTGCCTTAATTCCTTCCCAACAAATTATGCATCCTCCCCCACCCCAGCTGAGGAATTTTCT
The DNA here is from genome assembly GCF_029873635.1 of Malania oleifera. Lineage (NCBI taxonomy): Eukaryota > Viridiplantae > Streptophyta > Magnoliopsida > Santalales > Ximeniaceae > Malania > Malania oleifera. The sequence goes on along the minus strand of NC_080429.1, from coordinate 79,651,874 downwards.
CACATTGACCAATCAACGTTGACTTGACTCAGAACATCAAATTAATAATTTCCTAGCAGTGGCTTCATTCCTTCCCCACCCTATATATAAATGTAAATGCAAGCTGCCTCTCATCTTCAAATTCAAAGAACAAAACAAAACAACTCCTTTCCCTAGAAGAATTGAAGTTGGATTTTGTTGGTATATCTCAATGAGATACTCAGCTGCAGTTTTGGGGATTGTTTTTACATTGATTTCTTGGGATGGAGTAAATTCAAATGCCACCCATTGTAAGGCAGAGGAGAGGGAAGCCCTTCTGGACTTCAAGCAATCTCTCACCGATCCTTCCAACCGCCTCTCTTCCTGGGTTGGTGAGGATTGCTGCAGGTGGACAGGAGTTCGCTGCCACAACGCCACTGGCCATGTAATCCATCTCAACCTCTCCAATCCAATATTCCCTATTCATGATGAGGATGGGTATTACTACTATGATTATGAGTCTTTGGTTGCTGCGCAGAACAGGTCCAGTTTGGGTGGGAACATAAGCGGCTCTTTGCTGCAATTGAAACATCTTCAGCATCTGGACTTGAGTCTCAATCATTTTCAGGGACTTCAGATTCCACAGTTCTTGGGTTCCCTCCACAATCTCGCTTATCTTAACCTTTCTTCTGTAGGATTTGTGGGTGCCATTCCTCCTCAACTTGGGAATCTTTCAAGCTTGCATTATCTTGATCTTGGAAGGAATTATGATTTGTACATTACAGATGACGTAAGATGGATTTCTCATCTCTCCTCAATTGAATTCCTCGACATGAGCTTTGTCAATCTCAGCCGGGCATCTAATAATTGGCTTCAGGCAATGAACATCCTCCCTTCCTTATCCACGTTGATCTTGCATTATTGTTCCCTCAGCCATAATCTTCCTCTTTCCCATGTCAATTTTTCTTCCCTTGTCGCTCTTGATCTCTCCGATAACTTTTTCAGGAATTCTTCCACATTTGGATGGCTCTCCAGTCTCACTTCTCTTGTTTCACTCAATCTGCGTATGACCTATTTTACAGAGGGTTCGATCCCATTATATCTTCAGAACATGTCCACTACTCTTCGATCCATGGACCTTTCATATTGCAATTTGAACTCTACCACACCGAACTGGTTTTCTGGTCTCTCTTCTATTGTTTCCCTTGATCTGAGTCATAATCGAATTCCTGGTTTGCTTCCCGCCCCTCTACGGAACCTAACTACTCTTCGGTTCCTTAATCTTGCTGGTAACCAATTTAACTTTGCAATACCAGAGTGGTTGTACGACATGACCGGCCTCCAAAGTCTCGATCTTTCTTCCAATCATTTTCAAGGATCAATTTCTAGTGCTATTGGCAACCTGACATCACTCACAATACTCCGTCTTCCTTTCAATCATTTTCAAGGATCAATTTCTGGTGACCTGACATCACTCACAGAACTCCGGTTATCTGGCAATGACTTTGAAGGAGGGATTCCAATATCCTTGGGAAACCTCTTCAATTTGAGAGTTTTAGATTTGGCAGGGAACCAACTCAGTGGAGACATTTCTGAAAATTTTGGAGATTATTCATTTGATTCGTGCGCCAAGGAAACACTAGAGTCAGGCCAATTGCCCAAGCATCTCGGAGAATTTAAAAGTTTGTCCGTGCTTGATATTTCCTGCAACTCCATTTCAGGCCCACTTCCAATGTCTATAGGGAAATTATCATCCTTGAGGGTCTTACATATTTTTTCCAATCTTTTCAATGGGAGTATTCCAGAAACTCTTGGGAGTCTCTCTAAATTGGAAAGTGTGGACATCTCTAACAATTCCATGGAAGGCACCATTTCAGAAGTTCACTTTGCAAATCTGACAAGACTGAAGGATTTCTTTGCTGATTCAAACCCATTGGCCTTGAAAATAAGCCCCAATTGGATTCCTCCATTTCAACTCCGTCTAATTTCACTGAGCTCAACTCATATGGGACCTCAATTATTTCCTTCATGGCTTCAAACACACAGGGAATTGATAGCTTTATACCTATCAAATGCTTCAATATTAGGTGTAATCCCAACTTGGCTTTCCAATATGTCCCAACTTTCCAATGTGGATCTATCTCAAAACCATATCCAAGGCCCATTGCCTCCTATGCCTGCTACACTAAGCTATTTAGATCTTTCAAATAATTACTTGAATGGATCTCTTGTTCCCTTCTTGTGCAATAAAATGGTAGATTTGGAATCTAATTTATACCATTTAGATCTATCAAAAAATTTTTTGTCTGGAGAAATTCCTGATTGTTGGATGAATTGGAAAAATTTATTGACATTGCGATTGGACAACAATAATTTGGTAGGAAAAATACCAAGTTCCATGGGTTCTCTAACTCGGCTTGGATCACTACACTTGAGCAAGAACAAGCTCTCTGGAAACTTGTCTACCACATTGTCAAGTTTTCATTATTTGAAAGTTTTGGATCTTAGTGAAAATAAATTTTCTGGAAGAATACCGTTATTGATAGGAGAAAGCCTACCCCAACTTCGAGTCCTTATTCTTCGCACAAATAAGTTGAGTGGCAGTATTTCCATCCAGCTCTGTCATCTCTATTCTCTTCAAATCTTGGACCTTGCACACAACAATCTCTCTGGAGCCATTCCGACATGCTTTGGTAACTACAGTGCAATGATTAACAGACCAAAATATTTAGACAAATTTTTTTACAATCATACAAGTACACCCTTAGAAAAAGCAATGGTTGTGATAAAGCAATATCAGTATGAATTCAGCAATTCTCTCTCTCTATTAACAAGCATTGACATTTCATGCAACAACTTGTATGGAGAGATCCCTGCAGAGTTGACCCATCTTAAAGGTTTGTTATCCCTAAACTTATCCATGAACAAACTTCAAGGAAGGATCCCAGATAAAATTGGCAACATGACATCACTGGAGTCTGTTGATTTATCAATGAATAAACTTTCAGGCATAATTCCTCAAAGTATGTCAAGTTTGACATTCTTGGAATATTTAAATTTGTCATACAATAACTTATCCGGAAGAATTCCTTTAGGTACCCAGATCCAAGGCTTCACTTCACTCAGTTTCATTGGCAACCATGAGCTCTGTGGTCTACCATTGGCAGATGAATGCACAAAAGCTAAAACACCTCTAGTTCTAAAACCAAGTTGGCACAATGAAAGAGATGGATGGATTGATATGAGGTGGTTCTATTTGGGCATGCCATTTGGATTTGTTGTGGGTTTTTGGGCTGTTTTGGGTCCTTTAATGTTGAACAAGGTTTGGAGATTGGCCTGTTTTCAATTCTTGGATGACTTGAAATACAAGTTGTTTGGTGGGTTTAGATTTGTTTAAAGTTTTTGTGTTTTTATCTAGGTCTGTTTAGATTTGTTTCTTATTTAGCATTGTGTAAATTTGTGGTCTTGGTTTGGTTGGTTGTTGGTGTTGTTTTTGGGAGGGCTTTAATTTCTTTATCTGTAATCTCCCAATGTTTATCTTGCAACCACGGTATTCCTCCGCCAAAAGTGAGGGCATATCAATAAAGATTGCGTTATTCAAAAAAAAAAAAAAATTGTATGTAAATGTTTAGTTTATAAGTTTGCACTATGCAATATTATTTGTGCAATTTTTAAAATTTATCATCATATAAATTACAACTTCATATAGTACTAGAAAGATGATCTCATAGATTTATCTCTTAGCTATTAGGCCATTACATCTATTCGTAATGCTATTGTACGTCACTAGTCCATTCAGCAGTAGTAAACTAGGTTGAGTAGGTGGGCACATGTATGCTTTTTAGATGTGATCGATATTCGTGTTTTCCAATTAATTTTCATAAATTTATGGATTGATCATCATGTTTGCTCAATTTCTTCCCAAATATATTATCAACTAAACTGCAAAGCAGAAGTAGACAAGATATATAAACCTAAAAAAAAAATGGAACATAATGTATATATATTCCAATTCAAAACCCAAGATATCTAATAATTCATTTGTGTCAACTTTTAAACACTTTATTCCTGGTTATCCTTAATATATTATAAGAAATATAATATTGATAGTTCATTTAGACAATTAGAAGGAATATTGTCTTTTCACTTTAGCTAAACCATTTGCAAAATTGGGATAGTGTTTGAGAACAAAAAATTTTGACCTTGGATTTGGATTCGTATCCATTTTATAAATACTTTTAATATAATTATATTCTAAGCTTTGTGCAAATCTACACAAATACAAATTTGTGGTCTGAAGTCCATGCTCCTAAACACAAGATATGTAATCACCTACTTTCTTGGAGTCTAATAATTTATTTAAATTTCTTAGTAAAAATTTATTGTTCTCCTTAAAATTTTCATTTGAACAAAACTCAAAAAGTAGTTGAAGATATAAGATACTCATATGCACTACTTTGAGAATAAAGCTCTAAAGTTGTAAGGAGAATATAGAGACAATGTTGACTTGATGGTGTCAACTTGATACTAATGACCTATAGATGTGTGATGCATTTAGGAAATTGTAACTTTTAGTTATACTCGTAATAGTAGTTTCTCACAAATTCAAGAATCCTATATTTATTTCTATCAAATTTTGGTGTCCTTTTGAGTGCATCCATGCGTCTATGCGTGTGTATGATCATTTAAAGATACTTCTAGCCCTGTCTTTGATACATCATTCTATTCTTCTATTTTTTGTTTAATTATGTGTTTGTATCGATGAATTTTTTTCATTATTTGTCAATAAAGCCATCTTGGTACTCATCTTCTTTATTTATGTTGACATTTTGTATGGTTGATGTTCATCTATTTGCCTCTTATGTTAATTCCTTGAACAAACTCTAATGATTTGAGACGACGACAACGACAAAGTGGTGACGGTGAACCTCTGTCGGCGATATACGGTGACGGAAGACATAAGTCTACCGCAGGTTTGGTTTTTTATTATTGTTTATTTGTTATTTTGTTTTTTTGGTATTCAATATGGAATAACTTTTAGTCATGACCCCATCTATGGTAGCTATTACCGGAGGGTTGAGGGGAGGTGTCAACGCTAGCTTATGGGTTGAGGGGAGTGGTTCAGGGGAAAATAAGGTCGAAAAGGGGGGAGGTTTCGCTGGGGGAAAATCGTTTGCGGAAGCCTTGAAGAGGCCAATCCCATCTTCAAAATTCAAAATCCCGTTGAGGAAACCGGAATTAATTAATGAAGAATTAGGTTTTGTTTTCTCGGATGTGGAGATGGAAAAGGCCGCTGAGGATCTGAAGTTTGCGTTGGTTCTTAAATTTCTTTCTGTAAGGTTGTCTATTGATGTCCTTCGGAGGCATATTATCCAATCATGGGGTCTCTCTGTAGTCCCAATGATAAGTTTTATGGACAACTACCATGTTTTGTTGAATTTGGTATACGAAAAGGATTACATTCATGCATGGGCATGAGAAGGAAGATAGGTGGCAGGGTGCCAATTTCGGCTTTTTAACTGGTCTATGAATTTTGATGTAAACAAGGAGCCATTGATTGCATGTCAGTGGATTTTCCTACTAGGTTTGCTTTTACATTTATATAGAATGGACTATTTGCAAAGTTTGGCCACTAGGTTTGGTAGATTCCTGGGGACAAATAATGCCACATTATATAGAACACGCGCCACTGGTGCGAGAATATGTGTTGAAGTGGACTTGCAAAAAGATCCTGTGGAGGGTTTTCCGTTGGTGGTAGGACAAAAGCAGAATTGGCAAAGGGTAATATATGAGAAAAGAGGTTTCTATTGTTATAAATGTTGTAGACAAGGTCATAATGAAGTAGTATGCCGATTTGGAGTTAAGCCTAAGGATAAAAGAAAGGTAGGTATGAGGAAGGAGGGAGATAAGAGGGTTTGGAAAGAAGTGGGTAGAAAAAAGAATATGTTAGTTGAAGTGGAAGGTCCTGTTTTGAAGATTCAGGTTCAGAGGATGGAGGAGAAGAAGGATTGAAATGTGAGTGGGCTGTGGAAGGAGATTGAGAAAAATAAAGAAATTTTGAATGAGGTTAATAATGTGGGCACTCAAAAAGTGGATGAAGTTAATTTGATGGAGAAAAAGAGTGGAGAGAAAGTCAATTGTTGTCAAGACTAGAAATCAGAGGTAGTAGGGGTGCAGGTAGAACTGGGAGGTTGCTCTAGGTCTGCCCAGGAAATCGAAGTTGCTGATGAAGGAGAGAGGGGAAAAGTTGAAAAGGACAAGGATGGGGAGGTGATTTTGGTGGAGGAGGTGGATGAGAGAGAGAGTGATGTGGAGGGTGTAGGGTGTAGGGAGAATTATGATGTGTTTTCTGAGAGAGATATGGAGGTTTGCATTAATACTCAAAAAGAATATCATTCTATTCTAGGTAATCTCACAATGGGTGAGTCGGAGGGAAGATATAAAGATAATGGTCAAGTGAAAAAGTCTAAGAGGGCTAAGGCAGTGCCTCAAAAGTTGAACTTATGATGGAAAAAACTATGTTTTGGAATTTAAGAGGGTTGAGCACGTCGAAAAGAAGATTGAAACAAATTGTGAAAGATTAGAAAGTTTCGATTTTGGCAGTTTCAAAACCTTTTCAAGATATAGAAAAGATAAGAAGGTGGGCAGTGTATTTGCAATTTACTAACTTTTGCTCTAATGTAGAGGAAGGTGAGAAGATTTGGTTGTTTTGGAAAGAGGATGTTCAAGTGGATTGGGTAGGTGCCTCCAATCAATGTGTGATGGTTTTGTTAACAGAGGATAGAGGGCCCTTGCTTCTTACTTTTGTATATGTCAAATGTTATCGTATTGAGAGAAGAGATTTTAAATTCAAACTTATATTTTTTGTGCTTCAAACTTTCTATAAAATTGGGAAACACTCCAAGCCACTTGGAGAACATGAAATAGAGTTGATTTATCATCTATAAATACCCCCCCAAGGCTAAGGATTAAACACACCAAGAAAATATAGCAAACAAGCTTTCTTGCTCTCAAATCTCCCAATTCTCTCAAAGCTCTCTTATGCAATCAATTTCCAAGTTTCACTACTAAGATTTGCTGTGAATTTATCAAGAAAATTTTGAGCCTACTCTTAATTCTTTCAACGTAGAAAGAAGGCTTACGGTGATATCTTCTTGAGCTTCATATTTCCATATTGTGAATTTGATTGAAGTATATAGATTTAACTTGTACTAATTAGCTCTTTGTGTGAGCATTCTTTGTACACCTCTATTTGATTTATATGTTGTAGATATTGACAGTTCAAGGTTATTTGGATTGTTGGCTAAGCACGGGGATATCACTTAGAGAGGTGGGCTCTAGCCTAATTGAAGGAGTGACCGAACGAGGGTACATCGTTTGGAGAGGCGGACTCAAGCCAACTAAAGGAGTGTGTAAACGGTGTTGTTCCGCTCGGAAAAAGAACTGGTTTTAGTGAATCCTTTGGTGGTTTGCCAAAGGTAGGGACATAGACTGGGTATAAGTCGAACCTCGTAAAAATCGTGGTCTCACTCTCTCTTTCCCTTACTCTTTATTTTCAGCACATATAAATTGCGTGGATGATTTAATTTCTTAATTATATATATTACGCATATTTGGAAATCAAGTAAACTTAAAGTTTAATTTTGATTTGGGATTGCGGAAACCAAAAGGGTGTACATTGGTTAAACCCTACTTTGCGGAAACCATAAGGGAGTACGTTACTTAGTTAACACACAAAGATAAATTTACTAAGAGTTTGTTTGGATTCTAAATTTTGGGAAGAGTGTGAATGTTTTGTTGAATGTTAAATTCAGAAACAAATTACATTCTCTACAAGGCTTACAAAATTGTATATGCAGGGCTGCAAACAAAATAACCATCTTGATTGGATATTGTGGTTGATTGAAAAATTGATTGGTTTGATTGATTGATTGATTACTTAATTGTTTAAATACTTTATTAGTATATGGTTGTGAATTGTATATTATTTTAAGTATTGGTTGTGTATTTGGTAAACCAACAAGAAGTCAAGAATACATTAAAAAGAAGTAAAAGAAATTTTAAAATCCAATTCACCCCCCTTTTGGGATTACACCTTAGTTTTCATAATGATTTTGTATTCATCATTGATATTGTTGCTAGTATATGTGTGATCCTTTTATATAATGTTTATTTCATTGCGCATTGTTGGAAGAGACCCTATTTTCACAACAGGTGGGAATAAAATGTCCATGCTTTATGGGAATTCTTACATTTTCATGAATGTGAATATACCCGCCACATTAGATTCCATAGTCAAACAAACATGAAAATGAGATGCCATGAGCATCACAATTCTAATAATCTTGAAAAATGCTGTGAAACAAATCCCCCTAGTGGTTAGCTTTGTAAAGTATGATATATGGATAAAATTTATGATATATTATGTACGTAGCTTTTAGTAAGATTTATATTTACTTGTAAATTGTCATTAAGTTAAAATTTATTTTAAATTGAGAAATGAAAAAAATGGATGATGATACTTCTCATATATATATATATATATATATATATATATATATATATTAAAAGGTTAAGTGAAACTTATTGAAATAACTCATAAGAAAGGAGCTTGAGATAGAGCAGAATCAGTACAAGGAAATTGAGAAGAACAATTTAAAATAAATACTTAGGTATTTAATGTCTGCCGAGATGATGTGCAGGTATTCTAATTGGAAGATCATAGTAATAGCACAAAGAGGAACTGAAGCTGAAGACTCAATTTACGATTGTATTGTATTTCATTTCTATGCAAACGGTCTGTAATAGTAATTAAGGCTTATGACTTGTAATAATTGCATGCATCACCTGCATGATTTAATAGGTAAGTTCAAATTGAAATATAATTAAAAATGACCTTAGAAAGACTTTAGGGATTACCCTTCGGTCGACCGACACAAGATTTTTTCGATGTTTTGAAAAAGGCCTAGAAATGACCCTAGGACACTCACCATTGCAATTGTATGTGTTAGGCACTTGAATATGGTGATTGTGTATTGAAAAAGGACCGAAATGCACAAGTTAGGCACTTTCGGTCGATCGACCTAGGGAGTTCATTTTGGCCCTGGTCGACCGAATCAGGTCTAGGTCAACATGTTGACCGCAGTCCGGTTGACCGAGTTTCTAAAGCTCATTTTACCCCAGTCGACCGAAACCTCTTGAAGTCAACAGTTTGACTTCCTAGTCGACCGAGTAAATTTTGTATTACACCAACTTGGTCGACCGAGGGTCCTCAAGAGTTGGCCCAACAATCTGGTTGACCGAGAGGCTCAGTTCATTTTCCTTTGGTCGATCGAGCCATGTGAATTGAAAAATCCACCTTCTCCTGGTCGACCGACTGAGTAGTTCAAAAATGGCCCAATCGACCGAACCATATGAACTTCGATCGACCGAAAAGGTTTCTAGTCGACAGGACCTCTCGGGTTGCCTTGATTTTTTACCGTGGTTAATAATTTTAAAACATGATTAAAATGACTAATACTTCATTAAACTTTTCTAATAATCCCAGCTATGTCCCCAATGGTTATATTTCATGGGATGTCTATATATACCCCCTCATTTGGGATTATTAGTACATGATTAGTCACTTTGATTAGGAGAGATTCTATGAAATTTCCAAAACCTATAATACTTATATCTAAGCCCCAACCACTCATACTTACTTTCTCTTATTGCCAAAAGTCATTTGTAAGTTGATTGAGTGTTTATTACTATAGGTTCGCTCTCCTATTTGTATTTGATTGATTCGATTTTAACGAGAGCTAAACTAGAGTATTCTTAGGGGGCTTTGTTCATAAGCCTATCCTAAGAAGACTCGCCGAAGTTTTTGAGTATTGCATTTGTGTTGCAATATTTTAGGAAACTTGTATTTGTCTTTGTGTTACAAAAACTCTTTCAAAACATACTCAAATATTTTGTGTGATTTATATTGATATATCTTTGAGAAGATATTTTCGTTTGTAATATAGATCTTTGTTGCAATATCTATTTGCATATCATTTGCTGAATACAAAGACTATACATCTTTTGCAAACCAAGCATATACATTATCTGATCTACGTGACTGAGATATCATACTGATCAATATACTTGAGACTCACTTGATATCTTTGTGTGAACATCTTGGTTGAATATCTTGTGATGCAAAGATTGTTTGATTGGTACTCTCACGCACTGATTACATCGATAGCAAATATTTAGTTGAGAGCTGATATATCTTAAACCACATTGAGCTTACATATTAAATCATATTGTGGTGTATGTGAATGAGCGTATCTGGGTACACATCTGCTTTACTTGAAAGCATAATCACTGTACCATTTCATTTATTGAGCAAAATTGTTGTATACCAGGCATGAGCCTGAAGAGGGAGACTAGCCCTTTGAAATAGTCCCGGATTGGCTTAGACCCGGTTAGGAAAGCTAGATGTGCCGTTCTGTTAAGGCGTGTAGATTTAGGTCAGCCCCGCAAATTGACCTGGTTGTTAAGGTTGAGGTTAGCCCTGTGCTAATTGACTGGGTTGTAATCGGTGCCGCTCCACCCTTAAGTGAGCCTTTAGTGAAATACTTGGGCTTGCGAGTTAGAGGCGGGGATGTAGGCACAGTTGGCCAAACCCTGATAACATATCGTGTGTTTATTTATATTTCTACATTTTATATTTACCGCACGTTTATGTTATTATATGAATGATTCGCTTGATTTAAATTTCCATATATTATATTTATCGGTGTATTTGGAACTGCATAGAAAGACCCTAGGTTGTAATATTCTGCTAACATCTAGTTCAACCTAAGAGAAAAGTTTAAAATTCCAATTCACCCCCCCTCTTGGGAATACACCAATTCTAACAAAAAGCAATGAAATCTTTCCATTCCATTGCTATAAAACTTAAATTAGGTTTGTTTTAAAAGAATAGATTGTTCAAAATATTCTTATAGATACATAGGAGAAGCAGTGTCGTGTTTATCTTGAAAAATTCTTACATTTCTTTGCTATTGAGATTGAAAATTTAAGCTTTCTGCTCTTTCCCTTGCTTTTCGATAGAACCCAATTGTTAAGCATTCCTTGAAATGTTTTTGGCATAAACCACTGCAGCTTAATGCTATGTAAAATGAGGTTCCAAATTTGTGAACTGAACTAGCATAAATGAGAAGATGATCAACTGTCTCCCCTTCCTTTTTACATAAGTGATAGATTGAGGGAAATTGTCATCCTCTTCTCTACAAGTCGTCCATGGTGAGAAGTCTATTTTTGGAAGCCAACCCATGAAGATTGAAACTTTAAATGGAATGAAAGTGTTCTAGATTAATTTTCTAATTTAATTTTCTAATGAAGGCATATAAAGCAAATTAAGAAAACCAGACTAAACATGATCTTGAACCAAATGACAGTCTATTTCAATATGTTTGGTTTGTTTGTGAAAGACTAGATTCGAGGCAATGTGCATAACAGATTGGTTATCATGGTATAAGGCTATAGATTGCAGATGAGAAACATGGAGATCCTTAAGTAAAGATACTAGACAAACTAGCTCACATGTAGTAGAAGCCATAGCCTTATATTTAGTCTCAGCAGAGGATCTAGATACTGTTGTTTGCCTTTTAGAACGCCACAAAATGAGAGATGAACCAAGAAAGACACAAAAACCAGTAAAAGATCTTCGAGTTGTAGAGCAGCTGGCCCAATCTGAGTTAGTGAAAGCAATAAGTTGAAAACTTGAGCTACTTGAGAAGAACAATCCTTGACCAGGACTAGATTTGAGATAACGTAATACACGTTCTGCAGCTTGGAAATGAGGAGTACGTGGATTGGCCATAAACTAGCTTAGAACTTGAATGTTGTAGGTCAGGTCAAACCGAGTGATAGTAAGATATAGCAAGTGACCAACCAGCTTTCTATAAGGTAATGGATCACCAAGTAACTCACCATCTTCATTGGTAAGTTTGAGATTCTGCACCATTGGAAAAGCAACTGGTTTACATCCTAAAAAACCTGAATCTTGTAGAATGTCCAAGGCATATTTCCACTGACAAAGAGAAATACCCTTTGAAGAACAAGCTACCTCCAAACCCAAGAAATAAGGCAAGGAACCAAGAACCTTAATCTTAAACTTCTCATTAAGAAATGATTTAATGGTAGTAATGCAAGAAATATTAGAACTAGAAATTATAATGTCATCAACATAGATGAGAAGAGCTATAAAATTAGCACCATTAATAAGAGTAAACAAGCAAAAATCAGCTTTCGATTGAGTGAATCCATAAGAGAAAAGTGCTTAAGTGAAGAAGGTATGATATTCAATTCGAGAAGGCAGATGAGCTTCCGAGAAAGCTTAGAGGTATATTAAGACTTGATAGTCTTGGCTTCCCTAACATTAGATGTTTATGTTTTGTCTTTCACCCTTCCTTTCAGTTAGTTTTATGTAGTTTGCTTGGATGTTTGAGTTAGGCTTGTTTAGTTTGGGCCGTTTGGTTAGTGTTGTTTAGTTTTGATTTCTTTCTGTTTATGGTTTATGTTTGTGGTTTGTTTTGGGAGGGTTTTTTTTTTTTTTTTTTCTTCTTATTTGTAATCTCCAAAAGGCTTTGAAATATAACTACGGTTTTCCTCTGCCACAAGTGAGGGTTTATTACTAAATTTGGGACGGGACCACTATGTGGGTGGCTATTGACTCTTTGTTAAAAAAAAAAAAAAAAAAGCTTAGAAAACCATTGACGTGAAGTTTGCTTTAAACCATATAAGCTTTTAATCAATCTACAAACCATATTCGCCCCCTGAGCTGCAAATCCGAGAGGAAGCTTCATATACACTTCCTCAGACAAATCATCATGAAGAAAAGCATTATTCACATCAAGCTGGTGAACAAAGAGATTCTGGGAGGCAACAACAGCAAGTAAACACTGAACATTGACAAGCTTAGCAACCGGTGAAAAAGTTTCAATGTAACCTAGGCCTTCACGTTAAGTATATCCTTTGGCTACCAAACAGGCTTTATAACATTCAATTGAACCATCTAAACGATATTTAATCCAATAGACCCATTTACAGCTAATAGGTTGATGTGTGGGAGGCAAAGCAGTGATAGTCCATGTATGATTTTCTTTAAGAGCCTTAATCTCAATAGCCATAACATCTCTCCAATGAGAAAACTTAACAGTTTCATGATAGAATTGTGGTTCCTTAGTGGAAGAAACATTAAGAACAAAAAAGTGATAGGTAGGAGATAGTGAAGAATATGAAAGAACTAAACTAAGATCATAGGGCATACCTGAAGAAGGCCGAGAGCAATGAAGAACATAATTTCCAGGTTGTGAAACATTGACTAGATTACAGTGATAATCACATAAATATAATGGAGGATGATGAATACGAGTAGAACAATTGGAATATCAAAATCATTAGAAGTAAAATTAGATGGAGAAGCCTGAGTGTGTGAATTAGAAACCAAAGTGTTTGATGGAAAAGGAAAAGAAATATCATCAGAAGGACGCGAAAGAACTATAGAAGAAGAAAGAAAATCAGAAGTAGAGGTGAGAAAATTAAAAGGAAGAGATGAAAAAGGAAAGTGTGTTTCATGAAAAATAACATCTTGTTAAATAAAAATTTCATGAGAGGAAAGATCAAACAATCGGTAACCTTTGACAGCAAAAGGATAACCAAGAAATATACACTTTCGAGCTTGAGAATCAAACTTGTTACGAGAGGAATATAAAGTTGATGCAAAACACAAACAGTCAAATACCCGTAAATGTTTGTAAGAAGGAAGTTTAGAAAAGAGAATTTCAAAAGGGGATTTGTTAGACAAAAGAGGAGTAGGCATTTAGTTTATAAAATAGGCTGTAATGAGGATACAATCTTCCCAAAAGGGTAAAGGAAGGTGAGCTTGAAATCGAAGAGCACGAGCAACATTAAGCAGATTTTGGTGCTTTCATTCAACAACTGAATTTTGTTGAGGTGTAGCAACACAAGTGCATTGGTGGATGAACCTTTTGAAGCAAGAAAATCAGACATAAGAAATTCCGGCTTATTATCAGTGTGAAGAATTTTGACAGAGGTATGAAACTGATTTTCAACAAGAATAAAAAAATTACGAAGGAGCATATGTGTCTCACTTTTATTCTTCATTAAAAAAATCCATGTACATCAAGAGAAATCATCTACAATGGAAAAAAAAAATAACAAAATCCTTGTAAGGAAGCCATAGAAAAAGGGCACCAAATATCAACATGAACAATTTGAAAACTAAATGTAGTCACTAAAGCGCTTGAAGGAAAAGGCAAGCGATGCTACTTAGCCATTGGAAAAACAGTACAAGGAGAATTATTAGTAGACTTGAAAGAGGAAAAAGAAAGGAGATCACGAAGCAACAATAACCTGGAATCATATGGATGACCAAGCCTTTTATGCCAAATATCTAAAGAAGAATATGTAGCGGTGAAGCACTTTGGAGCCGAAATAGAGGGTGATATCAAATGGTAAAGGCCATCAAGCAATTTACCTAAGCCTATTGTCCTCCATTACTGCAGGTCCTGTATAAAACAAAAAGAAGAAATAAAAATGAAGGAGCAAGGAAGATCCGAACCAATTTACTAGTAGAAATAAGATTGAATGTAAAAGAAGGAACACACAAAACATTGTTTAAACTAAAGAATCAGAAAGCACAATATTACGAATATGAGTAATAGGTGCTTGAAGACCATTAGGAAGCACAAAAAAACTTGAAACAATGGATGTAATGGAAGAAAAGAAAGTAACCGAGTTAACCATGTGATCAGTAGCCCCGGTATCAATAATCCATGAAGTGGAAGGAGAATTAACCATGAGAGAAGCAAAATCTTGAGACTGGGATGAAAGAATACATGTCATGTGAGTTGGAGTTAAAGAAGTACCAGTAATTGTTGAAACTAATGGCTGAATGAGAGTTAACAATTGCTGACATTGCTCTTGAGTAAAAGACAATGATGGAGAATCAAAAGTAGGCTCAGTAGAAACATTGTGAGCTGAACTTGGTGTTGCAGATTTAGACTTAGTAAATTTGTATTCGGGAGGAAAACCATGCAACCGATAACATTTTTCCATAGTGTGACCTGTTATACCACAATGCGAACAAATAGGACGATCTTTCTTGATGGAAGATTTTGTGTTACTGAGTGTGGAAGATGCTGGAATAGAGGAACTGATCAATGCAGTTGAATCAAAAAGAGGAGCAGATGTAACTACATTCTATCGTTGACTCTCTTCTTGAAGTAAGAGAGAAAATACTTTGTTGATCAGTGGAGGAGGATCAAGTAAAAGAATTTGACCCCGTATGTGACTATAGGATTCATTCAAGCCCATTTGAAATTGAAAAAGATGATCCTAGTGTTGAAAGTCCACAATAGATCTGACAGCACTACAAGAACAAGCAGGAACACAAGAACATAAGGAAGAAGGACGATAGCTGTGAAGTTCATCCCAATAGCCCTTTAACTGAGTATAATATTGAGTAATAGAAAATTGACCTTGAGATAAATCCGAGATAACTTTCTTGAGTTGAAAGATGCGAGGACCATTGCTGCGAGAGAAATGATCATGAAGATCCAACCAAATTGCATGAGCAATGGTCGCATAGATGTCACTGGCTACAATCTCCTTAGAAATTGAATTGAGAAGCCATGCCACAACCATGCTATTACAGCGGCTCCATGGATAGTGAAGAGAATATGAAATCAATGGTTGAGGGAGAGATCCATCAATGAAAGCTATCTTATTCTTTGCATTCAAAGAAGTGAACATCGATCGACTCCATGTATGACAATTATCTCCGGTCAAGACATGAGAAACAAGAACAACACCAGGATGGTTTGAATTACTAAAATGATATGGATTTACAAAATCATCAATGGTTAATGAAGAATAAGGTGGAATGATAGATGCGAAAGGAGTTGGAAATTGGAGCTTTGACCATTAGAGAAGCTTGAGAGAAAACACTTCAAAATTTCTTTGATACAATATCAAATTTGTGAAAGTACTTCAGTTTTATTCACACCAAAAGTAGCCTACAATAGTGTATATATATACAACAATTCAATAACTGAACTACCAACTCAAGAACTAAAATAACAACTAACTAAAGTAACAACTGAACTACCAACCGAAGAACTAAATTAACAATTAACTAAATTACAACTGCAAGCTGTTGTTGCCAACTGAGAGCTGCTGCTACTACTAACTGCAGCTGCTGCTAACTGCTGCTACTGCTAATCATTGCGTGAGATGAGCAGTAGCTGCTGCTACTGCTGCTCTGTTATAAATCATAATAGAAACACACAAATTAAAGATGACGGTAAAAGCTTTTAATTGGGAATAAATTATTATCAGATAAGTTCCTCTTTGCCAAATAAACCAATTCCAACATCTTTATGGCTTAAGAAACTTCATTACCTTTGAGGCTCCTATAGAACTCAACATTCCAATACCATTTGACTTGATTAATGACTAGCAACTCATTGATCTTAGCTTCATGCTGAGTGAATAAACTAAAAAGATCAGGGAATTAAACTTTGAGAGATGCATTTGTTGCCCATTTGTGATGCCTGAAGGATTTTTTTTTTTTGACATTCTCAATCTGAATTTGTGCACAATTCCAAAATTCTGCCTTTGCTTTTTGAACTCCTTTTCATATAGCCCATCCCTGATTTTTTCTATAATCTTCCAACTCCCTTTTATAACCATTGTACCCATATTTTAGTTCGATGAATGATCTCCACTTCTGTGTTTTATTTTTTTCCAATATAAAACTTCCTGCTCCATTTCCCAAGCAACTCTCTGTTCATAAGCTTGATGATCTTATGCCCAAGCCTCCCTTCGAAATTGGATGATAGCAATTAGCCCATATGATCAAAGGGTATTTGAAATTCTCGGCACTTCCTCTCCAAAACAAGTCTCTTTGGAGCTTCTCAATTCTGTTAGCAACCTTTGAAGTAATGAGCAGAATAGACATGCAGAAAATTGGCAAGTTAACTGACTAATTAACTTGAGAGACCCGTCGAACTTGATCTTCACAAAGGAAAAATAATCCAACCTATTTCCCAGTTCAATCTAAATATAGGTTTGCATTTTAAGATAATCTCCAATATAAAAATTTCAAACATATTGTCTAATTGGATTTACTCAAGTTGGGAGGGTGAAGTTGGACTTTGGTGGCTCCAAGGTCCCAAGTTTGATTTTTCACTTCTAATTTGTCTCATGGATTATCAGGGACATGATGTGTTAATAGACGAGCGGCAATGTTTTCTTCCTTCGATTTGATACTGCTGGATCCGAACGACTTGCTTAGATTGAGATTTTGGATCATAAAAGAAAAAAAATTTCAAACATATTACAAGTGAGTAGTCTAATATAATAATCTTGCAATATGCAATCTAGGATCAACCAGAAGGAGGGGCATGTTCCATTCCATCAGCATTCACTTCACAGGGAGCTGCAGTCACCTTCTTTACTCCTCCTCCCACTTCAACATCGCAGGCACACCGACGGTGGCGCCACCTGCACTTTACCCACGCAACTAAGGAACAGCCCCTGCAACTCTCCATACTAATTCTCCTCAACGGAATCGCTTCCCGGCCGGCGAAGCTCCTCCCCACCACGCACGAAAGCACGGCAAGAACAGCGAGAACCGAGATCACTGCGAAAAATGGCCCGATTGATCCCGACTGCTGCCACGAACCGCCCGATACCGCGGCTTCTGGGTTCTCTATCGCTGTCGCGGCCGCCCCCGCTGCTGTTCCCTGTTGTGGCTCTTGCTGCGTCGTTGTCTCCATCAGTAATAGCATCAACCCTAGCTAGACCTCCCTCTAATTCTTAGCTTAACCACACGTACCTCATGCATTATATATATGTGTATACATTAAAGTTAAGGCCGGAAAGATAGATATACACATGCAGAACATGTACAGATAGAATTCATGCATGCTTTTACATACACTTTCCATGTGGTTTTCCACTATGCCCACCATGCACAGATGTATAATATTGGCTTTATTATGCTTTATTGGGTTTGCATGGTGATTGGTGCATGCATGGCTTTAGGGATGAGGCTTTATTTATGGGAAAGAGGATAAAAGAGATTCCGCTAGCTCAGTGCGTACGTGTTAAAGTGATGTTACCATGTGGATTGTGAATTGCTTAATTCACCTGTCTTCCTTAATTTATCTTGTCGGTGATATGACGAGAAATTAAAGCTTCGTTCAATCAGAAATACTATTTTATAATATATAATATGTGTTTTGATTATTGTTCACAGGATCACTTTTAGGTTGATTAATTTCTTGTCACCCTTATCTTAATCTAGTAAACTTTCATTTTTGAAAAGTTTCTTCTTTCTTGGATTATTATATATAATTTTCTTTTAGAAAGGAAACAACAATTTATTGAAGTTAAGCTTAAAGACTTCACTCAGAAGTCATACTTGACTTTGCACCGATACAGGGCATTTGTGAATTTAGAACCTGCAATTCGTGAGTGATTTGAGGCTTTCATGCATAACACATTAATAAATTTTTTATTTTATTTTAAAAGATAGATTGATTTATACGATTATTGCCCGACTCGTTGCTTCAATGACTACTCAATATGAAGATGACCAACTCTACAACTTTTGGTATCATATATACTACAAAAAAAAAAAAAAACAAAAAAAAAAGATTTTTAGTGACGGTTTTAAACCGTCACTATTAATTATTAGTGATGGTTTAGTGATGCTTATGGATTGGTAACTACAACGGCGATCTCAACTGATACGGAAAGTAAGGACGTGAAACTGGTATGGAACAATAGTCAATCAGAGAGCACAGTCTTGAATGTGAATGGATCTTTGGACATATTTTAGTAGCTTGGAATAAAGCTAAATTTTCACATAAGGAAATTATCAAAGGAAAGTTCTCTATCTCCATCGTCATTCAAAACATCTCCATGGGATGAGAATGACTCCACACGGTTGACTACGACCCTTACAGAGTGTAAGAAAAATCCAGTTTTTGAGTAGAATTGTTGAGCTACAAAGAAAACAGGTCACTAACTTGGTGCATTTTGTTGAGAGAGATATTAATAAACAACCACAACGGAATAATTCTTCTCCCTATATACAAGCAAATATAGTGTATCTGTACTTTTATACTTGCTGGAAATAATAAGAGAAATAATCAATCACACCAAGCCATAAGAACATAAGCAATTTTTTACGTGGAAAATTTTCCCAGTGTGAAGAGGAAAAATCACGGGATCTAGTCTAATTAAAATCTCCACTATCAATCAAACAATGGGTACACAAAGTCTTCTTTAATCGTAATTAGAGGATACGAATATCTCTCATCAAGATATCAAAAATCTTGGAAAATACAAAGAGAATTAGAGAGAATATACCAAATTTGCGATTACTGTTCACGGGAACAAACCCCAACTCTTGAGCTCCAAATCCAATCTCCACCGTTTAGATTGTAGTTCCTTGAGTCATGAACCTATCCTCCAAGTTTTAGCTCGATCGGACCATAGAAGAAGTGGGATCGAAGTCTTGATGAAATATGGGCAGTATGAGAAAAATCACGTTTTTCTCTCTTTCTTTTGAGAAGTGACGGCTCCTCTCTTCTCCCCTCTCTTTTTATAACTTCTTTTAGGTTTTTTCACACTAAAAGGGCTAGGCTTTGGGCTTTTAATAAAGCCCACTTGGGCTTTTCTCCACATGGAAGGAAATAACCCAACAAATCTCCCCCTTTCCAACTATGTGGAGGGAATCGCCATCCCGGCAATCAAACAACAAACTTCAAACTTCTCCCTTGGTAGTGTCTTTGTCAACATATTAGAACCATTATCATCAGTGTGAACCTTATCAAGTTCCAATAACTTATCGTTCAACACATCTCTGATCCAATGGTATCGTACATCAATGTGCTTCGATCTTGTATGGAAACTGAAATTCTTAGCAAGATGAATAGTACTCTGACTATCACAAAACAATACATACCTCTGCTGCTCAAAACCAAGTTTTCTCAAGAACTTCTTTGCCCATAACAACTCTTTAGTCGCTTCCGTTGCTACAATGAACTCTGCCTCTGTTATAGAAAGAGCATTGCACTTCTAAAGTCTCGATTGCCAAGTTATAGCCCCACCTGCAAAAGTTATCAAATAGCCCAAAGTAGACTTATGAGTGTTCACATCCCCAGCCATATCTGCATTTGTGTAGCCAACTAACAATGGTTGTCCGTTTCCCAAACCAAGTCTCAAACTAGAAGTGTCTCGAAGATATCTCATGATCCACTTCACTGCATTCCAGTGCTCTATTCCTGGATTTGACAAGAATTAGCTAACTACACCAACTACATAGGCTATATCTGGTCTTGTGCAAACCATTGCATATATCAAACTTCCTATTACTGAGGCGTAAGGAACTCTTTCCATGTCTTCCTTTTCCTTATCTGTAGAAGGACATTCCTTTGTACTTAGTATGAAGTGGGTAGCAAGAGGAGAGCTAACCACTTTAACTTTGTCCATATTGAACCTCTGAAGCACTTTCTCAATGTACTCCTCCTGTGACAAATATAATTTCTTAACACCCCTGTCACGACTGATTCTTATGCCAAGAATTTTCTTTACTGGCCCCAAATCCTTCATAGCAAATGACTTACTCAATTACTTCTTCAACTGGTCAATCCTTGAAGCATTCTTGCCAAAAATTAGCATGTCATCCACATAAAGCAGTAAGAAAATAAAATCATCATCAGAGAATTTCTGAATAAATACACAGTGATCTGAAGTTGTCTTCTAGTAGCCTTGCTCCCCCAAAACAGACTCAAACTTCTTATACCACTGTCTCGGTGCTTGTTTCAAACCATATAGGCTTTTCTTCAGCTTGCACACATAATCCTCTTTTCCTTTCACTCTGAAACCCTTTGGCTACTTTATATAAATCTCTTCCTCCAAATCACCGTGAAGGAAGGCAATTTTCACATCCATCTGCTCAACTTCCAAGTCAAGACTAGTTGCTAAACCGAGTACTGTACGGATCGATGACATCTTTACAATTGGAGAGAAGATCTCATCAAAATCAATACCTTTTCTCTGACCAAGCCCTTTTACAACCAATCTAGCTTTGTACTGTGGTCGTGAAGAGAACTCATTTGGCTTCTTTTTGTAAATCCACTTGTTCTCCAAAGCTCCTTTTTCTTTTAGGCGGCTTCACTAACTCAAAGGTGTGGTTATCATACAATGACTGCATCTCATCTTGCATGGCCTCAACCCACTCTGTCTTGTGTTCATCTTCCAGGGCTTCTGCAAAACACTGGGACTCTCCCCCGTTAGTCAATAACATATATTGTTCTGCTGAATACCGAGTGAAAGGATGTTGGTCTTTAACTGACCTCCTGGATGGAATCTCTGGTGGAATCTTTGGCACTGTTAACTGCTCATCAGTCTCAACATCTCTTTGAACATGTAAGGCAACATCCATATCACCTCTATCCTGGTGGTCATCCTGAATATCATTCTCAACTTGAGATGAAAAATTCTTCAAAGGAACTGGATCCACATCAAACATACTGTCACCTTGTTAGACATAGATTTCTTTACCTTCTCAATATCCTAAATCGTCTGATCTTCTACAAACACGACATCTCTGCTTCTCACAATTTTCTTCTCAATTGGATCATAAAGCTTGTATCCAAACTCATCTTGACCGTAGCTAAGGAATATATACTGTCGCATTTTCTCATCAAGTTTGGACCTTTCATATTTTGGAATATGCACAAATGCTTTGCACCCAAAAACACGTATATGATTATAGGCAACATCCTTACCTGTCCAAACTCGGTCTAACACATCAAACTATAGAGGAACACAAGGTGTAAGATTCAACACATGAACAACAGTGCTTAATGCCTCCCCCCAAAAGGATTTTGGCAACCGGGCTTGTGAAAGCAAACATCTCACTCTCTAAAGCAGTGTTCTGTTCATCCTTTCTGCTATGCCATTCAATTGAGTTTTTGGAGGAGTCTTTTGATGCCAAATGCCCTTCTGTTTGCAATACTCATCAAATGGACCAGAATACTCTCCACCGTTGTCAGTCCGGATGCACCTCAGTTTCTTCCCAGTTTGTCTCTCAACTAGGGCTTGAAATTTCTTGAACTCAGCCAACACTTGGTTTTTTAACTTTAAGATATATACCCACAACTTCCTTGAATGATCATCTATGAAGGTCACAAAGTATCTGGAGCCACCAAGTGTTCTCGTCTTCATAGGGCCACACACATTCAAATGTATTAAATCCAGTATCTTTGACTTTCTTGAATGAGGGGAATTCTTGAAGGAAACTCTGCTCTGCTTCCCTGACAAACAATGAGTACATCTTTTCAGAAGTGTACTTTTCAGTCCACATAGTAGACTTTTCTTTCCAAGTAGAGCTAATCCTTTCTCACTCATGTGAGCCAGTCTCTTGTGCCACAACTCTACTATACCATTATCCTCCATCGCATTAATAATGTAGTTGGAGATCTTTGCTTGCAGAATGTACAATGCAGAGTGCTTCATGCCACGAGCCACAACCATAGCACCCCTGGTGAGCTTCCACGGGCCATCACTAAAAGTGCTGCAATACCCCTCGTCATTAAGTTTACCTATAGAAATCAAATTCAAAAGAATGTTAGGAATATGCTTTACATCTCTAAGAACTAAACTCGTGCCATTATTTGTCTTCAAATACACATCACCAATTCCAATGACTTTAACCAGGCCATCATTGCCCATCTTTACTGTTCCAAAGTCACCAAATCTATAGGATGTAAAGAAATCCTTCCAAGATGTAGCATGAATGGAGGCACCACTGTCAATCACCCAACTGGTCTTATGATATGCAACATTTATCATCTCTTCATCATAAATAATGAGGAATTCTGCAAGAGTGGTGGTAGCAACTCTATCATCACCATCTTTGTCATCTCTATTCTTCGTTCCCTTCCCTTTCTCATTCTTGTTTTCTTTCTTCAATTGCCTGCAATATTTCTTGATGTGTCCCTTTTTCCCGCAATGATGACACTCAACATTTGCAAACTTGTTGGACTTGCTTCTACTGTTATCTCTGTTCTTCAGACCTCTGCTCTTACTTCTCCCCCTCTTTTCTATAACCAAGATCTCTGACTGTGAAGAGGATCCCTGTGTTTTTCTTCTCATCTCTTCATTTAGCAAACATTTCTTGGCCATATCCATTGTGATTACACCCTATGGAGCAGAGTTAGACAATGAAGTTCTGAGCATCTCCCACGAGTCCGGTAATGAACCAAGCAACCATAACCCTTGTATCTCATCATCAAACTTAATACCCATTCCAGCCAGCTGATTCATAATTCTTTGGAATATATTCAGGTGATCAGATAAAGGAGTCCTGTCTTGGTACCTCAAAGCCATTATTTGTTTAATCAGAAACAACTTATTATTTCTAGTCTTTCTAGCATATAACTGTTCAAGCTTATTCCATAGAGAACGTGCATTTGTTTCTCCACTAATATGGTTCAAAACATTATCATCTACCCATTGCCTGATATATCCACATACCTGTTGATGTAACAAAGTCCATTCCACATTAGATTTTTTTTCTGGTTTTTCAGCACTAAACATCGGTAGGTAATAATCTTTAACACAAAGAAGATCCTCCATTTTTCCTTTCCATATGTGATAATTTGAACCATTGAGATTAATTATTGTACTAGTATTTGCTTCCATAACTCAAACTACCAACCTGACAATCTATTAATCGGGTTCTGATATCACTTTGTTGGGAGAGATATCAATAAACAACCATAGTGGAATAATTCTTCTCTCTCTATGCAAGAAAATATAGTGTATCTCTACTTTTATACGTGCTGGAAATAATAAGAGAAATAATCAATCACACCAAGCCACAAGAATACAAGTAATTTTTTACGTGGAAAACATCCCCAGTGTGAAGAAGAAAAATCATGGGACTTAATCCAGTTAAAATCTCCACTATCAATCAAATAATGGGTATACAAAGTCTTCTCTAATCGTAATTAGAGGATACAAATATCTCTTATCAAGATATCAACAATCTTGGCAAATACAAAGAGAATTGGAGATAACATACCAAATTCGCGGTTACTGTTCACGAGCAAAAACCTCAATTCTCGAGCTCCAAATCTGATCTCCACTGTTCAGGTTGTAGCTCATTGAGTCGTGAACCTCTCCTCCAAATTTCAGCTCGATCAGACCACAGACGAAGCGAGATCGGAGTCTTGATAAAATTTGGACAGCATGAGAAAATCATGTTTTTCTCTTTCTTTTGAGAAGTGACGGGTCCTCTCTTCTCCCCTCTCTTTTTATAACTTCCTTTAGGTTTTTTCACACTAAAAGGGCTGAACTTTGAACTTTTAATAAACCTCACTTGGACTTCCTCCACATGGAAGGAAATAACCCAACACATTTGTGGAGACTTCAATGAGATTAGATTTCCTAACAAAAGAACAGGCTACACACAAATCTCTCAGTCCATGGGTCTCTTTTCTGCCTTCATATCCAAATGGGAGCTAATAGACCTACTGCTTAGTGGGCTGAGTTCACTTGGGCTAACAACCAAGATTCTCCCACAATGTTCAGAATTGACAAATTCTTGGTCACATCAGAGTGGATGTTAAATTCTCCTCAGATTGCTTAATTGGATATAATTCGATGTTTATCAGGTCACAATCCTATCATGTTAGATTGCAGAGGTATCAAATGGGGTAATTCCCCTTTCATATTTGATAGCAGCTGGCTAAAAATTGAAGGGCTTCAAAGAAAGATGGAGGAAAAATGGGGGTCTTTGTCTTTCAAAGGATCAGCTTCACTTGTTCTAGCCAAAAAATTGAAGGGCTTGAAAGATTTCTTAAAAATGTGGAGGAAGGAGCACAGGGTAGTCGAAACACAGCTTAAAGCTTCATGGCTAAAGGAGGTAGATGCGTGGAATATTAAGTTAGAGCAGGGGCCTCTCTCCCCAAAAGACAAAGCTCTTAAAGAAGAAGCTAATAAAAAGCTTCTTATTCTGCTAGATAGGGAAGAAGCTTCATGGAGATTAAAATCCCGAGAACTATGGCTAAAAGCAGGAGATAGAAATACTAGTTTTTTCCACAATATGGCTTTCCAACACAGACGATAGAATTACATCTCAAGGATAGTCATCGGGAATAAGACGAGCACAGAAAAGGAAGAAATAAAATTTGGGATCACAAATTTTTTCTAAGATCTCCTTCAAGAACCATATGAGTGGAGACCTAGACAAAAGAAAGAAGGGATTATCTCCTTGACAGACAACAGTTCAAAGGAGCTTGAAAGACAATTTACAGAGACCGAACTATGGAGAGCCATTTCCTCTATGAACGGAGACAAAACTCCTGGCCCAGATGGTTTTACCATTGCTTTTATTCAGAAATGCTGGGGATTCTTGAAAGAAGACTTCATATTGGCGTTCCAGGAAATTTATGAAGAAGAAAGATTCGAAAAAATTCTAAACGCCACATTCATAGTTACCATACCAAAGAAGGGAAGGGCTGAGAATATTAAATATTTTAGGCCAATCAGTTTAATTGGAATCTTCTGCAAAAATCTTAGCAAAGGTTCTATCTCTCAGGCTTAAAGAAGTTTTACCTATGATTATACCCAATAGTAGATGACCTTCGTCTCAGGAAGACAAATCTTAGATGCAGCTTTGATAGCAAATGAAGGTGTGGACTTCTTGCGGAGAAAGAAGATTAGAAGTTTTGCCTGCAAGCTTGATTTGGAAAAGGCTTTTGATCATGTAAGCTGGAGCTGCCTTATTAATATTCTGAGAATCATAGGCTTCGGAGAAAAATGGAGGAAATAGATGAAATGGTGCATATCAACGGCTTCCCTTTCAGTGTTGGTAAATGGAGAGGCTATTGGATTCTTTAATAGCACCCGGGGTATAATTCAAGGAGACCCACTCTCTCCCTTCCTTTTTGTCATTGTGATGGAAGCTCTATTGCAGATGATAATAAGAGGTTTGTAAAAGAATCTATTAAACGAAGTAAATATTTACAGTCCATCTCACTCCACCACTTTAACTCATGTTTTCTTCGCAGATGACACTTTGATTTTTTGTAACAATTTTTCATCTGAATTCAAGAATTTAAGGGCAATATTACTCCGTTTTGAGGTAGTAACTGGCTGAAAGTCAATTTTTCCAAAAGTAGTATATTCCCAATGGGCGTGTCAACAAGAGCAGAGTGGAAGGCGGAAATCCTCAATTGCAATCTGGATGCCTTTCCCACAACATATCTAGGGCTTCCATTAGGAGTAAATTCAAACTCTTGTCATATCTAGGATCTCGTGGTGGACAAAATGGAGCGTAAGCTGGCGTCATGGAAGTCAAAATTTTTGTCAATGGGAGGTAGACTCACACTCATTAATTCTCTCTTATCCAATCGGCCTATTTACTTCATGTCATTATTTTCCATGCCCAAGAAGCTAATGTAGGTTCTAGGGAGGACGCAAAGGAATTTTTTAGAAGAAAAATTCAAATACCCCTTTGCAAATGGAGCATTGTTACATGTTCTAAAGCCCATGGTGGATTGGGCATTAAACAATTAGAGCTAATGAACAAAGCTCTTTTGAGCAAATGGGTATGGTGCTTTAGCAGGAAAGAAAATGGGTTATGGAAAACAATAATTGTAACGCCCTAGAACCCGCCAAGTGGGGTCCGGGGTGCTATTCTAACTTAAATCTATGATACCACATAAATAACAGTGGAAGATCTCCATAAAAATTACTAGAATAGCTAAAATATCCCAATATAACATTAAATCCATCCTATTATCTCAATGAAGTTCCCAACTCATTAAAACCTAAATAAAATATCAATAATATCTTTAATATCAATTTAATACATCCTTAGGAATTTCAAGATAAACCATGAATAACAAATTTAATAATTAATCTAAACTACTATTTCTAACCCCACTCACGCTTCCACTGCACTACTTGATTCCTGTAAAACTCCACAGGGCATCTAAAAAATATTTGATAATAATGGGGTGAGACACTTTTTAGTAAGGATGGAATAAATTATTATCAGTGTGTGGCCAAATGAGTTTTAGTATATACAAAATATAATCATTTGTTAAACGACAACTGTTAAAACACTTATAAATTGTATTCACATATGCAACATTATTTTAAAAGCGAGAGTTCCCGAGAATTGGGGAGATTACATGCCCATACATGTAACGTCCCTTTGCTCTAATACCTTAAGCAACCTTACCCATTTAGTTTGGGTGTGACTATAACTGATACCTATTAGGGCACTCGCCTTACTCAGCAAGCTCTCGGGCAGAAAGTCTTACCTTGCCATAATTTGTTTATGCATTTTAATTCACATACATGTACTCACACACATTCATCATCAATCATACCACAGAATCAACATACACGTACTTTTCATAATAACACAACATATCCAAAATCATAATGTAATCAATTCACCTACACAAACTCACACCCACCAAAGATAATGCACAAGAATTTCAATATTCATCATTCCCACTGCGTACCGAGTAGATCTCAATATGTGACCCACATAGGGACTTTCACAGATACAATACACACAACACCATTCATAGTACATTGACAAAAACGAACTCCTTATCCATCCTGCCAACGTTTTTGCCCCATTAATATATATAAATGACAATATATATAATGAACTCCTCATAATCCTGCCTACCTTATATCACAACTTATATGATGGACAATATAATGAACTCCTCATTAGCCAGCCAACGTTATATTGCGATATGCATGAAGGACACTAAATCACACAAACATATAAATACTCACACCACAACAATCACAACCAATTTATTAAAATAAAATATTAATCTCATGCCACACGATTTATGTGTTTAACCATAATTTACTAAGCTGTTTGTAAATAATAAATCATACTTTAATAATCCAAGACCATTAATTTCATCTGTTTAATTTATTCAAAAAATCTGTTATAATCATCGAGAAATCAAATATTTTAATTCAATCAGTTCAACTTTAAAGTAATACTTATTATAAAATCCCTAGACTCACAAACACCAATTTAATCAATTTATAATAATAATAATAATAATAATAATAATAATAATAATAATAATAATAATATTCCAAAATCCAATTTTCATATGTCAGAATATTAAAAAAAACTTGTATATAATTCTTATAATCTCATATTACAATTTAATCGGTTAATTTATAAAAATTCCTAACATAATTTATTCCCTTTACCTCATTCCAAGAGTGGTGTTTAGAAAGTCCAAACCTAAAATCTACTCTGACTAACTTGCTAAGGATCGAAGCTGGGACTCTGTGGTGGTGTTCGATCATCAGTTTGGCTGAATATTGGGGAAAAATTGAAGAGAGAGAGTGGGTTTACCTTATCCCAAGAGTGGTGCCTATGACGCCCTAATCACAAATCCACTTTAGTTAAAATGTTGGTGGCTGAGATAGGAACCCAGTGCTATTTTCCGTTCTCCAATTGACCGAGAAAATGAGGAGAGAGAGAGAGGGAAGGTGTGAGGAGAGAGAGAGAGAGGGAATGCTCTCTGTAATCTGTTCCTAAGGAAGTTATCTTCCTTAGGAAGATAACCTTTATAATAATAATAATAATAATATTATTATTATTATTATTATTATTATTATTATTATTATATTATTAAATTAATAATAATTATGATTTATTATTTATTTAATTATTTAATTAAATAAATAATTTTAATTTTATTTTAATTTAATTTTTTTTTTGGGATCACTACATTCTCTGCCCATTAAAAAAAATTAGTTCTCGAAATTTGCTAATCAATCATTTTACCTAACCCTAAAATTACTTCACTGTCATCATATTACAAATTCAATATACTCCATAGATATGCACAAATACGTTACTTAACATTCAAATCCTCAATTAAAAACATCAAGCATCCAACTTGACCACAAATGATCAAATCACAACACCTAAATTACCAAGATTCTCCTTCAAAGACTTTTCCCACTATCAGCTAACCAAATCTTTGAGTTCTAATTTTAAGTTCCCATCTTTCTACTTGAAAACATCATTGTCGATAGATTTACCATGGTTTTCTAAAACTTGCGATTTGTGACGCCCCAATTTCGTACAAATTTTTTTCAAAACAACAATAATAAATAAATTCATTCGTCATAAACAACATCCACAAATCGGTCACGTCAACAATCCTACTACCATTCAAACAAACCGACCCGCATTAGGTACCTGGTTAAAAATTATTTCATTCTACAACCTAACAGTGGAAGACAGTATATACAGATCAGTCAGAATACCATACTTAGAGTATTAATATACATCTATATACATCACCATAACAGACTCAAAAACAACTCAACTCTAGGGGAATTACACCTTCCCTAGTCTAGAAACTCACCCTGGGTGTTAGGATCCCAGCTCCCTATGATCACAGAGCTCTATCACCTGGCCTATCCCTGTTCCCTGAAAAATTTAGATAATTTGGGTGAGACACATTTCAGTAAGAATGAATAAATTATTTACAGTGTGTGGTCATATGAGTTCAGTTATAACATGTTTTATTTTTCAAAACAACATTTCATATGAGAAAATACATTGATATTCACACTCTCATAATCATATAGATATACAACACAAGATTTTATAAACTTTAAAATCATTTCTCAAGTTTATTAATTTCCAACACATATAATTACCTGCAAAGTTCCTGAGAATAGGGAAGATTGCCCGCCCATACAGGTAGCTTCCCTCTGCCCTAACATGTTATGCTTCCAGGAATGGCCACATCTATTACCTATCTAGACACTCACCTTACTCAGTAAGTCCTCAGGCGGAGATTTTCACTTTGCCTCAATTATTTATTTTATAAAACACACACTTTCTCATTTTTCATAATCATTTCCCATTTTAACTCATTACATATCTATGTATACATAAATTCACATTTATGTATTTTACATAATACATTAGATCACATAATTCCAATTCTCAACACATTCACGATTTCCATACTGAGCATACCTCCCCAACAATATCAGTAGGAATCTCACAACACAATTTCCATACTGAGCATACCTCCCCAACGACATCAGTAGGAACTTCACACACACACACACATACACACACACACACACACACACATACACAGTCTCCATATTGAGCATACCTCTCCAATAGCATCAATAGGAACTTCACACACACACACAGTCTCCATACTGAGCTTACCTCCCCAACGGTATCAATAGGAACTTCACATACACACACAGTCTCCATACTGAGTATACCTCCCCAATGGCATCAGTAGGGACTTCATACACACACACACACATACAGTCTCCATACTGAGCATACCTCCCCAACGACACCAGTAGGAACTTCACACACACACACACATAGTCTCCATACTGAGCATACCTCCCTAACGGCATTAGTAGGAACTTCACATATACATACACACAGTCTCCATACTGAGCATACCTTCCCAACGACATCAGTAGGAACTTCACATACACACACAGTTTCCATACTAAGCATACCTCTCTAACGGCATCAGTAGGGACTTCACACACACACACACACAGTCTCCATACCGAGCATACCTCCCTAATGGCATCAGTAGGAACTTCACACATAATTTCCATATTGAGCATACCTCCTTAACGACATCAATAGGAACTTCACAACACAATTTCCATACTAAACATACCTCCCCAACGGCATCAGTAGGAACATCATACACACAATCTCCCTACTGAGCATACCTCCCCAATGGCATCAGTAGGAAAGGAATACTACCCACGTTCAATTATTGTGCAGTATTGGCATATCATCAATCATATTTTAGTATATCTCAATTCAGTTCATTATAAATATTCTCATAATTTTTTGTGCACTTTCATCATCTCATAATAATATATATCATATTTCATGTATTTCCACATTTCCCAAAATACTCATATCAGTAATTTGTACAAACTCATTTTTCATGCAAATAATTTCTACTCACGTATAAATATCACATCAATCATTCTCATTTCAGTATTTTCTCATAAATATACATCATTATATTTCACATTTTTCAACACATGTCATGTGCTACACAATTTTTATCTAATACTCGTTAATTTCACACTGCAAAGCATCACAATTTAATATTACTCAAATGCCACACAATTTATCTAATATTTATATCATAATAATTTTCAGGCAAAATACCATATGTTCATTTTCACATATTAATTCATACAAAAATTCTAAAAATAGTGTTATAATTTATTCCCCTTACCTGACTTATTGAGAAACTCGTTAACACCCAAATTCTACGCCTTTGGCGCTCGAAATTCAACTCTTGCAATTTACATTTTTCCCAGATTAATTAACCTATTTCCCCCAAAATAATACTCAACTAATCTTTCCTAAGCTCTATATACCTCAAATTAACATTTAAATTAATATTTGACATCCCCACTTAATTTTTTGAATTTTGCATGCGAGTCCCAAAATTACACCCGCGGTGCTCACCCGGGCCCTAAATTTCAAAAATTTCGCTTCAACTCCAGGTGCTCAACATTTTAGCATTTCTAAATTAATCCTGATTAATTAAAAATAAGCCCCTTAATAATCCCCGTACCCCAAATTTGGGGTTTTGCCCATGACAATCCCACGAGAATTTCGTCCCGCTAAACTTGTAGAGAATCATTCCTAGATTCTCATGGTGGTGTCCATTCGTCGATTGAGCTTATAATTTGTAAGAAATTAAAGAAAAATGAAAAATTAGCTTACCCCAAGAGATATGCCTACGCTGCTCCTACCACCAATTCGCTTCGGTAGAAAAGATGGCAACGGAGAATGGAGTCCAGCGATATCTTCCGATTTTCGATCGGGTAAGAATCTGTTATGGAACTGAGTAGAGAAAGATGGACAGAGAGAGAGAGAGAGAGAGAGAGAGAGAGAGAGAGAGAGAGAGAGAGAGAGAGAGAGAGCCAGAGAGCATGCTCTCTGGATTCTTTATGCTTCCTGAAGCTTCAAGCTTCAGGAAGCTTTGTTTGTTTGTTTTTTTTTTCTTTTAATTATATATGTATATATATATATATATATCTAATTTATATTATATTATTATCATTTAATTAATAATAATTTTTTAATTAATTTAATTAATTAATTATTTTTTTTTATTCCCAAGACTATCACTTTCTAGGGTGTTACACGATTGCTTCAGAAAATCACAGAAGACCATCAAGGGATTTTTGCCTCCACGCTGCGAAACAAAACTCAAAATTTCTACCAGTACCCTAATCTACACGTTCCTATCCTCATCACCATTCATACCTATACTTTAATAATAATCCTCCTAAAGTCTATAGAATCTATTTCCTAAGCTCTAATACCACCTTCTAACGCCCTAGAACTCCCCAAACAGGGCCCGAGGTGTTATTATAACTTAAATTTATGATACCACGTAAATAACAGTGGAAGATCTCCATAACCATTACCAGAGTAACTAAAATATCCCAATATAACATCAAATCCATCACAGTATCTCAATGAAGTTCCCAACTCATCAAAACCTAAATAAAATATCACTAATATATTTAATATCAATTTAATACATACTTAGGAATTTCAAGATAAACCACGAATAACAAATTTAATAATGAATCTAAACTATTATTTCTGTAGAGACCCAGAAAATATAAAAATAAAAGAAATTTGAAGAAAGGGAGGAAATTTGGTTTGGGAAGCCAAACCATCGACGGTTTCGTGAGGGCTGCAGAAAATCGTAGAAGATTTTCTTTTTATTGCAGGTTGGTAACACGTAAAATAGTAAAAATTGACGGGTTAAAGCCCAAACCTTCTACGGTTTTGTGAACGGTGCAGAAAATCATCGATGGTTTTCTCTGTAGTAAGCATTACAAGGAAGTCCCATGACCTGATTTTTATTAATCAAACAAAATTTTCTCTCACTCTCTCTCTCTCTCTCTCTCTCTCTCTCTCTCTCTCTCTCTCTCTTCCAAACCCTACGACTCTCTCTCCC
This sequence comes from Malania oleifera, assembly GCF_029873635.1. Classification (NCBI taxonomy): domain Eukaryota; kingdom Viridiplantae; phylum Streptophyta; class Magnoliopsida; order Santalales; family Ximeniaceae; genus Malania; species Malania oleifera. The sequence continues at coordinate 79,618,764 of NC_080429.1, read as the reverse complement.
TTCTCTCTTCAATTTCGGCTTCTTTATAGCCCGGATTAACGATCAAGAACCACCACGAGGTTCTTGGGAAGATTCTCTACAACTTAGGTGGAGCAGATTTTCAATTTAGGGTTCCGAGACACCATCCCAAAACCAGGGTAAGCGGGGTATTTTAGAGTTTTAAAGTTAATTTGGAAAATATAGAGCTTAGGGAATATTAAATGTTAATATTGTGGAGGTTGTGTTGAATAACTTGGGGAAAAATGTAATTTTTAGGGTTTTGAGTTATGGACGTCGCAGGCGTTGGATTTGGGTGTTTTACGAGCCTCTCAGTAAGTCAGGTAAGGGAAATAAATTATTGCAATCCTTTCTGAAAATTGTGGGTTGAGAAATATAATTATGATATTTTATCTGAAATTTATTATGATATGAAAATTAGATAAAATTTGTGTGGCATATGATTTATATTGAAATATTTTTAAAACTCGGATAAATGATTTACCTATGAAATATGAGTTTTTGAAATGTGCATTGATATATGAGATTTGAAATGTGGAAAAATGATGAAAGTGAAACGTATTGAAATATATATATATCTTATGAGAAATGATGAAATGTGAAATATGGAAATGTTTTATTGAGAAATATTGAATAATGTGATACTAGGTATGGACTAGCTAGGGGGACAGGAGTATAGGTTTGTGAGGTCTTGTGTGCACACCCCACCATAGTTGTTATCCGCCATTCAGGCGAGACAATTGTTGTTAGAGGGTTGTCAAGGCTATGTGGCTTGTGTAAAAGAGATACTAGAAAGGGAGTTGAGGTTAGTGGATATCCGGATAGTGAGGGATTTTTTTGATATTTTCTCCGAGGATTTGACGGGACTACCTCCTGATCGTGAGGTAGAGTTTACTATTGATCTAGTCTTAGGGACAATGTCGATTTCGAAAGCACCGCACAGAATGGCACTAGCGGAATTAAAAGAATTAAAGGACCAGTTGTAGGAATTGCTAGACAAGGGATTTATTTGTCCCAGCGTGTCGCCTTGGGGAGCGTCAGTATTTTTTTGTGAAAAATAAAGATGGGTCGATAAGAATGTGCATTGACTATTGAGAAATTAACAAAGTGACTATCAAGAATAAATACCCGCTTCCCCACATTAATGATTTATTCGACTAGTTATAGGTGACATAGATTTTCTCGAAGATAGATCTATGGTCTGGGTATCATCAGCTAAAGGTTAGAGTAGAGAATTTTTCAAAGTCAATATTTAGGACTCGGTATGGCCACTACGAATTTTTGGTTATGCCGTTTGGCCTAACAAATGCTCCTACGGTGTTTATAGATTTGATGAACCTAGTATTCCACTAGTATTTAGATCAGTTTGTGATAGTATTTATCGATGACATGCTAACATATTCAAAGAGCCCGGAAGAGCATGAGGAACATCTAAGGATAGTGTTGCAGGTGCTGAGAGAAAGAAGATTGTATGCGAAACTTAAGAAATGCAAGTTCTAGCTAGGGTAGGTTACCTTCCTTGGACACGTGATATCTAGGGGTGGTATTTTAGTAGACCCGAGTAAGATCAAGCCAGTAGTAGATTGGGTCCGATCGAAGAATGTGCAGGAAATCAAAAGTTTCCTAGGATTGGTTGCCTACTACCATATGTTTGTTGATGGTTTTTCTAAATTGTTGGGTCATTTGATGAGATTGACTAGGAAAGGGGTGAAGTTTTAGTGGTTCAATGAATGTGAGCAGAGTTTCGAGGAGTTGAAGCAACGACTCAGCACTGCACCAGTGTTGACGATTACTTCTTGTGAAGAGGGTTTCGTGATTTATGGTGATGCATCACATGAAGGCCTTGGTTGTGTTCTGATGCAGTAGGGGAGAGTGAAAGCATATGCCTCTCGAAAATTAAAAGAATATGAGAAGATTTACCCTGCCCATGATCTGGAACTAGCAACAGTAGTATACGCACTGAAAATTTGGAGACATTATCTTTATGGAGGTAGGTGTGAGATTTTTACTGATCACAAGAGCCTGAAATGCATTTTCATGTAGAAAGAATTGAATATAAGGTAGAGGAGATGGTTTGAGTTGATAAAAGATTACGACAATACCATCAGTTACCATGTAACGTGTAATGACCTGCTAAATAAACTGATTTTTTTTTTATATCATATTATTCAACATACTCTGATACCATATTGGGATAAACCCAACCATAAACCAAAGTAGCAAGAAGCAGAACTGAATAAACATATCCATATGTAAATATATACAATACCACACCACACAATACCAGAGTACTACATGTTTTCCAAAATATATACATACATCTGTTCCCCAAAATACCCTTAACTAGCTAGGGTATACAAAATTACTCCCAAAATTAACTCACTCTCCACTGGTAGGGCAGTACAGAAGCCCCTCTATTTGCGAGCCTGGTTTGCTCGCTTACCTGAATCACCTAAAAAAAAAAATGTTTCAACACTAGGATGAGCCAACGCTTAGTAAGAAGAAATATGCTATTACTAGTGTGTGGCAAAGGAGCTACTATATATATATATATATATATATATATATATATATATATATATATATATCATGAAATCTGTTTTCATATAAACATGAATAACTGGATACAAAAGTACAGTACAAATAATAAAATACACCACCCCTTTCTATGTTGCTTAACATAGCAGTATTGTAGGTTATAATTCAAAGTACTTCTAGTGTACATAAGTATGATCCCTATTTCTGTAAATCCGTACGTATGTAATAGTAACTGAAACTGTTCCCTGTGGCTATCTATGTGTCTTGACTTGCCCCCTTATGACAAGGTTGTGCGGCCCATAGGCTGGATTTACCCTAGCTGGGCAACTAGGAATAAATCATTGAACTCCGTCAGTCGACCTGCCCACCTTAACCCATATCTGGATGGGGAGCCTAGCCTCTTCAAGGGCCTAGGTGGTCGACCTTACCACGTATTATCTAAATTGGTGGTTGCACTCATAAAGTAACATAATATCTGTAGCAACGGTACCGTGCTCTATAGCTGCAAGTCCAATAGGGTCTGATATCTATATATGATTTACCATGATTCTGAAGTACTGAAATAACCATGATGCTGCATAATTATACTGTAATTCATATGTCGTAATACTGAGAACTGTATAATCATAACACTAAAACTGTAAAATCATAATACTGATATTCGTGTAATCATGGTACTGAGATTTATAAAATCATGGTACTAAAATCCATAAAATCATGGTACTAAAATATCGTAAAATTAGGATACTGAAATATCGTAAAACTTATATTCGTACTATATTCATATTCAAAAGCCACACGATACTGTAATACATAATTTTTATCATTAAATAAACTGTATAATATTTTAAAAATACCTAACATAGCATATTTTCCTTACCTTAACTTTGAAAAGCCTCTATGAGATACTAGCCTAACACCCGTAAGGCCTCCTACAAAACACCCTAAAACCAACATATGTCAGAACATAATATTAGTATTTTTCTGCCTACATTATTTCCTATAACTGCCATAAGGCCAAAAATAGGTTAAAAGGCCTTACCCTGAATTTGGGATGAAATCCAACTCTATTTTCCCGACGATCTGCTTTGGCAGATTTGCAGAGAACTCCTCTAGGAGTGTCGTAGTAGCTTTGGATCGTCGATCCGACGACTAGTGGGGCCGGAATCGAAGAGAGAAGGGAGAGGGAGACGTAGAGAGAGAGAGAGAGAGAGAGAGAGAGAGAGAGAGAGAGAGAGAGAGAGAGAGAGGAGAGAGAGAGAGGCGCAGTGAAAATGATAAAAATGCCGGGTTTCCACTATTTATAGGGCTAGGTTCGTGGACGAGACACGTCACTTCATCGACAAATCCTTCCGTAAATTCGTCGACGAAGCCCTGTATTCGTCGACGAAATTCTTTAAACCTTCGTCGACGAAGTCTATGACTTCCTTCTGTTTCTGTATCTATTTTCTCTCCCTCTTATTATTATTAAAATGCTATTATTCTTTGGGTCACTACATAACGACTTGCTATTTAAAGTTGCTCAGAGGGATGACGCAGAATTAACGGAGTTGATAGCTAAAGTGCAGGATAGACAGGGAGAGGAATTTAGTATTTCATATGACAAATCTTTAAGGTTCCGTACTAGACTGTGCATGCCTACATATGTGGATATCAGAAGGACGATTCTAGAGGAGGCTCACAGGTCCCTATACACGGTACATCCAGGTAGCACTAAAATGTATCGGGATCTTCGGGAATCATTCTGGTGAAGCGTCATGAAGAGGAAGATAAACAAATTTATGGAGCATTGTTTGACGTGCCAGCAGGTGAAAGTTGAGCACCTGATGCCGGAAGGACAGTTGCAGCCACTCCACATTCCCAAGTGGAAGTACGACCATATATCCATGGATTTTGTCGCAGGATTACCGTCGACGCCACATGGACAAAAAGTCATTTGGGTGATTGTTGACTGGCTAATGAAACTGTTCACTTTATCCCTATTAAAGTCAATTACTCTATGGATAGGCTGGCAGAATTATATATTCAAGAGATAGTACAATCACATGGTGTGCCAGTGTCTATATTATTGGACCGAGACCCACATTTCACATCACGATTTTGGAAGAGCTTGAAGGAGGCTCTAGGGTCTCAGTTATCATTCAACACGACATTTCATCCTCAGAATGATGTGCAGATGGAGGGGACGATCTAGATCCTTGAGGATATGCTACAAGCGTGTGTGCTGGACTTTGGGGGTAGTTGGACCCAGTATATGCCGTTGGTTGAGTTTGCATATAATAACAATTATCAGGCCAACATCGGTATGACACTTACGAGGCGTTATATGGTAGGAGATCATGTGTTTCTGAAAATAGCACCGTTGAAAGGAGTTATGAGGTTTAGGAGGAAGGGTAAGCTAAGCCCTAGGTTTATTGACCCATTTGAGATACTTGAGAGAGTGGGGTCAGTTGCCTATCAGCTAACTTTACCACCAGCTTTATCCAGAATACACAACATATTTCATGTTTCCATGTTAAGGAGATACGTCCCAGATCCCTCCAACGTGATCAGTTATGTAGGGATAGAACTCAGTAATACTTTGGCATATGAGGAAACCCCAGTGCAGATTCTGGATAGGAAAGAACAGGAATTGCGCATTAAGAATATTCCATTAGTAAAAGTCATGTGGAGAAATCACATAGTTGAGGAGGCCTCGTGGGAGCTAGAAGAGGAGATACGACAGAAGTACCCGAAGTTGTTTGATGGGGATTAATGGTAGTCAGGAGTAATAATTCAGATAAAATTATTATTATTTATTTCAGTGCGGAGTAGTTAGAGTATGAATTGTATGTTAGATTTTATGATAAATAGTGTTTTGGTTTTGGGAGAATCTCCTTTTATGTATATATTTGTAATCTCCCATAACCCTGTATGTAACCACGGTATTCCTCCGCCATAAGTGAGAGTAAGTAATAAAATAAATAACCAATTTTTCCTCAGAGGATGGTGTATAGCACAGATAACAAATTTTGAGGACGAAATTTTATAAGGAGGGGAGAATGTAGAGACCCAGGGAATTATAGCAATTAAATAATAAAAGGAATGAGAGAAAAGGAAATTTCAAAGGGGACTCAGTAGGGTCTCAACGACGAACGCAGAGTGTTCGTTGACAAACAGCCTTGTTGGGCACGTCGATGAGGACACGTATCTCGTCAACAAAAAGATACTGAGAGGGGTGCTTCGGGGTCTAAAGTTCGTCAATGAAGGTTGTGAGTTCGTCGACGAACTCCCTTCTTATATAGCTAAAAATTCACTTTTTAGCGAAGAAATTTGTCCCATTTCACTTTCTCTCTCTAGAAAACGAATCCACCACCTTTTCTCTAGATTTTTAGCATTATTTCTCCCCGGTTTGACAATCAAAAGCTACCACGGTGATCCTGGGAGATTCTCTACAACTTAGCCGAAATAGAATTTCGATTTGAGAAGTTTGAGTACCATCCCAAAATTAGGGTAAGTAGATTATTTAGGTATTTCCAATATTACCAGGTTTATATGAGCCCATATTTTGTATTGTATGAGAATATACTGATGTTTTGTGGGGTAAAATTAGGGTGTTATGATTTCAGGGTTAGGGTGTTTTGGGACCCTACAGGCATGGGTTGAGGACCCCAGCGGATATTTTTCTAGAAGCCCAAGAAAATTATAGTTTAGGAAATTATGAGTAGGTTGGTACGCCAAGGGTGTGAGAGTTGAATTGGAGGCAAGCCTCCTAGTCAAATAGGTAAAGGAAATATGTTGTGCCAGTTGATTTAGAAATACTTACCAGTAAAATATGATATATGATTATGGGTGTTTTTAGAGTAAGAAAATTATACAGTTCTACAGATTTCGGTACATTTGTTTTGTTTAATTAACTGTGTGGCATAAGAAATTATCAGTATAGTACAAAATTTATACAACTTTCATGTTATTAGAATTTTTGTAATTTTATGTAGTTAAAATATTCAATTTTCTTAGTATCATGATTATACAGTTTATATAGAAAGTACGATATGCAGTATTAGCCAGAATTATGATTTGTACAAATTATGATTTTTACAGCTTATACAGAAATATGAATTTCAGTTTTAGTAAACCATGATATTCAGATTACAGAACCATAACATTCAGATATATCAGTTATTCAGATGAGTTTGCTATAGTGTTATGGTTATTTCAGTTAAATAGAATCATGGTTAATCAGTAATATAGAAATATCAGTAAATATATATATATATATATATATATATATATATATAGTATCTGACCCTGATGGACCAGATTAGTTTTCAGAGCACGGTACCATTGCTATTTCAGTTCAGAGTGCAACCACATATCTTAGATTGTATGTAGATTTTCAATAGTCAATCGTGCCTTTGTTGTGGACAGGCTCCCCGTCAGTTAGGGTTGAGGTGGCCGATCTGACTATCGAAGTGTAGTTGACTTATCCTGGTCGGCCAACTAGTGTTAAGTCCCGTCTACGGGCCGCACAACCCTGTCATGAGGGGTTAATTTATGACTTTCAGTTATCCATCCAGGGAAGTTTTCTCAGTTATTATTATATATCTAGATTTATAGAAACTGCAGTCATACCTATAAATATTAGAAGTATTTTGAATAGAATATTTAGAGAACAATTTATGTTAAGCAACATAGGTGTGAGTTATACTGTGTATTATTTATACGTGTTTTCTCAGACTCGATGGTTTACAATACTTTTAAATCATATATTACAGTTATGTAAACTCATCTACCATACGCTGGTAATAGTATATTTCGTCTTACTGAGAGTTGTCTCATCCTAGTAATTTATCACTTTTTAGGTGAACCAGATAGACGAGCAGATCAAGCTCGGAGGTAGGGGGACTACAGTACTGCCATGTCTGTAGGGTGAGTATTTTTGGTAAAGATGTATTTTTTGAATGGTCCCTAGGAGATCATATGGAAGATATTTTGGGAATGTTCATGTTGTATGTATATTTTGGGAATACTGAAATTTTGGTATTGTAAATGTGGAAGCATGCCTTTTTGTTTATCACAACATAGAGAATTTTATGGATGTTCAAGCTGTCCGATCCCCACTTGGATCGGGATGACGTTATAGATCTTATCTAGGGTATCAGAGTAGTATAATTTTATGGTATATATGTAAGAACCCGAACTGTGATATGTGGGTTTAAGTAAATAAGAGAAGGGTAAAATTCAGAGGCACGTCGACAAGGAGAAGCCGAGAGATTTGGGGAAACCGAGGATCTCAAGCTCGTTGACGAGGTCACCGTCTCGTCGACGAGGTCACCGTCTCGTCGACGAGCGGACTATATGGCCTCGTCGACGAGGACGCCATTCGTCGATGAGGACGGCCGAGTGAAAAGGGCTATAAATATCCTTTCTCTTTGCTTCCAAGCTAAGAAAACTAAATTCTCTCTCTCTCTCTCTCTCTCTCTCTCTCTAGATTTCTTCACTGTTTGTCATTGGAATTGTAGATCCGACATTATTACAAGGATCATGGAAGGATTCTCTACAAAACCTATGGATCGGAATCCCGTTTCGTAGATTTTTGAGTTTTGGCTTAAAATCGAGGAAAGGCTCGGTTTTCTTTTATGATCTAGTAGTTTGGTAGAGGACGAAGTCGTGAGTATATTTTGTACCGTGTTTTGTAGATTTTGAGAACTCAGTTCACTGTTTAAGAGCCGTAGAGTTCAGGATTGATCTTTTGGGGGAAAGGTAAGGGAATACATTTTATATTAGTTATTTTTGAAATCAGACTCGGTGGAACTGTGGTCCACGATTCTATGTGTGTTTTGACTACTCATTTGGGGGGATCTAACGGGTAAAACTATGGGTTTTTCATGATTACAGTTTTTGGAAAAAGGGAGCGACGGGCTGCATCCTTGGTTTTGTTGAAAACCATGTGTATATGATGATTTATACTGTGATATAAGGATGGTTGTGCCTTGACTTGTTTTAAACTGTATATTTTTGGAAACCCATGATTTTAGATTACCAAATGGGTGTGGTATGTTTGGTTATATGAGCATGCATGAATGTGTTATGTTGAAATGCAATAGGAACTGGGTTTCAAATTGTTCTAGGTACTAAAAGAGTTTTCAGTTCTATATTCAAGGGCGTCTGTTTATCGCCTTCCATGTTGGCAAGGGTGTTCGGCTCTATATCCGAGGGCATGAGCCTATATCGGTTGATCACCAAAGGGTGTGCATCCACCAGATAGCGTCGGTACAATGTCATGGGAGTCTGGGACTAGCCATGTGTTGGTGGCGACATGTGTCGCGGGTTGGCTACGGGCCAAAGCCAAATATCGCTGACTGGCTATGGGCTGAGGGGTGTGACGACATTGTGTAGATCATGGGCGTGCGTATGCGTGTGTGTGCATGTATGCACTATACTGGAACTGTATTGTGAGAATACTAGAGTTGCATTAACTGTGTTTATTTGCTGTCATGATAACACTCGAATGCCACACACTAATATAATCTATGTTTGCCTTACTGAGATGTGTCTCGCCCCTATTGTACATACATTTTTACAGGTCCTTCAAGTAATCGGTACTAGCGTCCTGGTGTAGGGAGCGTAGTGGCCGGTGTACTGCGGGTAGCGCTTGGATAAGTGCTAGGACTTCTGTTTAGCGGGTTGCCATTTTGGGATATGTTTGGCACCCGGATGTACGTTTTGTATGTATGGAGCCTTGACTCTGTTTTGTATAGGCTCTGGTATGGTACTGTGCATATATAGAGAGACCTTTTTTCGATGTGTATATAATTATGTATGGATGTGTATAGGGTGCCTGGTAACCCCACTAGGTAGGACCCTCATTCATTGTACTGTGTCATGGATGTTTTATATGATATAGGGACAGGTTATGTTACTAAATCACCTCTGGGTTCCATTTCCAGGTTCGGGGCGTGACAACTTGGTATTAGAGCTAACCAGGTCATTAGGTCTTGTAGACTTGGTTAAGCTTAGCAGTGAGTACATACCAGAGTATAGGATATTGGATGTGGGTAGTGTTGGTTGAGGGTTGTTCTTTTGTTAGACTAGGATTTCTCGGCTGTATTCCGTGTTTTTCCTGGGGTGACGATTCCAGTAAAGGCAGGGTAGACCATTGATGACTTTCGTGTCGGTGTGGTAGGACAAACCTGAACCTGGCAGAGAGTAGTTAACACGATTAGTTATAGATCATTGTGTTAATTGTATGTGTTGTAGGGATACTGATAGATTCCTATTGTGTTTCAGCATGGAGCCCAAGGATAATGACCTAGGAAGTGGTTCTGAGGAGACTGCCAACAATGAGTCTCTTTTAGTGCCTCAGGGTTTGACGAGGCACGTGATACGGGAAATCGAGCGGATGTTAGGAGACGCGAGCACTCTCCTACTTTTACGGGGTGCACAATTGAGAGGTTCACACGCATGCATCCTTCGACGTTTGTAGGGGGACTCGACCCGATAATAGCGGAGGACTGGGTCGAGAAGACTGAAAGGATACTGGAAGTCCTCCACTATATAGATACGCAGAGAGTTCTATACGCTACCTTCCAGTTGTCTAGGGAGGCGAGGCGTTGGTGGATTGCCATGAATCTGCTGAAAAAGTAAAGAGCCGGTGTTTCGGAGATGTCTTGGAGCCGTTTCAAGGAGGTGTTCTTTAAGAGATACTTCCTGGCCTCCACTCGTGATGCGAAGGTGGATGAGTTTTCCGCTCTGTCGCAGGGAGATATGACGGTGCAGGGGTATGCCGCTCGGTATATGGAGTTATCCCGCTTTGCGCCGTGTCTGATCTCGAGCGAGTACGAGAAGACTCGGAGGTTCGAGAAGGGTTTGAGGAAGGATATTCGTAGGTTGGTGGGTATGCTTCAGATCCGCGAGTTTTTGGTTTTGTTAGACAGGGCCACGGTGATTGAGAATGGCATTTGAGAGGATGAGGTGGATCAGGAATCAAAGAAGAGGACAGTACCTTCTGGTTCTCAATCTGGATCTCGTCAAGGATCGTGGAAGAAGAGGAACAAGGGCTCGAGTTACCATCAAAATATCAAGCGCCAGAGTACTTAGGTGAGTCAGACGCAGGATCGTTGTACCAGGTGCCTCAGGTGGCAGAAGGGCGAGTGCCGGTCATTTGGGGGTAATTGCTACAACTGTGGCCAATCAGGCCACCTGGCTCGCGATTGTCATGTACCAAAGAGAGATATGCCTACATCTAACATGAATCAAGGTAGCAACTAGATACCTTGGGGAACCATTCCGGCGAATACAGCTCCAGCTAGAGTATACTCTTTTACTCTAGCGGATGCTGAACATGCAGGGAACGTAGTGACAGGTACCTTATTATTGCTTTCAAATAAAGCTTCTGTTTTGTTTGATTCGGGTGCGTCCCACTCTTTTATATCTCTGAGTTTTGTTAAACTGTGTGGGGTTGAGACCCAAATCATGAATGAGGTATTGCTACACCATCTGGGAGTATATCATTTTGTAAGAAGATGTTGGAAGACTGCCCAGTGGTAATTCAGGGGAAGTTGCTACCGGCGAACCTAGAAGTATACGACATGTCAGGGTTCAATGTCATTCTAGGGATGGATTGGTTGTTCTCTAGTTATGCTGTGATCAACTATAGTAAGAAGTTAGTAGTATTTAGACCTCCTGGGGAGCAGGAGGTGAATTTGTGGGATCGTGTGTGCGTTCGACGCCACAGATTCTATCAGCACTATAGGCGAGGAGGCTACTATTGGACAGATGTTAGGGGTACCTAGCTTGTGTGAATGAACCGCTGCGGGATAAGTTGAGGCTCGAGGATATTCAAGTAGTCAGTGAGTTCCCATATGTGTTTCCAGATGATTTACCCAGTTTACCTCTGGATCGTGAGGTGGAGTTCACGATAGAGTTGCTGCCTGGTAAGGCACTGATCTCTAAGACTCTGTACTAGATGGCTCCAGTGGAACTTCGAGAGTTAAAGGAGCAGTTGCAGGAATTACTGGACAAGGGATTCATTCGACCTAGTGTTTCGCCCCGGGGAACTCCAGTATTGTTTGTGAAGAAGAAAGATAGATTAATGCGTATGTGCTTTGATTACCGTGAGATTAACAAGGTGACTATGAAGAACCGTTACCCATTGCCTCGTATTGATGATCTCTTTGACCAGCTACAGGGGACGCAGGTCTTTTCGAAGATCGACCTATGGTCAGGATATCATCAAGTGAGGGTTCGACCTGAGGATGTTGCGAAGACTGCTTTTCGAACTAGATATGGCCACTATGAGTTCTTGGTTATGCTGTTTGGGTTGACCAATCCTCTATCGGTGTTCATGGATCAGATGAAAAGGGTTTTCCATGAGTACCTGGACCAATTCGTAGTGGTATTTATTGACGACATTTTGGTGTATTCGAAGAGTTCGGATAAGCATGAAAACCATTTAGGGTTGGTACTACAAATTCTGCGAGGAAGGAGGCTGTATGCCAAGCTTAAAAAGTGTGAATCATGGTTGAATCAGGTCGCGTTCTTAGGCCATATGGTGTCTAAAGGCGACATCTTGGTTGATCCTAGCAAGATTGAAGCTGTGGTCAACTGGGCGAGACCGAAGAGTGTGCCAGAGTTTCGGAGTTTTATGGGACTGGCGGGTTACTATCATTGGTTTGTAGAGAGTTTCTCTAAATTATCTGGACCTCTGACACGATTGACCAGGAAGGGAGTGAAGTTTGACTGGACTAGTGATTGCGAGCAGTACTTTCTTGGTTGAAGCACCGGCTGGTTACTGCTCCGATTTTTACCATTCCTTTGGGGGATGGTGGGTTTGTGATTTATAGCGACGCGTCTCTGAAGGGTCAGGGATGTGTGCTTATGCAGCAGGGTAAGGTAGTAGCGTATGCTTCTCAGCAACTGAAAGAGTACGAGAAGAATTATCATACGCATGATCTGGAGTTGGCTGCGGTTGTATATGCACTAAAGATCTGGCGACACTACTTGTATGGTGTGCAATGTGAGATCTTTACTGACCACAAAAGTTTCAAGTATTTCTTCATGCAGAAGGAGTTAAATATGAGGCAGAGGCGGTGGCTAGAGTTGATCAAGGACTATGATTACACGATCAGTTATCATCCGAGGAAAGCTAATGTGGTAGCCGACGCGTTGAGTCAGAAGTCATAGCATGCGGCTGTGTCTGCAGTTATAGCTTAGCATCATATCAGACGGGATCTGGAAAGCCTTGGTGTGGAGTTGGTGTCTGGTGATCATCAGGCTTTCATTGCTAGCTTGGTGATCCAGCTGACCTTGTTTAAGTGTATTAAAGTCACATAGACTAATGATGCGGAGTTAGTTGAGATTGTGGAAAAGGTACAGCAGGGACTGGCTATAGAGTTTAACATCTCTGAAGGAGGTGTATTGAGGTTTGGGATCAGACTATGTGTTTTGAATGATGATGAGATCAGAAGGACGATTCTGAAGGAGGCGCATCATTCCTTGTATACGGTACATCCTGGTAGTACAAAGATGTATTGTGACTTGCGCGAGACCTTCTGGTGGTCTGGTATGAAGAGGCAGATTGCTCAGCTTGTGGAGCAGTGTCTGATGTGTCAGTAGGTAAAAGCTGAACATTAAAGACCGGAAAGCCGTTGTAGCCTTTGCCCATTCTAGTGTGGAAATGGGAGCATATTTCCATGGATTTTGTGACCGGATTGCCACTAGCACTTGACGGGCAGAATGCTATCTGGGCGGTCATGGACAAATTGACGAAATCTTCTCATTTCATACCGATGAAGCTTAGCTATCCTTTGAGTAGGTTAGTAGATATGTATGTGCATGAGATTGTGAGAATGCACGGAGTACCAGTGTCCATTGTGTCAGATCGAGACCCGAGGTTTACTTCTTGATTCTGGACGAGCTTGCAGGAGGCATTGGGGACGAAGCTTACTTTCAGTACAACGTTCCACTCCTAGACAAATGGATAGTCGAAGAGGACGATATAGATCTTGGAAGATATGTTGCGAGTATGTGTGTTAGACTTTGGTGGTAGCTGGTATCAGTTTATGTCACTAGTAGAGTTTGCTTATAATAATAGTTTCCAAGCTAGTATCGGGATGGCACCATTCGCGGCTTTGTATGGTCGGAGGTGTCGATCTTCTTTACGTTGGGATGAGGTTGGTGAACGTCAGGTGTTAGGACCTGAACTTGTGCAGCAGGTGTTTGAGAAAGTGGGTTTGATCCGGGAGAGGATTAAATCAGCTCAGAGTCGGCAGAAGAGTTACGCAGATGTTCGCCGTCGTGAGTTAGAGTTCAAGGTGGGGGGGGGGGTAAGGTATTTATGTGTATCGCTCCGATGAAAGGGGTGATGAGATTTGGAAGGAAGGGCAAGCAGAGCCAGAGGTATATCAGACCATTTGAGGTTCTTAAGCGAGTGGGTCCGGTAGCCTACGGGATTGCACTACCCCCAGCACTCTCGAGGGTCCATTATATGTTTCACGTGTCCATGTTAAGGAGATACGTGCTAGATCCATCACATGTTATCAATTATAATGGTTTGGAAATTGGGGATACTTTAGCGTATGAGGAGATGCCTGTTCAGGTTCTAGACCGTAAAGTTCAGAAGCTTCGTACCAAAGATATACCGTTAGTGAAGGTATTGTGGCCGAACCACGAGGTTGAGGAGGCTTCTTGGGAACTGGAAACGAAAAATACGCCAGAATTATCCACTGTTGTTTTAAGTACGTGTATGTCATCCTGCTTTGGGTTGGGATAGGTGGTTGTATTTGGGAGTGTGTGTACTTGTGAACTCCTATGTCATGATGTGTATGTAACCACGGTATTCCTCCGCCATAAGTGAGGGTATGATGTATGTGTGTTATAAAGGGGTTGCGTTGTAGTAGTCGCCAGTTTTCTTTCTAGAGTTGTGTATATGTGTTTGATAGTATGAATGAGTTTTCGAATGAGAGATGGCAAAATTTAAGGACGAAATTTTTGTAATGAAAGGAGGTTGTAAGAACCCGAATTGTGATATGTGGGTTTAAGTAAATAAGAGAAGGGTAAAATTGGGATTTGAGGAGACTTCGTCGACGAGGTCTATGTTTTTCTCGTCGACGAAATTCAGAGGTTCGTCGACGAGGAGAAGCCGAGAAATTTTGGGAAACCAGGGATCTCAAGCTCATCGATGAGGTCACCATCTCGTCGATGAGCTGACTATATGGCCTCGTCGACGAGGACGCCATTCGTCGACGAGGACGGCCAAGTCAAAGGGGCTATAAATATCCTTTCTCTTTGCTTCCAAGTTAAGAAAACTAAATTCACTCTCTCTCTCTCTCTCTCTCTCTCTCTCTCTCTCTCTCTTTTTCTCTCTCTAGATTTCTTCACCGTTTGTCACTGGAATCATAGATTCGACGTTACTATGAGGATCACAGAAGGATTCTCTACAAAACCTATGGATCAAAATTCCATTTCGGAGATTTTTGGGTTTCGGCTTAAAATCGAGGTAAGGCTCGATTTTATTTTCTGATCCTATAGTTTGGTAGAGGACAGAGTCGTGAGTATATTCTATACTGTGTTTTGTAGATTTTGATAACTCAATTCGCTGTTTAGGAGCTGTAGAGTTCGGGATTGATCTTTTAGGGGAAAGGTAAGGGAATACAGTTTATATTAGTTATTTTTTGAAATCGGACTCGGTGGAACTATGGTCCACGGTCCTGTGTGTGTTTTAACTACTCATTTGGGGGGATCTAACTTGTAAAACTATGGGTTTTTCGTGATTACAATATTGAGAAAAGGGGGTGACGGGCTGCATCCTTGGTTTTGTTGAAAACTGTGTGTATGTGATGATTTATACTATGATATAAGGATGATCATGCCTTGACTCATTTTAAAATGTATGTGTTTAGAAAACCATGATTTTAGATTACCAAATAGGTGTGGTATGTTTGCTTATATGAGCATGCATGAATGTATTATGTTGAAATGCAATAGGAACTGGGTTTCGAATTGTTCCAGGTATTGAAAGAGTTTCCGGCTCTATATTCGAGGGCATCTATTTATTGCCTGCCATGTTGGCAAGAGTGTCCGGCTCTATATCCGAGGGTGTGAGCCTATATCGGTTGATCACCAAAGGGTGTGCATCCACCAGATAGCGTCGGTACAATGTCATGGGAGTCTGGAACTAGCTATGTGTTGGTGGCGTCGTGTGTTGCGGGTTGGCTACG
Source organism: Malania oleifera (assembly GCF_029873635.1). Classification (NCBI taxonomy): domain Eukaryota; kingdom Viridiplantae; phylum Streptophyta; class Magnoliopsida; order Santalales; family Ximeniaceae; genus Malania; species Malania oleifera. Next base: position 79,603,027 of record NC_080429.1, on the reverse strand, counting down.
AGCCAAAGCCGAATATCGCGAACTGGCTATGGGTTGAGGGGTGTGACAACACCGTGTAGATCATGGGCGTGCATATGCGTGTATGTGCGTGTATGCACTGTACTGGAATTGTATTGTGAGAATACTAGAGTTGTATTAACTGTGTTTATTTGCTGTCATGATAACACTCGAATGCCACACACTAATATAACCTGTGTTTGCCTTATTGAGATGTGTCTTGCCCCTATTATACATACATTTTTACAGGTCTTTCAAGTAACCGGAACTAGCGTCCTGGTGTAGGGAGCGTAGTGGCTAGTGTACTGCGGATAGCGCTTGGATAAGTGCTAGGACTTCTGTTTAGCGGGTTGCCGTTTTGGGATATGTTTGGCACCTGGATGTACATTTTGTATGTATGGAGCCTTAACTCTGTTTTGTATAGGCTCTGGTATGGTACTGTGCATGTATAGAGAGACCTTTTTCCGATGTGTATATAATTATGTATGGATGCGTATAGGGTGCCTGTCGGACCCTCATTCATTGTGCTGTGTCATGGATGTTTTATATAATACAGGGACAGGTTAGGTTACTAAATCACCTCTAGGTTCCATTTCCGGGTTCGGGGTGTGACAATATATATTACATGAAAAATCAAGTCGTTACACTCACTCTCTTCCCTTACTCTTTAATTTTCTACATATAGAAATTGCATGGTTGTTTATTTAAGAACAGGAAACTAAATTGATATTGAGATTGAGAAAACTTTAATTAAAGGGAGTACGTTGATTAATCTTTTTCGGAAACCTTAATGGGAGTATGTTGATTAATTGTTTGCGGAAACCTTGATTAAAGGAAGTGCATTGATCAAGGAACCTAATTGACAACAAAGATTGAATCTTCGAAGTACTGCTTTAATTCATATATTATTTAAGTAACTTGTGGATTGTGTTGATTTGTTGATTGATTAATTAGGTGTTGGTTTAAATTGCTGCAAGATCAAGTTGATACACTTTCCAATTAAGATTTAAAAGTGAATTTGATTTTTAGGTAAATATTGTAATTGAAATTCAAAACCATCCCTGTGTGATTGCTAAGAATAAAATAAGTTGGGAAAGAATTTATTAAAAGAATTCAAAGAAATTTTTATAAACCCAATTCACCCCCCTCTTGGGACTACACCTTACCTTTCAATTGGTATCAGAGTGAGGTTTAGCGAATCTTAACCTAGTAGCTACACAAAGATCTTTATGGAACACCTAGGCATAGGTCTTGTTGGCCTAACGTGGCTTACTAATCTTTTTTTTATGATAACAAATAAAGGGTCACTTAACATGTTTTGTTACAAGTGATGAAATTTCAGGATTCAAGTCATTAAGTTCAAGTTCAAAAGCTGATTGCAAGACTCCATGGAAAATGAAAGTTAAGGAGTTGTCCCAAGAAGGGGGTGAATTGGGTTATTAAAATATTCTTTTAATTCTTTTAACAAATTCTTAAACCACTTGTTAATTTATCAAACACACAACAAAGTTTAGTTGTTCAATCAATCCAAAAACCAACACTTCAACACAACACAAGTAAACCAAAACTTAAACAATCAACCAACCAATCAACAACTAAAGTAATCAATCACAAGATACTCAATCAATATATAATCTGCAGCACTTTAGCAATTTTCTGCTCAAGGTATTTGGTTGTAGCCCTATGAATATATGTAAGCCCTATAGTAATGAAATTTGTTTGCCCTCTCTTAGATAAGATTTCTGCAAACGATTAAACAACATACTCCCTTTTAGGTTTCCGCAAAATTTAATCAAAACGTATTTTCTTATATTAAGAGTTCTTCTTAAATCTCAGTTTTCAACTTTCAGCAACCTGCACTTTGCATACACCACACAATTTATATATGCTGAAAAGTAAAGAGAATAAGGAAAGAGAGTGATACCATGTTTTTTTATGAGCTTCGGCTTATCCCCAGCCTACGTCTTCGCCTTAGGCCAATACCACCCAAGGATTCCACTAGAACACTCTTTTCCGAGCGGAGCAAACCATTACAAGCGATACCTCATGCTTAGTCACTCCTTCAATAGGCTAGAGAAATGCTTCTCCAAGCAATACCCCACACTCGGTCCAACGATCCAACAACCTGGAATCGTTCAAAGAACTACAAGAAACAAGAAACAATATGGTATACTAATACACTCTCACAACAGAGCTGATTAGTATAATTTAAATCTATATACTTCAATCAAAATCACAATATAGAAAGACGAAACTCAAGAAGATATTATAGGGGTTCTTTCTTAGTTGTAAAACTTAGTTAAGAACACAAGAACCATGACCTTTAAATCAGCAAAAACTCAGTAGTGAAATTTAGAAATTGATTTCACAAGAGAGCTTTGAGAGAATTGGGAGATTTGAGAGCAAGAAAGCTTGATTGTTGTATTTTCTTGGTGTAATTAATCTTTAGCCTTGGAAGGTTATTCATAGATGAGAAATCAAGTCTATTTCGTGTTCCCCAAGTGACTTGGAGTGTTTCCCAAGTTTATAGAAAGTTTGGAGCACAAGAAATACGAATTTGAATTTAAAAACTTTTTAAAATATGACCGTTAACAGTGTTCAGTAGATTGAAGTGTCAAGTTAGTCTTCTGAAGTACTTTAAAACATTGAAAAATTTAATCTAACAATAGGGGCAAAAGATTGAAGTGAAGAATTCAATCTTCTGAAGCTATATTGCCTCTTCATAATTTCTCCATAAAATTCTTTAGTAAATTGAAGTTAAACTTCAGTCTTCTGGGCAAACAAAAACTTTGGTTTCTTGACAGCTTCGACCCCCCTTCAGTATTTTGGTCATAACTTTTTTTATATAACTTCAAATTATATGTTCTTCATATAAACAGAAAGCTAAGAGAAATCCCACAACTTTCATGTTAAACACTTTTTAAAATAAGAAGTGTTTGATAGAGAAAAATGCACATCAATGCGGATATAGAAAAAATAACAGTATTTGGAATATCCTATTTTTGGTACTTTTTCATTTCAAAAATAATTTTAACCTTTTTAAAATAACTTTTGACCTTATAAAAATATTTTCCAAGTATGTTAAAAGGTATCTAGGCTCAAGTAATTAACCTAAGAGTTTCATGCATCTTTCTTTGACTGCATCTTGTCTTCAAAGTTCAATATACTTTAAGCTTTTAGTAAGTTCTCTTTAATATTCATGATCTCATAATCTTCAAGCTTTATTAGATCATCTTTGAATCCATACCTTAATATTCTTTAAGCTTCATTTGATCATCTTTCTTTGGAGTATAAGCTTTCAATGATCCTTGTGAGCTTTTGACCTTGTATTCACATACTTGAGTCCTAAAATATCATCACTTAACCAAATATGTAAGTTCCTCTGATTTGTTATCATCAAAATAAGATTTTAAGCCCTGTAAGACTAACAGAAAAGGAATATGAAAGCTTGAAGATCATGAGAGCATGAATATCAAAGAGGACTTGCTACAAGCATAGAGAATTTGAAGCTCAAAGACAAGAAATGACTCAACGAAGGACAAGCATGTAGACTCAAAGTTTAGAAAGTGTTTAAAAATCTTAAGAGAGTCTCTATGTAAGTCCTTCATTCAAATGAAAATTTGATTGGATTTGAAGCTCATTAGGAATCTCAGTGACTTAGAGACCATGTGTTTGAAAAACCTTGAAAAATATTTTAAAAGACTTAAATTATTTTGGGGAAAGCAAAAGAGCAAAAAGAATTTGGAAATAAATTTTAAAAAATCACTTTTTGGTCTTTCGAGGCGACTGACAAGGTTTTTCCAATCGAATAACAAATATTTGAATTGATTTTGAAACAACCCGAGAGGACCCAGTCGACTGACACGATTTTTTTAGGTGACTGACCAATATTTGAACTGATTTTGAAACAACACGAGAGGACCTTGTCAACTGACTCATGTCTTCCCAATCGACTGACTCACTTTGAATTTTAAAATCTTGGTGTTTAAAATGGATCCAGATGACTGACTCATATTTCTCAGTCAACTGACTCTTCGAGATTTTAATTTTAAACAAAATGGGTACTTTCCAGATTTGATTTATTAAATTCTAACCGTTATGAAAACTTGGGAAACACTTCAAGTCACTTAGGGAACACGAAATACTCTTGATTAATCATCTATAAATACCTCCCCAAGGCTAAGGATTGAAACATACCAAGCAATTACATCAATCAAGCTTTCTTGCTCTCAAAACTCTCAATATTCTCAAAAGCTCTCTTATGCAATTACTTTCTGAATTTTCTACTAAGGTTTGCTGGGAATCTCTTACACAATTCTGAGCCTATACTGAATTCTTTCAATTAAGAAAGAAAGTTCAAGGTGATATACTTTTAAAGGCTTCAAACTCTTTCAATTATTATTTTGAATTGAAGTATATTTCAGTGCTTAATTGTTATACTAATATGCTCTTATTGAGAGTGTCTTTGTATACCAAAACTTGTTCTTGTTTTGTAGATGGTTTAGATTCTCAAATCGTTGTTGGACCAAGCGTGGGGTATCGTTTGGAGAGGCACACTCTAGCCTATTGAAGGAGAGATTGTAAGGTTGCTCCTGCCTCGTAAAAGAGTGGTTATAGTAGAATCCTCGTAAAAACTCTCGTCTCACTCTCTTCCCTACTCGCATTTAATTTCCTGTTTATATTAATTGCATGGTTGGATTTTAATTTTTTTTATCAAATACACTACGGGGATTGCAAATTAAATAATTCAAGGTTTAATTTGATTTTGGGATTGCGAAAACCGAAAGGGAGTAAGTTGATTGATCAATATAAATTGCGGAAACCTTAAAGGGAGTACATTAATTGATTAACACTCAAAACTAATTAACTAAAAGTTTATTTAAAGTCTGAATTTTTTGAAGATTGTTGGAAGTTTCAATTGTGATTTATATTGAGAAAATTGGTTCATAAATACAAGACTTTTTATCAGCAAGCATAACATTTTCAAACTCTACTTTGAGTTACTAAAGTGCAGAAACTTGACAGCATTGTTGAATTCTTTCTTTTGTATGAATTGTGTTGTGATTATGTTGAGGTGTTGAACAGGATATTCAACTTAGTATATTCATTTATAAAGATTTTAATAAAGTTAATTTTTCGCTGAACTTAAAATTGAAAACCTACTTTGCTGGTGTGGTGGCTGAAATAAAAATAAATTAACAAATCAATCAAAGAAATTTTAAAATCTCAATTCATTCCCTCTAGAGAATATAACTTTTTTTTTTTTTTAAGTTAGCAAGTTATTGGATGAGTAATATATTATTTATTAATTTAGTGAATACCCCTTATTAGTTTTATTAAACGTGGATTAGTCAATCTTAGCTTTATTAAACTTGGATTAGCCGATCTTGTTTTGGATCGAAACCGACTGCTCAAGCTTAACTTTAATTATATTATTATTAAACCTTTCACAGCATCAATGTTTGAGTTAAGACACATAGTATATAATAATGTGGTAGATATCGAAATTCAAGATAGAATGACATCATCAATTTTATTTATTTTATTTTATTATTATATTTTTTGGGCGCATGATTCATTGAAATCAATGATTGAGAAAATGCCTTGACTTGCATTTTCAGTTAGCTAGAAATTTAGAATCCTATTAATAGTACACAAAATTTTTAGAAGCCAAAAAATTAAGTTAATTTTTGAGAGGATAGAGGATATAAGAGATAGCATTTGCCAAACAGGTGAATTTATGGGTGAGCATGAAATTTTTTTTTACTCTTAGGTTTAGATGGTAGTACGGATTGTGAGAATACCTTTTACAAGATTAGGTGTTTAAATTTTTTGGATTCATTTTCGCTCTTGAAATTTTGAAATTTATGTTCCTTTGGAATTGTGGAATCAATTTTAATGAGTGTAAAAGTAGTCACATGTACTGTAAAACGGACGTATGATAATCGATGCTTAATATAAAAAAATAGTACGTGAAATTTTTTCCATGAGTTTTGGGAGCGGGGTAGGGGCCTCTCTGTGCAGTGAATTACAAGCTGCCACGCGTTCACTCAACCCACCCACTCCGTACAATTGATTGGAAGCTAGGCGTCCTGAACCTGTTGGTGGCACACCCCCCACCATTACCCTCCAATTATTCATCTGCCTAAAATACCATTCTAGGGTAGTCTACCCTTCTAACTCTAAAATATATATATATATATATATTTATCAATTGTATTTAACTTAATTGATAAATTTATTTTATTTATGATAAAAAGAAATCAATTGGGTTGTAGGTTAAGGCGTTAAGTGTATAATTTACTTCATTCAGTTTGACTAAAATTAAATAATTTGGGAATTTAAATAAATAAAAAATTATATTTAAATGTATGTGTTTTAACTGCAAGGGTAATAAGGTCATTTTATGGACGCACCACCGAAGCGTCATTCCACTTTGCCCCCAAAAGGCCCTCCGTGTCCCTCAGTCGGCTCTAACCGGAGCACATGGAGGGAGAGGGAGAGGGAGAGAGCCGTACGTTAATGGCGACTCCTCAGATTCTCTCTCTCTCTCTCTCTCTCTCTCTCTCTCTCTCTCTCTCTCTCTCTTTGTTGTATTTAAAGGAGCAGTTCTCCTATTCAAGAGCCATTGATCTGGTAGAGTTTGAAGAGATTGATGCATGTTTTGCTGTTTTTGTTTTTTTCCCGTGTATGATTTGTTTGATCTTTGGAAGTTGGGGCTTCAGATCTGTGATGTTGATCGGATTTCCTGAAGAAAATATGAGTTGGTTTCCTATATTAGTCATTTCGTTTTCTTCTTGTTAGATTGTTGTTCTTGTTTGGTTGTGTTTATATTTTCTCGTTGATTTTGTTTGTGTGGGGTTGAAGATCGGTGGTTTTATATTGGTTGAAGTCACTGGAGGCAGCGGTTCATCGATCTCTTCTTGAACTTTGTAATAAACAGATCATGAATCGGTCGATAAACCTCTGCATCCAGCGCTCACCCTCTCTCTCTCTCTCTCTCTGTAAACGTGGGAGCTGCAGAATTTTGTTAATTTTTGCTTTCTATGTAAAATCGTTCTAAAGAAACTGCTGAATTTACAAAATACTTAATTAATTTTTTATGTGCAGAGCAGTTATCCGGTTTTATATTTCGGTAACGAAGATGCTGATTAATTGCAGAGAAGCACACCCATCCAACATTATTTTCATGTTGCAGGCTGATCCTGGTAGCATTTTTTCATTCTAACATAAGCAGATGATTTTTAATTTTTATTTTTATTTTTTCGAAATTGCTTTGTAAAATGTAAAGTGTTGTCATTTTTTATTATGTTCCTGGTATGAGGATTCACCAAATTGTTATTTGTTAATTGTTCGCTTGCTTGGAGAAAGTTGCCAACATGCATAAATATTTTCACTAAATCACTTGTTTGAGATAATCCAGCTGTGGAATATTCTATGATTTTAGTGATGAAATTGATGATACTAATGATGATAATTCTTTCAACATAATGTTGGTTTAGTTTTCTGTTTTCTTACACCCCCCCGGGGGGGGGGGGGGGGGGTTTGTTGAATGTAGTTTTAGGGATCTGCATCATATTACTTCTAGAATTTTGCTTTGTGATTTATAGTTTCTGGGTTAGAATTTTCAATTTTAAGGCTGACCTCCGCCATACTATCATTCATGTGGGAATTATGTGAACTGGGCTGTGCTTACCATGTCAAGTAGCATAAATCATGGTTTAACGCATTTTATTTTTCCTTTGCTCCATTTAATGGTGAGAAAATAGTTTCTCTCCGAGGCTTTTCTGGCTGAATCTATGCATTCTCACTTGATTTTGGATGGAATTTTCATGCTGTACGCCCATGATATTTTAGTATAAAAATTAATTGTGTTTATTTGGGCAACAACCATTTTGCCTATTTAGATTCTTGATTTCTGGTTTCCCTTGCTGTTGCCCTCCTCTTCATAAACTTCCATTGTCCCTTGTGATTTTGAGTCCTTGAGGCCTCTCTGTGGTGGTGTTTTATTAGAACAGGAAACATGCTTGTTATTTCGGGTTTAGCAAAACCTGAAACCCATTTTTCCCCTTCGAAATTTTATGTGGACAATGGCACAAGTTCGGTATCACTTGAAGGATCACTTGAGATTCCATAGATATAGGGGGCTCATGGTCCCTCTCTCACCATCCTGTTTGGAGGTCTCTATTGCCTTTGGTCACGGAAAGTAGAAGACTTGGGAACACAACCTTTTAGGCAAAACCCACTAACATGGCGGTATTTTCTTCTTTCATAATTTTATTTTTTGGTTCTCTGAAGTGTTGATGGGAATTAATGTATGCTGTTTGTCACCATTCAGTGTCATTTTCTTGAGCAGGCTGTTGCCAAAGTTAGAGCATGTGCCTTCCTCTGGTAAAGGAGACAGACACCATCCTTCGAAAGAGGAGTTTGCACTAGTGGGCGACATCCCCCTGTTGTTGTTGAAGGAAGAAACATGCACATGGAGGACAGAGCTCCCAATTGCTAGAGAATCTGCCTGCCTTAATGGTAACTCATGGCATCTGGTATCAAATTCCATGTTCTAAACTGGAATGGAAATGAAGTGAAAAGCATAAATGATTTTGTTTTCGCCGGGTAACGACTAAAATATTGAAAATTTGTCTCCTGGAATCTTTGAAAACTTTCTAGTTTGAGAATATTGTTTCCCCATATGGATAAGCTGTATTTATTCTTTTGTATCAGAGTCCTTTATTGCAGGCCAAAAAAGTAGTTTGAATTCCTTGGCGGTTTTCATTATAGGTAGTTTGAATTGCTTGGCGGTTTTCATTATAGGAGTATCTTGTTCCAATACTGTCGCCTGATCTTCTCCTTTCATTACCTTTCCAATCAAAGTCTCAGGTCGGTTCTACATTCTTTACTTGTCCAATCAAAATATTCCCTAGAGTTTGGGACCTGAATATCAGCCTGATTTGTCTCAATTTGTAAATCTCACCATAATTTTGTAGTATATTTTGTCGAAAATCTAAGATTTGAATTTAAAATGTCAGATTAGTAGGTACATGCATGAGAAAAAAAATTAGTTGGATGGGAAGGATCAATCTGATCTTTGAACAAACCTTTTCATTCAATGAAAACACTAAATGTCGAGTCTTATATGTAAGGATTGTATTATGATGACTTACCCTTTAAAATGTTTTTATTAAATAAACACACTTAATGAGAGGATCATGTTTGTCATCTTCGGATATTCATGCCTATGTTAAAAGAAGCTTACAACCAAATTAAACTAATGCAAGCTTCTAAATTACTTGTCGCTATTATAAATAATAAATACAAATATTTTATTTGTGTAAATATAATACTTTTATTTAATTTTTTCGTTTGAATGTATCTATTTATTCTATTTTATATTATTTTATTTGAAAAGGTTTTTTTTATCTAAAATTATATGCATTGTTTTTTTTAAATATATATATTTATAATATAACAGTTGGTGGGACAAATTTGAAATTCTAATAGGGAGCGAATCTCTTAGACAGTAACTTATGATAATTCGTAGCCAAATGGATTGTAGCCTTCCAACCCTAAAACCCTCGGTTTGCATCGTTGGGGCTAAGGATGTTTTTTTATTTTTCCTTTTTCATCGGAGAAGTGGAAGGTTGACATCATGAGTGAGATTCAAATAATTAAGTTGGAAAGCCAAAAAAAAATAACACTTTCATAGTCTCTTTAGTCTAGTTCTTAAAAGGGTTGTTTGGTTAATTTTGTTTTAATGAATGTATTTATACACTAATCTAATCATTTGATGAGTCAATTTTTAATGAGTTGTTTTCATTTAATGAATGAGTTTTTTAAATGAGAGTTCAATAAATTTTTATTTAGGGCCGGCTCTTCATAATATAAGGCCCTACGCGAATGATTTAATCAAGAACTCTTAATATTTTGTTTAATTTTTATTTTTATTTAAAAATTAATTTTTTTAACATTTTGAAATGCAAAAATAAATTTATCAAAAGCTCTCTTTTGAGAGGACACTAATTCTTCTTCTTCTTCTTCTTTTCTTTCTTCATTTTTCATATCCGGATTCATATTTTCTCGTTGACATAATTAAATTTCAAAATTAATACTAAATATAAATTGACAAATTGTGTAAACAAATAAAAATAAATTTAATAAATCTATTGAAATAATAGATTTGAAACAATATAACCTGATTATTATTATTATTATTATTGCAAATCGATCGGCAAGCGAGACTTTAGAGATATCGGATTCTTACCGGATACAAAACTCTAACCTCAAAACTTTCAAAATCTAAAAAAAAATAGAAAAAAATTCAGAGTGAAAATAATAGAAAAATAATGCACTAACATTAAAATCAAAATTAGGATTGATGAAAATTACGAAGAATCAGAGGCTTGAAGATGATGAACACAAGAGTCGGAACAAAAATCATAAAGAAACCAAGAGATGAGAGTGAGAATGTGTGAGATGAAAAGATTTTTTTAGAAAAGCTAAGAGAGAGAGATGAGAGCAATAGATAGTTAGAAATATAATAAAGTTACTAGTTGAAAAGTCAATGAGCCTTGAAAAAAAAAAGAATTAAATTGCATTTATTTGTTAGTTGAGAAGTTAATGCATGAGAAAAGAGCATAATAAATAATATTAACATTATTTAATTAAAAAAATTTAAGACCCCAAAAATATATTATTATATTAAAAAAAAAATTTGGGGGCCCCAAAAATTAGCGAACACCTCAATGGCCTAAAGGATGAGCCGGCCCTGTTTTTATTGGAATCATGTGGGACATTATAATCAAATATTATTTATTTAATTGTGTTAAAATTATTGATCAATTTTTATAATTTTTAATTCATAATTTTCAAAAATTAGCATTAGAATTTTGGAGGTAAAATAAGACTTTGTTTTGTTTTATACAATGAGATACATTTCTAAAAGATCCAGACTTGTACATATTTTTGGATAAATACTCATTTAATATGTAGATTACCAAAATACTACTAAAATAACTCATAAATTTTCATGCTAACACAAGTTAAAAGAATTAGAATATTCTTAAAATTAACTCAATTCTTATGAATTTTAAAAAAAAATAAAATAAATAAATAACTCACAACTATATATTATTTTATGCCTACTTTGTTAATAATGACTCTTTATGCAGATCCTTATATAGATTTGTAAGAGTATTTTAGCTACAAATAAGGTTAGCAATAAAGATACGAATACAATAAAATTCAATTTATCTTAGATAGGCAAACATATGACGATTTTTGTTAAAGCATATCCTTAGGCTTATCACCAAGAAAGTATGTTGGATTGTCCACTACGGATAAATGTTATCTTTTGAAAAGCATTACCTTTGAGTCTAGCTATCGCCTCAAAGCAAAACAACAAACCTCTTAACTATTTAAGATCCATAATTGAGTCCAATTTTACCCCATTCAATAGTTTGGAAAACTTTCCTTTTTAATTGATGCAACCAAAATTAGTACGTCCTGATTTGACGACTATGTCCATGGAGGCAGTCATAAGGCCGGCTTTGGGTGACACCGGGTGTCTCGTATAAGCCCCACTAAACTATCAATATTCCCTAGTGCAGTTACGAAACTTGCAATTGATGGCTTACATAATCGTCCATATGTTACTTACAACATATGAGTTGCTTGTAACCCCCTAGACATAATGGTTCCTCATGAATGCCAAGTTAGGGAAAGACTTGCCCACATTAATATAAAAAAGGTAGCCCATGGAGAGGTAAGGGTCTCATTGACTCTCATTCACACTTATTGTTGTAATTTGAGCATCCACTTCTCTAACTTAGGCATTAAAGTGATTCTCTGAAGTACACCCCGCATCATCCAAACCATTTTATTTGTTTCTTCTTAGGAAGCCATAGTCGATGGACAAAATAATTATGATAGTGCGATTCCTAACAACAATAGTTGGCACCGTCTATGGGTACTTCTTGGGAGGTTTTCCATCCTTGACCATGGACCACATCACATAATTCCATATCAAAACCTGCTGGGGAAAATCAATCATCCCAGTCAAATCACTCCACTCTGACTAATAACTCGAGTGTGCCACTAAGTGACTTTCTAGCCTTCCAAATTAGGGTAGAAGACATGTTCTTCATGATCTTGCAGCAGAACAAAGATCATGAAGAGCATGGCTCGGAGATTGATTGGATGAAAGCTGTGCTTGATGGGAAGACAACTATCCCACAAGAGATTGATGTAAAGACTAAAGACTTGATAAGAAAAGCCGAAGTGACAAGTGGATTGGAGGAAAAGTTAAAAAAACTTGACCTATTGGACAAGTTGGTAAAGGAGGTACGCAACCATCCCCCCATAGGAGAGTCCTCAATTAAATATTTGGACCCTCCTTTTACCAAGGGGGTGATGGAGGTCTCTTTGCCCACTGGTTTAAAAAATGCCCAATGTGGAGGCATATGATAGGTTGGTTGATCCTTTGGATCACTTGAACACCTTTAGGGTATTGATACAACTGCAAGGTGTGTCGGATGCAATCATGTGTCGAGCATTTGTAGCCACTTTGAAAGGAAATGTCAAGACATGGTATCATACCCTAAAGTCTGAATCCATCAACTCCTATCTTAAAATGGAGCAACTATTCATTGGGCACTTTCTCAATAGCTGGAAGATGGCAAAAACCATAGCTCATTTGATGAGTCTCGTTCAGGGAGGAAAAGGAGACACTCATGGAATTCATGCACTGGTTTGTCAATGCCATTTTAGAAATTTGGAACCCGGACCATTGGGCAGCATTAGTAGCCTTAACAACAACTCTTTAACCAAGATATTTCTTAAACTCTTTTAAGAAGAAACTCCCAGCCAATATAGGAGAATTAGTGGCACACGCCCAGAAGTACATCAACCTAGAAGAAGTGATGACCACAAGAAGGAGCCAAATGACTTAAAAAGGAAAGACCCAATAGATGAGCATGACTCATGAGGCCCGAAGACTAGCCCAACTGATGAGCACAACCGATAAGGCCCAAACACTGGCCTAACATATGAGCACAACTCACAAGACCCGAAGATCACCCCTACTGATGATCACAACTCATAAGGCCCTGAAGATTGGCCCAGTTGATGAGCACGGCTCATGAGGCCTTGAATATCACTCTAGCTGATGAGCACCACTTATGAGGCCTTGAAGATCAAATCAACTAATAAGCATAACTCATTAGGCCCTAAAGCTCAACCCATTTGGCAAGCACTGCACGTGGGGCACCATATACATTGGCTTGGAATAAGTCCAAGAGTGGAAACATCGACTCAAATTGAGCTGGTTATCGAGTAAATCTTTGTTCGAATTAAGTTAAGCAGTTAGGATTTTTGCCCAATTATAATTGGGAGGTAAAGATGTCAACTTGGATTGGTCCAACTGACTTTGAAATCGACTCAAATTGAGTTGGTATAATGAAAACTCAACTCTGATTATTGTGATAGCCTTCGCTCAGATGGAGTTGAGTACTAGAAGTATTGACTCAGAGTCAACCATTTAGAATCATTGGATCTAATTAAGCCAATTGAGATGGAGCTAGGGGCTAGGGGCTAGAGTCATTGGCTCGGATTTAGCCGAATGAGGTTGGGATTGGCTCGGATTAAGCCGGTACTGCTAGAGCACAGCTCGGACGGAGTTGGGTGCTAGAAATATCAGCTCGGATTGAGTTTTTTGGTGTTGAAGGCCACTTGGAATGGGTTGATTAAGATTGCAATCTTTGTACCTTTAAATTTGTGTCAGCTTAAATAAAATATGATTTGAAACTATATTAAATTGTCTAAATTTGCACATTTAATGTGTGAACAAAGTAGGTGAACATATTCTTAAGTCATATTCTCAGTTCCCAACCAAATAAAGGCAATCTGGTTCTTATAATCATAGGTCTAGCAATGAGTTGAAGTTTCTTAATAAAAGATACATTTAAACCATTTTTTGTATGAGTATAAGTAGCGGGATGTTCAACATCTATTTCAAGTGACATACAATAGTTATCAAAAGTTTGAGATGTAAATTCACCAGCATTATCGAAACAAATTGATTTAATTGGATAATTGGGAAAATGAGCTCGTAATCTAATTAGTTGAGAAAGAAGCCCAGCAAATACAATATTATGAGTAGAAAGTAGAGAAACATGTTATCATCTAATGGATGCATCAATTAAGACCATGAAATATTTAAATGGTCCAGATGGTGGGTGTATTGGTCTGCATATATCGCTATGAATTCTTTGTAAAAAATTAGGAGATTCAAGACTTACCCTATTACAAATGAAATCACTTTATAAAAAAATCTTTTGGTTCTTTAGTGGAAGACCATGTGAACTCTCAATGATTCTTCGTATCATTACATCTCTAGAATGTCCAAGATGATCATAGTAATGTGTAAATAACTTTGGGTCATTGAACTTCTAGTGTAAAACATTATATGATTTAACTGCTTTAATCTTTGTATAATATAATCTAGAAGATAAAGTTAGCAATTTTTCTAAAATTTATATCTTCCTAGAAACAATAGAAGTAATATAAAAGGAATTCTTTAGTGCCTTCACTTGTAGTTTCAATGTGATATCCATTGAGTCTTAAATCTTTAAAGTTTAACAGATTTCTTATAGATCTACTGGAATATAAAGTTTCATCAATTTGTAATAAAGTACCATTGGGTAACCTTATATTAGTTGTTTCGAAGCCTTCAATAAAATTAGTAGAACAAGATATTGTATTAACATTTGTTGAAAATATATTCAAGTATTGGAAATATTTCCTATTTAGAAGAAAAGCGTGTGTTGTAGTACTATCAGTTAAACAAACTTCTTCCATAGACATCTTTAAATTGATCAAAGCTTTAGGACAATCCACGGTACAATACATATTTTAAAAACTCATTATTATAATTAATCACAACAACAATGAATACGATAATTTATTTATTGAAATCCAAATACAATATTACTTACTTTATATCTTAAAATATTATATCATTATTTTCGTCTTAATTTAAAAGGATATCAGCAACATCAAGCTAAACAGAGTTGGAAGGTCTAATATCAAGGTCTATTAAAACAACATTATCAGCAAAATTTATTTCAACTTCTTTACTCATTTCCTTTTCTTTTATAAGGGCTTGGTATAGATCTACCAAGGGTCGGCGTACGACACGAGACGGACACCATCCTTCAAAAGGAGTTGAACTAGGGGGCGACATCCCCCTGTTGTTGCTGAAGGAAGAAACATGCGCATGGAGGACAGAGCTCCCAGTTGCTAGAGAGTCTGCCTGCCTTGATGCTAACTCATGGCATCTGGTATCAAATTCCATGTCTAAACTGGAATGGAAATTAAGTGAAAAGCATGAATGATTTTGTTTTCATCCGGGGAAAATTTGTCTCCTGGAATCTTTGAAAAAATTTCTAGTTTGAATATATTGTTTTTCCCATACGGATAAGCTGTATTTATTCTTTTGCATCAGAGTCCTTTCTTGCAGGAAAAAGAAAAAAAGTAGTTTGAATTCCTTGGCGGTTTTCACTATAGAAGTATCTTGTTCCAATGTTGTCTCTTGATCTTCTCCTTTCATGAACTTTCCAATCAGTAAGTCTCAGGTTTCTCCATTCTTTTACCTTTCCATTCAAAATATTCCTCGAGTTTGGGGACCTGAATATCAACCTTATTTGGATTTGTCTCGATTTGTAAATCTCGCTATAATTTTGTAGTATATTTTGTCTAAATCTAAAATTTGAATTCAAAATAACAAATTTGTAGTACATGCATGAGGAAAAAATTAGGTCGTTCGGTAGGAACAACGTGGTCTTTCCATTTGACCTTTCCATTCAATGAAAACACTAAATAGTGAGTCTTATTAGATTATGCATAGGTCGTATGACTTATTATTTAAAGTGTTTTCATTAAATAAAAGCACTTAATGAGAGGATAGTGTTTGTCTTCTTAGTAGGTCCGGACATTCATGCGTATATTAAATGAAGCTTACGATCAAGTTAAATTAATGCAAGCTTCTAAATTAAATCGAACTTATCGCTATTATAAATAAATAAATACATAAATATTTCATTGTGTAAATATAATCCTTTTATTTAATTATTTCATTTGAGTGCGTTCTATTTATTCTATTTTATATTATTTTATTTGAAAAGGTTTTTTTATCTAAAATTATATCTTATTTTTATAACAAAGATATTAAAATTATTTTTTAAAATATATTAATTTATTTTATAACAGTTGATGGGACAAATTTGGAATTCTAATAAGAAGCGAATCTCCAAGGCTGGAATGGAGATATCGGGTTCGAGTAGAGACCAAAGATCTTGAACGATCAATCCAATAAGTACTGTTGCAAGATGAATTTGGGGCATAACATAATAATTTAGCTAAACATATTGTAGCCCTCCAACCCTAAAACCCTTGGTTTACATCCCTGCGCCTAAGGATTTTATTTTATTTTTCTTTTTTCAGAGGGGAAGTGGAAATTTGCAATTAAGGGTGAGATTCAAATGATTAAGTTGGAAAGCCACAAAAAAAAATTAAATTAAAAAAAAGTTATCACTATCTTAGTCCATTAGTATGGTTCTTAAAAGGGTTGTTTGGTTAATTTTGTTTAAATGAATATATTTATATTCTAATTTAATCATTCGCGGAGTCAATTTTTAATTAATTATTTTGATTTAATGAATTTTTTTTTAAAAAAGAGTTCAATAAGCGCTTATTGGAATCACGCGGGACATTATAATCAATATATATATTTTTTAATTGTGTTAAAATTGTTGATCAATTTTTATAGTTTTTTATTTATAATTTTAAAAATTTAGCATTAAAATTTCGGACTTTGTTTTGTTTTATACGATGGCATACATTTCTAAAATATCTAATAGGCAAAAGTATATTTTTAGAGAAATTTTTTTATGAAAAGGACATTTAAAATATAGCATAAATGAAAATAACAATACATAAAATTTTAAAAATGTTTTTAAGTCCATAACTCTAATAGGAGAAACTATTAGGAATGGGAACATAGAACCAAGAGTCAACGTGTACATATTTTTGGATAAATACTCATTTAATATGTAGATTACCAAAATACTCCTAAAACAACTCACAAAATTTTCATGCTAACACAAGTTAAAAGAATTAGAATATTCTTAAAATTAACTTAAATTTTTAAAAAAATAAAAAATAAATAACTCACAATGAGGGATGTGTTAAACGTAACTTTCATTCATTCATTTCTATAACATTGAGTACAAGATAAAGAGATACAAGAAACTATTTTAGGAAGTTATTCTATGTTTGTACAATATTTACGACTATAATCATGTTTGACCATTGAATGAAAGAATTCCTAAATCTAAGATTTCCATAACTGGCTAATTGAGGGACTCACGCCAACACTCCCCCTCAAGTTGGTGTGTAGATATCTCCAACACCTAACTTGTCAAGTGAGTCATTGAAGTTTCTGTTGGAAACTGCATTAGTAAGAATGTCAGCTAACTGATCTTTAGATTTAACCAAAGGGAACTGATTGATCTTCTCTTCCAGGTTCTATTTGATGAAATGTCGGTCTATCTCCACGTGCTTGGTGCGGTCATGTTGAACTGGGTTGTGAGATATGTCGATAGCAGCTTTGTTATCACAAAATAAATTCATTGCAAGGAGGAAAACCAACCTCTGCTAGCAAACCTCTAAGCCAAAGAAGCTCACATAATCCTTTCGCCATGCCTCGGAACTTAGCTTCAGCGCTGGATAATGCTACCACCTTCTGCTTTTTACTCCTCCATGTAACTAAGTTTCCTCCAATAAATGTAAAGTAGCCTGAAGTAGACGTTCTATCCAAGATATTCACAGCTCAGTGTGCATCCGTGTACCATTCAATCTTTAGATGAGCATTCTTGGAGAACATTAGTCCTCTTCCTAGTGATGACTTTAGATAGCGAAGAATTCGAATTACGGCATCCATATGGTCTTCACTCGAATTATGCATAAATTGGCTTACCACACTTACGGCATTAGCAATGTCTGGACGAGTGTGAGATAAGTAAATGAGCTTCCCCACTAGTCTTTGATACCTCACCTTATCGGCTGGCACTTGGTCCAAATATTATCCAAGCCTATAGTTCTGCACAATCGGCGTATCCACAGGTTTTCACTTTAGTAATCCCACTTCCGTTAATAAGTCTAGTATGTATTTCCGCTGAGAGAGGAATATGCCTTTTCTTGACCTCGCCACCTCTATTCCAGGAAAATACTTAAGCCCTCCCAAGTTTTTCGTTTCAAATTCAGTAGACAAATGTTCTTATAACCTCGAGATCTCATTAGCATCATCCCTCGTAATTATCATATTATCCACATAGACTATTAATGTTGTCACCTTGATTTGTCGGTGTTTCAGGAAGAGAGTATGGTCAAAGTTTCTTTGGCGATAGCCATACTACCTTATAGCTGAACTAAGTCGGCCAAACCATGCTCGCGGTGACTGTTTTAGTCCATACAATGTCCTCTCCAGTTTACAAACAATTTTGTTCCCAACCGATCTTGTATATCCTAGCGGGATATCCATGTATACCTCCTCGTCAAGGTTTCCATGAAGGAAAGCATTCTTCACGTTGAGTTGATGTAGTGGCCAGTCCAAATTTGCTACAAGAGATAGTAAGATTCTAACGGTATTCAGTTTAGCTACTGGTGAGAAGGTTTCTGAGTAGTCTATGCCATACGTTTGGGTAAAACCCTTCGCCACAAGTCTCACCTTGTATCAGTCAATTGATCTATCAACCTCGTACTTTGTAGAGAACACCAATTTGCATCCCACTATTTTTTTTTTCCTTCCGGTAATGAGACCAACTTCCAGGTATTATTTTTCTTTAAGGCTTCTAGTTCTTCTTGCATTGCTTGTGCCC